>NC_136057.1:1685068785-1685668785 GCF_964261635.1 Lissotriton helveticus | reverse complement strand
GAGACAGAAACGTCAACAGTGTTTCCATTTCTTCCCTGTAAATGAATGCTGGTCTCTACATCCATGAATCACCTGCTCTACATATTGGACTGATTCTATAATAAAGTGGAATTGTCATACATTGAACTATAGTTCAAATACTACCTTTAATATGTTTTTTACAAACATGATTGATGTATGATTTTTTTTCCTGTTATTTACCCAATGTCTTTCCTTCAATCATTACTTGCATCACAAAGGATTTTTCTCAAGAAAACTTAATATTAGTCCTATTGATGTGGTTCTATTGAGTGAATCCAAATGTCAACATTTGGGACATTACATTTATTTAGGAAGTTACCAATCTTATTGTAAATGATCCCCTTGTTGTCTATTTACTTTTACTCTATTAGATTTCGAAGCTCACAGGGGGTTCTTGGGCTGTCTTTCTTCTTGATGAATTTGTCCTAAACTCTGCTAGTGTCAATGACAGATTGTCCTGAACTTGATAGATCAGTGACAGGGCCCTAGCCTTGCCCAAGATGGAGGGTGAGGTCTGGGCTCCCAGACCTTGCAATTTTCCTGCTCACATTCCTGTATGTGGAGGAAGGAGACCTAGACACTGAAGTGAGGGAAGTGGGGATGTTGTAGATATTCTATGAGGTCCTTTGGTTAGCAAGGAGATGCTGATTAGTCTTCCCAAGCATTGCCATTTGGTGGGTGGTAGTAGTGATGGGTGGGGACTCTCCAGACTGTGGTGAAAGGTGAGGAATCTTTTAGGTGAAGCCCGCCCTTTTGTCAAGTTCAAGAAGTCTTTATTCGATTAGTTCATCATAAAAGACATAAAATACAATATATACATATGAACAGTTAAAACAGGTATTAAATCATTTATGACTAATCAGCTTCTTATACAAATATGTAAAATTTTACAAAGGGACTCTAATACAACCATAAAACAGCAGGTTACCGAAGACTAGGAGGTCACCATTTGGGTACTTTTAATAAGCCTGCTTCTAAGCACCCAGGCCCACCCAAGGAATTTAGCAACCCCAACAACAATAAGGGAATCCAGGTTGGTTTTTAACAATCTAGTTGCTTCCACAGCCGATCTGGTACCTAAATGGCTACAAACCGGTCTTAGCCATTTGGCTCTGGGGGCAGAATATAGAGGGCACACATACAAAAAGTGATTCAGGCTTTCCCCAATACCTTGACACTTGGGACAAAACCCCGTCCTTTCTGTTCCCCACTTTTTAGTAAACTCCCCAATGGGAAGCGAACCGCATCTAAATTGAAAAAATAGTTTGCGTTCCAGGGGTTTAGTTATAGTATCCCAAAACCATTCAAGCTTGGGCGCATCCTTATGTACAATGAACAGTCCAGTGAGGCTGCTTGAGCTCGATTTCAAGTACATGTTGTGAATCACCCAGTCCCAATAAAAAAATTTTAGTACCTTTTTAGAGGGGAAAATGGCTGACTCAGGCGAGGACCACAAATTGCCATGACCCAAAGCTAATAAGGTAGCCTTGAGGTCTCTGAACCATCCAATGTTCATGGCACCAGGGCTATTTTTAACCTCCAAGCATGCTTCAGCATAATGATGGAGTTCTGGTGTTGTCCACAGACGGCGCCAGATTGATAATGGACGGAGTCTTGCTTGGTCCTCCACCGAGTGGCACCCAAGGTCATAAAGAAGGGGAATTAATGGAGTCGACTGTGGCAAACCTGTAGACATTCTTAAAAATTTATTTTGGGCATGTTTCAGTGGATCCAAATTGCTGCCACCCCATAGTTCCGCACCATACAGGACTGCTGATAGAACCTTACCACCATAGATCTTGATAAGCGGGGACATCGGCCTCGTAAATGACCCTTTATGTTCCTTGATCAGTGCCCCGCCCAGCTGTTGGTGTTTCAAGGTCATGAGCTCGATCTGATGGGACCAGCTCAAAGTGTCGCTGAAGGTAACTCCCAGGTAGGTGAAATGCTTTGTTTGCTCCAGGGGGATATCCCCCATGGAAACCCTGGCGTTTATTTGTTTGTGCCCCCTTAAAACCATAAACTTGGTTTTAGACACATTCACCTCCAGCTCATGTTCGCTGCAGAAACTCTCGAACCTTGACAGTGCCTTTTGCAGGCCCTGTCTGGTTCGTGAAATCAAGAGAGTGTCGTCAGCGAACATGAGCAGCGGGATTCGCATGCCCGCCAAGCTTGGGGCATCCGTGGAAAAGTTGTCGTAGTATTTAGTGACCCCGTTGATATATAGGGAAAACAAGGTAGGTGCCATGACACAGCCTTGCCTGACGCCTTTAGCCACTGGAAAATTCTCCGTCACCTCACCCGGTTTTCCCCAGCGCACATAAGCAAAGGTCTGAGCATGAAGGTTCACTATGAGGCGTACCAGTATAGGGGGCATACCCATTTCCAATAGGGAATTCCATAAGCCTGTCCTCGGGACCAGGTCAAACGCTGACCTAAGATCCACGAAGGCCACGTACAGGTTGCCTTTACCCAGGGTCACTGTCTTCCAATGCAAAAGCATAAATCGGAATGCCTGATCCAAGGTGCTCACATGGGATCGAAACCCAGCTTGAAGAGGGGTGAGGATATCGTACTCCTCTATCCATGCCTGGATCCTAGTGAGTACGAGACGGGTTATGATCTTCTGCACCGCGTCTATTAAGCTGATCGGCCGGTAGTTGGATGGGACCGACCGATCGCCCTTCTTATAGATAGGCAATATTTCCGCACCAGCCCAGGAATCGGGTACTCTGGTGTCCGCTGCCAATGCATTTACCAAACGCACCAGATATGGAACCCAGAGGTCATGGTCCTCCAGAAATATATCCGCTGGGATACAGTCTGGACCAGGCGCTTTTCCCCTAGGAATGGCTTTCAGAACTGCTTCGACTTCCTTAGCCGAAAACACAAGAGTGTCAAAAGATAATGGCCAGCTAATAGAAACATGCGCTGTGTTGCAACATCTAAATTGTTCCGCAAAGTAGGACACCCATTTTTGAGGTTCAACAGAAGCAGGGCTTGGACGATCATCCTGTGAGTTACCCCACCTAAGGAGGTGCCAGAACTGCTGTAAGTTCCTAGAACCACAGGCCTCGGCTAGACATGTCCATCGCTCATCATCCCAAGCGGCTTTGGCATGACGTTTTGCATCATTAAAAGCCTTCCTACTTGCTTTGATTAGGGCAGGGTTCTTTGATTTAAGAGCCTTAAACAGATCTGCGTGGGACTTTCTGCAGGCTTCATTGAACCAATTTAGTGGTTTCTTGCCCTTCCCTCTCCCTTTATTTGCAACATACTTAACGAACAAAGATTTTAGGGACAAAAACAGGCTGGCATGAATAGCTGTGATATCTAAGTTCTGTACATCACACTTTTCAGTTACTACCAGGGAGTTTGAGACCAGAGCTCTGATCTTTTTGCGTGCTTCCACGTCTACCGAAACCTTTGGCCAGCGCACCCTCCTCATATCGTTCGTGAGAACTACCGCCTCCTGAACAAAATTAGGCTGTCGTACAACCAACCCTACAAAACTGAAGTCCTTCAATTCTGCCACCAAGGGTTCATGGTCACTTTCTTGGCGCGGTTTAACAGTCATATCCACAACCTCCGGCCACATTTTCATATCTACTAAAATGTAGTCAATACGACTACTGTGTCTACCATTAAAAAAAGTGTGATTACCCAACCTGTCCGAGCTAGTACGACCATTGAGTGCTCGAAGCCCCCAGTTCAAACATAGACCTTTAATATATGTAGCTGCTTGGGACCATTTATTTATCGAGGGTATTTCAAGTTGTGGGATCCCCCAGGTCTGGTCCTCTGCTTCAGTTAATAGACCATCATCATTACTTAATGGTTCAAAACAGGTGTTAAGGTCACCCATCACCACTACATGTCCAGAATTTACATTGGAACTTAAAAAATCATCCAAACAAGTAAGGGTGTGTGAGACTCTGCCACCCGTCATTCCCCTAGCATAGACGTTAATCAACATTATATCCAGCCCACTGCATGTTCGAATGCTAACTATCAATAAGTCGGAACAATCGATAGAAATTTCATTGACAGTTACACCTGCAGTTTGGCGAACCCATGTTGTGAGGCCACCCATAGCTCGACCTCTTAAACCTTTGGTTGCGGGTTTGTAAAAATTCAAAAAACCTTGGAGATACACTGGAGAAATTGCCCAAGTCTCCTGAAAACACCAAATATCTCCTAGAGAGATGAACTCTACCCAGTCAGGAATACATATACGAGATTCTAAACCTGCGATGTTCCAGCAACCCATAACAGTACCCTTGTTGTACATTTGCTCACACAGGTTAGTAATCTCGATAGGGTGAGAATCATAAGACTGGGGAGGGGATGCTTCAGGCACAGAAGCAACCAAGCTCGTACCCAGCATCATCAAACCCGCAGGCCCGACCTGAGGACATGGTTCTGGGTTTGCACCCGCTAGAATAACACTCATTGAAGGCAAAAGGGTTGAAGCCATATCCAGTGTGCCTATCTCCACTCGGTTAGTCGTGCCCTCCTCCATACAATTACAGGGATGCTCAACAAAACTTCCAGTAATGCTTGATGAATTAAACAAATCAACCCCCCCGCTCATGAAAACCGGGTTAGATACATCGTCCCTTATCGACACTGGTGGTCAATCATTTGTCGATAACCCTGATAGGGGGTCATAAAGGTTCCTCAACGGTATGTTCCAGTGGTCTTTGGGATTAGAGCTAGTTGGATAATGATAAGCTGGGTGGAAGTTAAAGGGCTGTTGGACCTGAGGAAAGGCATGGGTGAAAGGAACTACGGGGTACAGAGGGTTATTTGGGACAGAATAGTTCGGTATGACTGGCGGGCCAGGAGGTTGAAGTTTAATTTTAGCCCAGCCTGGTGTTTGCGGGGGACAATTGTAGCTAGATTGGGTGTAGGAACAATACCGTTCCTCAGGGTTGATTTGGGGTCCATGAAAGCTAGATGTAAAATTGGACCATTTGAGGAGGCTTTTGGTGTTTTTACCATGAGGTTGTTCAGTTGGATTAATCAGGGTCTCAGGATAAAAATAACTAAGATTCCTGGTGGAAACCCCTCCCTCATGTTTCCCTACAAACCAATCTGAGATGTAAGATACTACTCTGTTGTCCCTAAAGTTGATGATAACTATATCTCCCTCTATATCCTTAGGGCGAACCCCCACCCATTGACATCTTCTGACCGAGACAATGTCCCCATTGAGATGTGCAGGAAGGGGTCTATTTGTCTTTAGCCAAAAGATGACTTTATTTTTTAGGCTTTCATTATTTTCCCAATCCCCTTCCGAGACTGGTGGCACACCCGTCATTACAATAACAAAATTCATGGAATCCGGTGGTAAGTCCACATTATGCCTCCTTAATGGGGGTTTGTGGGGATTACCAGTAGAGGGAGCCGATTTACCCTCCCCTTTCTTTGGTTGTTTCACAGTTCCTTGTAGGGGAGGTTTATTAACGACCACCCTAGGATTCGCGTTGGCCGTGCTAGCTGGTCTTGGGGGTTTAACAGCCACAGCCGTCGCTTTTTTTGGGATAGTGGCTGCAATGGTAACACTATTAGGATGTTGACTGATATTAGTATTTATATTATCTGCCAAGTGTTTAGTACTTTGTGGGTTAATGGAAACACCCTTGCCCTTAACTGAGGTGGAGGGTTGTATTGACCAGTAGGCGATCTAATTTGTCACTCATAATCCTCACACGCTCCAACAAAGGTAACATGTATGATTTGATGAGCTTCTCTATGATGGCACAAGACGACTCACTAAGCCCTTCAGTATCTAAGTCGGGAATAGGCAAGTTTTGTATATCTGGCGTCGGTAACTCTACATGAGGAGGGATTAGTTGGTCAGGGATAACAATTGGTGGGGGTGATAATACAATCTGGCGATTTTGGCCTTTCCTTTTTACCCCACCCTTTCTCCTTCTTTTTCTCGGTGGGGAACGCACCACCCTCTTTACATCATCAGACTTAGTAGCAACGTCACCCACACTCCTCAAGGGTATGCTCTCACCGGGTTCAATACAAACCAGTGAAGAGTTGGGCAACGTGGGACAAGGCCCAAGGTCCTTGGGTTGACTATCTGGAATATTAGCATCAGCGAAGCTCGAGTGATCAATGGGAATGCAAAGTAACTGATCACCACTAGTTGCACTAACACATGGCGGCGAAATAATAGGAAACCTAAATATGCTAGGAATTTGGTTAATATCTGTACCATCATCCTCAATCGAGCTCAGCCCTCGGACATCCGTAGCCTGAGTAAGATTTGAGTCTGAGGGGAAGGGCAATTGGCTTCTCTTCAGTTGTTCTATTGAGCGTCGTCGCACAGCTCTTCTCTCAGCAAGGAGGAGATCCCTGTCAACTTCCTTGATTGTTTTTTTAAAAAATTTATCAAGAGGACCAAGTGGGAAGGTGCCCACACCAGGGGGAGCTGAGTGACTCATATCGAAGGGGGAAAACAGGATATGTTGAATACCCGTTAAAATACCTTCTTACGATGTTAGCAGCGGCGAGGCAGTGAGCAGCCAACAACAGAATAAATAATTAAGATAATTAAAATAACATCAACATTACAGTGGAAATGACAATACCCTGGCCCAGCCCGGCCTCCTGCGGCCCCGGACGGCCACAGACGGTCCCGCCCTTGTCCCGGGCTTCTCCCGGCGCCCTCCCGCGCAGCGGGAGTGGTGGTACCTTAATATAGCTGATCAACTAGCTGCCAGGAGGGCGTCACCGGCAGGGAGAGCAGCCCAGCTGGAGTAAGGGCGCGCGGGGACTCCTGGTCCTCGGAGTCCACCGCTTTGCTCGCAGCCCTGCCGGTAGGTCTCAATCAATGCCCCTTAACTTTGACAGAAAAGTGCTGCAGCCGCGAAGCGGGACCCGCGCAGCGGGTCCGGCAAGGAGTGGCGGCTACAGCAGGCTCAAAAGGCTTCCTCCCTGAGGTCGGGGATGCTTGGCAAAAAGTCGGCGTTTACTGCAGAGTCCACTGAGGGCCAGGTGAGGGCGGTACTTTATCCGGTGAGAGGGTGAGGGCGTCACCGCCAGGGAGAGCAGCCCAGCTGGAGTAAGGGCGCGCGGGGACTCCTGGTCCTCGGAGTCCACCGCTTTGCTCGCAGCCCTGCCGGTAGGTCTCAATCAATGCCCCTTAACTTTGACAGAAAAGTGCTGCAGCCGCGAAGCGGGACCCGCGCAGCGGGTCCGGCGAGGAGTGGCGGCTACAGCAGGCTCAAAAGGCTTCCTCCCTGAGGTCGGGATGCTTGGCAAAAAGTCGGCGTTTACTGCAGAGTCCACTGAGGGCCAGGTGAGGGCGGTACTTTATCCGGTGAGAGGGTGAGGGCGTCACCGGCAGGGAGAGCAGCCCAGCTGGAGTAAGGGCGCGCGGGGACTCCTGGTCCTCGGAGTCCACCGCTTTGCTCGCAGCCCTGCCGGTAGGTCTCAATCAATGCCCCTTAACTTTGACAGAAAAGTGCTGCAGCCGCGAAGCGGGACCCGCGCAGCGGGTCCGGCGAGGAGTGGCGGCTACAGCAGGCTCAAAAGGCTTCCTCCCTGAGGTCGGGGATGCTTGGCAAAAAGTCGGCGTTTACTGCAGAGTCCACTGAGGGCCAGGTGAGGGCGGTACTTTATCCGGTGAGAGGGTGAGGGCGTCACCGGCAGGGAGAGCAGCCCAGCTGGAGTAAGGGCGCGCGGGGACTCCTGGTCCTCGGAGTCCACCGCTTTGCTCGCAGCCCTGCCGGTAGGTCTCAATCAATGCCCCTTAACTTTGACAGAAAAGTGCTGCAGCCGCGAAGCGGGACCCGCGCAGCGGTCCGGCGAGGAGTGGCGGCTACAGCAGGCTCAAAAGGCTTCCTCCCTGAGGTCGGGGATGCTTGGCAAAAAGTCGGCGTTTACTGCAGAGTCCACTGAGGGCCAGGTGAGGGCGGTACTTTATCCGGTGAGAGGGTGAGGGCGTCACCGGCAGGGAGAGCAGCCCAGCTGGAGTAAGGGCGCGCGGGGACTCCTGGTCCTCAGAGTCCACCGCTTTGCTCGCAGCCCTGCCGGTAGGTCTCAATCAATGCCCCTTAACTTTGACAGAAAAGTGCTGCAGCCGCGAAGCGGGACCCGCGCAGCGGGTCCGGCGAGGAGTGGCGGCTACAGCAGGCTCAAAAGGCTTCCTCCCTGAGGTCGGGGATGCTTGGCAAAAAGTCGGCGTTTACTGCAGAGTCCACTGAGGGCCAGGTGAGGGCGGTACTTTATCCGGTGAGAGGGTGAGGGCGTCACCGGCAGGGAGAGCAGCCCATCTGGAGTAAGGGCGCGCGGGGACTCCTGGTCCTCGGAGTCCACCGCTTTGCTCGCAGCCCTGCCGGTAGGTCTCAATCAATGCCCCTTAACTTTGACAGAAAAGTGCTGCAGCCGCGAAGCGGGACCCGCGCAGCGGGTCCGGCGAGGAGTGGCGGCTACAGCAGGCTCAAAAGGCTTCCTCCCTGAGGTCGGGGATGCTTGGCAAAAAGTCGGCGTTTACTGCAGAGCCCTTTTGTCTTTTCCTGTTTCCAATTTCACTTGAGCTAGTGACAGCCAAGTGCAGAAACCTTACATGTCTTTGTGCCCAAGTTGACCCAGCTGTTAGAAGCATAACTTTAGAAAGTCTGTGTCTGGAGAACAACATATAAATAAGAACTACTTCAAAACATTTCTACAATATGAGACAGGGGATCAATGTCTTCTGTCTGCTCGTTGCGTGTAAAAGTGGGATCCCAACCACCCCACCTTGTTTCAGTTCCAAGCCCTCTATGACCAAGTGAGGGATTGTTACACAGAGTATTCAGAGGGCTGAAAGCCTGAAAGACAGCATCCCAGAGGTGAGGGACATCACTTGAAGTCAGGGTCTCTTCCAGAAGAAGCGGTGTGCCTGTACTGAAGCACCTAGACTTCGGCCTGCTGAGAGAGGGAAGGAGCTGGTTCAGCTAGGACTGAAGTGCAGTGCATCCTCTGTAGATGTGAGGCGCCTAAAAGAAGCCTGTCTGCTGGAAAGCAATCCAGGAGGACCCAGGTGTTAGAGGCCTCCCAACCCAGACTATCTCAAAGGTTCCATGTAGCAACTGCAACTCCATACAATGTTATTACTGAGGCCTAGTAGGACTTTGATAGAGTGCTGCTAATTGTCCCATGCATGACTAAATGACTGGAATCCTGATCTAAATGTGTGGGACTGCAAATGCCAAAATTGTGACCTCACAGCACTGTAGTGCATGTGTTTAATCCACGACCTGCCCTTACAATGCTGCATCCACTCGTGTTGATGGCCTGTTGAGGGCTACACTTGTGGTCCAGCTGTTCCAAGTGTAGGCTACAACTGCAGACTGTGAGGACCCTGAGGGACTACCTTTGCTTACTGTCCAAGAGGGACCGCGATACCTTGAAACTCCTGATTTTCAGGCAACAAGGAAGAAGAAGACAAACACAACCATTCTCTGGTCGAAGGGACTCCTCAAATGCCTGCCAGTGCACCATCGATATAGTGAGTGTGCGGGCCCACTTCCGAGCACCGGGCAGCCTGAAAGCAACCCAGCGGTGACAAACACATCCCAAGATGGGGTAAGAGACTTGAGAATGAGCATACATATGCAGTGGATGTGAATAAACTGCATCTGTGCCATACACACACTATTCCTGTTCACCTTTAGAGAGATAATGGCAAACCTATAACTGCATAAGAGAACCTGTGGACAGTGGGGGCAAAGAGGGGGAGGGTGAGCGCAGCATCAGCCAGCTTAGTACCCAGCATTGAGTGCAACTATGAGATTAAAGTACCTTTTACTAGCAAAGATGAGCAGTGGGCTGGACGTTCACTTAATTGTGTCTGTTTATTGACTGCTGAACTCGGAGCTCAAGCACCCTTGCCACCCTGACAGTCAAGTGTGGAAAGCGTTGTACTTGGCCCAGCTTGCATAGATATTAAAGGATGGGCTGCATAATAAAAGAGGCACAAAGCCTTCACCCCCATGGTTGAGGCCAGGTAACCCCTGCTTGCCCACTGGCCCTTCAAAAGGGATCTGACCACTATTCATTCAATCGACTCACTAGTTGAAAGGTTTTTAGAGGTGTAAGCTGTGCTATGGTGGATTGGTGGGTGTTTGCTTGAGGATAGTTTACCTCTAAGATCTAAGAGGTTTTTGGAATAAAAAAATTCAAAACTATCGTATAACAGAAGAAACAACAAAGCGTCGGACTTGAAAGCTTCCAGAGAACAGAAGTCTTGTTGCCTCCAGAAGAATACATTTTGAGGACACCAAGCAACCGAGATGGGTTTGCTGTTTCCAGTTACAGTTTTGTAATGACATAAGTGGTCAAGATTTAACACTGTGCTAATCTGACTGTATCGTAATTTTCATTTTTAGGTTGCCGCCTACCAGAGAGTGCAGAATCTGGCTATGCGAAAGACATCTTGGGGACTTTCAGAAAGTTGACCAGGGAATGCCTACCACCAGGTGTTTGCTATTGGCTTTGTGACTCACAATTTCTGCCTGTTCATTTGCTGACTTTATTTCTTTAGTCTGTGCAGCTTGAGTTTGTACCTCCCCTTGCTAAAGCTGTGCTTACAGTATTCTTCCACAAACTTGTGTTCTGTAATAAACAGGCCTTTAAATCTTATCTCGTCACATTTACCAGGTATTCAAAGACCGAGGTCAAATGTCAGGCTGTGTTTTTGTGGGAGCCTGGTGTTTATTTTGCTCTTGGCTTACTTCAAAGTGAGAGTGTTTATAGAAAAGAGGAATACAGTGTACTTACTCAATGGATCCTGCTTGTGCCATTTTTAAAAATATATATATTTTAGATATAGCCATCTCAAAAGGTACTTCCTTCTTCAGTGGCACAAAACATTTGTACTGTTTTTGGCAAAATTCCTTTTCTTTGGTGAGCTGATTTAATTTGTAAAACTGCCAAACAAAGTACAAAACCCCATTTCATTCTCAGCAGCAGCCTAACATATGGTGATCTTGGGCAATTTACACTGTGTATGGCTCATTCACTGTCAAGCACAGGATACAATCTTTTCACAGGAAAAAGCCAGCCACATTGTAACATGATTTAACAATACTTGGTTTTCACTTTGATGTGTAAAGCATATAGTTTATTTATGAAATCTGTGGCAACTCGTTTTGGAGATTTGGATAAGTTTAAATGTACTTTTTATTAAAGCTTTTGTGTTGATGTTTAGCTACACAATAATTATGTTTTCTGTCTGCAACTGTACCTGTTTGGAACACATATATTACTGGAAATAAACAATTTCCTCATTTGTCCTTGCAGGCACTAGGGTCATGATTTGAATGGCTCAGTAGGTGTAGCGGGGCCAAAAAAGTTTAGTAAACCCACTAAGCACTGATTATTGCAATATTTTTCGACTAAACAAGCAGTCACAAGAGCAATTACCTTGCAGGCACTAGGGCCATGGTTTGAAGGGCATAGCAGGTGCAGTGGCACAGGGACCAAAAGGTGTAGGAAGCTCACTGAGCAACGATTATTGCAATATTTTACTACTAAACAAGTAGTTAGGAGTGCTTTTTTGGTTCTTTTGTAACCATTGCACCCAAAGTAACACATAGCCTAATACATCACTGTAATAAAAAGCTGTAACCTATGGGACTTTTCTGTCAACCTACAACTTATGATACATTCAGTGCATTTATATGGCACACTGTCACAGTTTTTGTATGGTCCTAAAATGCTTCTGAATCTGCACACACTAACACATTAGCAAGGCCATTCTCGGTTCTAAAACATTAGCACTTCAGCCATTGTACACACTATATAAATACTAATAACTTACCATATGGCATTCCATACCAAGCTTTGGCATACCCAATAGGTCTCGCCTATGCGAGATCTATTGACTTTGTCAATGTTCTGTTAGCCATATTGTACAGCAGCGCTAGCTTCAGTGTAGCATGAATGAAAATAAAAAAGCGCTATATAGAAGTCAATGTTTGCTGTGTCATACAGTTTTTTTACATTACTTTCAGCCATTTGCAACATAGCTAGAAAACATTAGCAAAGCCAATAAATCTCACTTAGACAAGATGTATTGGCTTTGCTAATGCTTGTTTTTTTTACTGTTGTGGCATTTAGCCTCGTGTTCCACCATTTTATGTCTGGAGGATGAGGGAAAGAAACCTTCTGCATTGCGGAAGTTTTGTTTCAAGCCTCTAAAATGGAGTGATGTAAGGCATCATGAGTCAAGAATCTGTTGGCAGGTGAATGAGTTCTCAGTACAGGAACCCCATGCCCTGCAGTCATACCCATGTGCATATTCTCAAGTGAAGGTCAACGCTGCAGCTGATGAGAAGACCATAGTGCACCTGCCCAGGTATTACCAACACATTGATGTGTCACAGATACAACAAAACATGGAATAAGACATCTGATAAGGACCTCCAGGGTCCATTCAAATTGCCAATGTCCTGGTTGTTACCACAGAGACTCTAGATGGTTTCTAGCTATATGCAATCTTTTCTCAATAATAATAATTCTCTGTTTCTGTTTGAGACTTAAGTTAATTAAATATTTTTCCTGTTTTAGTCATTTCTTCCTTTTCCAGCAGCTGTTCATTGTACTTGTTTGGACAGGAATGTCCGCTGCATGCAAAACGTGTGTATACTCCTGTCTTGAGATCTGGAATGCATGAATATCTGGTAATCTGTAAGGTAAGGTCTTCCTGTTATGCTAATCTACCAAGTGCATAGAGGTCCTGGCCAGTCACTGAAAATACGAGGTCGAAGACCTAAGAGATGGAGGAAGTCTGTCTTTCCAAGAAGGTAGAGGGCCTGTCTAAGAGGAAAGCCCAGCTGTTTCTGGTCTGATGATCACCCAGATTGCGGACTACCTGATACAGCAAAGCCAGGAGTAACCTGTGTTGCAGAAGTTCTTCAACTCTCTCTCCATGATTTCTTCTGAGAACTGCAAAAGCATACGTACATCTGCACATCAGCTTGAGGTGGGCATCATCTATTTTGCCCTGTGTATCGGCCCAGATGTGAGCTGCATACTCCTTGCTGTGTGTATTGGCCCATGTTGGTCTGTATCTACCTTATCGTGTTTACCAGTCCAAGTCAAGGCTACATCTACCTTGCTGTGTGTATTGGCATATGTCCAGGCTACATTTGCTGTGCTGTCTACTGGCCCGGGTTAGGCTATAACTGCCTTGAAGTGCGCCGTGGACCAGATGGATGATGCAACTTCTGTGAAGAGCCCTGGCACCAAAATAAAAGTGGCCTCCTTAAGTGAATTTGAATGCTAAAGAAGTGACACATGTTTGCAAATTGGGGCAGTTTTGAGATTGTAAAGACGCTGTGTAAGTGTTTTACAACATATGGGAGACTGCATGGATTTGAGCTTGCTGCAGGCAATGTTTGTTTCAATATCAGAGAAATCAACAGTAAAACCATCCCAGCAGACCATAAAACAGGCCATGGACAGCCAAAAAACACAGAACACACGCTGGGCTGTCAAACCAGCCCATCGGGCATTGCCTGATTGCCCCAGAGGCCCTGCAGATCATCTAGGGTGTCAACGCTCTGAGAAGACACATACTGCACCCGACATCCTTGTGGTTGATGTTCCAAATGATCACCAGAGGCCTCCACTTGCAGTGGGACTGAGCTTGCAATAAAGGAATCGCAAATGACTAAAGACTGATTTTAAGCCCACTAAGACACTGGGGGTAATTTCCTGAGTCAACAGTGACTGGTTGCATATTTGACTTGTGAGGAACCGTAACTTGCACTCAAGTCTTATTGAAGCTTCTACCATAGTTTTACTGGGACACCTCAGTAGAAGCGAGCACGGAGAAGGAATGTGAGGAGTGGCACCAAGAGAATTGTGAACAGAAGTAACACCTTCTTGTCGTATATCAGCCCGGCTGAGACAGCTTCCCGGGCATACACACAGCTGCCCGAGTACTTCACAGGTCTTTAACCCCTTCGCTGCGGAGCTAATTCCCCCACAACGCGGGGGGAGGAGAGCCGCGCGCGGCGCCGCTGTGCTTGTGACGAGCTCGGCTCGTCATGCATCACGGTGGCGCTGTGCTCATGACGAGCTAAGCTCGTCATACGCCTGCTTAATGGAACGCCCAGCACAGCAGGGGAATTATCCCCGCGTGGGCATTCCACAGCAGTTATGACGAGCTCAGCTCGTCATGAGCACAGCTCCACTGTGCCTCATGACGAGCTCAGCTCGTCTTGAGCGCGGAAGGTGTTTAAAAGACCATTTACATGCTAACGAGGCTTTGTTGTGTTATCACCCCTTCTTAGAGCCCCTGCATCTCCACTCTGCATATTGTTGGAATAATCAACCCCCCCCCCCCCCCGAAATTTTTTGTAGCACCCCTTCCCCCCCCCCCCCCCCCCGAAATTTGCCTCTAGTTGCGCCTGTGTCTGCACAGAGATGTGTATAGTCATTGCTGGAGACCCAGAGCGCCACAGACGAATTCCCTGGCGCTGCACGGTCAGCAGGGGCTTTCTGGTCGCATTAGCCTTCAATAACTGGCAGCCGAGGTCCATTTCCCTTGAGCCGGGGTGTCGCGAGCCTGTCCCTCGGGGACACCAATGATCCACAGGTCTCAGCGGGAGGCGCCGAGCCTGCGCGCGCCCGCTCACCTGGCTAAACTAGTTCTTCTGTTTTTGCAGTTTGATTGCTTCCTCGGCCACGATTGGAAGCCGCAGCCCCGAGGGCCCTCTCGCGCCGAGCCTGGCCGCGCGCGCACCGCCGAGGAAGGTTTAATAACGGAAGGGGCTCGCGGATGAAATTTCTCGAGCCCGATAGCAACCTGTGTCGAACCTTGTCCTTTGCAGCGGCGGCGAGATAAAACCTCAAATGCCAACCGGAGAGATGAATATCTGGGGGGGCGGGCGAGCGATGTCAGGTTGACTTGGAAAAAAAGGCCAAAGCGCAAGAAAATTGCAAACGGCCTCAGTCTGTGACGAGTTTCCCGCCAAAGCAGCACTGTGCGCCAGCGTGGGAAAGCAGCCAGTGAGATAGTGATGAAAGGTCTCAAACCTGTGGATGGTGCTTTTTTTTCTCAAGTACACTACGCTGTGATTTGAAAGACCTTGAGCCACCGATGGTGCAGGAACTAAGGTGCTCTTCGGAGACTCCTGACAACCTGTCCACCTGCTTTATGGTTACACACTTCGGCCCAGATGTACTAATATTTTATATAAGCCAGCACAGATCCCAAAGCTTTTGCGCTGCCTTGTGTCAAAAGGAGAGAGAACAAAAATTGCTGTATCTACTAAGATATGAAGCATTTCATTACCCCCCCCAGCACTGATAAACTATTGGCTAGCATGTGCGAAGGCATACACCCTTGCGCCATAGTGCAAGAGTGTGTTCGTTCTCTAAAACATAGGTGTTATACACTTAAGACGGTTCCAACTTTGTATGTGTGCTGTACAATGCAGTTCAAATAAAGTTGGAAAAATAAGGAGAAATTAAAATGTTTCTCCTTGTTATGCTTGCCTTAACCCGTTCCATGCTCGTGACAGAACCGCTCCGTCACGAGCCTCGGGTGGGCTGTGCTGGTGACGGAGCGGTTCCGTCACGCCCCGCTCGACGTGCCTGCGTGGCGCTGATTTTGCGCCTGCGCGGCGCGTTCTATAGAGCGTGCGGGGTCGTGACGGAACTGCTCCGTCACAAGCACATCCCACCCGAGGCTCGTGACAGAGTGGTTCCGTCATGAGTAAGGGAGCGCCGCGCGGCCCCCCTCCCCCCTAGAACTGTGGTGGAATAGCCGCTGCAGCTAAGGGGTTAAGAAGGCATACGGTTTCGGTGCAAATCTCTATCTATGAATGTTAGTAAATAGGAATTTGCATCAAAAGCCATGGATGTTTGCGTGGGATCACCCATGTATCACCTATTGAACACCCCCTTCAGGTCCGGACTGGGAACCCGAAGCAGCCCTGGCAAGTTATGTCAGACCAGCCCCGTACGGTGCGTAGCAAGCAAGCAAGCCTACCTACATGAGGGGCTTGGGTTGGGGGTCCACCCCCCCCCCCCCCAAGAAACTTTAGGGAAAAAAGGGCAACAACTGTGCATTCTATAAAACATTTAACATTATATATTCAATTGTATTAGCTTTTGAAGCATAGTAAATGATGACCTTGCAGTGCCTGCCTGACTTGAACTGGAACAAAAGGCCAATGGCCACTGAACCAGAAAGCCCGATCTGGACTTAGGTCCTACAAAGCCTGGAAGAAGGTGCAACAATAAGCCAGCACACAGACTGTTTTGAAGGCCAAAGGTAAATAAATGCAAGCACACCACTGTGAAGCACCCACAGGGAAGGACCAGCACAACCTGAGACCCGAGAAAAGAGACAAGGCCGCAGTAGAGGAGACTTTAAAAAAAACAGGAGGCCACCAGAGAGAAAATCACCAAATGGCAGCTGAACTGAAGGTGCCACCCACAAAGAAATAATCTTATTCCTGAGGAAAGCACACTCAAGAGATAATGGAGTTGTATGGTATAGTCAAGTCAAGAGTCTTCTTTCATTACCCCAGAAACATGACCAAAGAAGGGGACAATCCTCTGTTAAATAAGTTCTCTTTCCCATGGGCGTCAATTCACCAAAATTCCAAGGGACACGAAGGTGACATCACATACCCTCTGACCTTAATTGCATCATAGGAAACGACATGATGTGACCCTTGACCCTGATTTTTTTCCAGGAATGCATGTCACATGAACCTAACATCACAACAATAGACATCACTAAAGTTCCATAATAACAGTGTGATTAGTATAACAGCATAATACAGACAAATGTCTATTCTAGATAACACCTATGTTATGCCGCTGATTTGATCTTTTAAAGTTCTGAGGCATAATACTTGTCATGAATTGTAGTGGGCAAACAAAGCTAGTATGCCACACTCCAACTAGGGGGTTTCTTCCGGCAAGACACATTTGAAAAGAATGTAGTTAAATAGTTAATTTAACCTCATATTCCCCATAAATTGGCTACAATTCAATGAATACGTGCTGAGATTGCACTCATTAAATACTTAAATCTTTTCAAGGTGTGCCATGCCAATGAAACCTAATGTTCCCCAAGCATGGCCCCTATTTAAAAAAACATTTGTTATCGGTTCCCCCGTATGTCAAAAGCGACCTCCGTTGTGCCATGGCTAGCAATTTATCATGGCTAACCTTATATTCAATGGATGCCCGTGTGGGAAAAAATGACATAAAATATGCCAGCGCCACCTTTATGCCAAGGATTTCACCCTATGTGCAAATGCCAGTATTTTGTCACATATCTCTATCATGCTAAGATTTGCTGAAATGTGCCGGTATCTGTAATTTACCAGAGTGTCTCTATAAGACAATATTTACCTTCAGTATGCCAGGCCAACATCAAACTCACAAGCATCATATCACATTCTGGCTCATACTCACATTCCCGCCTCTCTCACATATGTGGAGCAAAACATTAGGGTGGGATTTACTATCCGATGCAAATCAGGAATTGCATGTATAGTATCCCAAAGTAACACAAAGTTATGCTATGCACTGCTTTGCTTTGCATCAATGGGGCGTTCCATGGACAGTGAATGGGCATTGCCATGCAACCAATCATGGGTTTTGATGCCAATGCTTATCTACAAACATTGGTAGACAGGAATATGCACCAAAATCGCATGCCTCCAGCTTAAGGCTGATGTAGCAAGGAGAAATATTTTCTTTACTTCCCATTTTTCCAAATGTGTTTGTGTGCTGCATGGTACAGCACATATGCAAACTGGGAAAACCCTTAAGGTATAGTTTGTGTTCTGGAAGGGACCCCTTCCAGCACAAAACCTATGCATCAGAGAACACACATGCTCACATTACACATACACACACAGGCTCACACTTACACGTGCACTGTCTCACATAAACACACTCATGTGTGCACAAAACGCACATACAGCGGGCTCCATATTATATTACACTAACAGTGAATATTATTCACTAATAGTGGAATAAAAAAAGGGTAGAAAATAAGGAATGCAAAGCTGTCCCTGTGTTCTTGACACTGATTTTGCAACCTCTGAGGCTAGGGGCAACATGGCATTCACTACAAGACTGGTTAGCCGTCTTAGTGAGATTGGGGTCACAGGAGCCGCTCTGATGCTTCTGTCCCCATTTCTTACGAACCGGTCACAAAAGTTAAAACTGGATCATTTCCTTTCTGATGCCACTCATACCTTCTGCAGAGTCCCTCAGGGTTAATCACTGAGTCCAATCCTATTTAACATATATGTCGCTCCGTTGGCCAAGGTTATTAGATCCATTGGGCTAGAGGCACTGTCCTATGCAGATGACATGCAAATTATTGTGTCAATTACCAACAGCGTTGAGGAGTCTGCTGCAAACTTCAAGAGCTAGCTGCACGCAAGCCGTGGCCTCCTGGATGGTAGACAACTGTCTACGATTCAATGGTGACAATACAGAAGTCTTGATATTTGGTGGCCAACAATTCATTTGGTCCCACTCCTGGTGGCCTGAAATGCTCGGCTCCTGTCCCAGCCCAGCTCCAAATGCAAAGAATCTTGGTGTTATAGTTGACAGCGCTCTCTCCTTTATTCCCCAGATCAACAGAACAGTCTCCACCTGTTTTGGCATTATCAGGATTCTTAGGAATATCTTTCTATGTCTCTCCCTCTCATTTCGGAAGCAGGCAGTGGTGGCCTTGGTCCTGTCTGGATTGGATTATTGTAATGAGCTCAATCTGGACAACAACAAGGGTTCCATGCACAAACAGCAGCTTGTACAGAATGCAGCAGTCAGACTTGTAATGGACCTTCCCAAATTCCAGTCTGTTGCGGCATCCATTTGTAAGTTACACTGGCTTCCATTGGGAAAGAGAATTCTGTTTAAGGCCCTCTGTCTTGTCCATAAGGTTCTTCACAACTCTGGCCCGAAGGCATTAAACGGCTCTTTCTACAGCATGTCCCGGCCAAACATCTGCGGTCGGCCAGCAAAAACTGGCTTGTAGTTCCCAGGTTCAGGAGAGCTAGATGGGGGGGCAAGACTCTTACCTTTTGTTTCGTAAGGCATTAAAAATATGGATTTTCACACTTAATCGTTGGGCCCTTCTGTGCTCCTCTAACCTTTGGACCTATCCGTAACGCCTTGACGCCCTTGGGCAAAGTTTGCGCTTTACAAGACTAATATTCCTTCAAAGGCTCACAAGGAGTAAACCAGGGACCAACGCTGTGACCTCTGGCGACTCCTAAATGAAGGCCATGCTCTTTCCTCTGTATCTTTCCAGGGAACTATTCCAGCTTACAAAAGAGGCAAAAGAAAAAAAAAGTAAAACCTCTGTCTAATCTTAGCAGCCGCGGCAACCTTTCCCTGCCTGCTTTGGCCGCAAGCCCCCATCATTGCAAGGAAATAAAATGTCCCTTGAGCATGGAGATGAATATAAAGTCTTTTAAGCGTGCAGGGAAGTGCATCAAAGGCTGGGTAGAGCATTATGGATAGAGGTGGGAAAGCCAACAAATTAACATGGAGAGCTAAGCCTAGGATCTGGCATGGCTCTTAGATTCCACTCACGAGCTGAGCCCAGAAAATGTTTGCTGTGTAAACCATACACCAATCATCGTGTAAAATATGACAAAGACTCGTCAAAATTGAAAAAAGTGTATTTTTTTAACATGTGGAAGCTCTGATTTGATTTGGTATTTCTAAAGTGCATGAATGCCCTGGGGTGTCTTGGCGCTATGTCCGATACTTAACAAGGAGTTATGCTTACATATTTAGTCTTAGCAGGTAAAAAGCCATGATTTTGCGGCTTTTCTGAAATGCAGGAGCGACGGGCTGCATTTTATCGTAATGGGGAGTAAGTTCCAGTCCTTGACAGTACGTAACAAGAAACTTCTCCCTCCCCACCTCATCTGCTTGAATTTAGGAACTTGCACAGTTTTTGAGTGGGCTGACCTTAAACTTCTAGCCAGCATATACCACTTCAAATGGATGCTCAGGAATTGTGGTCCCATTCCATGCAAGGCTTTGTAAGCCAGACAAAATGATTTAAACCTAATCCTCTTCCCCATAGGAAGCCAGTGGAGGCTACTCAATCTGTGGCCTACTGGTTCCGATCTTGTTATTTTGAGCACCATCCTTTCGGCGGCGTTCTGCAAACGCTGGAGTTTTGCTAGGTGTTGGACTTGCTATCCTGAATATAAGGCATTTCCATAATCTAGTCTGTCCAAGGCCAGTGCCGTCACCAGTGTTTTGCATGAATCTTGAGGTATATATGGTCAGACTCTTCTAATCATTTTCAATATATACCAAATGATTGATGCAAGGTTATTTATCTGGTCATTAAAAGTCAGTCGATTATCAAAAATGACTCCCAGATTTTTAACCTTATTCACTGGTTTTGGGCAATTACCCAGACTATCCGGCCACCATCTGGGTGACCAAAAATCTGCCCTTGCTCCCAGTAGCATCACCTGTGTTTTCTTTCCATTTAGCTTCAAGCAGTTTGACTGCATCCAGTGACCAACCTGTGCCATACATTCATTAAAACGGCTTGCTGTTTCTTCAACATTCCCTGTGACTGACACCACTATTTGGGTGTCATCGGCATATGACACTGGTGTGAAGCCGTACTGCCTTATGATATCCGCCAGGGAAGCTACATACACATTAAAAAGTGTGGGGTTCAAGGATGATCCTTAAGGCACCCCACATGGTGATTTAAAAGAGACAGATTTAAAAGAGGCAGACCTATCTCTAAGGAAAGAGGCCATCAGCATGAAGGCCGATTCCCGAAATCCTAGTTCTGCTAAATGTAAAAGTAATATCTCATGGTTCACGGTATCGAAGGCCGTCGAAAGATCCAGTAGAATCAGGGCGGCCTTCCCTCCAGCATCTAAAATCATCCCCAATTCCTCAGCTGCCAGAACTAATGCAGTTTCTGTTCCGTGCTTCTCTCTGAATCCATATTGCAAATGGTCCAGAAGTTCATTTGCAGCAATATGTTCTGATAGTTGAGTATTGAGTAGCTTTTCAATAACCTTAGCCGGGAATGGAATTTTTGATATAGGACGGTAGCTGCTAGGTTGTTTAGGGTCCAAGTTGTCTTTTTTTAAGAGTGGCAGTCCTTAAGCTATCTTCCACATATCTGGAAAGTAGCTTGACCAAATTATTTCTATGAACACAATTTTTAATTGTTCACTTAACAATTCCGAAAATATATGCATCACCTTGGGTGGACAAGGGTCCATTGGTCCCCGGGATTTAACCTTCTTTACTACCCGGTTGATTTGTTCAGATGAGGGAGGTAAGAAACAAATCCCAGATTTAGGACTTGAAATGTCCAGATCTTGTGTATCTTGTTTAACTGAGTCCATAAGTTTATTAGTATTCTTAAAAGATTCATACACTGAGGTGACTTTGTCAACAAAGAACTGCCCAAGTGTGTTGCAGAACTCTATGCTGCTTTCCATTTGTATGGCCGCCGGTAGGTTCGCTAGTTTTTTGACAGTGGTGAAAAGCTCCTTACTGGAATTCTTAGTCTCTTTAATTTTGTTAGTATAATACTTGCTTTTTCCCTCATAATTTTTGTAGTCTGCCAATGATTGTACGTAAAGCCTTTTCTGACATTGGTCATAGATGGTTCTCCATTTCCTTTTGGCCCTTCAGCATGTTTGTTTTTGTGCCCTTAATGAATCTGTGAACCATGGTTCTGACGGATTTTTCCTCCTGGAAGTGAACCTTTTTTGGGGGCTGCAATATTTACCGCTGATTCAATCCAGGCCCCGACTCTATCTATAGCTACATTACTACTGGATATTGGTTCAGGTTTGTTCCTTGCTAATATGTCTTGTAACAACAGGGCGTCTATATTAGCCCAATCCTGATAAGTAATCAGCTTATGTTCTTTCCTGTGCGTTGTCTGCCCCTGATCTATGTTTACCGAGAACAGAATAGCTTTGTGATCTGACTACGGAACAGGCATTATTGTGTCAACCTTAAGGTTAAGATTGGAAGTAAATATCCCGTCCAACGTATGACCAGATGCGTGTGTATCTTGTTTAACTATTTGAGTTAAGGCAACATTGGTCATCGCATCGACCAGTGCAGCTGTGTTGTTGTTTTCAAGTTTTTCTAAATGATAGTTGAAATCACCAAGGATTGTAAAATCCGGGCAATCAAAATTAGATTCTAAAATTGGACTAAGAGTATCCAGCAAAGGAGTTTGCGCCCTGGATGGCCTAAAAAGAGCAAGAGATCTCTTAGTGTTTTATTGTTATTGAGTGCCACCTGAAATGGTAATAATTCACAGTACTGGAAACTTCCCACTGCTGACCCTCTTGCTTGCACTGCTTCTCTAAAGATAATTGCCAACCCTCCACCCCTCTTCCAATTTCTGTCTGCTCTAATGACCGCATAACCCACTGGGAGCGCTAGAGAGATATCTACCTCTGAGGCTCTGTCAACCCAGGTCTCAGTTATAAATGCTATGTCTATTTTGTGTGACTCAATTAGTTCAGCCACTTCAGTATTATGCTTCACTAGTGATCTTGTGTTAAGTACCATTGCCTTTAAAACACTAGTAGCCTTCTTAATCGGGGTGGTATAATCTGGTGTGAGTGCCCTGGTCTTTGAATATGGTAGCAGCAGTTTGCAGTGCTCACACTGATTGGTTTCCTTCTGTAGGTCTAAGCGCGGACACTTTTTGTGAACCATATATTTGTAAAGCTCCTCTTGTGAATACGATTTACCTGGTACAACGCGGGAAGAAAGTGCAGGGATTGTGGCATCAGGCCCGGAACAGGCGCGGACGGGCGCAGACGGGCTTGCCTTTGGCGTGCCGAAGGTGTAAGTGTGTCACAATGTGACGGGCCCGATTCACCCTCTGTTCAAGCAGTACTTGCCGTGACGGACCGGGGTGCGGGCAAAATCGATAACAAAGTGCAGTGTGCAGGTACGGCAATTTAAAAACACAGTATAGACCTTAAAAAGCTCGTAAGTTTAAATAAAACAGTTCCCAGTTCCAAATGCCAAGCCCAGCAGCAGTCTCACCACTCTGGCATTAATACGTCACACTATAGCACTGCACTGAGAAGTACTTATTAAAAGTGATAGTTTTTAAACATGAGCCATTAGTGAACTAACAAGGCAAGAAAGTTAACATGTAAACCATGTAGTGGCCCAGATTATTGTAAAGCCACATCATTAGCTATTAAATCAAACACAAACAATTTTTGTACAATGGGTATTCTGATCGCACATATTTGAAAGTGCTTTCATACATAATAATGAAGAAAAAAGAGTTTGGGTGAAATAAAATCTTTGCCTAGGATCACACTATTTAAGTGGGGAAGTCGGAATTTACCCAGTTTTTCTGGTTTCACTTTGTACAAACAAGTCACTTATTTCTCTCTCCTTTTTAGGTCGAAGCACGACCTGCTTCAATGCGTAAGCATTGAAGCAGTGTGCTTCGACAACTATTGCTACCCGTTTTTGGGAATGTGGACAGGAGAGGGTGCACGAGCGCAGATCTGCTCAGTTTTGACCTCGTGAGCGCGCACGGCGCCGTGCCCCTCTCCTGCCTCATTCCCTTGCGCAAACACTCTACACTCACGCATGCGCACATACACACACTGCATAAACACACGCACCCTCCCTTAAACAGACACACGCGCACACAGACAGACAGACACACGCACAGACACACTCAAACAGACACACACGCGTACACCCCACCCCCACTCACCCCTCCTCTCCCTCAACACACTCACCTGTTCTGGCGGTGCTCGGCGGCGGTTCTGCCTCTCGGGCGGCGGTAGCGCTTTGCGGGGCTCTCTCACCACATGAGAGCCCCGCCTTCCCCATGCACCCGGCCGCTCTTCACCCGGTCCCCCATCTCGGGACCGGGACTGAATCCGGAGACTTCGTGGCTCTCTCTCGCTCTCTCCGCGATGGGGCGGGACTTCCGGTTGGGGCCGCGATGGGATTCGCCGGCTGCCCAACCGCTTCGGGGTCGTCGCAGGCAGCGCGGCGGCCCGGCGGGGACTTGTTAGGTTTTTGTTTCTCCCTATTGCTCAATCATGGAAACTCCCTCTCTCCGCTGCCAGGTCCCACCGCCTCTCCCCCTTCTGCCTGCACTGCTCCGGCCAGCGGAAGGGGGCGCCCCTGCTTCTGTCCTCGGCTGCTGTGCACAGCTGTGCTCCCAGATGTGGCCAGCGCTGGACGAACCAGCAGGGAGACGGGACCCCGCCAGACCCGAAGGCCCCAGGGGCAGAGAGACAGCGCCTCGAAGACCCTGCAGAAGAGCAGGTGAAAGGGGCCAAACTAGCATGGGGGCAGCGGGTGGGAGGTAGCAAGGCGAGCAGGGTCTGCTAGTAAAACCAACTAGTAAAATAGCTTTAATCTGAGGTAATCCTACATATTGTTAGAGTGAACTCAGTTTGGGGTAATGTTTACTTTACTTTTACGGCATGTCTGTGTTTTTAGCCAGCGCGCAACTGGTCCCATGCCCTGCAAATAGACAATAATGTTGATTTTTTGTTAATAGCGCTTCGTGACGCACTTTACCAATTTAAGTGCTGCACACAGCAGGTGTCAATAATGTCCAGTCGGTCCTCTCCATCAGGAACGTGGCTGCTGGTAGAGATGCTTCGTGTAACTTGTAGGCGGCTATTTCAACGCCTAATAGGAAAGCGCTGATGCATAGAGCGCTACACAGATGTTTGTGTGAACCGTGGTCCTTTTCTCGAGAGTAGCTCAGTGGGTTGATACCTCCACGCAAAGATCAGTGAGTGACCTGCGGATAACAGGTTCCAATTATGCTCAATAGCCCAGTGGGCTGTCACAGCGGCTGCAACATTCTGCACTGAACCTGCAGACCACACGGAGAGGCCTACTCAGTAATTCATCTTTCCAAGGCCAATAAAATACCTTTGAGGTGGATAGTAACAGAGCAGGTTAATTTAGTGCCAATGGACACCAGTTTGTCCGTGCACTTTAAGAATCTATATGTCTGTATTAGCAAAGGCTCCTTACGTCATTAACGACGTGTTGTTTTTTGCTAATAATAATGTGTGCAATCATATTTAAGTGGCGTTTTTGCGTGGCCTCTGGAAAGCAGGTGTTTGGTTTATTTTCTTGCTGCAGCGTTTTCTATTTTGCATAGTCTCCTTTCTCTGATGTCATTATGCTGCAGTGACGTCAGTTCCACTTGCCGTTGCAGTCTGTAACATCTGAGGGAACCTGAAGTCACACTGTGAGACTGCTGCTGGCTCATGACGTCACACTGTGAAATGCCCTACAAAAACTTAGTACTAGACTATCCTACCACTGCGATGACATGACGTCAGTCTGTCCATCACTTCAGCAACCCGACGTCAGGCTGTGACATCACTGCAGACAATGGCAATAATTCTAGAATTTGCATCAGACTCAGATATTACTTCGATTATCACTTCAGGAACATACTTCTGGGCTGTGACATAACTGTAGGAACCGTGCGTTAAACTCAGATATTTTTACACAATTTTGCAACAGACTGTGACATCCCAGCTGCAGGAGCCCATTCTTACTCTGTATTTTCAGTCTAGCTGCAACATGGCGCCCGGTTGACATCACTGCAGACAATGGCAATAATTCTAGAATTTGCATCAGACTCAGATATTACTTCGATTATCACTTCAGGAATATACTTCTGGGCTGTGACATAACTGTAGGAACCGTGCGTTAAACTCAGATATTTTTACACAATTTTGCAACAGACTGTGACATCCCAGCTGCAGGAGCCCATTCTTACTCTGTATTTTCAGTCTAGCTGCAACATGGCGCCCGGTTGTAGCCCACCACCCAAAAGTGCTCCCCTTCAAACAGCACCTTGCGATTAGCAGGTGCTTCCTATAGTTCTGAGAGGATTTTCAGTAGTAATCTGTACTACACCTGCACACCTGTGTTTAGTTCAAAATTATTATCTCATTGATTAAAAACGTTTTATACGTTTTAGTTCATTCTTGCATAAATCTCAATATTTAACATGATCTCACATCCAGTTCATATTTTGAGATACCCCAAAGCACACTTCATAAAAACATCACAATAATAACACACGATATTTAAAACAACTAAGCATTCATGAATATATGTAACTGTTAAATATATTCATGATTGGTTTTTATTGTTAGTTTTTTAAAAAAAATAAGTGAGATCATATTTTTTAACTAATTACAGGTAGGTCTTGGACCTGCCCGAATGCAGGTCCACAATATTGCGACTCCTTTAAGGGGAGGAGCGCGTAGCTTTTAAGACTGCGTGCTCCCAACCTATTGTCTATTTTTTACTAATAAAGTTAAAGCAGCAATAATAATGCTGGACGCGGAAAAGGCTCTCGATAGAGTCCCATGGAATGTCCGCTTCACAGTCCTGAAAAAATTTGCAGTGCCATCTAAATCATGCCAGGTAGTGAAAAATGTATATTGTAATGCCAAGGAATCTATAATAATAAATGTGAATGTAGCTGGCTCAATCTTAACCTCTTCTATGCTCATGACGAGCTGAGCTCATCTGCACTCGTTGTGGCGGTTCGTCCATTGGGGGCGTTGGGGCGTTGCCCCACTAGCCATGGACGACCGTCACTGACACTGCGCAGCGCATACCAAAAATAACAAGCATTTGCAATGCAATAGGTCTCGCAGTTGTGAGAGTTTGAGTTATTGGCATTGTAAATGGCAACGCCTTTTATTTACGTGTTGGTTTTTAAAACATAAATGAAAGGCATTGTCATTTACAATGCCAATAGCTTAAACTCTCGCAAATGCGAGACCTATTGCATTGCAAATGCTTGTTATGTTTACACTTTGTTTTTACTTCTTTGTGCATTTTTTCGACAGTTTTTACACAGTGCGAACATGACTCCAAGTTATTGGAGCACTTTATATGAGCACCAGTTGCATTACACAACGTTATATTTGTTTTTAGAGGCAAAGGATATGAAGAGATTTGCCTTGTCTGCTCTGCTAAAGAGTGGTTCAATATATAGTTTCATTAGGTCTGTGGTGATTCCTGTTTAGAATTTTTATGCATAGTGTGTAGCAGGCCTTATTAACACTTTCTTCCCCTTGACCGTGCCTGATTAACACCACGCACTGCTACAAAACTGACTTGCACCCTTACAAAACCGGTCCTCACCCATCCAGCCTCCCGGGGAAACGCCTGACGCTCTGTACGGCCAGTCTGGCCTTGGACTCTTTGACGCAAATGAGCATATAGAGCAACTTTGCCTACTTTAGGGAACTTTCTAAAGCACATCCTGGTTTGTGTTGGACAGTAAATTCCACCCCAGCGGTGTACAGTAGAGTGGCATGGAGTAGTGTGGCATAGAGTAGAGTAGCATAGAGTGGTGTAGAGTGGCACCGAGTAGAGTGGCATTGGCTGGAGTGCCGTGGAGTAGTGTGGCATAGAGTAGAGTGCCATAGAGTGGAGTGGCGAGCAGAGTGGTGTAGAGTGGGTGTAGAATCCCGTAGAGTGACATAGTGATGGGTGGAGTGGTATAGAGTAGAGTGAAGTAGAATTCAGTGGCATGGAGTAGAGTGGCATAGAGTATTGGGCAGTGGTGTAGAGTAGAGTGGCGTAGAGTAGAGTGGCATAGAGTGGGTGGGGTGGAGTAGAGTGGCGTGAAGTAGAGTGGCGTGGAGGGGAGTGATGTAGTGTGGCATGGAGTGGCATAGATTAGAGTGGAGTGGTGTAAAGTAGAGTGAAGCGGAATAGAGTAATGGGCATAGAGTAGAGGGATAAAGAGCAGAGTCACATAGAGTAAAGTGGCATAGAGTGCTCTTGCGAGGAGCGCAGTGGATTGGAGTGGAGTGGCGTAGGATGGATTGGAGTGGCATAAAGTAGAGTGGCGTGGAGGGAGTGGCCTGACATAGAGTGGTCCAAACTCTCTTCTACCAAATGGGAATCTGCACTCATTGACCTTAAACCTCTGAAGGCTCCCAATCCTGACACGGCCAGTAGTAATTTTGATAACTGGATCCAAAACTCCTTTGACTCAGTCCTCCCGAAGGAACCCATGCATTGCATAAAGAGACAACAAGTAGCCCCTTGGTATACTCCTAGACTAAGGGATATGAAACAATCATGTCGTAAACTAGAAAGAATCTGGAGACAAGATCGCTCACAGCACAGGAAGGCAGATTATAGAACCGCAATTAGGCTCTACAAAACCGAAATTAAGGCGGTTCAAGCCCGGTTCTATGAAACAAAAATAAACTTAGCTGCCAACGCCCCAAAGGAAATTTTCTTGATAGCCAAATCACTGATCTCTCCTCCCCCAGAGTTAGTACCATCAGACGGGGCACTTGCACGTTGTAACAATCTAGCAACCTTCTTCTATCAGAAGATTCAGACTATCTACGCATCCTTTGCCTCTGATAACATCGAACTAGACGCTGCTACAACAGCGAGCTTCAGCACCCCGGCTACCTGTACACTGGAAAAATTCACTCTCTTAGACTCTGTTTCCCTAGATAAAATAATTCCCAAGGTCACCTCAGGATCCCCTAGGGACCCAGCACCTCCTCAATTTCTTACCTCGGTCATTGACCTAATTTGTCCAGTCATTCTTGATGTTCTTAACACCTCAATCATCTCGGGCATAGTTCCTACATCATGGAAATGTGCAATGTTTAGGGCTCTTTTAAAGAAGCCCAATTTGGACCAAAGTAATTTATCCAACTTTCGCCCTATTTCCCTGTTGCCCTGGATGAGTAATCTGGTTGAGAAGCACATTAATAACATCTTAGTGGAATACCTAGAATCTAATGATCTGTTGTGTGCCTCCCAGACGGGGTTTCGTCCCCAACATGGGACCGAGACAGCCTTGCTGGCAGTGACCGAGGAAACAAGAATGGTGCTGGACCAGGGAGGAAAGGCAGCCATTATACTGTTAGATCTCAGTGCCGCGTTCGACACGGTTAACCATGCCATTTTATTACATCGACTCAATGGCATGGGAGTGTCGGGCGCGGCCCTGACATGGCTGACCTCCTTCCTGGATGAGCGCTTTTTCCAGGTCTTTGAGGGAGAGGCTGTATCCATCAAGCAGCCACTTAGTTGTGGGGTCCCCCAGGGCTCTGCCCTGAGCCCCACACTTTTCAACGTTTATATGAGGCCCTTGGCGGAGATAGTCCATCCATTTGGCGTTCGAATTGTCACCTATACAGACGACACCCAGCTTGTGGTCTCACTGAATCATGCTGAGGGGTCGTCTAGCACCCTGAGTCCCTGCTTAGAGGCAGTGGCCAGATGGATGGAACTCTCCTGCCTCAGACTAAATGGGGGAAAAAACAGAAATCATGTTATTAGGCAATCCTTCACCTACCATCCTTGCCCCCATCTGGCCTACGTGCCTAGGACCCCTCCCCCCCCCTCTCCCAAACCTCAGATAAAGAGCTTAGGAGTTTGGCTGGACAGCTCACTCGATTTTACGTTCCAGGCCACCAAAACCTCATCCACCTGTTAGGGTCTGATGCGAATGCTCCGGAAGGTTCTCCCTTTGCGTCCGTTCCAGGCGAGAAGAATCATGGTCCAGGCTCTGATACTTTCTCGCCTAGATTACGGTAATGCCCTTTACCTGGGAGCTCCGGTGGCTGCGATCAACAAGCTTCAGGTCACCCAAAACTGTGCTGCCCGACTGCTCTTTCAAATCCCACGTTGGCAGTCCGCCAAACCAGCTCTGAGGAAACTGCACTGGCTTCCCGTTGTAGCTAGGATACAGTTTAAAGCAATGTGTCTGACCCAGAAAGTTATATGGAGAACTGGTCCAGCTTTAATGCATCCTTTAGTCACTCCCTACCTTCCCCACAGAGCTCTACGCACCAGTTTATTACGCCTGGCCACCGCCACTAATATAAACAGGACCCGTTGGGGTGGCCGTTCATTCTCACACAATGCTGCGAGAATGTGGAATTCCCTCCCTCTTACCCTCAGAAAGAACAACAATCTGCTGGCATTTAGAAAGCTTTTAACAACTCATTTGTTTGGAACAACCTGTTAGCTCTCTGTCCTGTCGCTTCTCTGATTCTAGCCAACAGCACTGCGAGGCCTCAGGGTAGATTATGCGCTATATAAATATAATTTTCATTTCATTTCATAGAGTAGAGTGGAGTGGGATAGAGAAAAGTGGCATAGATTAGAGTGGGATAGAGTGGAGCAATGTAGATTGGAAGTCTGTACAGTAGAGTGGATTGGCTTGGAGTGGAGTGGCGTAGAGTAGAGTGGAGTAGAGTGCCGTAGAGGTGCATTGTGTGGAGTGGGGTATAGTGGAGTGGCATGGAGTGGCATGCAGCAGAGCGGAGTGGCTTAGAGTGCAGTGGACTAGAGTAGAGTGGAGTGACATCGAGTGAAGTAGTGTAGAGTGGCATAGATTAGAGTGGAGTGGTGTAAGTGGAGAGGTGTAGAGTGGAGTGCAGTAAGGTATAGTGGCGTAGAATTGAGTAGTACAGTTGTGGGTGTAAGTAACTAAAGTGTCAATAGAGAATGACAGAGAGGGTGAAAGTAACATAAATAAGAAGCTGTATGCCTGTGTCAAAAATAGGAAAGCACAGTGCACGTCCAGGAATACTACCAAAACACTTATAAAATATGAAAAAGTGTGCTACAAAAAGATGAGGAAGAACAAAGACAAAGAAGAACACATGTATTTGGTCCATGCTCCATGAAAGAGCTAACACAAAAAAGGAAGGGAAGTATATGGGAGCTAAGCAATCTAAAGACTGAAAATGATTGTTATAAGTGATTGTACTCTCCCCACAAGGAGAGACTAACGGAAACCATGTTACTCACCCAGGACCAGGAGAGGGTAACAATATCTTTCCGGATTTGGCCTTTCATAGGTGAAAACACTAGAAACCATCTTACATCCCTAGATCTATGAGCAGTCAACCTTCTCTCCCATGCTCAGAATGGAGCATTGAAAGCAAACCTGCTAACTTGTGAAACTTTTTCACCATGTGAGAAGGGAGCAGGGCCTTTAAGGGGTGGGCTTAGTGTTGAGCCCAGCAAATGGCATCTTTAAATTCACTGCCTCAGACCCTTCATTCCCCTGCACAAACACCCGAGCTAATGCCCAAAACAATAACAACGCTTTTGAGGCTATTACCAATGTCCTGGGGAGGTTTCACACCACATAATGGACATTGGCTGAGCAGAACCTCCAAACAGTTAGCTAGAAACCTGCTGTCTGCAGGGGTTTAAAGCTAATTATGTGCACACTGTTTAACATCGACTCCTCACCAGGTGACCCAGTGATGTAAACAGATATCATGTGAAACACGATGGCACCATGTGAGATGGAAGGTCAATGAAAGCCATCCAAAACCCTCAACATCTAGAAGAGATTGACCGATGACCTACTTTTTCATGCACAGGAGGGTGAAGGAGAAACCATTACAACTCTTCAAGACTAGTAAAGAGATCATTGAAAGCGGTCATTCTGTCTCATACAATGAGCAAACTTTGTTTCATAATTTTCTTTTGGACCATTACGCTTTCAACAGAGATGTCTGTGTTGGGCTAGCAGGTTTCTACTGACTGGTGTGTAGATTCTTGTGAACACATTCATGCTTACTTAAGTGGTCTGTCTGATTCACAAGGGGTCTGGTTGTAGCTACGTGAGATTTGCAAGCAGTGTGGCAGAGAGACTGGGTGGTCTATAAATGGCCTATTCATATTTGGGCAGTAACTATTACTTTTTTACTCTGATGTGTGTGAACACTAGTTTCAGTGTGCTACTTTTTGTATATGTGTGTTGGCAGCTGGTCTTACTAGCGGCCTTACCAGTGGCAGCTCGCACAGGGCGTGCTGTGGGGCAGCGGGGTGGGGCAGGGTGGGGGGGGGGGGTAATAAACTTGGACATACGATGGAACGGAGGAAAGTAATTATTACGTTCCTCCGTTCCGTCGTATGTCCAAGTTTACTACCCTCCCACCCTGTCCCTCCCGTGCCCGCCCCACCGCCCCGCAGCATGCCCTATGCGAGCCACCACTGGGCCATACCTTTGTCTTCTGAAAGAAGATAGGAAGGGTGATCAAGGAGACCGGCAAAGCCATCTTGCTAACCCACAATTAATGCAGCGTTCTCAAAGAAGACCAGATAAGGTGCCAGCAAATGCTAGTCTCCAACTGGGAAGAATCTTAGCAGGCCTGCACCAAACAAAAAGGTACCTAAGATGAGGTTAGCTCAATAAGCTTAAAATAGCTCTCGACCATTGAAGTTGTAACAGGTAGAGAAAGAGAGGCACAAAAGCAAAGTGTTCAATAAAAGAACTTGGGCAATACATATTAAAGGGTATGACATAACACCACCTGAAGCACTGCTCAGCAATGCAGGAAGGACACACTGGGCTTTGGGTACTGATGCTGAAGAAAAAGTTACTTACCGTTGGTCATGCCTTCTATGATAGAGACTCTATCAAGCCTCAGATTCCTTACCTTAGAATTATCCCTAGGTGTCAGATTGGACACAGAAATATTTCGTGAGCAGTACCCCAGAGTGCTGGTTGGTGGCGTTGTTTGGCACTGTTTTGCATCATTGGTGTCGTCCGTGCTGGAAGTGATTTGCGCAATGCTTATTAAGATGCCACCCCAGCATGCTGACGTCAGTTTCTTTTCACAACTTTCCTCGTCAGGAGCGCAGGTCCACAAAGAACACTAACCACTGGTGGGTAAAGCTAGGACCCTTATTGGGGAAAAGCCCTGTCCCTAGAAATCAGTTTGCAGAGCAGGGAGAATGGGTAAGTTACTTGTTCATCTGATAGTGACTTCTAGCCACAGATTCCTTACCTTAGAATAAATGCCTAAGCAATTATTTCCGGGAGCTAGGTCTGCGGAACAATTTCACACAAAAAAGTCCTGCAGGACGGAACAAGCAAAGTGCCTGTCCCGACAGACCTGACTGTTCAGGCAGAAGTGCATTGTGAACGTGTGCAGAGACGTCCATGTTGGTGTCTGATGGCAGATATCCAGGACTGGGACTCTTTGTGCTAACACAGTAGTTGCAGCCTTTGCTCTGGTGGAACGAGCATGAAAATGCTCTAGGGAATGCTTCTTGGCCAACATGCAGCAGATTTTAATTCAGAGTATGATCCATTGGGAGATCGTGTTTTTCTGCATGGCCTTCCCTTTCCTGGCTCCGACATACCCCATGAAGAGTTGTTTTTTGTGCAGTGAAGGTAGAACGACAATGCTCTTTTTGGTTTCAGTCAGTGGAGCTGCTCTTCTTCCCTAGAGGGATGCAGCCAATGTAGACAGGGTGATTGATTGGCCTAAATGAAAGGGTGTGACCAGCTTCGGAAGGAAGGAAGGTCTGCTGCAAAGGACCTGCTTGTTTGGGAAGGGCCTGAGGCACGGAGGTTTAGATGACACAGCCTATAATCACTGACCCTCTGGGCGGATGTTATGGCCACTAGAAAGGCCGTTTTGATTGTAAAGATCCTGATAGGAGAGTTGTGCAGCAGCTCGAAGGGAGCACACATTAGAAAGGTGAGTACTAAATTTAGGTCCCACTGAGGCATGATAAAGGGTGAAGGAGGAAACAGGTGTTGGAAGCCTTTCAAAAACCTATGTACAATAGGGGATTTAAAAAGGGATGGCTGATCTGGCAACCAGAAAAATGTTGAGATGGCAGAAAGATAGTACCTGAGAAAGAGGAGCAGAAAGGGGATCAACCTGTTGTTCTGCCCACCATGCCACAAACTTGCCCCAACAGGGGGCATATACTGTCTTGGTGGAGGGAAGCCTGGCTGCCAAGATGACATTACAGACTTCGGATGGACAGCTGTCGCTGCTCAATCTCCATGCATGAAGGCAGAGTGTTGACATGTTCAGGTGGGGAACCCTCCCCTGTTGTTGCTACAGAAGATCCTCCCAAAGGGGCAGCCAGAGCGGAGGATTGATGGCCATGCTCAACAGCTACCAAACTCTCCGAGCCCAGTCCTGAGCTACAAGGATGACCTGGGCCAAGTTGTTCCTGATCTTCTTGAGCACTCTGGGCAGGAGTGGTAAGGGCAGAAAGACACACAGGAAGCCTTACCTCCTCTCAAGATGAAAAGCGTCTCAGAGCGAGAGTCACATTGGAAACTCCAGCATACAAAACTGCTAATATTGCACGTTCTCGGTGGTGGCAAACAGATCTAATCAAGGCTCTCCCCATGGCTGAAAGAGACCTTGCACTACCTCCGGATGGAGACGCTATTTGTGATCCACCAGGCATCTTTAGCTGAGTTCATCCGCCCTGGCATTCAGAGAGCCCGCCAGGTGTTGAACCACCAGGGATATGCCCTGCTGTACCAGCCCTGTCCCCAGAGGTAAGGGGCCTCCTGACAAAGGGTTAATGACCCAACTCTGCCCTGCTTGTTGCAGTAACACATGGTGGTGGTGTTGTCTGTGAACACCTAAACAAGGCTACCCTTGATGGAAGGAATATCAATGCCAGGCCTCTGATCTCCGCTTATCCCAGATAGCTGCCCCATCCCATAAGTGACGCATATGTCACTACTGTCAGATATGGTTGGGAAAGGGAGAGGGGTCTGCCACTGACCCAATCGCGGTTTGCTAACCCCCACTGCAGATCTTTTGCAGGACCCTCTGAGATCTAGACCATGTTGAAGAGATTCCCTTGATGCTGGGCCCACTGGAAATGCAGGTCCCACTGCAGAGCCAGCACATGCCAGTGGTTATGTGTCATAAGCAGTATCAGCCGGCATGGCTCACAGGGAAGGGGGGGCAGGCACGGGGGGCGTACGAGGAGGGGGGGTCGCGGAGAGTTTAATTAAAAAAAATAATAATAAATTAAAAATGACCTTACCTTGAGGCCCGGTCCCGCATTTTCGCGGCTCCTGCTCTCCTGCCTCCGACAAAAACAGGAAGCAGGCAGTCAGGCTCCTTCCCCAAAGCCAATCACAATGCTGCAAGCAGTCTTGTGATTGCTCGGGATGGCACCCAGCCAGGGGCTTATGGGGTGGGCATGTTGCAGCCTCCATGGAGAAGGGCAGAGTGCACATGGCTGGTTTCCACCAAACAGTCTTTGCGCACTCCGGAGCAGAGCACAGCCCCGCCCACCCGCCCGCAAAGCAAACATAAAATGGTAATAACATAAAGTTATTACCATTTTATGTTTCTGCTTCTCGCACTGCGAGAAAGCAGTGGGGCAATGCACCTTTGCCGTAGCAGAGGAGCCGCCCCTGGTCACAAGCAGTATACACGAGGCCATGAGGCCCAGCAGCCTCAGAGTCAGTCTCACTAAAACCCAGGATAGAGGCTGGAACATGGGTATCATAGCCTGAATATCCTGGACTCACAACCCGGGAGGATAAGACCAAAACTGCACAGTGTCCAGAACAGCTCCTATGAAAGGAAGTGTCTGAGAGGGAGTCAGGTATAACTTCAGGCATGTTGATAGTGAACCCCAGCGAGTGCAGGAGGTCCGCTGTAGTCTGGAGGTGGGAGACAACCGCTCGGGACAAGACCGCCATCAACAGCAGTTTTCAAGAAAGGAGAACACTGGTACCCCTGATCTCTGCAGATGAGCTGCAACCACCACGATCACCTTGGTAAACACCAGAGGGGCACTGGTAAGGCCAAACAGGAGCAAAGAAAACTGAAAGTGCTTGTGGCCTAGCGTGAACTACAGGTACCGCCTGTTGGCATGCAGGACAGGAATGTGAAAGTATCGTCCTGCAAGTCCAACGCTACCATCCAGTCTCCAGGATCGAGGGCAGACAGAAGTTGAGCAAATGTGAGCATTTGAATATCTCCTTATTAATTAATAAATTGAGCGGGCACAGGTCTAGGATAGGATGAAGGTCTTCATCCTTCTTGGGCATCAGAAAGTAGCAGGAATGACAACCTTGGCCTACTTCTGGCCTAGGTATCCTCTCTATGGCTCCCTTGGCCAAGACAGCCACCACTTTCCGGTGGAGTAGAGAGAGATGGGTCTCCATTAGCCTGTTGCAAGTGGGTGGCCTGGGTGGAGGGGTAGTCATGAAGGCGAGGTAGTAGTCCCTCTTTAAGATACTTGGAGGCTGTGGCTGCCGGAGAGGGGTGGTGGTAGACTGGCCCAACCGCTGGCTGTCCGACCCCCGAAGTTTTTGGGTACCGCATCCTCGGCTACATAGAGGCTGGGGAGCTTGAGAGCCATGGTGGCTGGGCAGGTAAGGCCGTGTCTAGAAACCCCTTCCGTGGCCACGAAAAGAGCAGAAAGAGGACTGGGTTTGACGGGTGGCCTTGGAAAAGGCCCAAGGACCTGGCCGTGGCTCTGCTGTCCTTGAAGTGTTCCAGCTGTGATTTTGCCTTGTCTCCAAAGAGATGGGAGCCATCAAGGGGCATGTCCATAAGTGAAGCTTGGATGTCCCCTGAAAAGTCAGTTGCCCTCAGCCAGGCATATCGGTGTAAGGGCACCAGTAAAGCAACCGCTCTGCCTAGCAAGGTCATGTCCAGCCCACATCGAATTGTGAAATTAGCTGCATCCCTCCCATCAGCCATGGCTTGGGCGAGTATGGCCCTGGCCTCTTCCTGGGCCATGGGCAGAACCTGCCCAACCAAATCCCAAAGGAAATGGGAGTAACGGTCTAAAAGGCAGGCAGTATTCACAGATCGCAATGCTAGACTGGCAGAAGAAAACATTTTCTCACCCAAGGTGTCCAGCCTTTTGGATTCCCTATCTGGTTGGATGATCAGGATTGCACCATGATTTACTCAGCAAGTGAAGGCTTGGAGCACCAAGCTGTCTGGGGTAGGGTGTTGGGTGAGGAACGAGGGGTCCCCTGGGGGGAAGCAATCGTAGCGGGCAATTGTCCATTTCACAGGAGCTCCTGTGCAGGGCTTGGACCAAGCCACAAGCAAGACATCTGTGAGGACTTCATTAAATGGGAGAAGCGCTTCTGAAGGGGTGACTCCCGGCTTAAGCACCTCTGTCAAGACATTAGTCTTGGCCTCCACTGAAAGCAGCTGAAGGTCCAGGATCTCAGCCTGCCTTTTCATCATCATAGTGTGAGAAGCTGGTCTGGTATATGATGTACACTTATGTAAGAGGACACCTTGCACCAGTCCAGTCAACCCTTATGGTGATTTAAGAGGTCATAGACAACCTTAGAAAGCTCTCTAAGTGGTAGCTGTGGAGAGCAGCCTTCAGGTTCAGTGCAGAAGGAGTGTAAAGCAGCTTGTTTCACCAGAATGCAATCTTATAGTATAGATTAAGTGAAAAAGAAACACACCAAGTATTTATAAAAATATGTATTTATTATGTAATACTCTCTAACACATAGAAATATCTCCTACCCGGAGATATACAATACGCACACAATACTTTAGCAAAGAAACATAATAAATAGCACGAATTACACAGTGGGCCCCAGGGAAAGACCAACCACATACTAAGAAAGGGGTATAAGAACCATGACTCGGGTCAAGACAAGGTTGAGAGGATGCAGAAGTGCTGGGGAACCAAGTAACCACCCAAGGTGAGTAGATAGGTACCCCACGGACAGTGGGTGCAGTGTAGGAACACGACTGCGTGCTCCGTACAACTCTGTATGTAAGTCGTGGTTGGATTTTTAATGGTTAAGGACCCTTCCAAGTGGACCCTGAAGAATCCCCATGGAAGACAGAAGGTTGGTAAGCCACCCCACCCGTGGATACCCTAGTACCCACGTTACCTACACCACGGTGGCCGGGTGCATATGTTTGAAGTGGTGTTGTAATTCGCCGTCGAACCCAGTGGCGGACCCCAGTAAAGTGCTGCTATTGATGAAGGAGAAAGTTTGCAGTGGAATCTGATGGTGGATTCTAGATGAGAGGTACCTGCAAGCAGAAGGGACAGAGTCTATGTCACTCACGAGTGATCAAGAGACTTGGAAGATAAATGCCCTCCGATGCCTGGCTTTGCAGGATGGGTGACGATGACCTTGACTCTGCAGCTGTTAGGACCAGGTGACGCTGAGGAGGACCAGAAGCCATGCACGAGCTGTCCCTTGAAGTATGTCGAGTGCTGAGGGGTCAGTGTCCAGCGGGAGCACCAACAAACCTTGGCAAATGCAACCAACGCAGGAATTGAAGAAGGAGCAATGTCGGGACCAGCAAGGTCCAGGGAACTCACCAAAAGCAGGGAGTCAGGGCAAGCCCCAAGCAATCAGGGGAGCCCAAAAGATGCAAGTGTGACCCTCAAGTGGACCCACAGGCCAGAATCACTGGAGTCGCAATAGGACCTCAAGCAGTTCACCAAAAGATTCAGGCCAAAATACACACAATGTGGTGTGGCCCATAGTTCTGGTGACAGGATATGTTCGAGGTTGGGGCTACTTGGAGCCCGGAGATATTCTTGGAAAGAAGTCTACAAGCCTTTGAAACTGCAAGTTGACGCGGTGCACAGATGTTTGGTTATTGCAACCCCCACGAGGGATACTGGCCTCAAACTCGGTGAGAGGGCTGGGCAGGCCTTGGGAGCTGTGGAAAACCACCACCTGTGTTACAGAGCCTTTGGAGTCCGGAGGAACTCAGGATCAGCAGAAAGGTCGACTTAGTTGCGGGGCCTGCGGATGCAGGGAAGTGACTCCTTCACTTCAAAGGAGAGTCCTTCAGGTGTCTTTGATGCCCACAGGCCTTTGAAGGTTCCTGTATGGTGCACAAACACAGACGATGCAGCAGACTGAAAGGGGGACGAAGTCGAGCCCAAACAAAGTCCAGATTGCACAGACGGTAGAAGAAGAAGTGGTGTCTGATCTGAATCTTATCCCACGATGAATCTAGGTGCCTACACCAAGGTAAGCCCATAAGTACCCTAGGAAAAGGGTTGGGAAGAATCATGGGACCCTCCCAGGGGAGGGTCTGGACAGGGAGGAAGTTACTTGTCCAGTTTCGCACCAGAATGGGAGCCAATGGCTCCCAGGACTGGTTTGAACTGAGACGATGCACAAGGACAACAAATGTGTCCCTCATGCAGACTGAGTTGGCACTGGCAAGCGCACCCACTCCACCCCAATACACTAAACCTTGTCTGGCAGGTGGTCACACCTCCCTGTGATAGGATGCCTATTGTTCTGCCTTCCCCTGCTTGAGCTTGGCTCAGCAGCAGGAGGACAGAATCGTGTTTCTGGACGGCAGCGGCCATTTTGTGGTGTCCAGGTCAAGAAGGCTGGTATCGGGAACACTGAGAGCCTAACTGAGGGCTCTTCCAGGGCTTGAAATCATACCGCCCACACCGTTTACGGTGTGGGGGTATGATTCCAACATGTTTGATACCAAACATGATAGGATTCTTTGCAGCTGTTTTCGAGATGGTCATCGCATAATTATGCGGTGCCCCTCTATATAGTGAATGGACTCCGTAAGCTACAGGGGTCTCCTGCTCATGCAGGGGCACCCTCTCACTTAGAACAAAGCCCCCTGCCTTCAGGATTGCAAAGGCCTGCTATAAGGGTAACTTATAAGTTTTAAGGGCAGTGACCCTAGCTATAGGAAACCTATATCTTTAGTGAGTGGTGTTAGCACCAGCTCACACAGGCTGCAATGGCAGGCCTGTAGTTCCATTTTGAATGGTCTCTCATGGGTGGTATCATACATGCTTCAGCCCATGGGAGACCTCTGGAGTACCTATGCCCTGGGTACCTTAGTACCATATACTAGGGACTTATAAGTGTACCCCAGTATCCAATCTGGGATGTACCTAAGCACTGAACATGACAATTTACGGGAGAAAGAAGAGAGACTGGGGTCCTGATTAGCAGGATCCCAGACGGACTAGTCCAAAAAGGCAAAAAGTGGGTGTAACCATGCAGAAGGATCCTACCTTCCTACACATAGCAAATGATGCACCCTCCCCCATAGTCACAGTCAGGGGAGACCCCAAGCCAGTATCTGGAGAGGTGTCCAGTCCACTGGCATCCACTAGTTCCTCACACCAGTCCATGTGGGGTCTAGTGGCTGGTATTCTTCTGGGTCCAATGGACCCTCCCAATCTACCTCGACTCCTAACCCCTAGAAATAGGACTCAGGCTCTGGCCTGTAGGGAATCGCTCCAGTCGGGACAAGAGTTAGCGTTTGGTGATGCCCCTCTGGCTCTGTGTTCGAGTCAGGGATTAGAATGGGGACATGCCGCTGGAGGGCACTAGGGTCACTGGGGATGTTGACAGCGGGACCGGCGCCAAGAAATATCGAGGTAGCTCGACCGACGGCGGTCTGGATCCTTCTGTGGATCCATGGGCTTGACTGGCACTGAGGTGCTCCAGTGGTAACAGGTTGCCCAACTATGATGTGCAAGGCCTCATACGATTCTTCTAGTTGGGTGGGGAACACTCCTTCTCCAGGAAACTTGGGGAGGCTCAGAGATGGCCCAGGAGCAGACTCAACCGAGGAGCCAGGCCTCGAGTGACAACACTACCTCGTCTCATCAGATGACTTTGACGGGGTGAAGTCGAAGCTCTCTTTGACTTCTTACTCTTCTTCTTTTTGTGGGACTTACCGGAGTGGGATAACTTAAACTGCGGCAAAGATCAATGGCTCCGCAACTAATCCAGGGACCGGCCTCTCGGCTGGGATCAAGACGGTTGCTGCGTCACACGTCGAGTGGCATGGGGATCGCTCACTCAAGGCCTTGGGGTGCATGGCACAACAATCAATGTAGGTCTTGGCGTTATTGTCAAACTCAAGACACCAGAGACAGACAAGGTATGGGTCCATCCTTCCTCATAGATATTCCTGCCACACCAGGAGACAAGTCCCAAAAAACTTTGAGAAACAGTAAAAAAAGAACAGTCAAAATCCGACTGCGGATAGCTCTCTTTAGATCAGCGCTAACTGGCATGGAAAGAAAAGAACAAATTTCAGCGCACCGGGTTGGCACCTATATAGTCACAGCGCAAGTGACTTCCACTGTGGATGATGCCACATGGAGCCGAACAGCGCCACCTACCGGCACTCAGGGGTACTATAGATGAAAAATTGGAGGATCCAGTCTGATGCCTGGGGTTAATTCTAAGGTAAAGAATCTGCTGCTAGAAGTCTCTATCAGATCAGCGTTGTCTGCTCATTATCTGGAAGAGGTGTGGAGCCATCCTGAAATGGAAAAACATGTGTTTGCAATGGCCGGAATACCATTTTCCTTCGTCCAGGCAACGTGCCCCTTCCAGCAATGCAGCAAACATAGAATGTCTTCTCTGGTGAAGCTGAACCTGTCACTCCTTGTGGCAGTGAGCTATCCAATTACCACCCTATTAACCTGTCTTGGTGGCCCTAACTATGTAGAAACACAAGCAATGGCAACATGGAGCGACCTTGTAAGCAAGCGCTGCAACAACAAGGCCAAAGGGCCCAAAGAGGAGTAGGTGGAAGCAATGAGGGATTCGACAGTTGTAACCGCCTAAAACGGCATGCATGGGGCTGTTGCATCCGTGGTTGAACTCCCGAAGTTAAAGTCCTTTAGTAGTTCTAAAGCTGGTCTACTCTTGTGCTCGTAGTCTCCTGTCCATTTGTCAAAGCCTCCTTGTCATTGAATTATCTGAGCACAGGCTGAACTCTATAGTCACAGATTGGGTTTCCTTCAGAAAGAAGTCACTTTATCCTGAGGAGCAGTAGATAGCTACCATTATGGCAAAGGATGTTTTTTAAGTTATGGCCAAATTGTGACAGGACCCACTCGAATGAGGTATTATCTATGTTCCTTTACTCTATGCATGTTAGGTGATTAGTTTATACTACCATTCTAAGCTCCGGATTGTTTATATGCTCAGTTTGCTCCTCTCTGCGAATTAGACATCTGGTGCATAAGCACACAACAAACCCTTTACAGATTGCAGGTGTGGTGAAAAAGGCAGAAGTTTTGCAGAAGAGATTGAGATTAAGTGGGAGCAAAGAGATCTGATGGTAGATGGGCAACTGGCACAGAGATAGTGGGGTTGGAGAAGGAACACAGGAAACAGAAGAAAAAATGGGACACACAGACAGGAAGTGGGTGCCAAGGAGAGGAGTAACAAGTATATGGGTTGTAGACCCAAGGACAGAGAAGGCAGTTGGAGAAGGAAGCCAGAAAACAAAAAGACAACAGACAAGGCAGACTCTACATAAAAGGTGGGCAGGGGCAGCGATGGGACAGAGGATCAAGAGACAGAGAGGAATGACCATGACTGTTGGGAAGAAAGCATAGTTAGAGAAGTGGGAGAGAGACAAGATTCCAGAAAGGAGAAAGCGAAGGACATCAGAGTGGGTTGAGATGGACAGTATCGACAGGGAGCTCACAGGGTGTCAATTAGAACAACATGAAAGGGCAGTTCCCAATAATGTAAAGAACTAGATAGTTCCAAGAATATAAAATGCCCACAGAACAGCTAATAGAATGTAAATTATTTTATTGTCATTTCTGTTTTTAGAAAGATCTGTCAAAGGTGCAAAGTACAAAAATACATAATTCATTGAATGAGGACTGCATATAATTCATGTATCATCAGCCCAGGAACGAGACGAACAATAAAATAAGGCACATACATCACTCACTCATACTACCAAACACATACTCACTCACAGACCAATCATATAAACTCAACCAACTAAACCCGCTCATCAAACAGACAGAAGAGGCGCCGACGCGCGTTTCGGAATAGTGCCACAATAGGGAATTCCTTCATCAGGGCGCAATTAATCTCAGTAATTTAGGAAGGGCACTGAGTTCCAAGTATCCAGGTCAGTCAGGTAAGTTCACGTTCGAAATTTCTGGGCAGGCATAAGCATATCAGACAGAAAGGTCCCCAGAAGGCTGGAACGAAGGAATAATGAACGGACCGCCTTGCCAGATGAAGTGTTCAATATCGAATATACGAGGGACTTTCAAGGAAGTCTGAAAAGTCAAAGAACAATCAGACAGCCAGAGGATATTTAATTAATTAGACCAGGGAGTGTAGGGACGGATGTTCGGCGACCCAGAAAAGCTGAATGTGCAAAATAGATGCTTAAATCCGGCAATGGGCGCGTTTTAGAATCGCGTTGGAGCCTCACAACTCTAAACCCCCAATGTAGAAGAGGCCGCTGGGGTCGGGGGATCTCCACATCCACACCGCACAGGTCTGTCCCCAGCGCGGGGGACAGACCTGTGCGGTGTGGATGTGGAGATCCCCCTGTTTTTATTGGCAAGGATCATGTTATCGTACTATCCTTACCCGACCCCAGCGGCCTCTTCTACATTGGGGGTTTAGAGTTGTGAGGCTCCAAAGCGATTCTAAAACACGCCCATTGCCGGATTTAAGCATCTATTTTGCACATTCTGCTTTTCTGGGTCGCCGAACATCCGTCCCTACACTCCCTGGTCTAATTAATTAAATATCCTCTGGCTGTCTGATTGTTCTTTGACTATTCAGACTTCCTTGAAAGTCCCTCGTATTATATTCGATATTGAACACTTCATCTGGCAAGGCGGTCCGTTCATTATTCCTTCGTTCCAGCCTTCTGGGGACCTTTCTGTCTGATATGCTTATGCCTGCCCAGAAATTTCAAACGTGAACTTACCTGACTGATCTGGATACTTGGAACTCAGTGCCCTTCCTAAATTACTGAGATGAATTGCTCCTTGATGAAGGAATTCCCTATTCTGGCACTATTCCGAAACGCGCGTCGGCGCCTCTTCTGTCTGTTTGATGAGCGGGTAGTTGGTTGAGTTTATATGATTGGTCTGTGAGTGAGTATGTGTTTGGTAGTATGAGTGAGTGATGTATGTGCCTTATTTTATTGTTCGTCTCGTTCCTGGGCCGATGATACATGAATTATATGCAGTCCTCATTCAATGAATTATGTATTTTTGTACTTTGCACCTTTGACAGATCTTTCTAAAAACATAAATGACAATAAAATAATTTAAATTCTATTAGCTGTTCTGTGGGCATTTTATATTCTTGGAACTATCTAGTTCTTTACATTATTGGGAACTGCCCTTTCATGTTGTTATAATTAATTACTTCCCTGGTGGGTTGTTCCCCTTTATCCTTTTTAGGTTCAGGGTCCCTCTTATGTTCTTTATACAGCTCACAGGGTGTCCCCACTGTGGGTGTTGCAGAAGTGTAAAAAAAAAAAACACAGAGGACCAGCCACCCACCAGACACCGAAATGAATTTGACACTTGACAAGTGAAAACTACTTTCATTTTCCCTCCTGTAGGATTGTGTATCCTGGCACGGAGACCGAACAAGATGTAAGCTCACCTAGAGTCGTGTAGGCATGGCTCCCCCAGGGCCAAGATAAACCTCCACCTGCTGGATTACATGAGCGCTTCTTGCCTTCAGCAGTGACCACCTTGTGGGACGGGTGACGCAACGTATCTCTCTGTGAAGACATGTGCGCGCATGTACATCTGATGAAGGCGGGAGGTGGCTCCAACTTTGCAGCTTGCCACGCGCTTTGATTGGTTAGAAGGGTTATTAATACCTCGTTATTCTCATTTGGCACTGTTCACATCCAAGTTCTGAGGTTCTGTAATTCTCGAGCCTGACTCCATTTTGTGTTGCCCTCACGTAGGCCTGTGAAAGAGGCCCGGCGAACAAGTGGCCTGGCCTTCTGAGTTCATGTATACATTAACTAGGTTTCTTTCGACTCTGTATGAACTGCAGAGAAACTGACCTCTTCACCTGAAACTGACCTCGCAAAGCCAATTTCCCTTGGTTTGATCCTTGTCTAAGATTGCCACTTAATGTTCAGGACCTCGTTACTTTTAGTTTCCTTGCACATATTTTATCTTTTTCAGCATCTATTAATGTTTCCTTTATGTTCTGACATTACATGGGTTGTGCTTTTCAATTATAAATTTGTCTGGCTTGCAAAGATTGGATTTGGGACATTCCTAATAATTAACTTTTGGGTTGGGTTACTGTAAATTGAGTTTTTGTTAATGTGATACTCAGTTAGAAAATTTGCCCTATTGGTTAGAATTTTGCGCAGTGGGTGTACATTTATAATGAGAATATGGTGTATAAAAGGAGATGTCTTGCCTAAGTAATTTGAACAGTCTCCTAGGAATATACATTGTGATGTATTGTTGGGATTTCTGTTACTAGCTGCAGCTAGGAAACTTGGTCTCTGATTCCACCCAGAAGTATTCCGTGTCTCTGTATACCAAGACAGGTGGAACTCGAAGATTTCAGGTGTGTCCCTGGCACCGCTGAGTTCTGACCCGGTTCTTCAACTGGCGCGGCCAACGTGGGGCGACTTCAGCGGTACCGGTCCAAGCCCGAAGATTGTGAGGAGCCCCGTGAGGAAACTCTGGAGGAGGGCCCCCACTCTATCGACCTCTGCATGTCGAAAAGTGGACCGAAGATCTTTTCTGAGAGGCTTCCCCTTTCCGACGGCTACGAAGGACTGCTGCCCTGACTGTCGCCCTGTCTTAGATCCTCGTGTGACGATTTGTAAGGCGAGACGTTAGACGGTCTTCTAGTGGCGTGACAGACATTTTGGTTAAGTATAAGTCGGTCGCTCCCACGACTTTGTTTTGTTTCTTGGGTCTTGCTTCGACCATTGCAATGGTCGAAGCTGAGGGGTTCGTATATTTACGAGTGTATCATTTTTTTGATACCCTTTGAAGTTTGAAACCAGACTAGTGAGCAAGATGCCTGGTCTTGGTAAACTTGGTAAATGGTTTGTTTGTGGTCTTAATAGGGATTCCAGATTGGAGGATTCGTGTCCGATACCTCCGGTTGGAACTCCAACTTATGAGCTTTATTCGAAACATGGCGTGGGTCCCATTACCTTTAATGAGGTTGGGGTCCGCTACACTAGGAAGGACGGTGTTTTACGATGGCCCCCACATGGTAGTTTTGAAACAGATATTTTAGATAACTTAGAAGTTGCGCTATTTAGGAAGAAAGCCCGGCCGGCGATGTTTGACTCTTTCCGCCTTTGGCGTAAGGAAGCCAAACAGCGAGAAATTAAGCAAGCAAAAAGAGATAGGAAAGAAAGGAATATGTCAGTAATGCAAACCGCTACGCAGTTTAAGGACGATGAAGAAGATCGTGCGATTGAAGTGTCAGATAGACAGCATTGCATGGCCATTGATAAATGTTATCCGGCTTTGCCACCTCCCCTTTCAACTGTGACTGAAGACCCTGAAAAGGATCCTTTGATGTCGCATCTACTGAGATTACCACCCCCTTATGCGCAGAGAGCCCCCTCTAGGGCCGCCAGCTTTGTTACCAGCCTTGTCTCAAACTCCTTTGACTTACACTGCCTTATCTTCGTCTTCTCTTACTTCTGTCCCTATGACTCCTATTCCTCAGACTACTTTGTCTCCTGTCCTTATGTCAGCTTCTTCTCCTTTTGCTCGCCAAAGAATGACTGAAACTGTCACTAGTCTTTTGTCTCCTCTCTTTGGGTCACTGAATAGGACCCCTGTTTCTAAGCGTAAGCAGAGACGCAGTCAGCTTCCTGGTCCCGAAGAGCGGGCAGTGTTAGATCTCCTTGCTCGTAGATGGGTTTCGAATGCTTCCGGGTACAGTTTACAAGCGGTTATGGATGTTTTTCTACAGTGGGAAGCACCAAAGCAAAGCTATGTTTTTGATGTCATGTGTACCTTTCTTCGTCAGGAGTGGGAAGATAATGAGTTGGGTCCAATCCCGTTGGACTTGATTAATGTTCAGTCCAAATTTGCTAAGGCAACGATAGGGGGTTCAGATGTTGAGGTAGCGGTAGAGACAATACCTACTTTCAGGTCTAGACTTCCACCTCAGTCATTGTTCGAACCTGATCCTTCTGTTAGGAGAAAAGTGAAGCAGTATCCTATGCGAGAGATTCCTCCAGTATGGAGAGAGGCAGTTGAGGCTGACGTTCCTAATGGTGTTTTGGCTGCACCAGCACATTTTCAGCGAGTATGGGTACATGTCCCTTGGAAGAGAGCAGAGGTTTTGGCATTTAAGCACATATTGCCTGACCCTCGTAAAAATCCTGCTGGTTATTACAAGGAGTTGTCTCAGACAGTTGATGCGTGTGTTATGAATTTAGCTGACATCGATATGTTGATGGGTAATGTAGTTCCTCAACCTTTGTGGGCGAAGATCCGTCATGAGGATCATGTGCAAGAGTTAGGAGAAACATGGGTTAATATTACTGCTGCAGATGGTAGACAGGTAGGAGGTGCTAAACCTCCTACCTGTCTAAGTTGCAGAACTACCTGGTAGGATTGTTAATTTAATGAAAACTTTGATGCCTCCTTTGCGAGTGAATTGGGACAAGTTAGCAGCATGCAAACAAAAGAAAGATGAGAGTGTGTCCGATTTCTTCACTAGGTTTGAAGAAGCATTCATTGATCATAGTGGTCAGGACATGAGTACAGAAGGTGGTCAGAGGTTGTTCGTAGATACATTTGTTTTTAATTTACTCCCCGAACTTTGTAATAAGTTAAAGGACTCTGAGAGTTCATGGGCAGTTTCTTCTTCGGCCCAGATATTGGCTACTGCACAATACTATGAGAATAGAGATAAAGATGAGAAGGATAAAGTAGAGAAGAAGACTAAAGAATTAAAAACGAAAGTTCTTTTGCAACAGGCTTATCCGCCTCGCCCTAATCAGCGTCAGTTTCAGCAACCCCCACAGTTTCAGAAACCATTGCAGACGCCTGAGTCTTTTGTTCCGCGATTTCCGCTAGGCCCTAATCAGTGCGCTTATTGTAAAGAGGAAGGTAATTTCAAGAGTAGTTGCTACAACGTGTGAATGGTATGTCTGGTCTGAGAGGTCGTGGTGGTTACCAACAAGTACCTTGGGGTAGGTGACGTGGTACGTTTCCTCAGAATGAACGTTCCTTTCCCCCCCAGAATTCTGCAAATTATTTTGACTGACAGAATGTTCCGAACGTCCAGTCTGCTCAGTACTACGTTGATGATTATTATGTTGGAAGCGAGAGTGCTGGTTTTAATGATAGCTAGGACAGCCATGGACAAAGAGAGGGAGTAGTGTCCGTTCCAGTAGACCAGAGTGGGCCTTATGTTGAAGTGATTACATCAGGTGTGGCAGAACCTTTTCTTTTGGATACTGGTGCAACAAAGAGTTCTATCATGCACTCTAAACTCCCTGACGCACCTTTGTCTGGCTTGACGAATGTTTCGGTAGGAGTGTCTGGCGCCCCAGTTAGTAACCCGGTTTCTAGTCCTTTGCCCCTTTCTAGTGGTCCTTGTGAATTGGAGGCTCCCCTTATTCTAACGACTGGTTGTGGTGAGAATGTGTTGGGTTTGGACTTGTTGAAAAGATTGCATGCGACATTATATTGTTCTCCGTTGGGAGTACATCTTACCTTGGGTAAGAAAGTGATCTCCCCGATGTATTTGTCTTTGCCTGCCGCTGGAATTGCGTTCTCTCCCTGATACACTTTGGGCTACGGGTCCTAATGATGTTGGTCTTTTGCAGATTCCACCCTCCGTTGTTACGCTTAAATCAAATGCTAAATTGCCACGCATTCCTCAGTACAAAATTTCCAGCGATGGTGAAAGAGCTCTTTTAGCGATTATTTATGATTTGGTTGAGAAAGGTGTGGTTGAAGAAACGAGAGGTAATGTGTTTAACAGTCCTGTTCTGCCTATTCTTAAGCGTACTGACTCTTCTCAGCCACCTGTGTATCGATTTGTGATCGAACTTCGAGAGGTCAATAAGATTGTTGTGCCACAGTTTCCTGTTGTTCCGGACATTACTGCTTTATTGACTATGGTCCCTGCCTCAGCTGCTTGGTTTTCTGTGATTGATCTGAAGAATGCTTTCTTCAGTATTCCGATTGCTGAGGAAAGTAGGGATATTTTCGGCTTCTCTTTAGGAGGCCGCAGCATCCGGTTTAAGCGAGCTCCTCAAGGTTATTGTGAGAGTCCCTCCATTTATAGTCAGGCTTTGAAAACTCAACTCGATACTCTTGTGTTGCCTTCTGGTGTTACTCTTATCCAGTACGTTGATGATCTGCTAGTGGCTGCTGATAGTGAGGAGATTTGTAAAGAGGTTACTCTTTCTTTGCTACGACATTTGTCTGACCTTCATCATAAAGTTTCCCCTTCCAAGTTGCAGTATTGTCAACAAGAAATGACCTACTTAGGTCATCTCTTATCGAAGGAGGGAAGACGATTGACCCCAGAGCGTATTCAAGCGATTGCCCAAATGACTGTACCATCCACACAGAGAGAAGTGCATGCTTTCTTGGGTATCACCTTGTATTGTCGGCAGTGGATCCCGAACTTTTCTTTGCTAGCGAAACCTTTGTTGGCACTTACTCTCAATGATACACCACACCCTCTTCCTTGGTCTGATGAATGTCAGAAGAGTTTTTCTGAATTGCGTGATGCATTGTGTTCTGCTCCGGTGTTGGGTACCCCTGATCATAGTAAACCTTTTACACTTTATGTGCACGAGAGAGAAGGTTGTGCGTTGTCAGTGTTGACACAACAGTTTGGAGACAAGCAGCGCCCATGTGCATATTTTTCGGCTACTTTAGATCCGGTAGCTAGGGCGTTGCCTGGTTGCCTAAAAGCTACGGCAGCAGCAGCTGTTTTTATCCGACAGTCTGCTGGTTTGGTATTGGATAATACATTGATTGTGATGGTCCCACATGCAGTGGATACCTTATTAAACAGGACGAAGGCTCAGCACCTTACTAGTGCACGTCTGTCAGGTTACGAGTTGACGCTTTTGGCTAGTCATGTGCACATTAAGAGGTGCAACACATTGAATCCAGCTACATTGTTGCCGATTTGTGTAGAGACAGATGATCAAGAACAGCATGATTGTGTTCTTAGGACAGAGGAGGAAACAAAGGGTAGAATTGATTTGAAAGATACTCCTCTTTCAAACCCTGATGGTACCCTATGGGTAGATGGTTCATGCTTTAGGCTTCCGAATGGAGAGACGACTGCAGCATATGCTGTCACAACTTTGCACACGATTGTTGAAACAGCGCGTATTGCACAGAATTCAGCTCAGGCAGCTGAATTGATAGCCTTGACTAGAGCGTGTGTGTTGTCAAAAGGAAAGAGAGTGAATGTTTTTACTGATAGCCAGTATGCGTTTGGCGTTGCTCATAGCTTTGGACGGTTGTGGAAAGAAAGAGGATTTCTTACTTCTCATGGTACGAAAATCCAGCATGGCCAATTAGTGAGTGAGCTTCTTGAATCGCTTACTTTGCCAACACAAATCGCCATTGTAAAGTGTAGTACGCATAAAAAGGTTACAGATGATGTGGGTCGAGGGAATGCGTTTGCGGGTGAAGTAGCGAGAGAAACAGCGAGAGATTTGACGAGTCGAATGTATGTTGCAGGTCCTGCAAGACGGGTTGTGGCAAGAGGAATGTGTGAAGATACAATAGTAAGTGTGAAGATGATTCAGGCAGAAGCTACTGAGAAAGAATTGAGTACGTGGAGAGAGAGTACGGGAATGTTGGATTCAACAGGTTGTTGGGTTGAGTTGTCAGAGCATCGGCAATGGTTGTTGCCAGATGCGTATGTGCTTCCAGTGGTTACTATGGCTCATGGGATGGCTCACATCAGCTCAAAAGGGACATGCAAGTTGTTGGCTCCGGTATGGCAGAATAGTGGAATTTCCAAATGTGCTGAGAATTTGGTTAAACACTGCATGATTTGCTTGATGCATAATCCTGGCAAGGGAACCCCAACTCCAGCTGGTCATTTTGCTCCTCCAACGTATCCGTTCGAGGTGTTGCAGATAGACTATATTCATATGGAAAGATGCAATAATTTGAAGTATGGCCTTGTGGTTGTTTGTGCCTTTTCCAGATGGATAAAGGCCTACCCCCTGAAGGATAATACTGCCTTGTCTACAGCCAAGGTTTTGCTCAAAGAGTTTTTCCCGAGGTATGGATTGCCGAGGATAGTCTGGAGTGATAACGGAAGTGAATTCGTGGGCCAGATTATGCAGAAAGTGTGTGCGGGTTTGGGAATTAGACAGAAATTCCAACCAGTGAATCACCCCCAGTCAGCAGGCCTGGTCGAGTGCTATAACGGCACGTTAAAGCTGAAGTTGGCCAAGGTGCAAGCGAGCTCTGGTCTCACATGGCCCGATGCTCTACCATTGGCACTTTTGTCCACAAGAACGACAATACATTCACGCGTGGGACTTAGCCCATACGAGATTGTTTTTTGACGCCCAGCGAATGTTTGGGGTGTGCCGAGGCCAAGAGAAAACAGCAATATTGAGTACCCTATGTTGGTTGACTATTTACATGATTTGACTGCTAAATTGCGTGTTCTTCACCAACAGGTTCATGATACCTTACCTTCAGCTTCTGTTGACGCGGGACATGCGATCCAACCCGGCGAATGGATTCTGTTCAGGAACTTCCAGAGGTCCAAGAACCTACAGCCAATGTGGACTGGTCCTTATCAAGTGCTGCTAGCAACGAGGACCGCTGTGAAAGTCTTCGGGAAAAAGAGTTGGGTGCATGCCACCCACACAAAAAGGATACCTCTGCCCTTACTGTATGATCAGTGGGTCCAGGAAGGTGTTGCCGATTCTGAGACTGAAAATGTCCCGAGATTTGTGCCTTTTAGTGATGCTCGTTTGAAATGGACTCAGTCGGAACGTGCGGATGATGAAATTTTGCAAGAAGCTGTGCCGCCGCATTTGAGACTGGACACTACGCATCCGGAGATTCTTTTTCAGGATCAAACTGTGCCGAATAAAGAACATTATAGTTTAAGGCCGAGGTCTAAAAAAGGACAAATAAAGTAATATTTTTTTGTGTATTGTGCTCTCTCAGACAAGAGACTATTTTTCTTTTTGCTTTTTCGAACCACCATCCGTGTTCAGCTTCAGGGTCATGGTATAAGACTTAAGGAGTGAACCGCGAATTTTTGAAAGGTCTGTGGTTCTAGGTTGTCTAGGACGCCTGGACGCACACTTGAGTGAAGAAGGAAAATTGCCGCGAGCAGCACGTTAGAGGATGGAGTCTTTTGTACCTGAGAGAGATGTTGAGAAAATAGACCTTAAAATGAAATTCTGTACATTGATACGTAGCAAATGTTTTATAATATCATGTTTTTTAATGTTTTTAAGTATTACAATAGCTTATGTGGGATGGATTGTCTATGCTACACAACAGACGTTTGCACCCACTTCCCAACCTATGCTTTCTTACACTTCTGTTTCTTTGCATCAGTTCTATACGTTGCCTGAACATGAACAGACAAGGAGGTCAGAATTTGTCAACAACTCGTTCATACAGTTGTTGCATCAGCATCAGTTAGTAGTGAATACCACTAACTGTTGGGTTTGTGGTCTTATGCCGCATACGACCGATAAGGGTATGCCATATTTGGTTTTGCCTTTTTCTTTTAATGGGTCTGTGTGGGCTTTATAGACTATGTTTATCTATGCAAATAAGATACGCCCTTCACGTTCCCTTAAGGATAACTCCAGCAATAGTGCCTTGATAAAGGGAATAGTAGATATGATCCGAGATATCGATGCATATAATGCTATCCCTAAGGATGAGATGCAGGCTTATGTTGGTTGGAATTTGACCGGATATAGTACCAGCTTGACTGAGAAGGAGAGACGAAAAAGGTCTCCCCCGATTTGGATTGTGCCCCATCAAGGTTATTTTTGTTTGCAAGGCACTGGTCAAAATCCGAAAGCTCAGCTAGGTAAAAATGTGTGTGTTCACACCTATGTCTATTCGTCCCAGACTTCTCCACCGTTCGTACCAGCTAAAGGCACATATTTTGTTTGTCACGACAGAGCCTATACATGGTTGCCACCTGATTTCTCAGGTACATGTTATGTGGCGTATTTGCTTCCCCCTACATATACTACGGCTCCGGACTATCATAGAACGAGATATGGTAGAGGGGTCTTCGATAAGGAAGATACTTCAGGACAAGAAGCAGGAGATTTCTTCAAGGGGTTCCTGCCCTTTTGGGGTCCTATGATCAATAGTGGGCATATTCAACAGCTTGTTCGCGTTGTTGAAGCTACTATTAACGAGACAGCAGGTGCTCTTAGTAATGTTACAGCTGAGCTTCAAGCGGACCACCTTATGAAGTTGCAGAATCGTATGGTTTTAGACGTCATACTTGCAGATCGAGGTGGAGTATGCAAATTGATCGGATCTAGTTGTTGCATTTACGTACCAGATAATGCTCCTACAGTGTACCAAGCCATCTCTAGGTTACATAAGATCTCTGAGTCTATCCATGTAGACAAAGGAGACTGGTCATTGATGGGATGGTTTTGGGAATTGCTGTCTAAATGGGGATGGAAGATTTTGACATTCCTTGGTATGGTTTTGGCCATCCTTTTCTCTTGTTGTGTTTGCATCCAGTGTGGTCCCGCCATTTGTAGTCTTTGTGCTACTATGTGCGTTAGGAGACCTGTCCCGAGAGAAGTAGAGAATAATAGGATGATGCTACAGCAACACTTAGATGACCTAATGAAGATTGATGTGGACCTAGATTCAGATTAACATGAGTTTAGGTTATTGCCTACGTAACGGCAAAAGGAGGGACTGAGGTTCTGTAATTCTCGAGCCTGACTCCATTTTGTGTTGCTCTCACGTAGGCCTGTGAAAGAGACCCGGCGAACAAGTGGCCTGGCCTTCTGAGTTCATTTATACATTAACTAGGTTTCTTTGCCACTTAATGTTCAGGACCTCGTTAACCTTTAGTTTCCTTGCACATGTTTTATCTTGTTCAGCATCTATTACTGTTTCCTTTATGTTCTGACATTACATGGGTTGTGCTTTTCAATTATAAATTTGTCCGGCTTGCAAAGATTGAATTTGGGACATTCCTAATAATTAACTTTTGGGTTGGGTTACTGTAAATTGGGTTTTTGTTAATGTGATACTCAGTTAGAAAATGTGCCCTATTGGTTAGAATTTTGCGCAGTGGGTGTACATTTATAATGAGAATATGGTGTATAAAAGGAGATGTCTTGCCTTAGTAATTTGAACAGTCTCCTAGAAATATACATTGTGATGTATTGTTGGGATTTCTGTTACTAGCTGCAGCTAATAAACTTGGTCTCTGACGCCACCCAGAAGTATTCCGTGTCTCTGTATACCAAAACAGGTGGAACTCGAAGATTTCAGGTGTGTCCCTGGCACCGCCGGGTTCTGACCCGGTTCTTCAGTTCCTTCTTTCTCTAATCACCCATTTAGACCATGCGACAGCCACTGAGCACTGTCGCCAGTGCTGTGATGTCGCTTGTTGGTGTACCCAAGCACTAGATATAGTCATAGGGTTCACAAAGTACCAGACAGCCTTATTGGTGTTTTGGTGCCCTATGAGGTATTCCAAAATCTGCAGAAAAATACATGAAAACCTGTGGAAATATTTTCAAATGTAAGTGTCAATAAAAGGTGAAATCTGAAGGGGAAAACCAAAGAGACCTCTAACAGCAATGATAGTTATGTTTATCAATTGTGTCCCTGCAAGGACTGTCAGCACCAGTTGTGCGTCCCTGCATGGACACTGTACTGTCCGTGCCCTCACCAGCTGTCAGTTGTGTTTGACAGTTGACAGCTGATGACCCGACTGCAGGATTCCATACGCTCCATCTCCAGAGCCCGTGTTGGTGAATTGAATAAAGAACCCGTTCTACTTAACTCTATTGCGTGTTGAGTTATTAACAAAGTGGCGACGATCACCAACACCGGAATAAACCTACATCGAAAAAAAACTGAATTCATGAGGTGAAGTATAATTTATGGATGGTGAAAATATACTGGGAAACAGGAGAAGGCTATATATTAATATAGTTCATGTGCATGAGGACAGCCAAGGGATCATTGTTGACAGGTTCGTGGAATTTGCAAAAAGAAGAAAAATTCTAGTGATGCAAATGGTGAAGAAGACGTTCGTGAGAGATTTTTATGGAAAGTAAATTGAAAAAGAAGAAAGTAAAGAGACATAGTTGTTGTGCGAACTGGACTGCAGAAGTGATTGAAAGCTGGAAATATTGTGAGACAGAGCGTAATGTACATGAGAAGTGAGGGCTCTACATTCAGTGGGTGACAGTTGAGTGAAACACAGCGGAAAAAACGGCTTGCAACTGTCATCTGGAATGTAACATCACGAACAGATGGTGTCAACGACGTGACGCAGGACGCATGAAAAGGAAGCCATTTTGTGGAAGGAAAAGTTAGCGGTCTAGTTGCTGAGGTGAGGCACAGGCACGTGTACGGCGCGCCATCTTAGTTCAAAAGGATAAACAGAAATTGAATAGAAATACTTCAAAAATGACATTGTAAACGTGATTTTGTAAGAGGAAACCCTTCAAATAACAAGCACAAAGCAACCACAAACTTGGAATTAAAAGGTACGGTGCAGGGCAAGCGGGCTAATAAAGTGCACATGTAAAAGAATAATACTTAGAGACTGCGCCTCAGATGTAAACAAAATCGTTTTAGTGCACAATAAGAATAAAAAGGTAACAAGTAATTTCCCCTTGTGCTGTGCACTGCATAATAAACGATCTTATAAGTGAAAGAAGGAATATTCTAAAAGATAAAACTCACTGTGAATCCCAGAAATAGCAACAGTAACCTAGTATGGCATCAAGATATTTATGGAATCTATCTCCTCCACAGGCATTCCTACCTGGCGTGGGTGAACCTTTGATCAAGTGGGAGGAATGGAGAGAATATTTCGAAAATTACATATCACAATTTGAGTATGTGGATGAGTTTTCACCTAAAAAGAAACTCAAACTGTTGTTGCATTGTTTAGGGGCTGGGGGTATCAAGGTGTACAACAAAATAAACAAAAAAAACGGGGGAATGTGAGGATAATGTCTATGCTAATACTATTGATGACCTCAATACATACTATAAGCCCACCGTGTGCGTAGGTGTAGACAGACACAAAATCTTCCACAGAAAGCAGGGCAAGGAAGAGTCTGTCGAGGACTACGTGTCCGCACTTAAGGATTTGGCTTTGAACTGTCGATTTGGCGATTTGCTTGACGAATTTATAAGTGACCAGATCGTCATGCAGGGGTCAAATTCAGACATACAGTACAATTTATGGGCAAAGGGAGAGTACCCTCTCCAAAACATAATCTATATTGCTAGGGAAGCTGAATTAACTGGACGCTGCGCCAAAGCGGTCATATCAGAATGCAAAGAAAAGGAGGAAGAAGGAACCGTAAGCAGGGTGACACAATCAAAGCAGAACCCTAAAGAAAAATGGAGCAACACAGCATCCAAAACAACGTACAGCAGACAGCAGGGAAATGACAAGAGGTGTTGCTACAGGTGCGGAAACAACTCGCACTGGGCAGATGACAAGAAATGTCCGGCAAGATGGGTAAAATGCACATATTGTGGCGTAATAGGCCATTTCCAAAAGGTGAGTCACAGGAGAAATACACGTTAAGTTCAACTTGTGTACGATGAAGAAGCAACCAATCTAGAGCCATCAGATAAAGAGGATATCAGCATGTGCGTCCTCAGCATAGAAGATGAACAGGTTAATGAGGTTAGTGCGAGTACGGTTGTCAAAACCAAGAAACCCGTCTGTGACATGAATATAGGCGGGGTTAAAATCAGCATTGTTGCTGATTCAGGATCCCCGTATACTTTTGTTAACAGGTAGATCTGGGAAGACAAATGTACGCTTAGCATTGAAGAACATCTAGATAAAGCAGACATCAATATTAAATTGTTCACGGGTGAGCCAATAAATGTATGTGGCTTCAGGAGGCTCAAATTTGCATACAAGGGAAGGGAGTCCGATGGTAAACTATTTGTTGGTCCGTCTGTATTGGGATGGATGGATCAAGAACATTTAGGAATCATACTTGACCCAAGCAAAGAGGAACCTGTCCATGTTGTCCAAGGAGATGACGACTATGGTAAATCTCTAGTGAGCAAATACACAAGTGTGTTTAATGGCAAGATTGGTGCCTTGAAGGGATACCAACATAAGATCCAAGTCAAAGCACATGCAAGCCCTGTGGTACATGAGGCCAAAAATCTTCCATTTTCAATAAGGGAAGAAGTGAAAGCGCAATCGGAGAAATTACTTGAGGAAGGCATCATTGAACAGGTGGAGGCCTCGGAGTGGGTGGTGCCTTTAGTTGTGGCAAAAACGCCCCACTGGAAACGTGAGGACGTGTATAGACATGCGCGATCCCAACAATAATATAGTGGTTGAACAATTTCCCCTCACAAAAATAAACAAAATGTTGGCAACTACTAAAGGGGTAAAATAGTTTGTTTTCTACGATCTACCTAAAGGCAGCGCATCACAAGGTCCCCCTTCATCGTGACAGTAAGAAACAGTAAGAAACTCACAACCTTCATCACACCCTTTGGGTGTTTCCAGTTCACAAGTGTGCCATTCGGACTGGCTTTCACAGCCGCAATGTTTCAGAGACTGATGAGCAACATTTTCAAGGGAGTGTCAGGAATACTGTTGTTCCAAGACGACATCCTCGTGATGGGAAAGTCAAGAGAAGAACACGACAAAAATGTTGAACAAGTACTAATAATTTTAGATTCAAAGGGTCTGACAGCAGAACACAAAAAAAGCAAATTCGCATGTGAATCTGTAAACTACCTGGGACATGAAATTAATGGCAATGGAATCAGCCCGAAGCAGGATCTCCTGAACGCCATCAAGGACTCGCCTGTGATAGAGCGCGGGCTCACCTGCTCAGTTTACCATACTCACCTGGGCCCATAAACTATATATACTTTAAACAGGTAAACCTACACTCAATCAATGTAGAATTTACCATTCAGGATCTATACCATTTGTCTTACCAATCCAAGTCATCGATACCTATAGTCCTAAAGGATCAAGGGAGTTAGCAAGAAAATAGGCAGTAAACAACATTTAGCATATTATAAAAAACCACAAACTCGGGAAATGTTTAAATTCTTTATCTAAGAAAAATCTTTTGAATGTTTGAAACCATGAAATTAATAATTTCTTATTCTATTTAGAACGATGAAGATCAAAACAACATATGCAATAATTTTGAGAGAAATATCACTAAGTATTTCGACAAAGGGTGGGTAAAGAGAAAAAGGAAAAACAGTACAATGACAAACCCACAGTTTATAGTTACCTAGAATGGTGTGGTGACCAATCCTGGCCACGGGCTGAGTCAAAGAATAAGAATCCCAACATACAGGTGCCAGCAGAAAAGAACAGGTGCAGATCAGAATTAGGACAGGTTTCGGACCAAATCGGATCAGGACAGGACCACCACAGGCTAAGACCAGCACCACAGCTAAAGTTTAAACGCCAGCGTTGTAAACCCTCTCTGCAGCTAACAGTCGAACCCCGATTAGGTCATCAAACTCCTTCCCAGAACCCCGATGGGGTTATCGAATCTTCTGACAGAGTGCTCCGCCAGCAACTCTGCTCTCGATCACCTATTGAGTGCGTTGGGTCAGTGACAGGTCAGCTATTCGGACAAGTCGGACAGTCTAACTAGCTACGCCTACCCTAGTTATACTATTTTCCAGGTCAGTGTACTACCCCCAAATGTTGCAAATGTGTGAATCCCACAATTTTATAGGACAAAGGACGAGGAATAGTCATCACACCATATTAATATGAGGTACCATGTCAATCATGTATTCAAATGTTCCCTCCCATAATTTTATCTCCCCATGTACTTTTATTCCGCCCAGTAGTGAAATGTAACAATAAGACATTCAAACAAATTGTTCAATTTCAGCTTCCTCTGGCAGGGTGAGGAGTTCACTCTTCTCATAGTTCTTGCCATCCATGTCAGATTGGCCTGGGTTCAATGCCACAGCTTCCGCAGCTTGGGGTTTCTTTCGCACAGGCGCAGTCTCTCTAAAGATGGAGTTCAGCAGTACATTTAGGCCCAAATACGATACATGCAAGAATAGAAAAGAAACAGTTTTAGAGACACAGAATAAAATGAATGCACTGTATACCACTTCTTTCTACTCTATTCCCATTTTTTATTTTAACTATTGCATTAGATGTTGGCAAAACAAACAGCATAGCAAAGCAGCGATGCAAGCTTCTTGCACGTTAGTACACAGAACAGCCATCTTAGTTCTAGTGTGCAGAAGCAAAAGTTTTCCCACCAGGCATGTCACGTGAGTGTGACAGACGCATGCGCAGTAGAAAATCCTGCATAGCAGCAGCCATTTTAATGCAAACAGATTATAGTTAGTAAAAGCACGTTGTCGAGCTTCCCCTGGATACTTAATATGTCGTGTAATGCAATATTAATATGACAAAACATGTTAGTTAGTACATTAATATTATTTTCAAGAGGGTTGAATACAAGCAAATCACTTTACGTGTGCGACCTTGCTCCATCACCTGTACCAAGCAACAAAGATGAGTTGAGATCCTTTTTGGGTCTGGTAGAGTTTTATGCAAAGTTTATCAAAAAACTTTTCAAGTAAGACTTACGAAATGAGACCACTACTGAAAATGAAGAGCAAATTCGAGTGGAGCGATGCACTCAAAGCTCATTCAATTCACTAAAAAACAGTCCTTGCCCTTGCAAGGTTTCACCCTTTGCTCAAAAGTACAATCACCACCGACACCAGTTCCAAGGGCCTTGGGGCAGTTTTAACCCAGAAAGACTGTAAAGGAGTGGAAAGCACCATCGCATTTGCATCACGTTCTCTGACGCCAACAGAAGAAAGATTTTCAATAATGAAACGTGAGTCACTGGCATGTGTATGGGCATTAGAGCACTTTCACCAATTTGTTTGGGGAAATAATGTCACTCTATGCACAGACCACAAGCCACTTACTAAAGTGCCAGAAACCGGTCCTTGGATGCTTGATTCCGGTCTGGGAAAGACATGGCTTGGTAGTTCGGACTGGACTGTTCCCATGAGGCACAGGGTCAGAGCTGATTTGCATATAGCCAGTGTCTAACCCAGGGTGGTGTGGAGTGCAAAAAAACGATGGATTTAGGCCCAGATCCTTGTACTGGGGTGAATGTATGACATTGTTCTACATTCTGTCCATCAACTGTGTTTTTTGCAATTTTCACCCCGAGTGGGCTGGGTATGCTCAGACGTGAGTCCCAGGCTCTCCACACCACTGGAGTCAAGCTATCCAGGCTGATGAAGGCTGATAGCCAGAAACCGGTCCTTGGATGCTTGATTCCGGTCTGGGAAAGACATGGCTTGGTAGCTCGGACTGGACTGTTCCCATGAGGCACAGGGTCAGAGCTGATTTGCATATAGCCAGTGTCTAACGCAAGGTGATGTGGAGTGCAAAAAAACGATGGATTTAGGCCCAGATCCTTGTACTGGGGTGAATGTATGACATTGTTCTACATTCTGTCCATCAACTGTGTTTTTTGCAATTTTCACCCCGAGTGGGCTGGGTATGCTCAGACGTGAGTCCCAGGCTCTCCACACCACTGGAGTCAAGCTATCCAGGCTGATGAAGGCTGATAGCCAGAAACCGGTCCTTGGATGCTTGATTCCGGTCTGGGAAAGACATGGCTTGGTAGTTCGGACTGGACTGTTCCCATGAGGCACAGGGTCAGAGCTGATTTGCATATAGCCAGTGTCTAACCCAGGGTGGTGTGGAGTGCAAAAAAACGATGGATTTAGGCCCAGATCCTTGTACTGGGGTGAATGTATGACATTGTTCTACATTCTGTCCATCAACTGTGTTTTTTGCAATTTTCACCCCGAGTGGGCTGGGTATGCTCAGACGTGAGTCCCAGGCTCTCCACACCACTGGAGTCAAGCTATCCAGGCTGATGAAGGCTGATAGCCAGAAACCGGTCCTTGGATGCTTGATTCCGGTATGGGAAAGACATGGCTTGGTAGTTCGGACTGGACTGTTCCCATGAGGCACAGGGTCAGAGCTGATTTGCATATAGCCAGTGTCTAACCCAGGGTGGTGTGGAGTGCAAAAAAACGATGGATTTAGGCCCAGATCCTTGTACTGGGGTGAATGTATGACATTGTTCTACATTCTGTCCATCAACTGTGTTTTTTGCAATTTTCACCCAGAGTGGGCTGGGTATGCTCAGACGTGAGTCCCAGGCTCTCCTCACCACTGGAGTCAAGCTATCCAGGCTGATGAAGGCTGATAGCCAGAAACCGGTCCTTGGATGCTTGATTCCGGTCTGGGAAAGACATGGCTTGGTAGTTCGGACTGGACTGTTCCCATGAGGCACAGGGTCAGAGCTGATTTGCATATAGCCAGTGACTAACCCAGGGTGGTGTGGAGTGCAAAAAAACGATGGATTTAGGCCCAGATCCTTGTACTGGGATGAATGTATGACATTGTTCTACATTCTGTCCATCAACTGTGTTTTTTGCAATTTTCACCCCGAGTGGGCTGGGTATGCTCAGACGTGAGTCCCAGGCTCTCCACACCACTGGAGTCAAGCTATCCAGGCTGATGAAGGCTGATAGCCAGAAACCGGTCCTTGGATGCTTGATTCCGGTCTGGGAAAGACATGGCTTGGTAGTTCGGACTGGACTGTTCCCATGAGGCACAGGGTCAGAGCTGATTTGCATATAGCCAGTGTCTAACCCAGGGTGGTGTGGAGTGCAAAAAAACGGTGGATTTAGGCCCAGATCCTTGTACTGGGGTGAATGTATGACATTGTTCTACATTCTGTCCATCAACTGTGTTTTTTGCAATTTTCACCCCGAGTGGGCTGGGTATGCTCAGACGTGAGTCCCAGGCTCTCCACACCACTGGAGTCAAGCTATCCAGGCTGATGAAGGCTGATAGCCAGAAACCGGTCCTTGGATGCTTGATTCCGGTCTGGGAAAGACATGGCTTGGTAGTTCGGACTGGACTGTTCCCATGAGGCACAGGGTCAGAGCTGATTTGCATATAGCCAGTGTCTAACCCAGGGTGGTGTGGAGTGCAAAAAAACGATGGATTAAGGCCCAGATGCATGTACTGGGGTGAATGTATGACATTGTTCTACATTCTGTCCATCAACTGTGTTTTTTGCAATTTTCACCCCGAGTGGGCTGGGTATGCTCAGACGTGAGTCCCAGGCTCTCCACACCACTGGAGTCAAGCTATCCAGGCTGATGAAGGCTGATAGCCAGAAACCGGTCCTTGGATGCTTGATTCCGGTATGGGAAAGACATGGCTTGGTAGTTCGGACTGGACTGTTCCCATGAGGCACAGGGTCAGAGCTGATTTGCATATAGCCAGTGTCTAACCCAGGGTGGTGTGGAGTGCAAAAAAACGATGGATTTAGGCCCAGATCCTTGTACTGGGGTGAATGTATGACATTGTTCTACATTCTGTCCATCAACTGTGTTTTTTGCAATTTTCACCCAGAGTGGGCTGGGTATGCTCAGACGTGAGTCCCAGGCTCTCCTCACCACTGGAGTCAAGCTATCCAGGCTGATGAAGGCTGATAGCCAGAAACCGGTCCTTGGATGCTTGATTCCGGTCTGGGAAAGACATGGCTTGGTAGTTCGGACTGGACTGTTCCCATGAGGCACAGGGTCAGAGCTGATTTGCATATAGCCAGTGTCTAACCCAGGGTGGTGTGGAGTGCAAAAAAACGATGGATTTAGGCCCAGATCCTTGTACTGGGATGAATGTATGACATTGTTCTACATTCTGTCCATCAACTGTGTTTTTTGCAATTTTCACCCCGAGTGGGCTGGGTATGCTCAGACGTGAGTCCCAGGCTCTCCACACCACTGGAGTCAAGCTATCCAGGCTGATGAAGGCTGATAGCCAGAAACCGGTCCTTGGATGCTTGATTCCGGTCTGGGAAAGACATGGCTTGGTAGTTCGGACTGGACTGTTCCCATGAGGCAGAGGGTCAGAGCTGATTTGCATATAGCCAGTGTCTAACCCAGGGTGGTGTGGAGTGCAAAAAAACGATGGATTTAGGCCCAGATCCTTGTACTGGGGTGAATGTATGACATTGTTCTACATTCTGTCCATCAACTGTGTTTTTTGCAATCATCTCCAAGGTTAGCATGCCTATCAGTACGCATTTTTTATTACAACTAGACCATACAGCAGGTCCCTGGTGTAAAAATGTGGTGGCAGATGTCCCCAGTAGGATGCCAGTAGGAACTTCAAAGCAGGATTATTCTACAGAAACAGAAGAAACATGCATTGCCAGTCTTAGCGAGAACTTTCAGGGAATCTCTAGTAACGCATTGCTCACTGAGCTACAAAAGGATACTGACCTTTGCCAGGTAATAAACATGTTGGAGAAAGGGTGGGAATGCAAGGGCAGACTCACTGATTCATTGAAACATTCATAAAGAATGAACTATCATTTGAAAAGGGATTGTTTTCAGGGCGATTCCCCCTATCACTCTAAGAAAGAGAATAATGGACTTGTGCCATGAAGGACACTTGGGGATTGTAAAGACTAAAAACAGAGTAAAATAAAGCTACTGGTGGCCAGGGGTCAGAATTGCAGTAGAAAGATTGGTCAGAGACTGTAACATGTGCCATAACTCCAACAAAACACAAGTCACACTCAGACCACCCCTTCATCCCATCCTCTGCCCCTCCATGCCTTGGGAAAGGGTAGAGGTGGACATAATGGGACCAGTCCGGGAAAGTGATGAACAGTGGTACATTGCTGTCATCATTGATTATTTTACCAAGTGGCCCGAACTCGAGTTTCTCACAAGACCAGATTCCAAGAGCATAGTGGAATTCTTAGATGGGGTATTTATAAGACAACGACTACCAAAACAAATTATCAGTGACAATGGTCCGCAGTTCATGTCTGACGCTTTTAGAGCATACACAGAAAGAAACCAGATTGAACACAAAACCACCTCCGTTTACCACCCAGCTGGAAACTGAGCTGTGGAAGGGTTTGATAGAGTCCTAAAGGGCGTAATTCAGCTAGCTTACGGCAACAGACTATGCTGGAGGCAAGAAATACTCAAGACCTCGTGGGCCTACCATATCACCCCGAGTGACACCACAGGTCATAGTCCATTTGTACTCATGCGGGTCAGGACCCCCTTACAAAGGACAATGTGGGTTGGTCCAAAGCTGCAAAGACAGTGCACTGGTCAGCCGACCAAGTAAGAAAGAAAGTAGAGCAGGCACAACTCAACTACAAAACCCGGTTCAACTTAAAGCATGGGTGTAAACCTGTGCCGCTCACGGCTGGGGACACAGTAAAGGTTAAGAGAAATGGGTACATGAGCAAGGGGCAGGACAAGTTCTCCACACCCTTGTCTGTAGGGGAAGTGTACTGCAACTCTGCCCTAGTGAGCGATGGCAGAGAGTGGCACTTCTCTGCCCTCTCCGTGTGCAAACACAAACCAGGGAACCCGGCTAACATCTCACAGGGGCCATCCGGTAGCGAACAACCCGGAGTGAGTAAAAACAGCAGCCCATTATCTGACTGTGAGTCTGAACACTAGCCCATCACATCTGATGCTGCATCACATGGCACAGCCTCACTACAGCCAGCTGCTCGTGTACAGGCCTGCATCACACAGCACAGCCTCACTACAGCCAGCTGCTCGTGTACAGGCCTGCATCACACGGCACAGCCTCACTACAGCCAGCTCCTCGTGTACAGGCCTGCATCACACAGCACAGCCTCACTACAGCCAGCTCCTCGTGTACAGGCCTGCATCACACAGCACAGCCTCACTACAGCCAGCTCCTCGTGTACAGGCCTGCATCACACAGCACAGCCTCACTACAGCCAGCTCCTCGTGTACAGGCCTGCATCACACAGCACAGCCTCACTACAGCCAGCTCCTCGTGTACAGGCCTGCATCACACGGCACAGCCTCACTACAGCCAGCTGCTCGTGTACAGGCCTGCATCACACAGCACAGCCTCACTACAGCCAGCTCCTCGTGTACAGGCCTGCATCACACGGCACAGCCTCACTACAGCCAGCTCCTCGTGTACAGGCCTGCATCACACGGCACAGCCTCACTACAGCCAGCTCCTCGTGTACAGGCCTGCATCACACGGCACAGCCTCACTACAGCCAGCTCCTCGTGTACAGGCCTGCATCACACGGCACAGCCTCACTACAGCCAGCTCCTCGTGTACAGGCCTGCATCACACGGCACAGCCTCACTACAGCCAGCTGCTCGTGTACAGGCCACTCACCAGGGCATCAACACTGGTAGGGTCAGCAGACAGCTATCTCCATTCCAGAGGGGTATGAAGCGCCCCCTGTCCATACTCGCAGAGTTGGAAGAAGAGTGTGAGACTCTCTGACTATATTTGTTATTAACCTCCCGCATTTTTAATTGGGTACCGTAACTTATGTACTTTTCTCTCTCTCTCTCTCTCTCTCTCTCTCTCTCTCTCTCCTCATTCTCCCAGTTTCCCCTTCCTGTTTCCTTCGGGAGAAGATGGGTTATGTCTATCAGTGGTGTCCCTGCGAGTACTCAGGACACTGTATGTCAGCACCAGTTGTGTGTTCCTTCGTGGACACCGTACTGCCCGTGCCCTCAGCAGTTGACAGTTGACACCTGATGACCCGAGGTGCACGATTCCAAACGCTCCGTCTACGGAGCCCGTGTTGGTGAATTGAATAAAGAACTCGTTCTACTTAACTCTATTGAGTGTTGAGTTCTTCACAACGATGAAAAATACTTTTACTCAATTTCTTAAATCAAGGTATTTATTTTCATCATTCATGATCGTTTAGCTTGTTTTACAAAGCAAGCTAATTGAAATGTATTGCCCTCGGCACGTCTCTCAGTCTCACCAGCTTTGCGAGTTCTGATGTTAAGATCTCCACCTCTCTCAGATCCCGAGCACACACCTTTGATCGGTCTCTCGGTGTCCTAATGCACCCCCTCGCCTTCCCTTTGGCCCCCCTTTGCACATTGAGCACTCGACAGCATCCACAGCTTGCTTCCCTGCATATTCTTAATGCTGTCTCACAGGCAGCGCGCCATTTGTCAATGTCAAACCTAGCCACTGTACCCTCTGGGTACTATACCGAGGAAGTATTTCTTAAATTTCGAAAACCTGCAGGAAATTTAGAAAGCATCTAAAATTTAAGGAGAACTAATACGTTTGTGTTTTTTCCGAGAAAAATGGGATCCCTGGGTTTGGACTGTTGCTACACAGTCAGTTAATGTCGGGGGTAGTATAAAACAGCAAGGGCATGCGCTCTACATGGAAACCACAGGCAGTCATGTTAAAATCACAGATTGCTAATCTTCTCTCCTATTTCCCGCTTTTTTCATCAGTGCTTTAGGGTATTTGTTTCAGCAAGCGGTGGGCACCCAATTAAAAGAAGTGCTTCTTTGCGCTTCCAGTATTTTTTTTTTAAGCTTTTATGTTTCAAGATTACAGGTTGCCCGTGTAGGAGACAAAACCCTTCAAAAGGCAAAACTAATCCAATCTCCGATATACACTGGTGACATCGACTTCCTCGTCAAGGACTGGAGGCGGGCACAGCTTGGATCTAAAATGGCACCGGGCCTAAGGCATGCACATTTGAACACATCATCAGTAGTCTGCTTGCAATATTTATTTATTTACAGTATTTTGCCATACTGAATAAAGTTTTTGTTGTGGATGCCTACAAACTACTTCAAATGTGCTTCTCCTGTCCAAGGACATGTATATTTATTTATTTACAATATCTTGCCGTACTAAATACAGTTTTTGTTGTGGGTACCTGCTTTCGACGAGTGAAGTTTGAGGACGAGTGACTCATTCCTGATCAAAATTTGTGAGGGCGAATTTATACGCTTCTGTGTTTACGTCAAAACCTGTTATTCATTAAAAAAGAGGCAGAAGGATCAGACGAGTGGAAATATTAGTTGTTATTCATGATGCAACACTTGTCCTGATGATGGTCTCGATGAATTGCAATATGTGAGACCGAAACGTCGACGATATGACACTTTTTTGTAAATAATATCATCGATTACTGTATTTTGAATTGTATATAGAAATGCTGAATTTTGTATATATGGAAGATTTGTAAATATGTTCATATATTGAGTACAAAAGTGTCAGATTATACTGCACATGGTAAAAACTGAGTAGCAGTACTTATTCAGGTTGCCATACATGAATTGACATATGATTTACACTTACGCAAATGAAATAGGATATGATTACTATATATCCTATGAAAAACTTAAATGAAAATAAATACACTATATATATTTTTTGAAAAATAGTCTCTTGAGTACTGTGAAATTAATGCTAATTTTTTGTGACATTTAAAAAATATATAAAATAAGGGTGAACGATTCCTTCAGGAACATTTGTTCTATGATGTTATTACCTGCAAACTACTTCAAATTTGCTGCTCCTGTCCAAGGGCGTGGCTTCGGGGGTGTTTGAGGGGTGACATAGCACATATAAATGCATTCTTGGCTTGGTAGTCACGTCTGCTATTCTGTGTCGGTTTTTCACATCGGGAGTCAAGAATGAAACACAAAACAGTATCTGTTGATGTAAAAGGGAGACAGAGATACCCAGCAATTGGCTACATTTCAAAATGTGAAATCAGGTAACCTGGAATTGATACTGGCTTCCCTGCTTGTCCAAATTGTGTGATCCTAGGCACATATTTTATTTTACAGGCTTCTTCATCTTTATTATCACTTTTGAATACTTTAGTTCAGGATGTCTGCTGTACAAACACCTCTTATATTTACTTTTATAGACTATAATGTTGCTCCATCTGTAATAAGCATCTAGGACATGTTAAGGGTTTACATTACTGTTGACCTACCTCTTATTTCACTAATGGCATTGTAGTTGGAATGTTTCTAAAAACGATCACGTTTAATACATGTCTGTCTATACAGTGATATAATCTGATATACTAAGGTGAAACGCTTGGAATGTTAATGAAATACACCTTCAAAATTGAAGAAATTGTATTATATTTTTACATTATGTTTATTGAATGACATACATGGCAAACATTTTATGGCTTGACTCCGGCACAGACTCTTACAGCCAAGCCAGACCCATGGCTCGACTGGGCTCTGGCTCGGTTCGCCCTATTCATTTGCTAATGATTCGTAAAAGGCAAACAATAGAAACATGGAGCCCTGCCCGCACTAAGCTATTTGACACCTCTACCGTCAAGGTTTCTCGTAGCAGTGAGAAGAAGAGACAGTGCAGTTTAAAATGAGTGATCCAAGGCCAGTGACTTCAGGCGGTTGTGTTGTAAGTGACTGTAGTCATGAGTTCCCAGGGTGAACTACCAGACTCAAGTGGGACGAGCTGGGGTGTAGCTTCAGCAGGGGTCTTTGATGTGGTTTGTTAGTTGGTTCTGGGGACCCAAAGTCAGGTCTGCTATGTCTGTATCAGTTTTTCTCATCATTATCATTTCATTTTATTTTATGGATCGGTATCTCCAACATCTATCTATCTATCTATCTATCTATCTATCTATCTATCTATCTATCTATCTATCTATCTATCTATCTATCTATCTATCTATCTATCTATCTATCTATCTATCTATCTATCGTGAATCCTCTGGTGTACCGCATCCTTTATTTCTCAAATGGATTTGGGCTTCATATTGGACGGCAGCTACCGCCGTTGCTGGAACCGGCACCATTAAGTTCCAGCAATGGCTGGTCGAACCGCCTCCGGAGCAGCAACATCACGCAAATATTTATACATAAATAAAAATAAAAAAAAATATATATATATATATATATATATATATATATATATATATTCAACGATAATTCCTGCAGTTTGTGCAGAAAATATATATATAATGACTGGTTTAACAAAAAAGTAGTAAATCACCCATAGAAGTGCTCACTGAATGGGTGAAAATGTACAACTTTTTGGACTTCACAAACATTGGCATTAACAGGTTTGGAAATCTGCGCTAGTTTCCATTTTTGATGCATACCACAGGGAATCGAATACCCAAAAAATGATGGACTCCAATGCTTAAAACTAGTCTAACCAATGGCAATCGCTCGGGGTACTGTTACAGTGCCTTGATTTTCACCCACTGTGCCACTCTGGCCTGAGGGCAATCTAATGCAAATCACACTGACCCCGTTCGTCATGGAAACAGTCCATCCCTAACCTTGGTCATCTCACCCACCCACCCTGCAGCACACTACTTTTTAAGTTGTGAAATTAGAGATTCACCCTCCCCCAAATCTCATTGACTAAGCCACGCCCCTGCTCCTTTCTTCTTGGTTACTGCTGCCACAGTATTTGTGGTTTCTCTTTGCCTGTCACACCCTGCTGCAGCCAGCTTCTCCACAGGTACGGAGAGTAGAATACACTGGGCTAAGCTGCACACACATTTAGCCAAGTGCTTTCAACTTACAACAGAACACCATAGAGAGGCAGGCTGAGCTAGGGCAGAAGTGAATCACTACCACTAGACACTATGTGTAGATGGGCTCCGTAATCAAGCCGCTTTGAGCACACAACACAGTACGGTCCATTCCTAAATATGTGCATGAATGGTGCTTGAGTGGGCTGTTGCTGGTCTAAACCTAATATCACTTCTGAAATAGTTGACAACTTAAGGGTCGTAATAAAATCTAGTAAAGGATCTCAGATGTACGCTGTAGCATCGTGCTGCTAAATTATAATAGACACAGGATGTATTTTATTTGGAGCCTTTATTCATACATCCTACCTCGACCCTGTCCCTGCTCTAACCGCCCCTAGACCGTCCCCCAGCTCCTTCTGTTCCTGTTCCTTCCCTGGCTCCACCCCCCAAACACTAGACTGCATCACACAATCTTACATCTCCCCCCTTGTTAACAAAATAAGCTTAGTGTCCAGCATGTTTATGGTTCCTCAGTCAGCCACACGGGTCCGCGGGCCGCCCGTTCAAACCATGGAGACGCATCTCCATTTCCGGTGTGTGGCTTTCTGTTACTTTGACGAGAACATCTTTTATTACAGGAATGTATCTTTGAAATTGCGAGACGTCTCGTGTGGTCTTCTTGTGCTCCGGTTCGTGGTGGTTTACAATCAGCTTCTGGGTGATCCACTCATCCTCAGTTTCTGAGATGACTGTGAAAAGCTCAGCTTGATGTCGGTAGTCTGTCTTCCTTTGCGGCTCTTGTTCAGTTGACGCTCGATCTCCTTCATGAGGGGATGTTGTTCTGGTTCTCTTCCGAGCACCCGCGTATGACGTTACTTCTTTTTGTCTTGTCCGGTCGAGGGCAACACTGCCCTCCTGTTCAAAGCCATGCATACCAGACGGTAAGGCGTTATCTGAAGAGACCATCTTGGTTTGGTTCGGGGACTCATTCACTGCCTCTGGTTGTCTCACCCACTCCCACTCACGTTTGGGACTGGGGGACCTTTTGACTGTCTGAGCATGGGCATGTTTCTCTCTCATCTGATGATGGTCTGTCTCTGTTAACACGTCTGGCTTTCCTTGCAGAGTGACTGGATAGTCCTTTCCCATCCGGTGGGTAATGTCCACTATACCTGTTTTCCTTCTGTAGGCCCTTTGGGTCAACCTCGATGACCCCATCAGGGGTGAAAGTATATTATTTGTATCTTGATGTACCTGCGACTGACATGACAGGTTGTCTTCTGAGGTGATTGAGTATTCAGAGACATTGGTGTGAGATATGTTGCTCTTGATGGGAAGAATGTCTTTTGTTTCTAGAGTGTGTTCGGGTGGTTGACGCCATGACTGTCATCGGGACCATGACTCGGTCGACTCGAGGGATCGAACAGACGAGCTTTCTAGATCGGAGGAGTCTTTTGTCGATTTCCTTTGATAACTTTTCTTTGAGTGTGTCTTGAATGGAGGATTTCTGAAACAGGTAAACCGTGACAAACTGCTCCTAGAGTCGGAGTTCTCTTTGGGACATTTCTCCGGGTATCTTTCTCAAAGTGACTTCAGTGTCACCTCACTGGGGGGGGGTTATTTGATAACCACATATTTATTTCTTGTGTTTGATCCCAGAGTATTTCGTCTCTGTCTCTCTCGTGGGATGATGATGACCTCCTCTCAGTTTCTTCATTGTCTCGGATGTCGTGGATGCGTTTGTCTTCCCTTTTTCGGTGTCTGAGTGAATCAGTCCGTCTTGTGCGGTTTGCTTCGTCCTCCCGCTTGTCTCGTGCACTGACATCTGTGTTATGGGTGTGATTGTGTACCGATTTCCAGTGTTGACGTGACTGGTACACTCTTCTATAGTTTGATTTTCTTGCACCTTTGTTGGGCAGGCTGTCATCTTGTCCATTGGTGCGGTCTGTCCCACTTGACACGTCATCTGCTTCAGAATCGTTTTCACCATATGTTGAATGACTCTTTGAGGTTGAATCACTCCTTGAGGTTGTGTCAGTGAAGCTGTCGCAATCCTGGGTCATCTCGGTCTTTTGTGTTGTTGGCTCAGAGTATTTCATGTCACTGTGTCTCTCACATTGTCTTGACTCTGGTCTGCCTTCACCCTCCCCGTTTCTGGTTTTGTTTGTTTCTTGAGCTTTATGAGTATCTTTGCGTCTTGCACCCGGGTGCAGTTTATTGACTATTTTCTTTGCTTTGACCCGCTCTCCAACTTCGGCCTTCCTGATGATATCCTTTAGCGACCAACGCCCTTGAAGGATCTTGCGCTTCGTGTTAGAACTTGATCAGCCTTCGATTATCCGGAGCCGAACTGCTTCCTCGTTTGTAAATGTGTTGAAATGGCAGCATTGTACCAGATTTTGCAACCGGGTGATGAAGTTTGGCAATGGTTCTCCTGGTTCCTGCCGTGCTGTGTTGAAGGCGATGCGATCATGATCCATGTTTGCCTGTGTTTGGAAATGAGCACGGAGCTTCTCTTGGAGTCTTTCATAGGTCTCTGTGTCCTTTTCAGGAAACGTTCTGACTAAGCGTCGGCCCTCATGACCTACCAGCTGAGGGAGTAGTATCAGACATTTTCCATCTCTTCGTTCACCGATTGTGTCAAGAAAATCGTCCAGTGAGTCCAGCCACCGGTCCCATTTGGGACCCAAATTCTGAATGTCGGTCTGTGTCACTGGGGGTGGCACTTCAATGCAGGGATTGGACCGTTGTGTTGCTTTTCCCACCGCCATGAGGGAGGAAGGTTTCTTCTTTGCTGACCTTCTTTGGCCAAGATCCTTTGTCTGATCGTTTCCATTGAGGTTGGTAAGATTCGCAACTATCTCGGTACGCTTCAGTGTTCTAAGCTTGGATTTCTTAAGGTCAGGATGTCCACCACTCAGCTACACCATGTGTGACTCGTTACTTAGCGCCTTCCCACTCTCTTTAGTGTTGTGTGCTGGCTGCAGGTGGTTTAGGGCTCTCCCGCGATGATGCGTGGTAGCGTTGACATCTGGTTCTCGCGTTTCTGCCCATGCTAGTGCAGATTATCTACTGCCTTAGTTGATGATAGACGGTTTCCTTGACATTTGTTTAGTTGCGCTTCTGGATCATTTATTTTCTCAGTTTGCACTGTCTTGTGCTTGTTGTGTTTCCTTATTGCTTGTGTGTCATCATTTACTGTTGTCTTTGTTTCTGTCCTGTATTTGCTTGTGATTGTTTACTTGTTTCACCTCTGACATCAGCTTGCGCTTGCTTTCTTGTTTCCCTTTTGCATTCGCTCGTGTTTGTTTGTGTCCACTTGCTGCTTTTATCTATCTCTTGCATTTACTTGTGCTTGTTTATATTTGCTGTTGCTTTTGCGTGTGCTTGTTTTCTGGTTCTTCACTTGCATTTACTCGTGCTTGCTTACATTTGCTGTTGCCTTTGCTCGTGCTTGTTTGTTATTTCACTCTTGCATGTGCTTACTTTTTTGTATTTGTCTTGGCTTGGGCTTGTGTTCTTATTTTTGCTGCTTGCATTTGTATGTGCTTGTTTGCATTTGTTGTGGCTTAGGCTTGTTTTCTTGCTCTGCTTCTTGCATTGGCATGTGCTTGTTGCTCAGTGCTCTGCTGCCTGACTCTAAAATGGCCGCTCTATACTTTTGATGGGGCTGTGTCTCACGACCTGACCTTAAGATGGCCGCCTATATGGGAATCTCGTTTCCCACGAGATTTAGGCCTTTCCACACATCAGGCTCACACTGCCACAACCGGCACTCACCGACAGCCGGTTCCCCCAACGATGACACCTTCCCAAGTCACCAGGCCAGCAACTCGCCAGACCAGCAGGTAGGATCGGGGTGGGCTCCCGACCTTTACTTCACCGCTGCACTCCACTCTTTCTCCCACATCCGGGGTGAGCACCCGGTCGAGCGCTCACGTGCGCTTCTTAGACGGGCATCTCTAGCGCTTTACCAACGCTCTTCCACTTGGGCTCCACGCGACCGGCAGGTCACGGAGCAGTGGGGACACATCGCGTCCTCCGTCCTGGACCTCACGCTTTAGGGGTGAGCTTCTGGTTCCCATGGCGCGTGCGAACCGCGCTTGCCGCTTCCTTTCGGCGCTCGCTCACAGCAGGCCACGCTCCACGCAGCCTCCACAGCCACGGAGCTTCGGGACAGGCAGGCAGTATTTTTTCTTTTGGGAGGCTCAAACTTCGCCGCGGCGCCCGTCTTAATCGCGGTGGGTGCAAGGGCATACTCCTCCTCTACACCACCGGGGAACAGGGTCCTACAGTGTCACGGGATCAACTCCAAGTGCACAGAGCACTCGATCCCACCCTCGTCGCCAGCTGTGGCATTGTGCTACTAAATTATAATAGACACAGGATGTATTTTATTTGGAGCCTTTATTCATACATCCTACCTCGACCCTGTCCCTACTCTAACAGCCCCTAGACCGTCCCCCAGCTCCTCCTGTTCCTGTTCCTTCCCTGGCTCCACCCCCCCAAACACTAGACTGCATCACACAATCTTACATACGCCAATGTTGGTTCTGGCATAAATGTTCAGGAGGTGAGTACTCAATCGCACTTTGATTCTTCTGATCACTATATTTGAGGCACCTTACATGGCTGAAGGAGAGAACAGTGTCCACCATGGCCTTGTTGGGGCTGCTCTGATCAGTGTTTAGATAGAAGAGCGATTGTCCTTATCGGAAGAACCATTGTCTATCTGCCAAGGTAATCAGTCAAGAGTCAAATATGACAAAAAGCAGGGTGCCTGTGCAGAAAAAAACACAGATATGCAGGGATGACTCTGTGCTACATTCACAGGGGTGTTCGTCTATCAATACTTTATTCAATGGCGGTCAAGGCTTTTAATTTGCCCCTTTTAACCATTGGCTTTCTCCAGCCAGTCTCTTTCAGCGTTGTAATGGTATTTCGTTGTAATGGATCCTGCGTTGTAAAAATTGCGTGGTAATGGTAGTCGTTGTAAAAGTATGCGTTGTAACGTCATACATCCATTGGTTTGAGACTTTGCCAATCATGTCTTGGCTCAACACAGTGCAGTATTTATCTTCCACCTATTGCTATTGGATGTTTCAGTGTATTCTTCTGCCTCCATTTTAATGCCTGCATTGAACTGCATGAGGGACTACTTTAAAACAATAGCCCTCTCTGTACTGTCAGCTGGTCCCTCCTGTTACTCTCAATCGAATGTACTAGCACATTAAACCCGGACCTGTTGGCTTTGCCAGTGCTTGTTTAAATGGGCAATTCTTCCATGCAGCCATGGTCAAGTTACAGTGGGGGTCACGTGTCATGAGCAGTTATGATGGTGATCAATGGCCTCCTGAATAACAGAACGGCTGTCAAACAGCTAGTAAATGAGTGAGGAGTAGGAATTTAAAAATGTCCATCTCACAATTATGCTCTTCTCATTCTTCAATGCATGTACATTGTTGGAGGTCCACCTGAAATGTTTGGTATTGCCATAGCCCATTTGCTGGCTGTGATAAGAGTTGCTACAGTGAGGAAGCTTCTCAGACAATACAGACCCAGTCACCGATCTGCAGTTCCCCCACATGACATCTTGAGTCATGGAATATGTCTCAGGTACCTTTAAGGTCTGTTACTAGCAGTATGACATGAGAGGTGTTGTACTATCGGGTATAGAGGCATGGAGAGTCCCAATGACATGTATCAAGTTTACATAGAACCACAGGCGTGCTGTTGTGGCAGAGCTGTGATTTGGTATGTGGTTGTATGACAGTTTTCTCACTCCTTGTACGTTCCCACGTTTGTTGTGATGGAAACTTTCAGTAGGGTAGGTGCTATCCCTACACCAAGCTAATATCAAGATGATAGACAGCCGGTAGGTAGTCTAGTAGTTGCAACACCAATAGCTACCATGTAAAGTAAAGTAAAGTTCACATTTGTAAAGCGCACAATCACCCGTAAGGGTCTCTAGGCGCTTGGGGCCGTCGGGAAGATTAAGCAAGCTATTGCCCAGAGTCACATGGTGCTGGGCTAACCTGCCACCGGAGCCGGGGATCGAACCGTGGTCCCCAGATTCCAACGTCAGTCGCCCTGGCCGCGGCGCCACACCTCTCCCACCATGTGGGTAATATTTGAAGGAGTTGGTGTGGTCCCTCACACTGAAAGATCTACAAGCAAACCTGCCTTTCACTATTTGAGCAATTAGGATGTGAAAGGGGTTTCCTCTACTTCCCAAGTATTTTTGCGAGGACAGGCAGAGGTGTCAGGGAAGAATGTAGGACTTTCTGTACCCACCGTGAGGGAAGGCGTTTCCTCTTCTTTTCAGGCAGGTGGAGAATGGACCATTTTAAGCCCAATCATTTCTTCAGAGAAGGGAGGGAAGAATGAAGCACTTCTCAACAGGTCCCTGACAGAAACTCTTTCTCCTTCGTTTCAATAAGCCTTTCTCTATCAGGAACATTCCGATAGAGTACTTAAGGGACTGTGAAAGCTGTCTTATTCTCACCGCGAGACAGGAAAAAGAACCAGCCCACAAATCCGGTGATGAAATAAGGCATGGGAATTGAACTGGGTTATGAGAAGAATATCCTCAGATATTAATCACTGGCACATTTTCAAAACAAGCATAGGGAAAGCCAATAGGTCATGCCTATATAAGACCAAATGGCTTTGCCAATGTGTTTTAGACGTTGCACACCAGTGTGGCTGCAGTGCAGAATGGCTAAAAGTTAATGGAATATAGAGGAGTGTCGTGGAGGGGCATAGAGTGTAGTGCCATAGAGTGCAAGTATTGTAGAGTGGAGTAGCTTAGAGCGGAGTGGCGTAGAGTGGTGTGTCGTGGAGTGTCATTGAGTGGCGCAGAATATCTTCGAGTGGTGTATGGTATAGTGGACTGACATAGGGTAGAATGGAATGGCGTGGAGTGGCATTGAGTGGAGTGCCATGGAGGGAGCAGAGTGGGGTGGAGTAGAGTGGAAGAGCGTAGAATGGAGGGGCTTAATGTGAGGTAGGTTGCTGTACAGTGGAGTGGCGTAGAGTGGAGTAGAATGGAGTAAAGTGTTGTAGAGTGGAGTGGCATAGAGTGTCGTAGATTGGAGTGGCATAGATTGAAGTAGAGTGTCATAGAGTGGAGTGAAGTGGCGAAGAGTTGCTGTGGGTCACGATGTCCCATTGAAAACCTTGCATTGGAAAGTGGAAAGCCATTAATACAAAACTGGGCCTCAAGCTCAAAATATTTATAGGAAAGATCAGCATTCAGGTTCCAAAGACCTCTGATGAAGTTGTCATTCAGGCAGACACCCCAATCAATCAGGGTTGCATCTGTGGCTAATGTCGCCCCAGCCAAGTTAGCTGAAATGCTTATTCCCTGTACTGTTCCATCACTGCAGGCCTCTGCTCAGAAGAGCTGGCACTTCAGCAAGGTTGGAAACGTTGCCTCTAAGTGGGTAAAGACAGCGATGGGACAAACAGAAGTCTAGTGCATGGATCAGGAGAGAGTGCGTCCCGGCTTTGAGTCTCTCCTAGCGAACTGTAGAGCCTGTGCTTCACAAAGTGCTTAGTAACAGTCCACTTGCTAGGGTCTAGTGCCTAGAAGTATGACGTGCTCATTAACTCATGACAGCTGTCAGCAGTTGCAGCGGATTGAGCTGCGCCAATGGGGAGTGTGGCACCTGTTCATGCACAAGGACCTTAGGCTTGATTTGACTCACCATTACAACCGGGGAGGGAACCTAGCTTTGTTTGGATCGCGAGCTTTGTCTGGCCTGAGGAAGAACAAGTGGAGCAGGACTGACCTGACCACGAGTAGCATGCCCGCTCCACCACCACTATTGCTGCTGTCCACGCTCTCTTGACTGAGCATCCGCGGGTTCATCTTCCATGGGCTGCAACCAGCGACGGCTGTGTCGGACTGGTGAGCCGATGTGTGGGGCATGCACCGCTCACACCAACTGGTGCTCTGCAAGAAACTGCAAGTCAGGCCTGTGTGAGCTACCATCAAGGACAGAACTGTACTGTGTCATTGTGACCCCAGAAGGGTGGGGGACGAACAATCATACATTTTTGGGGATTGGAGATGCTAAGCCTTGATAAATCACCACCCCCCTGAGTATGCCTTGGACAGCACGACTCCGCCACCTGAGGGTCAGGTGTTAAATGAGCGCACTTGGTGCTCTGGTTTTGGTTCAACAGTAAAGTTAAAGCCAACGGCAACAGTAATAAAAAGACCTGATTGTCACATTGTGAGCCCAGTAACTCATGACTGATCTTGGCCTTTTTAGAAGGTACCACTAGCAGGGACATCTTAAAGATTTTGGGGGTCCTGGGCCAAGCGTATTTTGGGGGCCCATTCAGAATTCATGATTCAATTTCAGCTCTTTCATGTCGTCTTTGGCCAGGTCGCTGACCATGCACATACATACCCTCCAAATTATAAGTATGTCTACATCCAATATTCAGGGATAGTGATGTGTGTTTTCAATATTGTAACACAACAGCAGCTCACTAACATTACTGCAAAGAATCTCTGCGTCAACTTCCATTTCTCATATGCGAGGTTCTGTGTTGATCTAAAAGAAAATGTTCTTATGAATGTTACATGAAACATGAACACAGCATTTCTCTCAAAATGTCTGTAATAGACTCTCAAATATCACCAATGTTAAAAATAAAATTAAAGAAAAAAGGTTATTTAAGTAATCTGTTTAAGAATCATTCAAGGTCTTCAGGGCAAGGCTCTGCATACCATGGCTGGTTCCAAGGGGGGCCCCTAAACGGCTGGGGCCCTGGGCCATAGCCCACTTTGCCCATGCCTTAAAACTGCATTTTAGAGACATATTTCCAGTGATAAATAATGCAGATAAATCTGCAAGCCTGAGCCGCATGCCCAGTGAATGAGCGGTACCCACTCCCTAGCTGAACGTGTCAAAAAATTTCTGATTTTGTTAAAATGCACCATTCACCACTAAAAGACATGTCTATCCATCTGGCCAGGACGTCACCCGAAAATGAGGTTTACCCTAGCTGGGCACCTACATCCAACTGTAGGGTCACCCATCTACTACATCCAGCCGCTCAAGCCATCATTAACAAGTTCAGTTGGCGCTGATCTGTGTTTTAGAGCCACCTGTCTATTTACAGTGGGCGCTCTTTCTGGTATTCCAGGCAACTGCAATTGTGTCTATCAAGGCCTCATTAAATGGCAAGAAAGGCTCAGATGTTTGTGCCTTTTCAGGACAAACCTTCATAAACATATTGGGGCTTATTTACAATCCCCTTGCGCCACAAGTACGTCACTTTTCCCCATATTAAAAGTAACTCAACAGCAGCACAAGGGGCTTGTAAATGTGCCTCATTGAATCTGGTCACCCTGGAAGATGTGGCCTGCTGCAACTACTCTATTGCTTTTTTATCTGCATTAGTAAAATGTTATTTTTCTGCAGAGGATGTGCTACTCAGCTCCTAAGGAAGTGTTCATCAGGCGCCATATTTTAGGTTTAAATTGGAATAAGGCTCTGAAGAGTACACAGCATCGGAGTCCATGCCAACAAAAGATACCAAAAGCCACCAAATTTGCCCAAAACTTGCAGCCTACAAGTTTCATTTTGGTATCAATGTCTGAAACGAATCCAGAAACATTTTTTTAAATAAATTGTATCTGATGAGATGTAGGAGGGGCAACTGAAGCCCAATTCGGTGATGCTATTTTAGATGTCTCTGGCACGAGAGGAACGTTGTTAGCTTTGCAACCAAGGTCCTAGGGTGTTTGGGATATGACACACCCAAAAAGTACTTTCTTGGGTTTGTAGTTGGGACTGGAGCCCTGAGTTGTTTCTGCTGTATCCGTGTTGGGTTTTCTCTTTGTCCTGGTTTTACTAAGAGGTTTTATCTTGTTCATTTTTTTTCCGACCAGGAACTTAAATATATATAGTGACTTATATACCTAAAAGTAGCAAATCTGCACCCATAGAAGTACTCTTCAAATGGATGCAAATTTAATACCGTTTGGAATTCTCAAACATTAGCAGAAGTAGGTGTGGAAAGTTGCACCTTCGTCAGGTTTTCATGCATTTTCTTGGCAATTAAACACTCAAAAGGTGATAGGATGAATGCTTGCAAATAGTTTAACCACTGGCTATTGCTCTGGGTGGTATTCTGAAACATGGTTTTCCACCCACTATGCCACACTAGACAGAGGGCCTGATTTATTGTTTGGCTGATGGAGTAAAGGTACACTGGGTGGCGGAGGACTTTACATCGGCCACCCTGCCTTACTTCACTCACCAAATTTAACGATTTCCGCTGTTCCCTAGGATATCTCAATACATTGACAGGAATTGCTGTCATGGTGGTTCCTGTCAACGTAGGGAACGTTTAATGGACGGCTCCTGTCAAACACCTTTCCAAAGTTTTTTATTTTTACAAACCTTCAAAGCAGGAGTTAGTTTTAACCCCTTGCGTGCTCATGATGGCTCCACGCCGTCATGAGCCATGGGCGGCGTGTGCTCATGACGGCGTGGATCCGCCATGCCGCTGCCGCTCCTCCCACGCGGCACTAATTCCCCGCCTGTGCGGGTGAAATAATGAGCCATCATGAGCACGGAAACGCCGGGCTCACCCCCTACCTCCCCCCTCCACGCAGCGACGGAATTCACAGCACAGGGAAGGGGTTAAAAAAAGAAAAAAACGAATGACCCCACACCTTGGGAATTTTCATCCATGGTGTTGTGATCGTTTTTTGCTGTCCCTCAATGCAGGATTTCCCTGTCAGTGAGGGTCAGCAAAAAAAAACATCGGACTGTCCACTACAAATAAGGCAGCCGGTTGTATGGATTACCTCTGATGGCCTCTCTTCTGTTGGGGTGTCCAACAAAGTTTTACACTGATGGAGTACATGTTATTCTGTCAGCATAAAACCTTTAGTTTGCCTGACTCAAAGTCGAGTGGGAGGACCTTGAGTTTGGTAGACAAGGTACTCTCCATCGCCTTTGAATAGAGTACCGGTCCGTCAAACAGTAACTCTGGCCCACCTACTTCAAATCAGTACTGACGTTGCTCCATGTGTGATCAGTCCATCCTAAAACTCGGTCATCTCACCCATTCAGCATGCGGCCTACTGCTTTTTCTGATTCACAACCCCCCCCTCTCGAATATCACTGACAAAGCTACAATCCTGTCTGTTCCTGGTACCTTAGGTGCAGCCCTGTCTGTCGAGGGTTTACAAATTGCCACTTATTAGCATCTTGAAGGGGCTATAAATGGTGTAGTCTTCAAAACTGGTGCTGAGGTCCCAGCGATGCGAGGCCTACACCTAGGCTGAACTCAGTGACTAAGGCTTGCCTTGGGGAACAGCTAAAGCTTGAAGCTATTCCAGATTGCCTGTATCAGCTGACAGTCAAAGAACAAGACTTTGACTACTTGAAGGGCTCTATTTCTTTGGGTGCTGCTCTTGAAAGAGGAAAACTGGTGTGTTTCACTGGAACGACATGGGGTTCAAAGAGGAATCAGACTGGTCGCTTGCCCCTTTTCTACCATGGCTCTCTTTTTGACTACAGATCTGATCTCTGATTCGAGGGACAAGACAATCTTTCATGTACTTTTATGTTTATGGCATCAGTGGCACAGAGTGTGGCTCATATGAGGAGTCTTTTGGCCTTGGACAATGTTGGGACAGAAATGTCCCCTTCATTGTGAATAAAGGTGTATCCCTGCTATGAGCACACAACTGCGTGTGAACCTGGTATGCTGACTTTGGTTTTGGCCCTGGCGTCTAGCTAATCTAGCGTGTATGCAGAGGCCTGCCTTTGCCTAGAAATGCGAAGTCCTAAACCTGTTCTGTGGCCTGTATGGGCAACCAGAGTGCCCTCCTAGTGGGCACTAAAAAATGGTCCATGTTTTGAGAGCAGTGATAACATTAGACCATGTCCTTTGAATCAACAGTATAACCATACCTTTTTCTCTGTGTTGAGGAAAGGCAAGCCGTTAGACTCCTCTAAAGGTCCATTATTATGTAAAAGTCAGAACCTTGCACTGGTATCCCTTAAGAATGCTGAGTGCGTGTTGTGCAGTGAGTGTGCAGCATATAAGAGTGATTACTGGGGCCAGTGGAATCCATGTGAGATGAACCTGGGTTTAGTATGGCACAAGATGGAGGATGAGAATAGCTCACCCCAGACACTGGAAGTGTATTGCCTGCATTCCTATCACAAAAGGGTCATCCTTCTCACACTATGCGGTTTCCATGTGAGCTGCATAAGACTGTATCAGAACAAGAATCCTATGTCACCCGGCAGGTTGCAGCAGGTGTAAGAGACTGGTGCTGCGGATGCTTTGAGTGAAAGTCAGGAGTCTGGCATAGTGGAAGCCATGATTTGCCCAGCGGTTACACCTGGCAGAAATGTCCTACTGTGAGGAATTTGGTCTTCAGGCTGCAACTGGCACACCAGAACACCTGTCTGAATCCGGCCAGTAGGATCTCCCCTGCTGAACACGAGTGCTCCTGTGCAAACCTGGCTCACCAATTGCCCCCGTAAAGTTTGTCCTTAGGAAGCATCCTGGCGCAACCCCTGCAAGAGAAGAGAGTCTACCCTGAGGATGGGATCCATTCTGCATTCACTACACAACCTGAACTGCTAAAAAACACAGCAGCTAAAATGCGGGTCTACGCCTGAACTGGGGACTTGAGACAAGTTTGTACAGAGAAGAAGTCTGCTGCACATGCTAAGATTTTTTGTCAAAGGGGTAAAGATACACTGATCTGAGTGGCACATTTGAGAATATTTGAGCCAAAGTTCAATAAATAAATCTGCACCTGTGCCTAACCCCACCTAACCCCCTGGTGTGTTGCAGAGGCAAAGAAGCATGGTTAACAGGACACCTGTGGCCCCTGTCTGCCCTCTGACCCCTGAATGGGGTCAGACAGATGGAGTTTGAGAGTTTGGCCTTTCCTGTCTGTAATAAGCCCTCTTTTATGGAAGGAACCTACAGAAACCAAAGATATACTTGTTTAATCTGGGCAATAGCTTGCTTAATATCCACAACGGCCCTAGCAGCGCTTGGATGCCTGGCTTCACCTTGGGGGTGCCCAGGAGTGGACATTTCACAGGAAAGCCAGGAAGGGTTCCACAGCGGTATGAATACAGTGCTACGAGACCTCAGGGTAGAAGGCGCTATATAAATACAAACACATTTACATTTACATTTACATTTAACAGAGGCAACAAAATTAGAAAATGTCCCAATTTAAGCATAAAGGACTATAATATCGGATCTAACTGAACTAGCAAGAAAGATTAAACACATTCTATTTAAACAACCTATAGGGAAAAAGATGCTGATGCCACTTTAGAGAACATACACAATGTAATAATATCATAAGATATCACAACAGTAACCACAAAACAATAGGTATCATGTGGAGTATTTCTTGTAATTTATTCCATAAAGTTTATGCACAATTATATTAAAATTGGATTTACTCCAAACATGTTAAAACATAAAAAAACCACAACAAAAATTCACATATCCAATGCAATTGGAGAAAAATGAGACAGTTGTCGACGCAGCGTTTCGGTTTTTTGAGATTAAAACACCTTCTTCAGGACAGTTCTAAATTAATAAAAACATACAATTAAAAACAATCATCATAGTACAGGGTACATGATGTAACAAATTGCAGTTCAGTGCAATTCTTTAACAATTTTTAGTTCTCTTTTACATTTCATCATAAAAGCATCTTAATTCTCCCTAAGTGGTCTTTCTGGTCTCTTATACAAAGCTAAATTCATAGAGAATTCTTCTCTAATTCTGATCTTTATTTCAAGATCTTCCAAGGATAGACAAAACACTATAATTCCCAAAAACGTTCAAAGAACAGAAACACACCATAATCCCAATGTCTGTAATTCTTGAACGTACCTCACATAATATCTTTTATAGGGAAGATATCTTCGTTGCATCTTATTCATTTCTTTGGTGTGTCAGGACTCAAATGGGGATAATGGGATTCTGATCCTCGCTAGAATCTCGAGTTTCCCTGGTGAGATATAGATATATTTTAAACCAACTAACATCTTAAGGGTCTCAGAAATCTATCGTAATTGTAGGTGTTATACCTCTCTTTGTACGTTGAGTGAAAGTAACGGATATCCAGAGGAGCCACCAAGATATAGTTCAGTCATCCAGGTATATTCTAAGGGAGACAGTACGCACTATTATATTACTTGACTACAAATAAATATGGTTAAGAAAGACATTGAGGCCTTTAAAAGAATAGTTGATAAAAATATCGACGATTTACTAAAACACAAAAACTGGATAAGCCACAATTTGGATAAAGATGAAGCACTGGGACTTAGAAATTTGGAGGAAAATGAAGATTTAACAATAAAACCTGCCGATAAGGGAGGCAACATAGTGGTATTGGACACCGAGGATTATAACAACAAAATGTATTCCCTTTTAGATAATGAGGAGCACTATAAACAGTCAAATAGAAATGAATGAATGCAATTGATGGAGAGTATTAAAAGCCCTTTGAGTCAAGCGAAAGAAGATGATATTATCTGTGACAATGAATATAGATTCCTGTATAATGATAACCCCACAATTCCGGCACTGTACGGATTGCCTAAAGTACATAAGGACATTAATAATCCTCCTATGAGACCCATTGTGTCTAGCATTGGATCTTTAATGGAACCATTAAGTAAATACGCTGACGTCTTTCTGCAACCATACGTCGTCAAACAAAAAGCGTATATAAAGGATACTACGGCCATCATTAATAAAATAGAGCACCTCAAATTCAATCCAGATTGTCAATTTTTAGTAACCTTAGACAAAGAGGCACTCTACACGAACATTCCTCAAAATGACACAATTGAGATGATTGAATCCCTCCTTAGTCCAAATGGCCTAGACCTGGATGCCCATCAGACATTTATCGTGGATTGCGTCTCCATAGTTCTCAAGAATAACCTATTTCTCTTCAACAAGGACTTCTACAAACAAGTAAAGGGGAGCAGCATGGGAGCCACATGTGCTCCCAGTCTGGCCTGCCTTTATGTTGCCCAATTTGAGAAACATGTCTTCAATAACATGGCTCCTTTTTACGATAACATCTCAGAATGGTCAAGATATATTGACGGCGTGTTTTTCATCTGGACAGGCACATCCGAGATGCTCACAGAATTTATTGAATGGCTAAATTTGGGAGATATCAATCTGAAATTTACATCCCATAGAGATACCGAGAAATGCGAATTCCTAGATATAGTCATTAAACACACAGGGGGTGCTTTGAATGTGGAGTTATATACTAAACCCACAGACAGGAACACGATGCTCCACTACAGGAGTAATTCCCTCCATGCCAAAAGGATAACATCCCTTTTGGCCAATTTCTAAGACTGAAAAGGAACTGTACCTCGATCCAAGACTTTGATAAACATGCTAATACCCTCAAAAAGAAATTTTTAGAGAGGGCGTACCCGAAACGCATGATTAGCATGCTTATAAAAGAGCGAAATATTTTAATTGCAAAAACTTTTTTTCTGAACAAAGAGAAGGAGACTAAGGAACAACTTCCAATAATTTTCGTGACTAATTACAATACTATCAGCAATAAAATTAAAAATATAATTAACAGAAACTGGCATTTAGTCACTAATAATATACAAGAGAAACTTCCAAAACCGATGTTCTCCTTCAGAAGAAATCGTACAATCCGAAACAGTTTAGTACACACGTACAGAGAAGTGAAGATAATCACACAGCCCAGCATTACCCATGCACCCCTTCCGACAGGCACATTTCCATGTATAGGGTGCTCCAATTGCGACGGAATCCTAAGAGGGGATTGCATTACATGTAACAAAGTGTCTATTAAGATTAAGAGTTTTATAAACTGTCGAACAAAGAATGTAATTTGTCTGATTAAATGTCCATGTGACCTAGCCTATGTTGGCGAGATCTCTAGAGTGGTCTGCATTAGAATAAACGAACATAGGTCGGCCATAAGGACCAAGAAAAAGGGTGCCCCCCTGATGGAGCACTGGCAGGAAGCCGGCCATACTGTCAATGATCTCAGATGGTGTGGTTTGGTAATGGTAGTAATCAACATGAGAGGTGGCGACATAGATACCAAACGAAAAAAACGGGAGCAATATTATATGTCCCGGCTCAATAGTGTAAGATGCGGTATGAATACCAAAGAAGACTGGGAACGCATCTTTTGAAATCACTATATACCTCCAAAGATTACCTATTGCTGTAATGATAGGGTTAAACCCAAGTCCGTGTAATTTAGATAGAAGTCTGGGAACGCACTTCCATGGAATCACGATGCACCGCCTCTTATTACATATAGCTGTAAGGATAGAGAAAGAATCTAGTCATTGGAAACTAGTGAGCATTGGTGCACACACTCACACCTTCTCTTGAAAAGCCAGGGGTCATGGTATTTATTAACTGCAGCATTTTCTTATGGATTCATAGAAATATGCGGCAGCATTTCCTTATGGATTCATAGAAATATACGATTAGAGTCTGTTTATTAGTCCCACAGAAATTGCGATGTATCCCCTGCAGAGACACAATTTAATGTCATTTTAACTTTCACAGATATCAGTAAGCATTTGGCCCATTTGTAATGTGGTAACTTTAACCAAAGCGAGGAATTGCGGTTCTCTAGTTTAGGGAGTGTTTAGATATGGCTTGCGATATCTAATAAAGTTCTCACTCGAACAACCCCTTTATTAAAAAAAACTGGTGTACAGTTAACACGTGTACCGTGCATCACGTGCCATCGTTGAATTAGCCAATAGGAGAACGGTTACTATTTAAGGCGCCGTTTTGATTGAATCTTACTCTTTATGTGTAAAATCGGGAGTTACGAAGACCTTGAGGAACCAGAAGGAGCAGGAAGGCCAAATATATCTGTGAAGGTAAGCACTGTCGGATACGAGGCGTCCGCAATTAATGGCATTGTAGTTATACTCCTAATGATAGTTCGCTTATTTTAAGCAAGATATAACTTCGCCAAGGCATTTGGGAGTGGAGACACATTAGAGTAGCAATCATTAGTAACATGCAACGGCGGTTTAGGTAAACTTAACAGCCCCCTTTTTTTACATGATTTAAAAAAAAAAATTGCTTAATATTTAAATGCAGTTTTTGGTTTCGAGTGGGCTTCTCACTCGATTCGAGAATAATTGCACCAGGAATACGACCAGCCAAATAGAAACTAAATTCGATAATATGTATCGCTAAAAGCGACCACAGTTAAAGATATAGAGTAGGATAATATCAACAAGAGACGAGGTAGATCACTTAGAACCTATAAATGCTGCTAACGCGAGTAAGTACAACTCTTGTGTGCTTTATAAAAAAGACCAATATGTAGTTCCAATAAAAAAGGAAATAAAAGCATAGCAATAAAATGTAATGCGAGACGGCTGTTCATAAAACGCCCGTAGCCTTTCTCCTAATAGCTGTTATAATGGTTTAGGTGTAGCTTTGCTCTCGAGTGGTCTACGAATCATTTTCTGTAACAGACACTCGATAATATTTATCAACAATTCGATCATAGTTAATAATTACAAATAAGAACAAGATACTGTCCCTGACAATATTAATATGAGACCAGGCATACCTCTCATGTTCTATAAGAATGTGAAGCTGCAACAACGCGTGTCTTGCGAAATAAATTAAACTGAGATGTTGGTCAAACAGATTAATAAAGGGAGAATAATATAGCATTGGAGAATACTTTAATATAAATCAAACGCCGGCATCTACCTCAAATTAATAGGCAATGATGTATCAATAAGATTAGAGATACCTCACAAACAGAGAATTTTTCTGTATTGCAGATTTTATTTTTATCGAAATAAACAAACAAGGGAGGAAAACCCCCGCAAACTTCATGCCGTTGAAATAAGCTGGATTCAGTGCGCGGCTACATATTTATATGCCTTTTACTTTGGTAAGTTTCGCTCGGGTCCTTTGGGTATAAGTCACACAGTGCACAATTATACGAGTCAAGTAATATAATAGTGCGTACTGTCTCTCTTAGAATATACCTGGATGACTGAACTATATCTTGGTGGCTCCTCTGGATATCCGTTACTTTCACTCAACGTAAAAAGAGAGGTATAACAATGACAATTACGATAGATTTCTGAGACCCTTAAGATGTTAGTTGGTTTAAAATATATCTATATCTCACCAGGGAAACTCGAGATTCTAGTGAGGATCAGAATCCCATTATCCCCATTTGGGTCCTGACACACCAAAGAACTGAATAAGATGCAACGAAGATATCTTCCCTATAAAAAATATTATGTGAGGTACGTTCAAGAATTACAGACATTGGGATTATGGTGTGTTTCTGTTCTTTGAACGTTTTTGGGAATTATAGTGCTTTGTCTATCCTTGGAAGACCTTGAAATAAAGATCAGAATTAGAGAAGAATTCTCTATGAATTTAGCTTTGTATAAGAGACCAGAAAGACCACTTAGGGAGAATTAAGATGCTTTTATGATGAAATGTAAAAGAGACCTAAAACTTGTTAAAGAATGCCACTGAACTGCAATTTGTTACAACATGTACCCTGTACTATGATGATTGTTTTTAATTGTATGTTTTTATTAATTTAGAACTGTCCTGAAGAAGGTGTTTTAATCTCAAAAAACCGAAACGCTGCGTTGACAACTGTCTCATTTTTCTCCAATTGCATTGGATATGTGAATTTTTGTTGTGGTTTTATTATGTTTTAACATGTTTAGATTAAATCCAATTTTAACATAATTGTGCATAAACTTTATGGAATAAATTACAAGAAATACTCCACATGATACCTATTATTTTGTGGTTACTGTTGTGATATCTTATGATATTATTTCATTGTGCATGTTCTCTAAAGTGGCATCAGCATCTTTTTCCCTATAGGTTGTTTAAATAGAATGTGTTTGATCTTTCTTGCTAGTTCAGTTAGATCCGATATTATAGTCCTTTGTGCTTAAATTGGGACATTTTCTAATTTTGTTGTACTTCCCCTTCGTCCCAGATTGGATTAATACGGGGACCTCCCTTCTTTTTAGTGTTTACCAGAGACCACATACAGAGAAGAATGTGGGTCAGACACTGCCATTTGGCTTCCACAGCCCATGCAGTGCTTAAAATCTGAGAACTTGAGATGTCACATAGAATGTTTTTTCCACAAACAACTGAACTTAAAGTGTGAAAATACCCTTAGCAACAGCCCAGTGTTACCCATATGCTGATGTCAGTACCATGTATTGATGAAAGAAACTGACTTCACTGGTAAGTGGTGGCTCTTATAATAATCTGCAGGGTCACTTCTGGTGGTGACACCCAAAAGATATAGGACATTTGCAACACCATTGCACCTAGCACCACACGGATGAATTGCTTCAATATTTCTGGTCCTGTGACATGCACAGAGATACTTCACAATGAAGAATCTTTGAGAAAGAATATCCATGAAACATACGTTCAAGGAAAAGATGTATAGATGTTCTGGCTAGTTTTGAAGCAAACTCACTAATTGTATTTACATGACACAAACATTTCAGCTCTGCTTGGGAAGTGTTCCACTGGTTCTTCTCCTACCAATCCAACTAGAACCAGTTAATTCACCTGAGTGCTCCCTTCCCAAAAGGTCCTATCTCTTGTGGAATTTGTTACAGTTTTATTTTGTCCCACATCATCATCAAACTCTCTGGAGCCCCTTCCAATTCTACTAAGCAATTTCAGCATTAATAGGGCAATGGCACCGAAATTTGATTGAAAGTCTCCTGTGCTCCAAACATCCAATGCCACAAACACTACCTGTACCTCATCCAGACATAGGTGGCCAGCACCCACAGTGAATACAAGTCTTGTGCAACTAATGCTGCTCGTCACCTACAAAATTAGGCATCTTTACCTACCATTCCTTCAAATAATCATACAATGCAATGGTAGACATTTGCTGATTTATTGTTTGCTTGTTACCCCTGTGTTTTACCGGGCTGCGACCTGGGTACCTTGATAACCCTGTGTTGTAATCTTCCACTTTTTCCTACTCCCCGTTTTCCCCCCTCCCTTCCCTGCCCACTTGGTATATTCTGCGCTCCATCAGGGAGTGCAGGTTAGAATGTTCAGTGAGAGATTAAGCCGCCAAGCTGGGGGCACCTGTTGCATCATTCTTAATAAAACTTATCTTGGAACGAACAACTAGTAGTGAATTATTACTACATTTATGGCGACGAGGACGGGATGCTGAGCCAGGGTCAGTTTGGTGTTTCCCCCCTGGATGAATTTGATGCTTGTGCGGAGTTTTGGAGTGAAAAGAAGGACTCGCCAGTTAAAGTTTGATGATCACTGGACAACAGACATACCGGTATCCAGGCTGTTCTCATCGAGGTATTCCCCTGGTCAGGGCGTGAGATTCTCGATTCCTGAACGGAAAAGGAGGTCGGGTGAGAAGTCTCGGTGAAGGTGAACTGGAGCCGTGTGGAGAAGAGGAGCGTTCCCTCTTTGTTGAGGTCTGATTGGCGTATGTGTATCTGGCAACCTGTGTCCTTGTAGTGTAGTTCCTATCTTCCCAATAGGCTCTGCGCATTGGAATAGTACCTACAGCAGTAAAGGCCTAGGCCAGACGTTAACTAGGTCTACTACTGTCGATACTAGACTTAATTTTTGGGTTTGCCAGCTAAGCTCAGAGTTCGCTAGAAACTTTCTCGAATGTTCAGGAAAGAATTACCTCCCCTGATTAGACAAGAAGGGATTTAGTTTCTGACAACCATAGAACATGACAACTTTGCTCTCCCCTAATCAAGAGTCAATCTCAAGAGTCGTGTGAGCACAAGGCAATTATTTTACTCAGTCAGTACGTGCATTCTTAGTCTCATCAGAATGTAGAGAAAAGGAAGAGACGGGCGTGTTCAATAAAAAGGTGTTATTTATTGATCAGTCTCTTTTCTCATACATGAGAAATGGATCGATATTATTGCAATACTTATAGTTAAGTAAAGTGCATACATTAAAAGCAATAGTATAAAATAATACTGTAAAAACATTGATATGGTTTCTGAGCCATATGATGTTTAAAATGATTAAAATATATTTACATACACATATACATTTTGACTAAACGTGCTCAACTGGTGTTTCTAAATACGCCTACCCCGTGTACCTGACCTAAGTCTAATGCGTGGGCGGGAATAGAAAGTTACAGTTTAAGTTAAGTTTGTTTTTGCCAAGTGAATAACTAAAGAATTCTCTGTGAGGGGTTATTCAGTTCTGTACCTGGAAGTTAGGATGAATGAGGAATGGTATCTCTTTCTCTGCTCTCGATATTCCAGGCTGCCTGCGAGGGCTGCCCAGAAGCGCCGGTGCTGGGTCTCTCGGCTTGAGATAGCAGCGCGTCTCTCAGCGCGTCAGGAAGGCGGGGCTGCTGCCAGCGGGATCTGCTTCTGCTCTCGGCTTCGGCAAGTATGGCTGCTCCGTCTTGTCACCACGCGTGTGTTTGCATAGGGCAAGGTCGGCAATATTTATACCTTAAAGGTGCCGAGATTGACGTCAGGATGGACATAGATACGTCAATAAAGATGTCATACGACTTGCTCGTTAGCACATTCTTTACTAAAGTTCTCTGTGAAATCAAAACAATGGCCGCACGGATTATCCAGGTTGTCATAGGTTTGATTTGTTATGAGAACGTCGTATGCCTTATCAGGGGCTGGAGGAATGTCGCTTGTCTAATTAGATCTCAAGCGTTATGACCTAATCAGATAACACGTTCCTGTGCCGTAGTGTGACTGCGTCAGATAACGGTATCTGCATCATGGGGGTTTTCATGCCTCATGGGCTGACTGTTAGTTAACTAGCTAGTTAGTTTAACCAGAATAGGGTCAGGAATAGGGGGATCGATTCAGAACCTATAGAAATACACGACATCCTGTGACAAGGTAAAAGAAGATATTAATGATATGAGGCGAAGACTTACTTCGGGTGTCTTTATGAAATTGAGTTTGTGAAGAGGAGTAAGACCCGTGTTGAAGAGTATTGAAATAAGGAAAGCTCGACAGGTGAGCAGTTAAAATAATGAAAAGAGCTGAGTGGAGCTCTGGAAAAGGTGAAAGTCCGTGTGAAAGGGGAAGGAGTGAGACCCAAGTACATGGCGAAAGTTCGTGAGGTAATCAGCTGAAGTGTATGAGAAGAGCTGGGCGAAGCGGAGGATTACATTGGGGTCAACTGTTCTCACCGCGTCTTGAAGTTGAAAAATAGGAGCCGTGGTTACGAAGTTGATAAAGGAGCAAAAGTCCGTGTGAAAAGGGGACGAGTGAGAAAGTGATCGAGGCAGGAGTGACCTGCGTACCCTGTTTCCTGAAGTGATATTGAGGGGAATCAGCAATAGCAGCGCTTGGAGATAAACCCTCATCAGCCTTTCTGGGTGCAGCCAAGTTCTTTCACGTTTATTAATATTCTCCTCAAACTCCGCTGATAATAACCATATCAGGGAAGACCCGGCCACCGTGTGGATAATTAAAGTATTAAAGTGTGAGGAAAATTCCTGTTCAGCGCATGACAGTTGAATCGATGAAGTAGAAGTTACATCGTGTAAACATCTCTGAGGGTGCCGCAGGCGGAGCATGACCTGGTGTAGGTGCGGATTATCCTGTGCGTGTGAACCGAACAGAAGGAAAAGGAGGCTCGTCTTCGTGGGAGAAAGCACTAGAGTAGGTGAGAGGCGATATGCGGAGAGGCGCTAAAGGCAAGTCGTCACACGTCCCCAGCAAGAGCGGAATTGAAGCATTGAGGGTCGGTGTGTCATTCACTCACACTGGTGTGCTGAGTCGGGCACAAGCTGCGAACTGAGGGGAAGAGTGCGCTGCAATCCAGTCATTTAGCTGTGTGACTGAAATCAATTAACTTTCGTATAGTTTGAAGGGTGGTCAGCGGAACTAATTATCCCGTTTCCTGCTGTGAGGCGCCCTGAGTTTACCACCCTGCATGAGGCCCTGGCGCGGGTAAGCTAATAACGCGCTGAATGAACGTTGAGGCTGATCAGTTTTGTCATAAGTTTTCTGCGCGCACCAACCAACGGCGCTGACTGAATTCTAACGCAAAGCATAGCGCTTACCGGAAATCTCGCTTAAAGAATATGTGGTGACTCTGTGGCTCATATTCGCTCCTTGCTCCTGTGTGGGCACTAGGTAGAGCAGTGCTGAGGTGTCGAAAGAGGCAGCAGTCCGGTGGAGTTTACGCCTGGAGATCACAGCTCCATTCGAGAGTTGGCTTCTTCCTGACAGGAACTATTTTGAGGGGAAGTTTCTCCACAGGAAGTTCCCGCCAGTGGGAGGGAAAGCAGGCAGTTCCTTGAACATAATTTCTCAACAGTGGAAGCAGAAAGAGGACTGCACAAACTCGGATTAGAGGAAAGGTTTAGGAGAGAGGTAGCCTTGGGGAAAATCGTCGTGACTGAAAGTGACATTTTTGCCGACCGGAATAGACTTCGTTTTTTCTTTTTTGAAGTCATTTGGAACATTCAAGTAAGAGGAACTTATTGCATACACATGCTTGAAGGGGCAAAATTACTGAGGGTAAAGCAGCGCAGGATACATTGAGTCTGTAAAGGAGTAGGATGGGGCATTTTAACTGTGGGATTCATTAATGTGCAGCTGGGAGGGTACTGAAATATCGTTACACTCATTAGCTCTGAATCAGTCCCAGCAGTCTTTCTAGAAACCTGGTTGGAATCCTCTTATCTATCAAACGCTGTGCTTAATTTCCCCAAGTGGCAACAGTGGGTAACGGGGTTCATTTTTAACTCGTTGCTCTGCAGTATCCAGATTAGGGACTGTGGTGTTGTACCTATGGAGTGGTGGCATTTTCCAGTGTAATTCAGGGGTAGTGCAGCACACTAAACATGGAGTGGGGCCGAATGTACAATCTCCATCCACCTGTGCCGTTCATGGAGGAATTTAATAGTAACAGTGCCGATTGGAGGGAGTGGAAAGTGTATTTTGAAAACTATTTGTCCGTCCTGGAAGAAGAGGAAGCATCTCTTTCACCGGAAGTAAAGGCGGACATCTTACTTCACAGCTTAGGTACGGGAGGAAGGAAAATTTATCAAAATATGGAGAAGGTATTCATGAAAGGAACTGATAGAAATATCTATGAGAACATTGTGAATTTGTGGGATGAATATTATAAACAAGCCACATGTGGTAAGGCGCAAAGAAATGAAGGGTTCAAGGAAAGAAGGGATGGCAAAGAGGAAATTATTGCCAGTAAGAGATTTCAGAGATGTACCGTTAGTATAGGTGAAATTGAGACTGAAATGATCACAGACTCTGGTTCAAGACATAGTGTGGTAAGCAAGAGTGATTGGGACCGCAAATTTAAAAAAAAATATGGTAATGAATTGAAGGAGGCCAGCATAGTCCTTAAAACGTATGCAGGGAAGGATATACAGGCTATTGGCTACAAAGTCATGGATGTAGTTTATAAAGAAAACAATTCGAGGAGTACTATATACATAACGGATGGTGGTGTCAACATGCTAGGGTGGAGAGACCAACAGAAGTTGAGGATTTCATTAGAGGAAAATATAAAAGGACACAGGAATGAGCAGGCACGGATTCAAAGCATACAAGAGACAAGAGGAGAAACTGTTAATGTTCGTAGGCAGCCGTCTAAGAGTTATACAGTATTTGAAAGAGCTGCAAGTGGAAAAGAGTGGGGAAAAGAAGCTATCAGGGACGAACATAACAAGAAACAAAACACGTATCAAAATCAAGTGGAGGAAAGAGAAATACGTAAGAAACTAGAGAGAAAGGACAGTAGGAAACAAAAAGTTGAGACAGATGGAAAATTTGAAAGGGAGGAGGAGTGTTTAAATACCACAGCCAAAGAACGAGGATGGCAGATGTATAAGAGTGACCAGTATAATTGCAATGAAATGTGGCAAAGAAATAAGTTGGCAGGGTTTAGGACCAAGATGTCAGAGGAGCATGTGGACAATATTGATCAGGAGAGAGAGAGGGGTGCAAGCTGCATTAAGTCAAAAGGAGAAAACAGAGATGTATACATACAAGGGCTTGATTATGGCATGATGGAGAGTGATAGCAAGAAAACGCAGAGAAATCTAAAAGGATCTCCATTAAAAGTCATGGAAGGGAAGATGGGTCCATCCTATGATCATTTGAGGAAGCCAAAGTGTTATGGTCCAGAAGACACAGACAAGTTCTTTTATGGAAAGCCCAAGAGGGAACAGGAGGACATACTTATGGCTGAGGAGACTCATGCAAATGATTGGAGGATGTTGGAATCTAAATGCAATAAAGGTTGTAATACTGGTTATGGACAAGAAAATGAGGACAGTCCAGGCAGGGAAAAGGTCATGGAAAGAGGGGCTTATTTTGTCAGAGGAAATCTTCGGGGTGTGTCCTGGCCCAAACTACTGCCTAGGGAAAAGAACAGTACAGCCATTCTCAATCTTCCGGAAGGGGATGGTAATTCTAGCATGAGGAGTTCAGAACCCAAGGGAGAAAAAGACCGTGTGGCAAGCTCGGACAGAGGGGAGCCAAGGGTGAAAAAGATGTGATATATATATACCTGCTCTCCACTCATGTCAGGATGCCGTAAGCACTACCCCGGGTATCCATTGAATTGTATTGCCCACACCATAACGGTGCACACCCTCGTTGCACCAGACAGTTACAGTTGTTTAACTTTGGTTGACTTTATCAGATAATTTTACCTACTGCATTTTGTGTTTGAAAGAGCATTATCCTGTGTCCTGCAGATAAATATGTGGACAGGGGTTACTAATGAAATCCTAACAGGACATGCCAAGGGATTATATAAGCATATCCCCCAGACACGTCAATTAAAAAACAAAATGTTCTTAGCATATGTACTACAGTTAATAGTGAAGTCCGTATAGTTCTTCTATATAGACTATAGCATGGGGTTCCTTGCATTCGACCCTATGCTGCTGGGCGCTATCCATTCCGCACCCCTCCCTCCCATCTTCCCGCTCCCTCTGCGTGGAGTCCCCCCGCTTCTCCTTCCCTCATTTTCCTTAGGGAGGGAGGTGTGTTGTAATCTTCCACTTTTTCCTACTCCCCGTTTTCCCCCCTCCCTTCCCTGCCCACTTGGTATATTCTGCGCTCCATCAGGGAGTGCAGGTTAGAATGTTCAGTGAGAGATTAAGCCGCCAAGCTAGGGGCACCTGTTGCATCATTCTTAATAAAACTTATCTTGGAACGAACAACTAGTAGTGAATTATTACTACACCCTGGCATATTTTTTATTGGTGTTCTTTGAATCCCTGACTTTTTGCTGACCTCTGCAACATTTTGGAAACCCCATGATGCCATGAAATCCTCCATACCAAGAGATCCAAGTGAGCTCCTGGCACCAACTCACTGCAAGTATCCTGTATGCCGGTCAAGAGTCACAAGGAGTCATAGTTATCAATTGCCAGTGGCGTAGCTAGACCTGTGGCTGCCTGTGGTGGTCACTGCGTGTGCCGCTCGGCAGCCGCATGTAAGAGGGGAGATGCAGCCAATTGCTATGACGACTGCACAGCTGCAGGTAATGACGGGGGGATGCCACCACCCCCAAACCTCATGCCGCCCGGGACGCACCGCCCCAATCCCACCTGGAACGCCATTGTTAATTGCTCATCCATTCTATTAGGAATCATCTTGTGGTGCCCAGGGAAGCATGTCCACATCTGTGTCATAAGTGTTGTATTACTCATAAAACATAGAGCCTGCCTAACCACTCCCATTATCCTCTCTTTTGTTGCAGTGGATTTTGGGCTGCTGCCCAATATCTTCCCATAAATTATTTCCTGATGTCTGTGGTCTAGGAAGACACGCAGGCTGGGAGGAGGACTTGGGTTTCCTTGGGGATTTAAAAATGTTGCAGCATCCTTGCAGCCTACACTGATATCTTCCGGTTGGGATTGTAATTTAACCAACTCATCATGGATGCAACTGTTTCCTCTAAACATTTTTTCCAAACATAATATCGGTACCATATTTTCTTTGTCAATAACAGGATGAACCTTATTGAAAATTATTTAAAGGCGAAGAAGCTTTCCACTATGTGTCACAAAAATGCAAATAATTTGCTCTACAGTGGTGTCTACACCCTCTTGCATTTCATTCCCTTGTTTCCTCTTTCTATGGGCTGCATGCACATTTGTCTGGTACCTTGCTGCTTGTTGTAAGAGCTTCCTTAAGCTTTACTTTTGTAACCCTCTACTGTACCAGCCTTGGAAGAAGTCCTTCTTCTGCCTTGATTTTGATGCCTTTTGGCATGACACTCCTTAAGCTAAGATGGTTGTCAGTGGATCTTATGTTTGGGGGTGATGAATTCCATAGTTTGGCAGCTTGGACATAGAAAGATGTTCCAATAATTTATTTTGCACTGCTTGATCGGATTTTGAGAAGGGATCACTGTATAGAGCAAAGGCTACTTTGTTGAATGTATTTAGTAAATTTCTTCCTGATGAAAAATAGTCCTGACCATGTATATTTTTGTGGGTGATACAAAGCAGCTTGAAGGTGGATCATAGGGCAACTGGAAACCACTGAAGGGCCCTCAAGGCAGGGGACATATGCCCTTGTGACTTTACATGTGGGCGTAGTCTGGCAGCAGAATGCTGAATTCACTGTAATCCTCTCATAGTTATTAGAAGTGAGCTGTGATATAGGCTATTGCATAATCAAGTGTTGATAGGATAAGAGAGATAGTAGTTGCTTGGATCTTGTGGGGGAGTCCTAGACGTGGGAAGATGCATCAAAAGGTTTGATCTGGCTACCTTATTCACATATTCACTTAGGCTTTCATTAACCGCTTGAAGTCTATAGTAATTCCAAGGTTCCTTACCTCATTGAATATTTTCAGTGGTTGTCCCACAACATCAGGTCATGTTTAGATAGGGTCATAAGTCTTTCAGTCGTCACATATGAGTATTTCAGTTTTGGATGCATTCAATTTGAGGTGGCCCCATGCTATCCATTGAGTCAACAGAAGATTTTAGAGTTTTCAATGTCTTGCGTGTCATCTGTGTAGATATGGCAAGAAAACTGGAAATCATTGATAAATCATGGTAATGATTTCATGTAGATGCTGAAGAACATGGGTGAGATGAAGAGAGCCTTGATGGACTCCTGTTTTTATGCTATAGGGTTTGGATGAGAAAGGATGAATATGGACGACATTTGTTCTATTTATTAGGTAGGATGTGATCCAAGCGAGAGCACTACCCTCTATGCCAGCTTCTTCAAGTCAATGGATTAGCCTGTTGTGATCAATGGTGTCAAAGGCAGCTAAAGATCCAAGAGAAATAGGGTAGTAACCCCATTCTGTCTACTGTGTTTAAAGGTAATTTCGGATGGCAATTAGGGCGCATTCAGTGCATCTTCCTGGACAGAATTCTGTTTGGAAGTAGGAAAGTAGGACGCTTTCTTAAATTAATTATGACATCTGGGTGAAGGCTGCTCTTTCGATAACTTTGCCCAGGAATGGTCCGTTTGCTATAGGTCTGTATTCATTTGGGTCTTGAGAATCCAGGATTTTCTTTTTAGTAACAGACAAATGTATGCCTTTTTTAGGCCTTCTGATAAAACTGTTGTTATTACAGAGTTGTTGATCCGTGGACTGACAGGGGTGGGGTCTGAAGTTGTAAAAGGAATCTGTTTGCAGACTTGTAGGGACAAGGATCAGAGGGGTAACCTAGAGGCTTGCTCACCTTGAAAAAATCCAGAAATTTAGTTGGTGATAATTCTTTGAGTGGAGAGGCTATATTAACCCACCTCTGGTTTGTTGAAAATGAGTTTGTGCTGAAGGTTTTCACATGTCTTAAATAAGATGGGTTCCTTCTGCGTATTTTGGTTTAACAAAACTCTGTGAGTATTTGATCAAATTCACATTTTGCATTGTGATTCTATTCGAATAGTAGCTTTCTAAGCTTTTTTTATTTGTTGACTTGTGAATTGTGTTATGTCTGTCTAGAGGGTTATTTTTTCTTAGCCAGGTGCATTGAAGCTTAGAAATGTGTTATTTTATATTTTTTAATTCTGCATTGATTCAGAGGGTTGTTTTCTTTTGTCATGTTTAGATGTTTTAACTGGTTTTCCAATATCAAAAGCTCGATGGAGCCATCCGTAGAATTATTTAACTGAACTTTTTGTGTCCAGACCTATGTTGGAGGTAAACTAAGTTTCTAGGTCCTTAAACTTCAGTTACCTCTAAGGTCAATATGTAGTAGCTAGGTCAGTGAGGATCATTCTGGGGTGGGGCATACTAGGTTTAGTCGAACCCTATGTTCAGGTCTCCAAAGAAGCATCGGCTTGAATATACAGTAAGAATGCTGAAACTGTGTTTAGAATTGTGTTTGAGAATGTTCTATTTGTGGGTGGTGGTCAGTAAAGAAGGAGAACATTAGGTTGAGGTAGTGTTGCATCGGGAAACATCCTTTACAACGCAACTTTTACCACGCAGTGCCTTTACGACGCAACTATTACAACGCGTGTCATTACAATGCATTGCGCTGGGGGGGCGCTCTAGGATAGGGAATGGATTTAATTTACTATCCAACACCTTCCCTACTATCCACGGTGACTGGAGTTGGAATAGTAAATTAAACTATTCACTATCCGGCACCCCTAAGCGCTATGCGTTGTAACAGCATGCGTTGTAAAAACTGCGTTGTAACAGCATGCTGTTAGGGTTTAGAAGCCTTGACTTGTGTGATTACTATTGGTCTGATATTTCTCCCCTACCCCTCAACTTGTGAGCAGGAACATTTGTGGACGCTCGCTAACGAGAATAAGTAGGAGCGGCAGACAGTAGCCGTTGCTTGGCTTACTTCCCCGTGACCACGCCCCCTCTCCACTTCCTGGTTCCTACTCGCGTCTTGTTGGCGTCTTTCGGATCCTCCGGTTGTTTAAGGAGGATTCCTTCGCCTAACCTTGATGCTGCCTCCTTGCCCAGCTTGATTTCAGTCCTGTGTATGCTCTGTGTGAGTGGCTGCCGGTCTTCGGCATTTCTCTGTGTTTACGCGAGCAAGTGCATGCGGCGTCCCTACCAAAGCTCACGCATTTTGCGGGCGTCTGCTGCTCGTTGCCTTCATTTACTTCCCGCTTAGTGGCTGAATCCAATCCTTTTTTTTCTTCATTCTTTGGCGACCCTTTGAGAGTGAGCGCTCCGCCCTGGTGCTCCCTAGGGGCCGGGTGTCTCGCCTCCTGAGTGAGTACTGCTACACTGCAGTGGCCCCCTTGCAGCCGGTCGGTGCTCCTCACTCCCTACATTCATTTTGTTTGTGTCTGAGGTGTGGTTGTACTGCTCCGCTGCACTTGCCCCCTTGCAGCCGGCCGGTGCACCTCACTCCCTTTATTCATTTTGTTTGTGTCTGAGGTGTGGTGAGTCCTTCGTGAGTTCTGCTTACCCTGGCCTGTTCAGGGGCCTTCTGCCTTCCCCTGATTCCTGAACTCATCGTTGAAGCACGCCCGACCTACAGTTGGGGTAAGATTAATGGATTAATCACACATGTCAATGTTTTCTTATTTATAGTCAGAGTAACGGTGGGATTGTTACAGTATATGACTTGGTTTTGTTACCTAGCCTGGAGTATCACCTGAGACGCCTTCTGGTATTCGTTGACCCCTCGTATGAGGAGAGTGGTGGACACTCCTTGGGTAAATTCCCTCATACTTTTAGGGGACAGTAGACAGGAGTGTATTATATTTCGCATTCTTGCTTCTGTGTCCTAGAGGTGGAGGGATTCTTCTTCGCTCCCGTGGAAGCTGGTCCTTCTCCAAACACATGCGTGGTAAAAGCATGCGTTGTAATGTCATACATCTTGTTGCATGTGATCAATGGGGCCTCACAATCTTGTCCGGAAAAATCCTCAGCTTTTGCGAATTATTTTTTTTTCCCTTAAATTGAACAGCTGATCTGTCCCCTCTTCTTCCTAAGTGATTTTGTGTGACAGTGTGATAACCTGGTGGAACAATTTCAACAATACTTGTGCATACCTTACCCAAGCCATGATTCCGTTTTGAAGAGTAAGTTAGGTTCTGTAGTAGTCAATAGGACCAAGAGTGGTACTTGTTTTTGAAAAGGGATTGGGCACTGGTTAGTAAGTAGTTTAAAGAATGTGGTTTGGATTTGGTGTGATTTTTCCACTGCAGGAGAGTGAATACTGTCCTCTGATGTTGTATGAGGTGTGGTATTGGTGATTGTGTAAACTGTAGCAGTACAGAAAATGTTTTGTTTGTGGAAGTTGCTATCCTTGTCAGCAGGCTTAGAAGACTTTTTGCTGGGTGTGTGTGCGTGGAAGGTAGAGAGACGGGTTGAAATTGAGGTGATGGGCTTTGGAGATGTTTTTGAAAGTTAGTGACATTGTGCAATACACAATGTGATGCCAATTTATGAAGAGTGGTGTAGAATTGCTTTCTTTTGCATATGTTGAAGGTGGAAGATGTATGGGTGAGGAGTGGTGGTGGAGCACGATGATCAAGTATTAAATTTCTTAATGATAAGCAGGTGAGCAAGTGTTGATATTGTGTATTTGTGGAGTGAGTGGTTAGTGTCTTTGTAGTTGGCAAAGTATGAGTTTTAGCTGATATAGAATATATTTTGTTTGGGTTAACTTGAGGAGCAGAGTGGGTGTATGCTAACTATAATGATATGGTTGGAAGTTTGAACTTGTGTGTTGATTTATTTTGAAGAAATTGTGTTGGTTTTTTGTGTAGTAGTGACATCTGATATTGGTGTAGTGACTTAATGTGTAGACTTTGAATGTGAGGAACTGGGGAGGCGTGGATGTTAAAGGAGGGGGTGGGAATGCATGTCAGAAGAGAGTCTCTGTGGAGCGTGACAGGGGATAAATGGGCTAGGAGGTTTTAGGCTGAGTAGGTGGGAAAAGTAATCTTAGTTGGTGAGGAGAGTGTAAAGAGTGTCTTGGTCTATGTTTTGGATGAAAAGAGGGGCTGGCCTGGTAAAAGGCTGAGTAGAAGGTTGAGGGGGTTAGTATGGGCAGTGTTTGGTGTAGGAAAACAGATAGGGAAAGGACTCTATGTAAACATGGAGAAGGTGTTTGAGGGGATTTATGATATGTGCAGTGTAGGTTAATGGTGTTTTGGTGATTCATGGTTTTCAACGTAGTATAGCAGAAGGTTGTGGTTTATGTAAGAGTGAAAGGGTCCTTATCTGGGTGCATGGGTATAAGGGTATGTAGGAGTGTTTGTTAGAGTTCCACAGTGTTTGGTGAGTGAGTGATGGGTGAAGTGATTTTGTTTGCTGTAAGTGCTAGGTATGTGTGTGGTTGTGGTGTGTGCCTGTGTGTGTATGTGCGTGTGTATGCGTGTGTGTTTGTGTGCCTGTGCATGTGTGTCTGTGTGCATGTTAGTGGGTGTGGATGTGCCCTGGTGAAAGTTTGTATGTATGTAAAAAGAGAGTATCTTTTCTGGCCCTAGGGCCTAGTCGGCCCAAACAGTCAAGTCACCCGTCCCCTCCCCATCCTTAGCCTCAAAGCCTGGGCTGTCCTGTCGCGAAGGCTTGCAAAGGCTGATGATGAAGTCACATGATCCTCTCTCAGCCTTTTAGGCTCACTTGCAGGTCCATACAAGTGGTTGCCCAGAAGCCTCCAGATGACAGCACCTGGAAGAGGGATGTGTTCAACTTCGAATCCACAAGATGTGTATGGGAGAGCAAATAGGAAGAGGAAAATGGAATGGGAAAGGAGGGAGGTAAGAAAACACTGGATATTGCATTAGTAAAGTTTGGTTAATGGCAAACAGAATAGCCCAAACTTCACAAGCTTTTAGAACTAACACAAGCACAATTTGTCCCAAAAATGCTAGTCTATAGCTCTAAAAGGCATTTTGATTGTAGTCTAAGGAGTGCATGGAGTAAGCAGACTGGGTAATCAGCAGGAGCCTCTGAGTGGAGAAGCAAAAGGGCTGAGAGAGTGAGATGGGAGTAGAGGAAAACAGAGGGTGTCAACAGGGAAAGCACAGCAAAGAAAGGGGAGCAAAGCTAGAAAATGGAGTGGGGCAGTGCAGGGTGAGATAGGGAAAAAAGGTGCAGAACAAAGTATAAAGAGAGGAAAACAGATACTTCAAAGAGAGAAAGCATAGTAAAGAAATGGGGCAGAGCTAGAAAATGGACGGGTGAAGTCAGCAGTGTAATGGTCTAACGACAAGCAAGGGAGTCACCACTTTCAGCAGTTAAGAGGCACATGTTCTAAGAGCCAGTTTGTCTGGAAAGAATGTGTTGTTCAGAGGGTACACAGATAGTGCCTTCAGTTCATTAACTCTCCTGGCTGATGTAATGGCCACTAGAAAGGCAGTTTTGATGGTCAGAAGTCTTAAAGGACGGTTGTGTATCCATTCGAAGGCAAGCATATTAAGAATGTCAATATCAGATTCAAGCCTGAATGGGGCATGATGAAGGGGTTGGAGGCAACATATGTTGTAGTCCTTTTAGGAAATGAGCCACAACAGGTGACTTCACCATGGGTGCTGATCTGGCAATAAAAAGAACATTAATATAGTCAAATGATACCCTTTAAGTGTGCTAAAAGCAAAGCCTGCCAGGCTAGTGAGAAAACAAACAACAAAACCTTAACTAAAGATGCAAAAAGGGGATCAATATTTTTGGAAGCAGACCAAGCCACTAATTTGTCCCAATGGCAGGCCAGTCTAGATTGCGGAACGCCTGGCTGCCAGAATGACATCACAGACTTCTGTAGGGAGGTAAAAAACTGTGACCTGGTGCCTCTCAATCTCCATGCATGAAGGCGGAGTGTGTGCAGGTTTGACTGCAGGACTTTACCCTGTTGCAGTAACAGTAGATCCCCCAGAAGGGGCAGCCTGATCGAAGGACCGATGCTTATGCTCAGAAGTTTGGGATACCATACTCTGTGTGCCTAATCCGGAGCCATAAGAATGACTTGGGCCCTGTCATTCCTAATCTTTTTCAGAACTCTGGGTCGGAGTGATATTGGCAGAAAGGCATACAGAAGACCTGAGCTCTAGGTTGTAGAAATACTGACATAGTGTATTCTTTGCATTGGGTTATAGAACTAACCAAGGTTCTACCCAATCGTTGAAGAGACCCTGCACCACCTCTAGATGAAGAAGCAATTCGGGATCCATTAGTCATCAATGGATAAGCTTGTCCGCTCTGGTGTTCAAAGATCCCGCTAGATGTCGAACCACCAGGGAATATCTCTTAACATTCCAGTCATTTCCTGACACACAGGACCTCTTGATATAGGGTCCACGACCCCACCCTGTTTGTTGCAGTACCACATGGCGGTGGTGTTGTTCGTGAACACCTGAACCAGTCTTCCCTTGATAGAAGAAAGAATTACTTTCAATGCTAGGCAAATCTCTCTGAACTTCAGCAGGTTGATGTAGAGATAACACTGCACTGGAGACCAGAGTCCTTTAATCTGCACCTCTCCCTCATGGCCAACCCAAGAGTGCTGCATCTGTCATTACAGTCAGTTCTGCGTGGGGGCAAGGGAGTGGGGATCGATGCTGACCCAATTGATGTTTGTCTGCCCTCACTGCAGATCTTTTGTAATTTTCTCCATTATCTGGACCAGGCCAAAGAGATTCCCCTGATGCTGTACCCACTGGGACCCACTGGGACTTCAGGTTCCACTGCAGAGCCCGCATATGCCAGCTGGCATGTCTTACCAGCTGGATGCAGGAGGCCACATGGCCTAGCAGCCTCTGAATCAGTCCCTCCGAAATCCAGGATAGAGGCTGAAACATCGGAATCATAGCCTGAATATCCTGGACTCACCACTCTGGAGGATAGGTTGAAACTGCAGTCTGTTCAGAATAGCGACCATCTGATTAGAATCAGGTGTGATCCCCAGTAAATGCAGGAGGTCTGCATTAGTCTGGAGGGAGGCAAAGACTGCCTGGGGTGAGCCCACGTTTAACAGCCAGTTGCCGCAGTAGGGGAAGACTGAGACCCCTGACCTCCACAAATGTGCTGCAACCACTGCCATCACCTTGTTGGACACCCAAGGGGCACCGGTGAGGTCAATAGGTACCACATCAAACTGCAATATGTTTGTAGCCCACCGTGAACCAAGGGTAACACTGGTGGGCAGGCAGGACAGGGATGTGGAAGTAGGCTTCCTGTAAGTCTAATGCTACCATCCAGGATCCAGGGCAGACTGACCCTGGGTAACGTGAGCATCTTGAATTTCTTATTCGTCAGGAAGAAGTTGAGAGGGTGCAGGTCTAAAATAGGGTGAGGCCTCCGTCCTTCTTGGCACCAGAAAGTAGAGGAAGTACCAACCACAACCTATTTCTGATGTGGGTGCCCTCTTGAAGGCTCCTTTGGCCAAAAAGACCTGTACTTCCAGATGGAGTAGGGAGAGGTGGTCCTCCATTAGCCAGATTGGGAATGGTGGCAAGGGTGGAGTAACCCCGCTGAGGAGGAGATTAGGTGCTAATATGTGCTAACACATGGAGACAAGTCGCCTCCTGTGTTCAGAGACCTTGCATCTTGGTGGTTTCATTTGCCCTTCATTTGCAGGAAGGCAACTCGCAACTGATTGCTTAATTAGCATAGCGCTCTACAACTACGGTAAGATGTCAGCTGGAACCTTATCTTCCACACACAGAGTGGGACTATGATTTATAGTACTCCTCACTCTATTGAGATTAGGACACATTACATAACATTGGTCCTGGGGACCGATACTAGGACCATTATACCCTGAGTTTCCCTGCCTTTCTTTTAACCCCTTCCATGCTCATGACGAGCTCAGCTCGTCATGCAGCACAGTGCTCCTGTGCTCATGACAAGCTAAGCTCATCATGACCACACCCGTTTTTATTGCTGTCCAGCACAGCAGAGGAATCGCTCTAGCAGCGATGCGGTTAAGCTCAACATCATCCTGTAATTCTACATTAAATAGTTTGGCAGCATCTGGTTGGTAGCTGATTTTAGTTTCACACCATTCACAAATCTTCTTACTTTCGTAGACCATACCATTCTTAGCCCTATGGTGCTCTATCAGCATATTAATTAAAAGATCTCTGACAAAGTTGCCCTCTCGCTGGGCCTGCCAGGCGCTGCATCAATGGCCTGGCGAGGAGCACCGCCCTATGATGAAGCATGCCACCTTTGGGTGAGTGAGGGCAACCGCATTTCCAAGCACATGCTTTACTTGGGACCTGCATACAGCTAGGGATAAATTCTCTGTGGCTGTTACACATCGGAACAGTATACTGATATTAGATTTCAATTTGAAGTACCCACATGCCCGATGTTATAGAATGCAGGCGGGGCAGGTGATGTCAGACCCAGCCACCCACTGGGGGCCTGTAGTGTTAAGAGGGCAAACTAAATGGGTTTGAAGCTGCTGCTGCTGGCTGTGTGTCCCACAAGGATTGTGGGATCCACATCCGTGGCCACAAAAGGACTGAAGAGTCAGTGGGCCTTGGTGGCGGGTCAGGAATGGACACGGTTGTAGCCCCTACCGTAGCCACGATAGGGTGAATGGGTTGGCGTAAGGCCATGGAGAGACCCTGGGGCTGTGCTGTGGCCCTGCTGTCCTTAAAGCACTCCAGCATGGCATCTGCCTTATTCCCAAAGAGGAGGGTGCCATCAAGTCCATAAGGGATGCCTGGACATCCCCCTAGAAGCCAGTAGATCTGAACTGAGGGCCACTGATTATGCAATCGCCCTGTCTAGTCCAGTTCACAGTGATTGTTGAACTTTGCTGCGTCTCTGCTGTCAGCAATAGCGTGGGTCAATATGTCTCGGGCCTCCTCCCAGACCATGGGCAGCACTTGTATAACCGAATCCCAAACTGTGTGGGTAAATCAGCCCAAGAGGCACAATGTGTTCACCAACCACAGTGCTAGGCTGGCGGAAGAGAACCTCCTCTTGCCAAAGGTATCCAGCCTTTTGGAATCCCTATCCAGTGGTGTGGTAACGGCCATGGTTGAATTAGGACATGGAGGGATAAACAACCACTCCTTCTGAAGTGGGGGGCTGGGTGAGGAAAGTTGGGTCCCCTGCAGCAAAGCAGTGGCAGCAGGCAATTATCCTGTGCACAGGGGTCCCTGTGCAGAGCTTGGTCCATGACCTCAGCAGAACATCTGTGAGGGCTTCATTAAAGGAGAGGAGTGGTTCTGTAGGAGCAACTCCTGGCTGAAGCACCTCTTCCAAGATGTTTGTCTTGGCTGCCACTAAGGGTAGCCTAAGGTCCAGGACCTCAGCCGCCCTCCTCACTGCCAAGGCAAAGGAAGCTCGTTTCACCATAGCCACACTAGGATGAGAGATTAAGCCAGTGTCAGGGAAGGTGTCCGACCACTGGCATCCACCAGTTCCTCATACCAGTTGTCCTCGGGTCTTCTAGAAGGTTATGGTATGCATAAGGATCCTCAGATCCTTCCCAATCACACTCCTTTTGAGGCCTGTCAAAAAAGTCTATCAGGCTCCATGTCGGAGTCAGGTATGCTGATGGGATTGACGGCACTTTGAATGGCATCATTGGAAATGGCTCCAGGATTGTCACAATCTCATGATCTGAGCTGTTCTGGATCCAGAACCAGATCCAGGGGGACTGATTGGTGGCAAGGGCAGACCCGCTGGCAGAAATCCAGTGGTGGCATCTGCCAGACCCATGGGGCTTGCAGGCGCTCCAGAGGAGTCGCCATTGTCCAAAGATGAGCTGCCGGGCCTCATAAAATTTACAGTACAAAATATACAGTGCCTGGCTGCTTGACTCCAACATGATGAGTGTCTGTCAGGCTACCTTTTCTTAGCCTGCTGGACACTCAGCATGCTTTCCAAAAGGGTGGGGTGGGGTGACGGGACTCTCCACCCTCCATAACGGCCGCCCAGCCATAGAAACCTCTCATCTAGGCTCAAGCATTAAAGTAATGTAAAATGAACAAGCTCTATCAATGCTCCTGTCCCCTCCCCACATGATTATTTGCAGCGACCTGTGTCAGGATAAGAGCACATCTCTAGTCATTGACGCACAACACAAAAAAGCTTCACAGCCAGACCCAGAAAAATTCAGGGGTATATTATCAAAGCAGGCGAAATAAAATTATCGCAGTTTTTGCGGCCGTTCACGGTCGCAAAGCGGCGATAATTTCATCGCCCTATTAGCAAGCTGTTGCTAACATCAGTTAGCGACAGCTTTTAGGTGCTAGTGAGCGGTTTGGGGCCCTCTTTGCATGTCAGCGATTTTTATCGCTAATGACATGCAAAGTGGGCGTACCCAACCAGTTAGCGACTGAAAGCAGCTGCTAACGTCGCTATCGCCTATTAGCAAGGCAGGCGTAGCGGAAAAAAAATAATTTGCGCAAAGCTCGAATATCGCTAAAAACTAATGCCTGCTCAGACCAGTTCTTAGCCATTATATCCAATGGGAAGTGGATATTCTGGCTAAGACCCTATTAGCGATGATGCGTGAATATCGCTGGTTTTCCAGCGATATTCACGTATTTCGCCGCTATCGCCGGTTATTTTATCGCATTGGAGATAAACGTTGCTAATAGCACGTTATCTCTGTGATAAAACCCGGCGATGCTTGGCGATAAAAGAAATGTCGCTACGCTTCTTTAGCGATAAATATCGCTAGTTGTTGATAAAATGCCCCTCAGTTTTTCGAACAAAGACGTCCACAAGGTGTAGCATGCCACCTGTCCGCTATTGCACTTCGAAGCCTTGTTAGGGCTTTGAATCACCATATAATTGCAATCACAATACATACTGAGCAAAATTACTATTCTAAATCCAGTCCTAGAATATACTAGGATAAATCTTATTGTGGAAGGTAGATTGAGAGAGCGCATGCGCTCAGCTGCGTTAAGGGCGGAAGTGAGGGCGGCAACTGCCAGCTGGCCGGGCGTAGGACGTCGTTCGACAGAGTTTAGCTGAAAACACAGTGGCACTATCGGAAAGTTATTGCTCACAGCACCATCGCCAAGCGTCCGCTCCTTCCTAATGGTCCGTTAAAAGCAATCCATAAAATCAGAATTAAAAAAAAAAAAGTCGAGAAAATAAACGAGCAGCTTTCAGCGTGAAAGATTGCCCGGCACCTGTTCCGAAGCAGTGCCCAACGATGGAAAAAAAAAAGAGAACGTACAAAAAAAATACAACACAAATTTGATACATTTCGATTCCAGAAGGCCCTGTTTTTTCAATTCTTCTGGTGGACTGTGACAAATAGCTTTGTTTTTGCAATTTGTTTCCTCGTTGTTCTCCAGTACGTTCACAGGTGAGTGGGACGAATCCATCATGGTTATGAGAGCTGTCACTTGGTACATTAGGGAGTGAGTTCACTACAGCTACATGCGCCGAGGGCTCCTTCACTTTAAGTAGCGGCTCATCGTTTTGCACGGTGTGATCCTGGATGATTTTTTTTTTTACCTGATGCAGCTCTGCTTTACACAAATGCAATTGGGTGCTGCCAATAACTACCCACTGACATGAAAAAATGAGATAAACGAGGACTACTTTGCTAACTGTACCAAAAACAAAAAACACAGTTGCGCGGACACTTTAGGGATATAGTTCTGGTGCTACGTGGAGTTACTGTGTCCAGTCTAGTGAATAAAATAGAGTACTGTTTTTAACTCTGGAGGCCACATCTGTAACTTGGCAAGATATATTTATATGTCTTCAATGTCTGTAGACCTGGAGTGAAGGATAGTATATCTATTCTTCCCTATACGTACTTACGTCTACGATATTTTCGTTGTTAACATTTAGCCACAATATTTTTGTGACCCGATATTTCTGCAGTCAATATTGTCACTTACAATACTGTCAGGCCTGTGTAGAAGTGTCAACAGGGGGGCTGAAGCGGAGCGTCTGACCGTACGGAATAATTGTGTTTTATTGTAATTGCATTTATATAGCGCTTACTACCACGGACAAGGCGTTGATTCGCTTTTTTGGCGAGTAGCACGCTACTCTGGAACCAATAAAGGATTAGTGGTGAATTAATATAGTGAAATATGAATGTTTTTAGAGTGGTGGATATGTTAGTCAGTTATTTGGATTAAGAAGGATAGTGAAGGGATAGAAGAGGGAAAAAGGTTTGCATTTAGCTGTCCCTGGCCTCTCAGCCAAATATGTCACTTAATAGTCCAACCTTACAAAGCATGTGAGGGCTCCCACTCACAGAGCAGGTCATATTTTAGATTTCATTTTTTGAACATTTCCTCCATGGCAGCAGAGGCCCCCCAGGAGTTTGGTCTGGACTGACCACTGCCTGATCCCCTTCTCTTTCAACCTGGAGAAAACTCAAGTGGAGGTATACGCACTATGTTAAAAAGGAACTGGAAAAAGTTAACAGCTGAGAACCTAGGTTCAGTGCTGTCAGTGACTTTGCCTCATTTAACTAGCAATTCCAACGACAATCCATCTGCACTTAATATGTGGATTTCTACCATCCTGAACACAGCTCGAATCAACATACAAAATGCCCCTCACACTCTTATTTTACACTCGTTAGTGAAAAGACAATAATCAGGACTGTTTCTGATTATGTGGGCTTAGTTAATTTGGCCCTTTGCTTTATTATTTATTCTAATAGAAAACTTTGTTGTATGTATAAGAAACACACGAAACATATAACACTTGAATCAAATATGAAAATCACAAATGACAACACATTGGTTTCAAAAACATTAAATCAAACAAACATAAAGAAAAACTTTGCACATTATTTTCTCTTATGACATATATCAAAAAATGATGATAATTTCATAGAATTATTTGAAGGACAAAGAGTCTACAATAAGGCTGGTCGATACAAATCAATAGATGCAATGTCACAATGAATTCTGTGCGCTTTGTAGCCTTCTTACTGCCACAAGAAGGCTAGTCGATACAAATCAATAGATGCAATGTCAAAATGAATTCTGTGCACTTTGTAGCCTTCTTACTGCCGACGCGTTTCGCCCCGTTAATTCAATGGACGGGGTCTCATCAGGGCCTTGTCACTTCTGTCCTTTCTATATCTGTAACGTTTGTGTAGCCGGATCCGAAGGGTTCAACAGCTTCCTTGCTTTGTCTGTGTCTCTGAGGACTCTGTTTACAGCACCGTTGTTTTCGGCGTCTGTCTCCGTTTTATCTTTTTAACTCTGTAAGTGGCTGCCTCGTGGTGATTTTAGTTCTAAGTGCGTTATTCTCCCTTCAGAGGGAGGCGTCCCTCGATGGACGGGGCTCTGGTCCCTTCAGAATACGACGCGATTCCACATCAATCTTTGGAGAAACGGGGTTTTTTTTCTTTTTGGTTCAGCAATCCTTAGCACGCTGTCTCTCTATCTTGCACGTTACAACTGGCGTTTTTTGGGCAAAACGGAGACAGACGCCGAAAACAACGGTGCTGTAAACAGAGTCCTCAGAGACACAGACAAAGCAAGGAAGCTGTTGAACCCTTCGGATCTGGCTACACAAACGTTACAGATATAGAAAGGACAGAAGTGACAAGGCCCTGATGAGACCCCGTCCATTGAATTAACGGGGCGAAACGCGTCGGCAGTAAGAAGGCTACAAAGCGCACAGAATTAATTTTGACATTGCATCTATTGATTTGTATCGACTAGCCTTCTTGTGGCAGTAAGAAGGCTACAAAGCGCACAGAATTCATTGTGACATTGCATCTATTGATTTGTATCGACCAGCCTTATTGTAGACTCTTTGTCCTTCAAATAATTCTATGAAATTATCATCATTTTTTGATATATGTCATAAGAAAAAATAATGTGCAAAGTTTTTCTTTATGTTTGTTTGATTTAATGTTTTTGAAACCAATGTGTTGTCATTTGTGATTTTCATATTTGATTCAAGTGTTATATGTTTCGTGTGTTTCTTATACATACAACAAAGTTTTCTATTAGAATAAATAATAAAGCAAAGGGCCAAATTAACTAAGCCCACATAATCAGAAACAGTCCTGATTATTGTCTTTTCACTAACGAGTGTAAAATAAGAGTGTGAGGGGCATTTTTTATGTTGATTCGATAAATATGGTCCAGCCCCTTCCACGACCCAGGACCTAACTCCTCAAACTTTAGCATCCTGAACACAGCGGCACCTGTGAGATCAGTTAGGACCCGAGAGAATCCCCATTTGCCCCCTGGTTCTCGGCTGACCTCAGAGCTGAAAAGAGCAGGTGTAAAAGGATGGAGCGCCTCTGGAGGAAAGATTATAGTCCGGCGGCTTAACTGGCCTATAAGAAAGCCTTAAAAAAGATCCGCAAACTGATGAGGGAGGCTAGAAGGGAATACTTTGTGAAGCACATTAATAGCGCAGAATACTCTGGTAAAGAGATCTTTAGGATAGTCAGCTCCTTCACCAAGCCTTCTGCGATGGAAGGTAATATACAGCCTTCCTCCTCGCTGTGCATGAAGCTATCAAACTTCTTTGAGGACAAAATACAGAAGGTATATGCCACATTTATGGCAAGGGATGAGATAGCTAAGCCACAGTCACAGGGAATCCTAAATACTAAGGGTAACCTCTCAAATGTTCTTGCTATTTCCCAGCAGGAATCACTGGCTGAAATCATGCAATTCAAGTATGGTTCACCTGAGGATCCATGTCCCCCAAAGTGGTTCAGGACATTGGCTCATTTGATTAACCCTGTTTTAAATCACATTTGGAATACCTCGCTTTCCACCAGCATTTTCCCGGATATTTGGAAAAACGCTTTGTTACTACCCCTATTTAAAAATGCTGAAAAAAAGCTGAACGCTGACCCGAAGGAGCTTAGCAACTACCGCCCAATCTCACTACTGGCAGCTCCCGCGAAGATGCTGGGAAAACTGGTGCAACACCAACTTGCCAATTTTATAGAAGGACATGACATCCTGCATCACTCTCAGTGCGGTTTCTGTTCTGGATTCAGCACCAAGACTGAATTGATGGAGGTGGTGGATTCTGTAAGAATGACGATAGACGCAGTGGTTTCAGCAATGCTGGTCCTTTTAGAACTGTCCGCTGCATTCGACACAATTGTGCCCTCAATTCTACTGGACAGACTCAAACAGCTGGGCTTACAATGGATATTACTCTCCTGGATCCAGTCTTACCTTAAAGACGGTTCTCAGGGGCGTGGCTTGGCAGCCGATGGAAGAAGACGTGTGAGCGCTGAGCTCCGCAGCAGCCTCCCCATTAATCCTGGCGATTACCATCCTGGTAGCCCCTGAACCCTGATTTCGCCCGCGTCTCCTCCCGCACACCTGGGGGCCTGAGCGGAGACGGTGGGAGCGGATCCCCGGCTGCGCGGAGCCAGCGCCGCGCCGGGAGTCTGGTGGGCGGCGCTGGCCATCTTGCGGCCTGGACGATAGGCCGCATCCCCGGCCTCGAGTGGTTGGAAGGCTGGGCCGCGGTGATACCTGGCCGGCCGCCGGCTGCGGTGAGGGCCGGTGCCCTGAATTTTCCGCTCGCCGCGGCGGCGGAGCGCGAGCTGCTTTGCCGCGGTGTGCCTACAGGAGCGCGGCGGGGACGCCTGCGGAGGAGGAGACCAGTGGAGACCCTCGGCCCTGGGGGGCCTGCGGCGCGCCAGGCTCGGAGCGCGAGATTGGGGTAGGGCTTGCCCCTGCGCGGCCTGCCGGGATTGCGACTGACCGGCGCTGACCCCTGGCCACTTGCTACTGGGAGACCCCGCCGTGTGCCAGCTGCGGAGCGCAGGCTTGAGGTGAGGCCTAGCCCTGCGCCATCTAACAGCGTGAGAACAGACCGGCGCAGGCCCCTGGCTGCGTGTCATCGGGGGGCCCTGCTGGGCGCCGTCCGCGGATCCCGGGATCGGGGTCAGGCCAGACCCTGTGCAGCCTGCCAGAGGGGAGACGGACCCGCGCTGACCCCGGGCCGCTTGCCACCGTGGGACCCTGCAGACGCCGGAAGGCCTGGTGACTGGGCACTGGGGACACCCAGGGGGCCCTGATTCTTGGGGCCTGGACGTGCTAATCCCTGGCCCTCACGTGCTTGGGACTTTGGGAGGCCGCCCCTGACGCCATTTTGGGCTGGTAGCTTTGGGCATCGCGTCTGAACTTGGGGGAGCGACGCATTCCAGGGGGCTCCTTGTGCTTGGTGGACGGCAAAGCGGAGAGCAAGGTCCGGGTGCTGCTAGGGAGTTGCTGGTTTTGTGGGCCAGCGGCACCGGAGGAAGTGCGGCGCGGAGAGGGACCCTGGGGCTCTCGGCCTGGAGAGTTGGACTTGGTGGAGGACGCCGACCCTGTTGCTGCGGAGGAGAGACACGACCACCTCCATGGGGAAACGCCCGAAACCTCCCCCGGATGCTGCTGAGGGGGCGACGGACGACCGGGGCTCCACCCTGGACGCAGACCCGGCGGCGGGTCTACCGCAAAGCCAGCTTGAGCAGATCCTGAAGGCCATCGCCGACACCAGGGAGGCCCTGCATCATGACATCGGGCAGGTGTCCACGAGCCTGGGCCTATTGCGTGCGGACCACGGCAAGTTGGCAGATCGGGTCAAGCAGACCGAGATCCGGATTGATGCGCTGGAACCCACGTCGAAGGTGGCGGACACTCTCCTGGGGGAGCTGCAGCAAAGGGTGCAACTACTGGAGCAGAGGGCGGAGGATGCCGAAGGGCGCAACCGCCGCAACAACATTCGCGTGGTGGGCCTGCCGGAGAAGATTGAGGGGGCTGACATGTCGGGCTATCTGGAGGCCTGGCTGCGTGATGTGGTTGTTCCGGAAGGGCTATCACCGTTCTATACTCTGGAGCGGGCTCACCGCGTGCCGGCTCGCCCCCCGGCCGAGGGCCGGCCTCCCCGCCCGGTAGTGGCGCGGCTGTTGCATTACAGAGATCGGGACATCATCCTGCAAAAGGCGCGAGCGCTGGGGCCCTATAAGGTGGACAACGCCCAGGTCTCCATTTATCCGGACTACTCCTTGGAAGTCCAGAGACAGCGGTCGACTTTTCTGGCGGTCAAGAAGGCGCTTCGGGAGGAGGGCATCCGCTACTCTCTCCTATTTCCAGCCCGCCTACGGATCATGCTGGATGGCAAGTCTTCCTTCTACGACACTGCCGACGACGTCTGGAACTGGCTGGAGTTATACAAGACCGGCACGGATGCACTTCATGCGCCCGAGGAACGACGGAAGGCACCACCGAGACCTAGGCGGAGTAGGAGACACAGGAAACGGCCACCGAACGTTCGGACACCTTCGATCTCGCAGACTGCCCTGGAGCGCAGGGATGCCCTCCGAGCGGTCTCCACCATCTCCCAGACAAAGGGCTCCGCATCAGCTGTGGAGTCGGGCTCCCGAGAGGGCACCGACGAGGGGACTTCGGAAGAATCAGCGGCTGGAGGCCCCGCGCCGCCACATGTCACACCTGGCACTGCTTATGGTTTGCTGGACGAATAAGGCTAATGCTCCCCTGCAGTGGTATTGTATAACCTGATGTGTTCCTGGTCTGGGTTTGGGTCGGTGGCGGCATTGACCGATTGGGCCTGGAACTGGTGTTGGGCGGCCAACTTCTGGGGTGGTAGCTACCTTGATCGAGGAGGAGACGCGGGGCACATGGGGCACGTTGGGGAGGTCTGACTGGGAGGAGTGTGCTGTTCACGATCTGTTGGAAGAGGCGACAGGCCGCCCCCTCTTCTCCCACACCTATTGTGGGACTCTGGTAGTTGCCAGAGACTGTTCCTTTTGGGATTAATCATTTGGATGGGTTTCTGCTGTTGGGGGCCTATTCTGGGGAGGGGTGGGGCAAGGGATTGTTGGGAAATGTTGGGGTTTTGGTCTAGGGGTGTAGCCAGTGTGTGCGCGATACTTGCTTTCATTGGGACTGTGCTTGTTACCAGGAATGGGGACCCTCCTTGACTTGAAGTGTGTGACCTGGAATGTGAGGGGTCTGAATTCCATGCTGAAGCGACACAGGGTTCATGCTCATCTTGTCCGCAGGGGGGTTCAGGTCGCCTTCCTGCAGGAAACTCACATTGATCAAACTGAGGGGCGGGCACTGCAGCGCAGATGGCGGGGGCATATGTTTTACACCACCTACTCGGCCTTTGCAAGGGGGGCTCTGATATGGGTGCGAGCAGGGATTCCCTTCCAGCCATTAGTGACGATAGTTGACCCCGAGGGGCGGTTTGTAGCTGTACAGGGCCGTTTGGATGGGAGGGACGTGACGCTTTGCAGCGTATACGCCCCGAACGTGGACCAACCTGCCTTCTTTGCTCGACTGTCTGGGAAACTGGCGACTGTCCTAGCTGGCACAGTCCTGCTTGGGGGGGATTTTAATTCTGTACTGGACGTAGAACTGGACCGTTCTCACCCACCACTGGCGCAGGCGGCAGCTCACAGGCTAGCGAAGAGTAGGAGGGAGTGGCAGAGTAGCTGGGGCCTGGTCGATGCATGGCGGACCCAACACCCTACGGAAAGGGACTTCTCCTTTTACTCCCCCCCACACGATCTGCATGTTCGCCTAGACAGCATTCTGTGTTCATTAGACATCCAGAGCCTGGTCCGCCACAGTGAGTACTTGATCAGGACGATATCCGATCATAGCCCCTGCCTGGCGACGGTACAGTGGATGAGGCGACGCCAAGCTATCCCGACGTGGCGGTTGAATCCACTGACGCTGGAGGACCCACCGTTTAGAGCCGGGGTGCGCAACGGGGTGGAGGAGTACTTCGGCGCTAATGTGGGCACGGCCTCCAGCAGGGCACTGGAGTGGGACTCCTTCAAGGCGGTGATCCGGGGCGTCTGTATCTCGGCTACTGCGGGAGTCCGTAAGACCCTCCTGCAGGATGTAGAGCGCAGCGAGGACCGGTTGCGCACTGAGGAAAGACGCAGCCACACGGACCCTGAGGCTCGCGAAGCGGTCTCAGCAGCGCGGGAGATGGTGGCGACGGCAATGGAAAAGCTGCGCTGCTTTGATTATAAAGAGTTTCTGGTCAGGGCTCACGCCGAGCGTGATAAAGTAGGCTCACTACTGGCGTGGTTGGCCAGCCCTGGGACCCGAGGCTCCCCGATAGTGGCGCTCACCACTCCAGAGGGGCGCATGGTTTACACGCAGTCGGACATTAACGACCAGTTCCTTCAGTATTATAAGCACCTTTATCGGAGCAGGATGCCGGATCCCCCGGAGGAACTGGAGGAGTTCCTGGTAGCGGCGCAATTGCCCAGGCTCGACCCGGAGCACGCGAAACAGTTGGGCGGAGATGTCTCCGAGGGAGAGATCAGGGTGGCCATCAAACACATGGCCCGCCGCAAGACTCCGGGTACGGATGGGCTCCCGATCGAATTCTATGCGGCCTATGCGGATGTGCTGGTCCCGCGATTGAGGGCGGTTTACCAAGAGGCCTGGGACTCGGGGTGCTTGCCGGCGTCTGCACGCGAAGCTTTGGTGATACCCTTACTAAAGCGAGAGGGAGACGCGAGCTGCCGTTCGGCGTACCGCCCGCTCTCCATGCTCACTACGGACTACAAGATCCTGAGCAGGGTCCTTGCGACGAGGCTACTGACCCACATGCGCTCCTTGGTACATAGTGACCAGGCGGGCTTTATTCCTCAGCGAACCACTGCCACCTGTGTGCGCCGGTTGCTCCGGGTCATGGGGGGAGAGGCCGCCGCTCGTCCGGGTGCTGCAGTCCTCTCGATTGACATCGAGAAGGCGTTTGATAGCGTCGAGTGGCCATACCTGCTCCGTGTACTAGAGGCCTTTGGACTAGGCGAACGCTTCGTGAAATGGACCGCCTTGCTTAATGCCGCAGCCACGGCCCGTGTCAAGACTGGGACCACCATCTCGGCCCCTTACGCGGTGGGTCGGGGGACCCGACAGGGGTGCTCTCTGTCTCCCCTGTTATTTGCACTGGCTATTGAGCCACTGGCCGCGCATGCCCGGCTGGGCCGAGCGTATGCAGGACTTCCGCTGAGAGCCGACACCCACTACATCTCTCTCTATGCGGACGACTGTTTGCTGTTTCTGGCGGACGCGAATGAATCCCTGCGGGGGGCCGAGCGGCTCCTGTCGGACTTTGGCCATCTCTCGGGACTGAGAGTCAATTGGGGGAAGTCTTGCCTCTTCCCGCTGACCCCAGGGGCTGATGATTCCCAACCGGGGGGCGCCTTGCGATGGGAGCACCATTGCCTCCCCTATCTGGGCACTCTCATATACCACTCACCAGCGGCCCTCTTAGACGGCAACATCAACAGGGCAATTCGGAGTCTACAGGGGTGCATGGGTTTCTGGCGGACGCTACCGCTATCAGTCGCGGGACGAGTCGCATTGTTGAAAATGGTGGCACTTCCCCGATTGTTGTACCTGTTTCGCACCCTGCCGATCTGGATTCCTGCGTCAGTCTTCAGCAGACTCCGCTCCCTAACATCTGGGTTCATCTGGGGATCAGGCAGACGATGGGTGGCGCTGGCCACGCTGCTGCGCCCCAGAGCGGACGGGGGTCTCGCGGCACCGGATTTTGAGTGGTACTACCTGGCGGCGCAGCTGCAGTGGCTCACCCAGGCGGTGGCCTTGGAGTTCCGTGGTCCGGAGGGAGTGGTGGGCAAACTGTTCCCGAGACACGTCCTTTCCTTTATAATCTTGGGCCAGAAATTGGACCTGGCTCAGCTCACTTTGGAGGAACGAACGATTCGCAGCTGCTGGCTTCGGTGCCACAGGCGCTCGGGTGCCGTTCGCCCCTACGCCCCAGAAATTCCGCTCGGGATGTGCACAGCCTTTCCACACGGTGGCGACTGGTCAGCACTGGCGGTCTGGGAGGAGCTTGGCCTGCAGATGGTCGGCGATCTCTACAAGGATGGCTCGCTGCTCACGTTTCAGGAGCTGCGGGACTCTTACGATCTGCCGAGGGGTGGATATCTGCTACACGCTTCATTGGTGGCTGGTATTCGCCATTACTGGAGGAGTGGGCTCACCGAACCGCCGACCTCGGAGTGCTGTCAGTACGTGGTAATGGCCGCTGGCACTTACAAGGCCGTCACCTGCCTTTACCGACGATTATCGACTGCCACCCTGCGACCCCTGGATGAGCTGCGAGCTAAATGGGAGGGGGACATTGGGCGGCCTATTCCGGAAACGACATGGCCACAGCTGCTGCGCCGAGCATGGAAGGGCACTAGGAACGCCAGGTTCCAATTGGTCCAATTCTTTACCCTGCACCGCGCATACCTAACACCGACGAAAATCTCGCAATACTTCGAGGGTGCGTCCTCACTCTGTCCTAGATGTGGGACAGCGGACGCGGACTTCGCCCACATGTTTTGGACCTGCAACAAGCTGGCCGGTTATTGGGAGGCGGTAATGTCCTGCCTGAATGTTGTCATGGACCGGCAGATCGATACTGACATGGGCACCTGCCTATTATTGTGGTTCCCTCACACCCCTCGCAATCGGGTTACCAGTAAATTTTGCGAATTGGGTTTGGTATTACCCAAACGTGAAATCTCCATGCACTGGAAATCTACCCAAGGTCCCAGCTACTTGCGTTGGAAGACCACTCTAGAGCGCTGGGCAAAGCGGAGAGTACCTTGCGGCTGCGGCAGGCTAGGAGCCTAGATAATGACAAAGCACTGGAGGTGGCTAGGGCGTGGGAGGCCCTAGTTGTGGCGCTCCAGCAACCAGAGGGTGGCCAGAGCGAAGATGAGGGAGAGACACCAGGTTGAGAGTACTGAATACGGGGACACCTCACACGCACCAAGGCGCACACACTACTTACACCTATCGATGGCGGATTAGGGGGTCCTGACATCCCGTTGAAGGACATTACTTACCTTTATAGAGGTCCTATCCGGGGCAGGAAGGTGATAACATGTTAACGATTGGGAGGGAGGATTGTGACACACTGGCTCTGGGGGGTGGGGTACAGGGTGGGGTGGGTCTGTTGGGGGATGTTCTATATAAAAGGTGTCTTGTTGGAACTGTACTGATATACTGCATTATCGGCTGATGCCTTGATTGCTATTTTCCTGTAATGTACTTCCTAAACTTGATTACCAATAAAAACTATTTTTACAAAAAAAAAAGACGGTTCTCAAAGGGTCTTTCTCCAATCCCATCAATCGGAACCTAAGTCACTGTGGTGCCACTCTTTTCTCTCATTGCTTCTTGGGAAGTGAAAGCAGTCTCCCATGTGGATGACACCCAGCTGGTGTTCTCTTTTAAGGATCACTCTGCTGATTCTTTTACTAGATTTAGGGGGTGTTTGAAGGACATTTCACGCTGATGAATAATAATTAGCTTTAAACTTAACACGGACAAGACGGAGGTCTTGTTCTTCGGCCAGACGTCTCCTCCCCTGCTGGACTTTGGTGGCCAGTAGAAATGGGATCGCCACCTTTACCAGCAAACACAGCGTAAAATCTGGGTGTCAAATGGGTGTCAAATGGGAGACAGACCTAACTTTCTCGGCTCATGTCCATCAAATATCAGCCTCATGCTTTGGGAAGTTGAGAAGTTTGAGGAAATTATTGCATCTATTGCTGGAGGATTGCCGCAGGATCATAGTCCACGCTAAAGTGACATCTCGGTTGGACTACGCAAACTGTCTTTACCATGGGCTGCCTGCCTATCTGATTAATAGATTACAGATGGTACAGAATGCGGCAGCGAGATTAATTAGTCGAGTTCGGTTCCTTCACCACATCCCCCTGCACAACTTCACTGGCCACCTGCAGCTAAAAGGATAGAGTTTAAGTCCCTGAATCTGGCCTTTCAGGCTTTGCAAGATGGTGGCCCCGGCTATCTTAAGCGTAGGCTCTGCCTATACCACCAAGAACGCACGCTGAGATCTAACTCCCAGCACCTGCTCTGTGTACCTCGTTTTGCTAAGTCCCGAATGGGAGGCAGATCCTTCACTGGGGGGACGGCCAGACTGTGGAACTCCCTGCCTTCCCATACGCGCCTGATCAAGTCAGAACATGAGCTCAGAAAGACCTTTAAGACTTGGCTCTTCAGCCAATCCTAATACCTCGGTTGGACCTACCTCACCTGCTGTTGACTGTGAGGCGCTGGGACCCCTCTGCGTGAGGTAGCTGTTGCGCTCTACAAATGCTATTATTATTATTATTATTATTATTATTATTTATATAGTGCCTGCTACCCCTGATGGGGTGTTGAAGTGCTTTTTTGGCGAGTAGCATGCTACTCCATACGAAGTATTTCTTCACAGAGTGGATAGTTAGCAGGTAGAACAGACTAGAAGAAAAGGGGAAGTGGCAAACAAAAGTAAATCAATTTAAAAAAAGGTGACTAGTGAATGGCAGTTAATTACTTAGAGAGTAAAGGGAACACTGATGGCCAGGAAGGCTCCCTGTGCCAAGAGTAGACAGGATAATGGCTTACTGGATGACACTCGGGCCAGTTCTCTGCCGTTCGCTGATAGTACCACAATATTATGGACAGAATATTGCCTGACAGTTTACAAAAATATTACAAAAACACTACGGTAGGGGGGGACCTAGGGGAAGTTTAAAGACCAAGCTCTGGATACAATCCCCAAGAAAGCCTATAAACAACAAAGGTACCAGAGGGTCTCAAAGGATGTGCCCAGAAGTAACAGAAAGCCAACCAGTCCCTAAAAACCAAAGGGATGCGTCACAGAAATTCTCAGCAGAATGAGAAAAATACCCATCAGTCACCATACGGATCCGCCCTTCATCATTTGGGATTTTATCCGTACCACCCGTCTGAGAAGATCGGTGCCACATACAGAGGTCAACCCGGTGGTAAGGGGGTTCCTCAGAAGGTAAAGGCAATGACAGTGTGGTATGCCACTCGATGTTAATGAGTGGCCAGAGACATGGGACTGGGGTGTGCAGTGTTGGAAAGAGTGAAGGAGTGAGAAAACCAAAAAGATAGTGTATTAAAATTGGTTTGAAAGAGGCACTTGACAAAATTTATTCGGTGTGTGCCTAACATACCAATGTTAAAAATCAATGCAACCCAAGGCTGTCTAATTATGTAGACCGCCTGAGGTAAGAATGGTCGACTAGTTTCTGCAATTGAGGGACTATTGTGTCCTTGCATTCATCAGGACCAAAATAAAATTAAACTACTGCACCAAGTGAACTAAGTGAAGTGAAGAGTAACACCAGGATAACAAAAAACAAGTGCACATGGTCACCTGAATGCTCCGGGTGCCCTTACAGTCTGTGTTGATCACTATGGAAAGAGAAAAGGGTTAGGTATAGCTATCGTGATCTAATGGGCTGACAAGAAAGTCCATCGATGTGGATCTAGCGTAACATCACACTCAGGGTGTAGGGATACAGGCACTTAATACTAATATGGCCCGATTTTAAATCATTCGGAAAGAAATTTCATAAGCCAAATCTCTTTCAGTCCTTACCTCGATCTGTAAGGTAGACTGACCTCACCCCACCTGGCAGCGGCTCAGGGGAAGATGAAGCACCGCTCTAGAAAACATGTGAAACACACGTCAAACACAGTATGCACAAACAAGGACAATGCACTTCCTGTTTTCGGTAGCCGACAAGAAATGGTATCGGTATTTTAAAAATAACTCGTTCCCAGCATTAGCGGAGCCAAGACCCCGTTCAAGAAAGGATACCTTTTGTTAGAAGAACGCAGCATTGCGGAAAGAAGAAGGGAGGACTTCTCTTACCTATCCGTCGGTACTCCAGGGCCGGCGTCCTGGCCGTCTGGGGAGGTGACGAAAGACCGAGGTACGGCTGTTAATAAGCCGCGCTGCCATTGGTCGCGCGGTCACGTGGGGCGCTTCGCTAACCCATGTAATTGGTTCAAAGTCGAAAAAGCCCGCGATCTCATTGGCTATTCGACTAAGGGCCGGAGGAGGTCATTGGTCGGTCGGTCGCTTGATAGTCATAGCGACGGGAATAAACAAATTACGAAGGCGAGTGTAACCTGACCATAGGCACAACGCGAGCGAAGTCTCGTGGGGGCTAAAGAGGCTAGGGAAAGGAAAACAATACGATCCTGTATTACTAATGATGGACACAACGCATAGCTAGAGGTCAGTGACACCGGAACAAAGGGTCAAAGGTGGATTTGCCCTACGGGCTGAAAACTGCTAAAGGCAGCTGACCAGTACAATGCCTAGTTCAATAAACTCTAAAAACAGTAAAAACTCACACCCCACTTTTATATTAATACAGTCTAGCTGTAATAAGTACTGTATGTGAGTTTTGGAGAAAACAGCTGAGACAATACGGGAAAAATCGGGAACATGTCCCAGATGTGGTCAAGATGGACAAACTCAGTAGGGTGTTGTCACTACACCCAGTGTGTTTATATCTAAGAAAGATAGAAAGTCCACACAAGAACATGAGGCTAGTACCCTCGTCTTCTCTAGGGCAAATACTGTCCCTCTGAACACCCTCTCACAAGTGTGTTCTCTACGATCAGTGTGTAAACGTCAGAAAAAAGGAGAGTATCCAGACAAACCACATGATCAATTGCAACAGTGATCATGTGGTTTATCTCATCACCTGCCGTTGTGGCTACAAGTATGTGGGCATGACCACACGCAAGGTCCGCATACGGATATCTGAGCACAAGAGTACCATCAGGTGTGCCAGACAAGCCACTAAGCTAACTGCCCATTTTCTAGAGGCGAAACACCTAGCCACTGAATTCCAATGGACTGTTTTGGAGCAACCCTTTATCCCAAAACACACAGCCGATGTGACTAAGTACCTGCTGACGAAAGAACAAAGATGGGTACTTAAATTGAAGACTCACAAAGATGGTTTGAACGATGATATCCCTTGGTCTGCTCTGTGAGTCAGTCCTAGTGAACAGAGTAGGGCCTCAGTATATCATGTTTCCTGTCTGGATACTCTCCTTTTTTCTGACGTTTACACACTGATCGTAGAGAACACACTTGTGAGAGGGTGTTCAGAGGGACAGTATTTGCCCTAGAGATGAGGAGGGTACTAGCCTCATGTTCTTGTGTGGACTTTCTATCTTTCTTAGATATAAACACACTGGGTGTAGTGACAACACCCTACTGAGTTTGTCCATCTTGACCACATCTGGGACATGTTCCCGATTTTTCCCGTATTGTCTCAGCTGTTTTCTCCAAAACTCACATACAGTACTTATTACAGCTAGACTGTATTAATATAAAAGTGGGGTGTGAGTTTTTACTGTATTTAGAGTTTATTGAACTAGGCATTGTACTGGTCAGCTGCCTTTAGCAGTTTTCAGCCCGTAGGGCAAATCCACCTTTGACCCTTTGTTCCGGTGTCACTGACCTCTAGCTATGCGTTGTGTCCATCATTAGTAATACAGGATCGTATTGTTTTCCTTTCCCTAGCCTCTTTAGCCCCCACGAGACTTCGCTCGCGTTGTGCCTATGGTCAGGTTACACTCGCCTTCGTAATTTGTTTATTCCCGTCGCTATGACTATCAAGCGACCGACCGACCAATGACCTCCTCCGGCCCTTAGTCGAATAGCCAATGAGATCGCGGGCTTTTTCGACTTTGAACCAATTACATGGGTTAGCGAAGCGCCCCACGTGACAGCGCGACCAATGGCAGCGCGGCTTATTAACAGCCGTACCTCGATCTTTCGTCACCTCCCCAGACGGCCAGGACGCCGGCCCTGGAGTACCGACGGATAGGTAAGAGAAGTCCTCCCTTCTTCTTTCCGCAATGCTGCGTTCTTCTAACAAAAGGTATCCTTTCTTGAACGGGGTCTTGGCTCCGCTAATGCTGGGAACGAGTTATTTTTAAAATACCGATACCATTTCTTGTCGGCTACCGAAAACAGGAAGTGCATTGTCCTTGTTTGTGCATACTGTGTTTGACGTGTGTTTCACATGTTTTCTAGAGCGGTGCTTCATCTTCCCCTGAGCCGCTGCCAGGTGGGGTGAGGTCAGTCTACCTTACAGATCGAGGTAAGGACTGAAAGACATTTGGCTTATGAAATTTCTTTCCGAATGATTTAAAATCGGGCCATATTAGTATTAAGTGCCTGTATCCCTACACCCTGAGTGTGATGTTACGCTAGATCCACATCGATGGACTTTCTTGTCAGCCCATTAGATCACGATAGCTATACCTAACCCTTTTCTCTTTCCATAGTGATCAACACAGACTGTAAGGGCACCCGGAGCATTCAGGTGACCATGTGCACTTGTTTTTTGTTATCCTGGTGTTACCCTTCACTTCACTTAGTTCACTTGGTGCAGTAGTTTAATTTTATTTTGGTCCTGATGAATGCAAGGACACAATAGTCCCTCAATTGCAGAAACTAGTCGACCATTCTTACCTCAGGCGGTCTACATAATTAGACAGCCTTGGGTTGCATTGATTTTTAACATTGGTATGTTAGGCACACACCGAATAAATTTTGTCAAGTGCCTCTTTCAAACCAATTTTAATACACTATTTTTTTGGTTTTCTCACTCCTTCACTCTTTCCAACACTGCACACCCCAGTCCCATGTCTCTGGCCACTCATTAACATCGAGTGGCATACCACACTGTCATTGCCTTTACCTTCTGAGGAACCCCCTTACCACCGGTTTGACCTCTGTATGTGGCACCGATCTTCTCAGACGGGTGGTACGGATAAAATCCCAAATGATGAAGGGCGGATCCGTATGGTGACTGATGGGTATTTTTCTCATTCAGCTGAGAATTCCTACAAAAATATTACCGCATTGAAGATAATACCAATAAATGTACACCCAGTGAGATGTTATTTTGTAAACGATATTTAGGAGACAATATTCATTGCAGGCAATGGTTTTTCAATGATATTCTGACACATAACTGTTAGGTCTCACTGTTTTATGTAACTACATAAATGCGACAGGATCATTTTTCTTGGCTACTGCCATTACCTCCTCTTCCCAGTGACAGCGCCTGGATTCTTTGAAAATTATGGGGAATATTATCAAGAATGGGCGTTACATTATCGCCGCTTGCTTTTATCGGCAGGAAACTGCCGATAAAGCGGCGATAATGGGCTTGATAATATGCTCTCTGAATTCCAATCGAAGCCCATGTTAGATGTAAAGACATCAAACATGGGCTTCGAATGGAATTCATAGAGCATATTATCAAGCCCATTATCGCCGCTTTATCGGTAGTTTCCTGCCGATTAAAAGCGGCTATAATGTAACGCCTATTCTTGATAATATGCCCCTATATTCCCTTTTTGTTAGCAAGCATGCCCTCTCAGAGTTTTGAGTTGTCCTTTTAGAAAAATATTCTCAGAATACAAAGCAAGCTGTGGCATTGGAGACACTTCAGTTTTCCAGGATGTTTACATTGTTGCTGTCTCACAGGTTGTGTTAACATTCTGTTTTTACGATACTCATTATCCAACACAGTTCGAACCTGGCTGGCGCATTAGAACTCTCTACAAGAGAACCAGGTAATGTTATACATGATTTGTGTGGAAAATTCCAACATATACACGCCTAGGTACCACCAGGCACGTGGAGGCATATAGAATTTTGCAGACTGACTTAACTGCCCCCTTGCAGTGGCGTAGCTAGAGCTTTTGGCGCCCGGCGGGTTACGAGTGGGGCGGGGTGTTGGCGATTCCTGCGTTTATTTGCTGCCCTGCGATTTGATGGCCGCAGGTAAGAGCAGGGGGGGAGATAGGCCGCTGCCTCAAAACTTGTGCCACCCAAAACTCATGCCACCTGGGGTCGACCACCGCCCCCCCTTACTACGCCACTGCCCCCTTGATGTTTGCGGTCTATAGATATCTATTGAGCATGTGGGATGTTAGGAGGAAAATAGGAGCAGTTTCTCAACCAAATGAACCTGGATTTGTTTTAATTGACATTACCTGTTTGATCTTAAGATTTTATCTTTACTGCACAAATACTGTGCTGGAGGCTGTTATAATACTGTGATATCCCCTTTTGCAGCTTTTCACTTTTTAGACTACAAACTGTATTTTTAAATAATAGTAATATTTTAATTGTATTGATCTTATTTTATATTATTGTTACTGTTTTTTTGTTTGCCTCTTTTATGGTATTTTACCAAAATAAAAAGTATTAAACTGAACTGATTTTATTTTTAGGCATGAGGAAATTGAATAATTTGCCCAAGATTGCGGGATGCAGAGCCGAGGCTACGATTCGAAGATTGTTCCTCCAGCTTTGAAGGAAGTGCTGCAACATGTCCTTCCCCAGGCCACTGGGCTCAGCAGGGCATATGCCAAAGCAGAGACATTCATGTGCCACTGGTGAGTGCCCAGCACACACAAAAGGACGAAACCTTGAAATCGGAATTTAAGGTGGAACATTTTTATGGTGGCAGGAATAAATAAATCAATTGCAGACAGTTCTGTGACTTTTTGTATATGAATAAACTACCCTGGCTAAGATTAATATTATATTGTACAAACTGCAAATCCTGTCACTTCGACTTATTATGTATGGAGGACAACCTCCAGTGGCATGAGGCAAAAGAACAAGGGTCCTCCATCTAGAGGGCTTTAAACTAAAAGGCTGCAGCCACCCACTCCATTCAGATGGTCCACATTGCTGGGAAATAGGAAATAAAGCATCACTTTTATTTGGCTGTCGCTTTTTTGTGCTGTAATTGGTAGCAGAGGGGCCCCAGTGGGGGAGCCCTTTCTCTTTCCAGATATTAATGTCCGGTTGCTTCAATTGAACAGTTTAGGCGAATGCTGCCTCCAGCCCTGCTCGGGTGAGAAAGAACACATCTACTGCCACAGGAAGCCTGGACAGGTTTATCAGTCTGGTGGGTGTCAGCCTGGCAGACTGTATGTGTGGCACCTAACGAAAAATGATACAAATGCTAAATAACACGAGCAATATTGAAAAAAATGAGGGCCTTTCAACCTGCATAAGAAATCTTCTATGGTTCTGATGTTGTCAAAGACCTCTCAGCAGAAGATCCACGGTTGAGGGCTGAAGTTTAGGGACCCCCCCTAGACGTTTTGGCGGCTGTTATGCTCTCTGTAGGAACTGGACTGGTGTACCCTCGTCATTCTAGCCAGACGTTAGTTGACATGAATTTACATTAACTGTATTTTCAAGGGATATGCTATCTGGAAGACCTGTGGATGCAGTGCTTAATTTGAGCCAGTGGTTTCCGGTGCTTGGCACTGGCATTTAATTGTCAAAGCTGGCGCTTGTCACAATCTGCCACAAGGTGGGGCTGTCTAGGTAATTTAGAGATAACCACAACAACAGTTAATTATTAATGCCATATTAATGAAAAATCACTACCACCTGCCACAAAAGCCATTCTTATAGCTTTGGGCAGGGCCGGACTGGCCATAGTGGGCACCGGGGTGGGGCTGGTTTTAGACTGGTGGGGGCTGTTTTTGTTACTGGGGACTGGTTTTGCTGCAAAACCGGCCCCTTGTAACAGTGCAGCAGCAGTGCCCCTCCTCCCCACCCCACCAGGCCGGTCGGACGTAATTGCCAGGGCTGGTTTGCGATCACAGTCCAGCCCTGGCTTTGGGAGCCTGAAATAGTCTGAATTTTCACACTTGTGGGAGTGTGATGGTTAGTAGTTGTGTTGTTGCTATCGTTGGCAGCATCGCAGGGGCAATGTGTGTTGCAAGCTGCAGTGGCCGCCTGACAAGAGCCCTGGTACTTATTTTCTTTTACAAATTAAGCACTGTGTGGACGGATGGGTCGCTTGCTAAATTCCATTCTAAGAATGCCAGATTCGTTTTGATTCAGTCGTATGCAGGTGCCCAAAAAGCGAACGTGAAGTTTGCCTTGATTTAGCATAATTAAAGCTAAGAGTCTGGCATGCACTCAGTTTTGCTATAGGATCTCTTTTCGGGGCAGATTTATGAGGCTCCTGCGCCTCCTTGCGCCGCAATTGCGTCACGTAATGTGACGCAACGGCGGCACAAACAATGCGCCCTATTTACAACGTGACGCATCTAGGAGATGCGTCACGTTGGAAACCCCTGCGCCATAAGGAGGCGTTCCTGCGCAGGGGGGCGTTCCTGCGCAGGAACGCCTCCTAAAAGTGGCTGAGTGAAATCTATGAGATTTCACTCAGTCAATTTCTATGTCAATTCCTTACGCCTGCTTGAAGCAGGCGTAAGGGTGACGCAGCATGCATTGGATAGGTGGCTCCTGTGCATTGCAGGAGTCATGTCGCACTTGCGACATGACTCCTGCAATGCGCCGCCCGTGCGCCGAGAGATGCGTCACGCATCCTCACTGCCTTGCACCATGGTGCGCCGCATCATAAATGCGGCGCACCAAGGGTGGCGGAGCAGTGGCGCACTGTGGCGCATGTTAACTGGCGCATCCCTGGGGATGCGCCAGTTAACATAAATCTGCCCTCATGTTTTACTAAAAGGCTAAGACTGGGGTAATGACAGACCCTGCACATTGAAATGTTCTTATCTCAGAAGTCGTTATCTAATATCACTGCCTACACAGAAGTTTGTGTTTCACCTTTCTTTTCAATTTGTTTGATATATTTACAAGATTTCTCTTTCTTTAACACTAAAAGAGGCGATGCCACAACTCCTGCTTTGATAAAACATTGGTGATTGCAAAAGAGAACTTGAGATTCTGAAACTCTGGCGATAAGAGGGATTGCAAAAAATATCCCAAAAACTGAAATACGAATTTCCCACAGTTCTGAGACACTGAGTGCTACTCAGGGGTTCATAGATTGCTGCTTCGTCTAAAACCAGAGCCTGGGAGGCAAGGGATTTGAACCACATTCACCCAGACCCATGGTGATGGCTACTATTTCAGAGAAGACTGGGCTGCCATGCAGGGCCGGACTGGCATCAGCGGGCACCCAGCGTTTACACGGTGGGCCTCCAGGGTGGGGGCCGGTTTTGGGGCCCCTGGGCGGGCGTTTTTGTTCCCGGGGCCGGCAATATTGGCCCCCCTGTAACAAAATCAGCCGAAACTGGCCCTAGCAAACAGCTCGGCTCCATCGCCCTACCACTCCCCAGGGGCTGGCCGAGCACTTTGCCAGGGCTGGTGCTGGTTCCCAGTCCGGCTCTGCTGTCATGACCCAACCCTGAAAGCCCCTGAGGCCCCATTCTATTTGCATATGGCTGGGTCTGAACTGGAAAGGCGTGGGGAGCAAAAAAAGATGGATTTAGGCCCAAATCTCTGTACTGGGGTGAATGTTGGACATTGCGCAGCATTCTGTCCATCAATTGTTCTTTTTCCATTCTAGCTGGGGCCTACTGCAGCGAGGGACTTACCAGACCATTTTTGTCAGGGTTATTTTGGTTTCCAGGCTGGCCTTGAATGGACATGGAGGAAGGAAGGCTTCAGGAAGAGGTGATGGATGGGATGGGTTGAATAGATTGGCCTTGTTGCAAATACTAGTCATTATAATATCTTCAGAGGGAAACAGCTTTTAAGGATGACCTGAACCTGATGAGTGAGGGTCCTGGGTAATGGAGGACACGGCAGTTGTTTGTGCAGATGGATCATGCCATGTGAATGATGTGGGGGGGGGGCAGGAGAGACAAGTGGGTATAGTTAGAAGGGAGCACCTGCAGAGTAGAGCATTCACAGAGAGGTACCGCAAGAGATCAGGGAAGATGATGTATGTAAGAGGAGGCTGCAGAATGGTAGGTGGGTGAGTGGTTTCAAATGTATGCAGGGAGGCTAAGAGTTACGTGAGTGGTTTCATAGGTGAGTAGAGATATTTCATATGTGATCTGGTGCTTCAATGTGAGTGAGGGTCCTTGCCGGCGAGTGGGCGGCTTTGTAGCCGAGAGGGATACATAATAAGTTGGCGTGAGGCATGTGAGTTAATATCTTGTATGTAAAGAATGTTAAGGTACTTGTATATGGCACACCTAGTTCGGAAGCAGCAGAACTCTGCAGGTGAGTTAAGGATCTTCGTGAGTGGGGTTGGCAGATAAAGTGGGACAACATGTGAGTGTGTGGCGCTTGTGGGTGAGAAGGGGGTGTGGAGACAAGTGTGGGATCTTCTTGGGAGTATCATGATTTTTTGGGCGAGTGTAGGTCTGTGGGTGACTGTGTAGTTATTGGTGAGTGAGTGCCTTTGCAGACGCTCGGGGTACAAGTAAATGAGATGGGGACTTGTATATTAATAGAGAACTTGTAGACTAGCGCGAGCCGTGCAGTTGAGTGGGAAACGCTGTAGCAGAGTGTAGACAGGCTGTGAGTGACACAATGGGGAGCAAAAAATGTGATGAACTAGGATTAGGGTTGATGTAACAGATGATCTCCTTTATAATTTGGGAGGCGGAGATGAGGCATGCGTTGACAGGGAGGATGGCAGGTAAAATGGAGTCACTGCCACTTTAACACTCAGGCAGGCTTGTCAGCCAGACCTCTGTCCCTCTGTGTTCGCTACCCATTTTCCACCCACGCGCAATAACGTTTATGCCGGCTTCGCGGTCATTAGACACTTGGATCCAACATTCACTTTCCAGGCCAACCATAACGATAGCAGAGTCCAGGCCGTCTGCCAGGCACTGAGACCATTCCCTGCCCTTATATTAATATTTAATCTAATTTTTATGGGATATGGGCAGGATGAGGGGTGTAGGCATTGCCAGCTGAGATGGAGGGCAGATGGGAAGGTTGGCCTTGAAAAGCAGGATGCCAGTTCTGTGGCTTTTCATCACAGAGGCGTACCTGCAGGGGAAGAGCGCACGATCGACAGCCAGGGTAGCCATAGCTGGGAATTCTCCCCGGTAGATATCCACTAAAGATGAGGTGCAAGAACCTGAGAATCGTGCCTCAACGCGGGCTTCAATTCGACATGCATGCTATAACTATAGCTTCTCATTCGTTAGCGAGAGCATGATGGGTTCCTCACCTGCCTTGTGTTATATTTAGGGCAGTAACGATGAAAAGGGATTGAGAGAATTTGTAGAATCCCCCTTTGTATTCAGGGCTGGGCTGGCCATGGTGCCACTCTGTCAATTGCCCTAGTAGGTTGCAAGCGTGCCCCGTAACCCTTTTCTACTTGCGGCTTCCTGTACTCTGGAGCAGGTTTGGGCATTTTTTCCAGGGCTGAATTTGGTTTTCAGTCCAGCCCTGTTTGTATTTTTATATACGTTTTTAAAGTTTCAGGCATTTAATGGAGTACTGTATTCCAGCTACATAGGATATGTACTTTGGGGAATGCCAGCAAGCACAGTGCTCAGTGAGGTGAAGGACTTTTTAAAATAGGGGTCAAAATCTTCCCAAATCATAGAGCTTAACAACTTCACAAATAATACAGTTTAGTCCAGTTTTCAGAATTAGTGATGACCAGACAAAGAAACTCCCATGAAATGTATTGTAAGTAAATTCCCTCCTCACATATTCAGTGTTGGTATTTATAACTGGGAATTGACTTTTTGCTGAGTCAGCATTACCAGCCATACCAAATGTATTACTGGAACCAGCCAAGCATCTATTTTCCTAGCCGGTTTACAATTGGTGCTCCCATGACTGTCCTTGCCTCCCCCACCAATCAGAGAAAGGGGCTCAGCCTCAGGGGAAGAGAACCTTTGCCTTGTTTGAAGTCAACTTTCGCTGCCTATAGAGGGCTGCTGATGTCAAGGGTGACCAATAATGGATGCATGTCCAACAGGTGGAGGGGGCGTGGTGTACTTCGCAGCTTGCAGCACCTCCACCAGTCAGGTGCCGTTTTAAAGGGTCATGTCCTAAATGTATGCAGTCATCAGCGTTGTCTACCCAAGTCAGGCATCAACTATCACCCACTCGAAGCCAGGGAGGGAAGGAAAGTAGGGAGATAAAATAATCATTACAAAGTATGTCAAAGAGAACTCAGGATTAAACATTCAGGGCTCTGCTTGGAAAAAAATACAGATAGAAGACAAACCTGTGTAAGTACCGTGGAGCGAATGACAGATGCGAATATAGAAATATAATATTGAGAGAAATATATGCACGTACGGATGTACGAGAAGGAAAGCTAGACATGGGTGCAGATTCACACTTAAAGCAGGAAATGTGACTCAATTTCCAGGGGAAAAGGCCAGCAAATTGACTCTTGGCCAAGTGTGATGAAACTAGTAGCACTGCCCTTCATAGCTATGGGTACCTTATCAAAACATGAAGGATCTATACAGTGGTGTAGCAAGGTCAGGTGGTACCCGGTGTGGAAAATTTCTTGTCACCCCCTGCTTGACAAAATGGCAAAAATATGTGTTTAAAACATATATTTTTGCCATTTTGTCACCCCCCTCAATGATGACACCCGGGGCGGCCCCCACCCACCACCCCCCCTTCCTACGCCACTGGATTTATATTTGGACAAGCGCAAGAGCGACTGACGCGGCCAATCCTCATTTGTATTCGTGTGTCCGCTGTTGAAGGCTCATAGAGCCAAGTGGCACAAACCTCTGCTCTGTGAGCACAAGGCAAGAGATATTAAAACAGCTATTGCACAGGCACTCTTAACCAACCAACTAATCAATTCTCTTAGGGCGGTTATATTTTTGTAACATGGCAAAGGTATATGGGCCGGGATGCTCTGGGAGCAGAGTTCCGTACCACAGATATTGTTGATTGGTCATTCGACCTCAGGGGTGGCTTTATGGTACACCGTGTAACTGGTCTAAGGTTTATAGGAAGTGAGTTACGGGTGAATTATTTATCGTCTTTGACTGGTGCCATAAAAAACTCGATCCTGAGGTGCGAACTGTGATGTTCTTTATATGTTTTTTATATCTTTGTAAAATGTTTTATAGACTTTGCTAGAAATCAATTGAAACGAAATGGATAAAAAAGCAACAGGGGTACTGCAGCTATTAGGAGACTGGTAATGAGAAATGGTGGCAGAGTGCAAGAGGAGGATATCAAATCGAAGAGGAAGATACACAGATCGAGAGTGAAGGAAATACGGTTGCTATTGAGAGATAAGAAAGGCAGAGAAAGAGATGAAGATGGGGAAGGGAAGTTAGAAAGGAGAAAACATAAAACTGTGGCCGCATGAGGCAGGCTGGCAGGTAGAGAGCCAAATGTAGCGGCAGAAATATAGATTGGGCAGACAAACGCGTATTGATGTATAAGCAAAAAAAAGATAGACGTTAGAGATAATTCAAGATAGAAAGAGGATAAAAGAAGGTAGATAGGGATTTAAACTGAGAGGAGGAAATAATATATAGTATGCAGATACCCATTTGTGTAGGAATATAAGAGCATTGAGGAATGGAGAGAGCAAATAGGCAGTAACAGAACTGAAGCCTGAAGGGATATTGAGATTGATTGAAAGAGTCCCTCTGTAAGAAACAGAAGCAAGACTGATGCTCTCTCCACCTACTCTTGAGGGCATTTGATGTTAGTACCTCCTCAGTTGTGTAAGGTTACATAATTATATTTGTGAATAAACACCCTTCTTATATCAAATTCAAACCCTCCTCTGGGTCACATAGTGAACGTCTACTTAATAGGCTGCAAAGCAGAGATGCTGGAAAGCAAAAGGACTAAACCGTGCCATATACCAGTGTTGAGCCCTGCCACAAGATACAGAAGGGTCTGACTATGACAGAGAATGAATAAAGGAAATGTGACCAATTCCAGAGGAGCGACTAACTTCGGGAGAACAATAGAGACAGTCGCCCCCTAGTGGAGGGAGGGAGTAGCAACCCCATGAAGGAACTGGGTCGATTCCGTTTTAACAAGGAAAGTGACTGTTCTCAAGACGTGCAAAAGTACAAACTCCTCAAAGTGGGACCCGAAAACATATTTAAGCATTCTTTCTGCAGCTGTCATGGCTGCCGACGGTGAAATCAATGCAATATTACTCTTCTCAAGTTTGAAGTCTTTCACCCATTACCAATGACTCTCGTCTCTTTTTTGTTGTCATTTTACTCACAACATTGATGTGACTACCGATGTGCTTTGATTTTTGGGGACAATTACTAGAGCACCATCCCCAACATTCCTTGGCTTCGTGAGTAAATACATAGGTTGAGAGCGGGCAGCCAGGGGCGCTGAAGATAAACCTTGGACATCAGCTTATGCAATTTTGCTGCTGATTAACTTTTAGGTAGTTCTCACTAAAAAGAATTCAATAAAAAATGGTAAAACCAATATCTTATTCTATGATTATATTGTGTGAATCTAGAGGACAGACAAAGTTACCAGTTTATTGCTGCTCTTCGGTCCCAGTGAGGTATGAGTAATAAAAACAAGGGATCTATCTGAGTCTTGCAGAAAGGAAGAATTACTTACACTTCGAGAGAACTCGACTGTGTGGAGATTGCAGTATATTGTGAGCGACGTCTGTTGGTTTTTGCAACAGCATTGTAGAATTACCTACCTCGCGGTGGCCAATAACATGCACAGGTTCTGTGACAGAATTTGCATAAAAGACCGCTTCAACCTGGGAACAACTGAAAAGGCACCAATATCATGAGTCTTGGCTAGCATTTCTCGTGGTTTGGGAGTTGACACAGCATTCCATCTAGTGTGTGAGTCGGTGATGTGGGAGCCATTCTACGAGTAGAAACTTGGATATTGCCAGCAGCAGGGACTGATTTGCATATGGCTGGGTCCAAACTAGAATGGTGTGGTGAGCAGAAAAGACGATGGGCCTCATTTATGAGCCCTTGCGTCACTTTTACGCCGCCGGTGCGTCACTTTTTGTGACGCACCAGTGGCGTAAACAATGCGCCTTGTTGCGCCATATTTACAAAGTGACGCATCTAGGTAGATGCGTCAGGTATAATGTATGCAAAGGGGGCGTATTGACGCTAGAAAGGGTCGTAGAAGTGACGCAGTGAAATCTATGAGATTTCACTGCGTCACTTCTTGGACACCGTTGCGTCAAAATCTTGCGCCTGCCTCACAACAGGCGAAAGACTGACGCAAGCCCTTTCACATGGGGCTTGCCCCATGTGAAAGGAAGCATTGCTGGAGTTGCGTCACTTTTGTGACACACTCCAGCAATGCGTCACTTTTGCGCTTACAGATACGTCAGAAATACTGACGTATCTGTAACTCCTTGCGACATGATGCCTCATACATTTTTTATTTTTTTTTATTTTTTTTCAAAAACCTTTATTTAACCAACTCACAATTCACCCAGCTTGCAGCCTACAACCCTGGGGACGGCAGCGAAACATAGTCAGCTAGGCCGCGCTATCTACGTGGAACAAACACAGCCGATTAGTCGACAACCCGGGGGTCCGGCGGCATGCAGTAATATGAAATGCAAACATCTCCAGTTCCCCTGAAGTTTCGCTGCCCTTCTTCCTGTTCTGCCACCCAAGGGCGGAGGCAGTATCTCTTTTGTAAATCACCGTTGAGGCAACTCTGCTAGGGGATATATCAGTATAATCCCTACGTGCTAAACAAGGTATAACCTAACCCCGACAACCCCCCCTGTAACGTATAAACTGCCCATCTCCTCGCCCCGTCCGCCCCAGAAACTAGACTATCACACAGCTTCTAAAAACACCCTCCACGAATCAACCCACACTCCATTTCATAGTCTGTCCCTTCCTACAGCTAGACCAAAACCACCCAGAACACCCACTGCTTCAGCGTGCCCCCGGATTCAATTAGGCGAAGCAATGCTCACAGCCCCCACACACCCCATGCATCTAGAGCCAGTGTGTCCGATTCCCTCCCCTAGCTATGTGATGCTCCTAGCTCAGGTGAGTGCTTTATACATCAGGGCCAACTATCTCCTCCAGTAGTTCCTGATCAGTATCTGTCCCCTCCTGCATCGTGTCTTTACGATCCCCAGTGTTCAAATATGTCTGGTACAGGCCCCAAACTTTTTTTGGCCTACTCACAGGCGGGAGCAGCTCACTGTAGGTTTGCGATTGGGTGCAGCAGTACAGCATATCCCTGGCCCATCTACTTTTAGTCGGCAACGGGCCCCTCATCCAGCATATGGCGACAACTCGTCTGGCCCTTAGCAAGCCTATGTCCGCCAGGCGACGTAATCCCACCGGGAGTGCCTTGGATTATCCCAGCAATGCCAGCGCAGGATTAGGCGGGATTTCCGTATACAGTATCGTACTCATTCCCGAAAAAACTTCATTCCAAAATTTGTTAATACCAGGGCAACTCCACGCCATATGCATGAAATCTGCCACTGGGGCATGGCAACGTTCACACTCGGCAGATTGTCTAAGCCCATATCTATGCAGCCGCTTAGGTGTGTAATATACGCGCTGCAGATATTTGAAATGAATCAGTCTGTGTTTGCCGTTGAGAGACAGTTTCCTCGTGTTTCGACAACAGTATTTCCACGTTTCATCATCAATCTGCATCTGCAGATCGTGCTGCCACGCCAGTCTGGCCTTCAAGAGTTGATGTTCCTTGCGTTGAGCTCCTATTTTAAATAAATTTGTGACCAATTTGTTTGGCGAGGACGTTTTAATCACATACGTAAGCTCCGGGATTTCCGGGGGCCCCGCCAGGTCTGGGCCCAAAAGGTCCAGCAGTGCAGTACGTACTCTATGGAACTGGAAGCGCAGCAATAGTGTAGTCTCAACAGCCAGGGGGGCAACCTGCTCCCAGGTTTTCGTCACACCGTCTGTAAATAGGTCTCCCATCTTTATAACGCCCAACTGGGTCAGTGCGCACATGACCCCTTTCTCCGCCAGCGGGGGAAGCCATACCGCCCACTCTATCGGCATAAGTTGGGAGTACAGTAGTTCGCATCCCTGCTCCCGCATCAGCGCGTGCCATGCATGGTTCGTGGCCTTAATCGAGTCCAGCATGCCTATGCTGCGGTCAACCGGTTGGAACACCGTGGCCGGAGGGGGGGCTTGGGTCTGTGAACAATCTTTCTAAAATCAAGTGGGGAATATTAGGGTCCCCGTGTATCCAGGTATGCAGATGAGTCGCCTGAGCCACTCGATAGTATTGTTCCATGTCCGGTGCTCCCAGCCCCCCCAACTCATATGGGAGCGTAAGAACTTTCCACTGAACTCTGGGCTGGTTTCTACCCCAAGCAAGCCGAATAAGAGTTTGTGTCAGGGTTTTGAAAAAGGCCTTAGACAGGACCACCGGGATGTTATTGAACAGGAACAGGAATCTAGGCAAAACCACCATCTCCATGATGGCGAACCGTCCCATTAAGGATAGTGGAAGCTTACACCACGTATCCACATCTTCTACTAATTTAGTAAATGCAACCCCGTAATTTTCCCGGACCAAAATGTCGGGATCCGTATGAAGCTGGATCCCTAAGTATCGAACCGGCTCCGTTGTCCACTGCAAAGGGTATTCCATGTCAAATTGCAGCGTCACAGGTGTCAACGGGAACGCCACTGATTTGGTCCAGTTCACCTTCAGCCCCGAGAGGGCTCCGAACCGTACCACCTCCCTTAATACTGAGGAGAGGTTGGTTTCCGGGTCCCGGACATACAACAGAGTGTCGTCTGCATATGTAGAAATACCGATCTTGTATGTAGGGAAATTGATACCCTCGAACCTATGGTACTCCCGGAGCACGCATGCTAACGGTTCCGCCACTAATGCATACAGTAAGGGCGAAAGGGGGCAGCCCTGTCTGGTGCCTCTACTTATCTCAAAAAGGGGTCCATGACTCGATCGCCCATTCGTAATCTCGCCGTGGGACGGTAGTATAACGCACCTATCATCTGTAAGAAGGGTTCACCCAGTCCAAATTTATGGAGAACCCTCAGCATGAAGGGCCACTCCACAGAGTCAAAGGCCTTCTCCATGTCAAGGAAGATTGCTAGCGCTTTTTTCTCCTGACGCACATGTTGCATCGTCCCTAGCACCGTGCGGATGTTATAGGTGAGGTTTCTGTTGGGAATAAAACCCGCTTGTTCTGGCGCCACTAACTCCGGCGCAAGTAACGCCAAGCGAGTGGCTAAGACTTTAGCATACAGTTTGGCATCTACATTTATCAGGGACAGCGGCCTGCAGGAACCGCACACATTAGGAGGCTTCACAGGCTTCAGAAGTGTGATAAGCAAAGCCTCCCTCATAGAGCATTAATCCCGGGTCACTCCTGTTCATCTAGTCGGCTGTTGTCCCCATTCTCCTGGATGTCCGCATTTCCAGTTCTCTTCTCTCTTGACCATTTTTTCAGCGCTTGCTGCAGTTCGTTAGGGTCTGTAAAGATATGTGAGTGGCCCTGTCTGTTGACACGGAGTTTGGCAGGGTACAACATCGCGTAGTCTAATCCCAGTTCCCGAAGGGGTTTCTTGTGTGGGATGAAGTGTTTCCTTGCTTCCTGCACTCTGGCTGTAAAGTCGGGGAAGAGTGATATCGCCGACCCTTCATATTGTAGATCCGCTTTGGCTCGAGCCAGCCGGAGTGCCGTGTCTCTGTCTATATAGTTGAGTAGTTTTGCTATGATTGGGCAGGGGGGCATCCCCGGGCGCGGCTGGGGGCCCAGAGATCGGTGCGCTCGTTCAACCACGAACATCGTGGAGAACACCCCCTCGCCCAGAAGGGTGGTGAGTAGCTTCTCGATGAATAGTTCCATCTTGCCGGTCTGAGTGGACTCCGGCAGGCCCGTTATGCGGAGGTTACAGCGTCGCGAACGTGCCTCCAAGTCTTCCGTCTTGTCTTGGAGGGATCTCATCAGGTTCTCCACCCACTTGTGGGCAGCGTCTAGATCTGTCTGCGCTTCCTCAACCTCCGTTATTCTCCTTTCCGCCATGTCGTGTCTCTCGGCGTGTTTGTCTAGGCGTTCGGCCATGCGATCCATCCAGTAGGTCATGGCGTCCATTTTGGCGCATAGCGCAGAGATGCTGGATTGGAGGCTCTGCTCCATGGATCGGAGCATGGTCTTGATGTCGGAGTCCTCCGCTTGCTCCTCTTCCTGGTGCGGGATCTCCCTGTGTTGCATAGGGGAGCTTTGTACCTGCAACCGTCTCTGCCCAAAGGGGAGTTTGCTCTGCGTTTTGTCTCCCTTCCCCATCGTGATCGGCTGGTCGTTTCCCAGCTACCAGAACTTTGGAGCCGGCCTCACCTTAGACCCACACTCGGCGTCCAAACGTCACACCACCGCTCAAGTCCTCCCCGAGCACAGCCCGAGATCTGGCGCAATCCACTTGGTTCGGCGGCTCTTGTTAAGTGGTCAAGGCCAACACTGGTTCGACGCAACTCGTCCCGCTAGGTCAGGCAAGGTTCTACTTCCACCTAGGGCTAGTCGCCACAAGCGTGTTCAGCGGGTCTACTGACTTGTTTCCACGCACTCAGCACTGCTACATGGGTGGACAGAGTACCGTCGCGTCCACCCCACTGGATCCACTCAGAGTGCGAGTCTCAATCTATGGAACGCCGCCACAGTGGATCCCCTGAGATCGCGAAGCGGGCCGCGGTACGGGGAGCCACACGATGGGTATCTGGGCGTAGTTTGTGGCCACTCGCTTTATAAATGCCCCCGCTGTGCTGAATTTATTCTTAGGAGGGCTCGCAGTGCCCACCAGGAGTGTTCCGCTATGCCCCCAGTCCGGTCATTCAGCTCCCAGGCCGACCGAAGTACAGCCTCACTCCTCACTGGGCCTACCTCCAATAATGGCGCCTCCACGCGGCGTTACCACTGCTCCACCGCCCGGGGCTTCTACGGTGTCTTCAAGAGTAATAACTTCCCTGGCAGGGCCGCGTGATCGGCCCCTCAAAGCGTGTTTTTGCCGGGGCGGTTCAGAATCAGTGCATGTAGGGTCCGCCTCCGACTCCCGGGACAGACGCACACCTCGCGGCCGCACGCACGGGCACGTCGCCCGGAAGGAAGGTCTGCTGGGGGTCGCGGCTTTCGGCCCACCGGCTCGCGGCTCTCTGCAGCTGCCGACGCTCTTCTCTTGGTGTCGGACCACCACTGCTTTGGGACCGCCGGTGCCACCGGCTATTCCGCCGTCCAAAGAGGGGGTGGGGGGTCTAAGCAGCAGGTCTGTGTGCGAATAAATGCAGGATATTTGGCGGTGCCAGACGGAGCTCCGGGATCAGGCAGCCATCGTGGCTGCCGGCAAGCTCCGCCCTCGTGCGTCATACATTAAATATGACGCATCAGGTATGTCGCAAGGAGTGCGCACTGAGAAGTGACGCATCGCTGCTTTCACGCAGCGATGCGTCATTTCTCATAAATTCGGCCCGATGGATTTAGGCCGAGATCTGTGAATGGGGGGTGAATGTTTGACAATGTTCAGCATTCCATCCATCATCTTTTGGGTTGTGACAGGAGATGTATCCCATCTTGAGAGTTTGACAAAGCAACTGTGAAATTTTAAAACATACTGGTACCAGTTAAAAAAAAAATTAAGGGCCAAAAGACCAAGCCAACTTGCAGGTTGTGTCTAAGGGTGGGCAGATCTCGCGGAGTTGCACTACGTGGAATTTTGCATAAAACTCTGCGGAATTCAACGGAGTTCCGTGAGCGACGGAATTCTGGTCCACCATACATGCTTGTGACCTTTTTCGTGGTGGGATGTCATTGCAGGGGTCTGAAAGTGAGTTAAACACATCTGCCCCGTGATAGTGAGTTAAACACATCTGCCCCGTGATACTTACAACCTTGAAAGAGCAGTGCCTGCACGACAGGAAAGTGTCTTCGTGCACCCAGTGAGAATCTCCGAACACCAAGTCCCTTCTTGACCCCCTTGAATATTTATTATGGCTCATGACCAAAGAAAAAGAGGCAACAATGCAAAGATGTGTTGCGTATTGGTTCAAATATTTAACATGCACATACAGCGCCACAACAACAAGTGGGTAAACTGGTAAGTGTAAGGACCTGTGGTCTCCCAGGTTTTCATTTTCAAGAGAGAGAGAGACAGTGAGTTCGAGGAAATCGTTCAATGGAGATATATCTCCCCCAAAATATAGAAAATGTAAGCTTAGAAATAACATACTGATAATTTATGAGCAGACGCACACCAGGAGGTTCTAAATCTAATATCTGCTCGGCCTTCTGGCAGAAAGAAAGATTGCAGAATGCACAACAGTCTTCAGGGTACGCCCCACCCACCAAAGCCAGCTCCGAGGCATTTGTGTTCTGTGAGTCAGAGGTCCGAGCTCTCAGACTCCAGTACATACTGCATATTTATTTATTTATTGATTTAAGGTTTTATATAGTGCTAGCTAGACCCTTAGGTACCAGAGCACTTTACAGAGTCAAAATGCGAATAATTGAATAATCATTGTCACAGCGCTCTGACACTGCCTTAGGTGCTACGCAGCGCTCTACAAAAACTGCTGATATTTTTTTGGTGACCAACTATTGTGGCGCAGTAGAACCCAACCAAAGCCATATTGTGGGAGGGGTCCACTCACCAGTACTGATCCCATTCGCAAGGGTCACTGGACTCTTCCGGTTGCCTCGGGCCCGAGCACCAGCTCACTTAGATGGAAAGGCAAAGGTAGGCAGTATCCACCCCTGTGCTGCTGAGATCTGCACTCATTCTTCTCAAATACAATAGAAAATTATAGTTAGTTAGACCAGACTGACAGTTAAGGTTCCTGTTCATTTGCATCAGTGTAAGGTGGTGCTCATTTCAGCTGTCAACCTTTCCCACATTTGTTCTCACCCATCTGACGTCAGCAACAGCAGCTCTATAATGCTCTTCACTGCTGTGAATCACCTGGCGTCTGCGCGAGGTGCGTGGCACCATTTAAGTTTTTTCCAATACTCAGTCAGCTCAGCTGTCAGCGGCCATTCTGACAGACCATCTCCGCAGATTTATCTCCAGTGGTTGGCGCACCTTTCTACAGTTCAACACAGCATTGACATTACTCGGCGCTCGAAGCTGAGCCCGAAACGGGCAAAAGTCGTTGAACTCAGCCAGCAGAGCAGAGTTTACCGCCCACCCCTGGTTGTGTCTAATGCATGGTTTCCTCTTCCCAGCCATGCTGGCCTTGCAAAGTTAAAGTTTCTGTTTTAATGTAAGGAGATTTCCTACTAGGCCTGAATACCACTGCGGCTTTCCATCCAAGCACTCACACATAACCTCACTCAGCACAGCTGAGCTGTAAGTTGTGCGAAATACATACTTTGCCATTTCAGTCGATTACAAAAAAAGATTGATTTGGAAACAGCTTTGTGAATTATAGACATATTGACAGCATTTTCTCGTGGAAACAACAGTTCCCGCTATCCACAGGAATGAAAAGATCCATTTAGTTCACTGCAGAATATTTCGCCGCTGTGACTATACCCAGAAATTTGAAGATTTTAGTTTAGAAACCACAGCAAAATCCACCGAAAAGTAATACCAAAATACAAAAATAGTGCTGTGCGTGGAATTATATATAAGAGGTACTGAATTAAAAAAAAAGATATATCTTCAGAACTGATTTAAAAACATACCGAAAAACATGTGCAGATGTACTGTACACAAAATCAAAACGATGTGCAGGTTTATTGTCTAAAGAGTGCACAGTTTATTTACAATGTAGGCAAATCCTCTGGAAGAACGCAGGGTTATGCTTCAATGGCACATTTGCTCCTAACTGATATATAAAAATCATTTGAAAGCTGTGCCGAATTGCATTTTTAAATAAATTGCTTCACATTTTACACGAAGGAGGACATTTGTTGTTTTCTAAAATGTGAGGACACATGGGTGCACGAGGAAAGGTGTTGAAAACAGGCCAGCAGTTTATAAAGACTTTAAAGGTGGGCAAGGCTTGGCACTCCTTTTGAAAGCCCAGCAGGCCACTCGTGACCAGTGTGAGCTTCTCAGCGGCTGATCCAAAGTTCAGAGAGTGAACTAAGCTGAACAGCACTGGGCGTTGTAATATGTAACGAGTGTTCACCCCTCGGGGGACAGGTCTGTCTAAATCACATATACAACAATCACGGAGAATGCGAGCTGTAATCTCAGTTCGGAATCTCCGTGGGACTCATTCAGACAGATTTTTAAAGGAATACGAGTGATTTACTCTAGATTAACTCCTGACTTCTTCCTGAATGTCCCGTTTTATGCTACACCTACCCGTGGCAGAAAAACTGCGAATCTGGCCTAGGGGAGCTTAAGGTAGCCAGCAAATAAACTGTGGTACACTTCTCTTTCCCACACGCAAGGTTGATGGCCTCATAGCAGAATCCAGAGTTCTTGTAGCTAGGTTCCCTTTTCCGCCACTAACACTGTTAGATGTGACTGAAAAGTAGAGCATGAGAATGCGGGTGTTGTAAAGAGGAGACTGATGGCAATCTAGATAATAAATGTATTTATTCAATCGGAAAGGCTCACGGGTGATACGGGAGCAGGGGTTAAGTCAAGGACAAAGATAAGGAAAACCGGGGACGCCGGGGTGACGTCACATAAATACCAAATTCACATTCCAAAATGGAATGTGTGACGTAGAGTCACCAACATAGAGAAAGTACAGCGACACCAACATACGGTCGCTGATAAGGACCAAGATTTAACAAATCACAACATCTCCCTCCTTCACACATTAAATGCTATACAGTCAATCATGAACGTAATCCTCAAAACGCTTAGGCATTCTAACTTGCCTTCCACTTCTAGTTTGAGTACATTTACCACCCAGTTTTGTATCAGTTGCAAAGGCACTGTCCATATCCATTCCGCAATGACTCTTGTCCGGTATGCTACCTTCTGCCACACCTTCTACACTAGACGTGTTAAAACTTTCATCTTCAACTCCCGAATGATGCCTATCAGACACTTCGTCCCATTCCAGAATACTATCATTGGCACCATCCTCCTCTGTTCTTCTTCCTTTCATAATGATTTTCTCTTGTCCTTTTTTTTTAACTTGACTACATCATCCTTGCTTCGCCAACCCTTTCCTTCTATGTACACAGCTCCACCGGAGGCATTCTGTACTTGCACAGGACTACTGTAAGTTGACTCTCCTTTTGCCACTATGAATGGTTTCTTCGTTATCACCCAATCTCCGCGTACTATTTCTTTCACCCTTGCTTTGTTGATCTGATCCAAATATCTTTTGGTTTTTTCCTGTTTGCGCGTGATATTCTCTCTCACCTGGAGCTCGCTGTCCTTTATTTGTTCAGTAGTTTCGCCGTTTTTGTACCAGTTGTTAAATTTAGGTGTAAGTATGTCATTACACTCTCTCCCCCTCATCAAGAAAAATGGCGTAAACTTGGTTGTCTCATTAGGAGTTCTGTTGTAAGTGTTTATTTTTTCTCGGATGCTTTCCTTCACATTCAACTTCGATGTAATTGCCAGTTGGAGCCCTTCTTTTATGAATTTATTCATTCTTTCCACTTGGCCGTTGCTCTTTGGGCTATACAGTGGTGATTTTTCTTGCTTGATGCCTGTACTTTCAAAGAGCTCAGTCACTTGTTTTGATACCAGCTGAGTGCCGTTGTCGGAGACAACAATCTTGGGTTGTCCTTCCATCGCAAACGTTTTCTTGAGGAATTTGTTGACTTGTTCTGTTGTGATTGAGTGCACGAATTTGTAATGTACCCATTTTGTGTAGTAGTCCGTCAGAACAATCGTATATTTGCAGTCATCATTCAATCCGTAGAACGGACACGCGAAATCTATAGCAACCTTTTGCCATGGTCCGCTGGGTATTTCCACTATCTGTAACTCTCCCTTGCATATTTTCCAATGTTTGTCGGCTCTGAGACAGGACTCACACCTGTCGATGAACTCATTCACATCATGATGCATTCTCGGCCACCAGTAGTGTTTTTTTATGATATTTTTTGTAGCACTGCTTCCGGGGTATCCTTTGTGAGCTAACTTTATTATTTTCTCTCTTAAAACTGTAGGTGGTATGAATTGGTCACACCTCTTTAGGAATCTGTTCTCTATCGTCAGTTCCTCGCTTATCTGTTGATAGCTTTTGTACTCGTCTGCAGATTCCTGATAGGAGGACACTTTGACTTCACATAGTTCATTACTTTTCTTATTGTCTTGTCTTCTTCTATTGCTTCTTTCCACTCTGTTTCCGTCATGGAACCACTGTTTACTTCCATAGCCTCTACCCAAGCTACTACGCATTCCACATCATCCAGTGATTCGTTGTCCTGGTTGCCCACTGGCAGCGCGATAAACAGTCCGCTCTGCTGTTTAGACCTCCTTTGATGTGTCTAATGCTGAACGTGTACTCTTGGAGTTTCAACAGCAGCCTTATTAATCTGGAGCTAGCTTTTCCACTTCCACGTCCTTCTCCGTCCATCATATACACCAATGGCTTGTGGTCTGTTACTATTTCAAACCTTTTTCCCTACAGGTAGTTTTTTAGTTTTTGAACGGCCCATACGCACGCAAGTGCCTCGCGCTCAATCGTACTGTAGTGTTTTTCTGTGTCACTTAGCATCCTAGATATGAACGCAATAGTGTTTTCTTGACCTCCTTTTTCTTGGCAGAATACAGCTCCTATGCCTTTTGCACTGGCATCTACTGTGATGACATTCATCAGCATGGGGCCGTAAGCTTTCAAAGCAGGTGCTTCTGCAATTTCTTTTTTTATTTTCTTAAATGCAAAATCCTCCAAACTGGACCAATCGTAGATCACATTCTTTCGTAATATTTTCCTTAGTGGTTCCACCTTATCTGCATATCCCTTTATGAACTTGGAATAGTACTCACTAAGTCCTAGGAAAGACTTTAGGGTCTCTTTGTCTTTTGGTTCTGGTGCCTCTCTTATAGCTTGTACTAGATCCTCCTTAGGGGTTATTCCATCGGATGATAGCACGTGTCCCAGATAATCTATTTTCCTCTCCATAAATTTACACTTTTCCTTTGATACTGTCATTCCCTGGTTCTTTAGGATGCTTAAAACTTTGCTGAGAACTTGTAGGTGTTCTTGTTCATTTTCGGTATGAATTAGAATATCATCCTGGAACGGATGTATGACGTTTCAATGCATGCTTTTACAACGCATGCCATTACGACGCAGGTTTTACAACGCAAGTCGTTACAACGACTTGCGTTGGAGGGCGCTGGATAGTGAATAGTTTAATTTACTATTCCAACTCCAGTCCCCGTGGATAGTAGGGAAGGTGTTGGATAGTAATTAAACTATTCCCTATCCTAGAGCGCCCCCAGCGCAGTGCGTTGTAATAACTTGCGTTGTAAAAGTTGCGTCGTAAGGGTAGTGCGTTGTAAAAGTTGCATTGTAAAGGATGTTCCCCTCCTGGAACGCCTCTACTCCTCTAATTTTGCCAAACAGGATGTCCATTAGCTTCTGGAACACACCAGATGAGGATGCCATGCCAAATGGCAGTCTTATATACCTGTAGGCACCAAATGGTGTTATGAATGTTGTGAGCTTTTTTGATTCTTCTGACAGCATCACCTGATGGTATGCGGCTTTTAGGTCAATCAGGGTGAAATACTTTGAGCCAGTTACAGATTGTAGAATGTCCTGAATCATTGGGAGCGGGTGGCAGTTCACTAAAATATTTTTGTTCAGAGATCTGAGGTCCACACACAGCCTTATTTCCCCTGTCTTCCTTTTCTTTGAGACCACAATCGCAGACACCCACTCAGATGCATCGATTTCCTCAATTACACCTTCTTGACACAATTTTGCTAGCACCTCTTTTAACTCTGCTCTTATTGACAATGGAATTGTTCTCACTTTGTGTTTGATGGGTTCCGCATCTTCTTTTAACTTAATTTCACGTGTGAAACCTTTTACACACCCTATTACGTCCTTAAAGACTTCCTTGTACTTTTCCAGCACTTCTTCTACACTTCCTCTCTTCTCCTCTATACATATGTTATTCACGAAGTCTTCTCTAAGGATAATTGGTTCTTTAGCACCTGGTTGAAGAATCACGCCTAACTTTGCCAGATCCTTCCATCCTACTAAGATCCTGCCTTTAACTGCAACATATATTTTAGTGTTTATTTCTCTTCCTTTGAACATTAATGTATCACAAAAATATCCCACAATTTCTATATCCTGCTCCCCAAAAGCTTTTGGGTTTACATCTGTGTCATGTAACGTTACATCATGCCATTTTTCTTCAAATAACTTATCGGATATGATTGTTATAGGTGACCCAGAGTCAGAAGTGAACTTTAACTCCACATTTCCTATTTTTACAACTCCAATGGGTCCTTTTATCTTTCCATCCACCATTTCAACATATAGTACAATTTTATCACACATTTCTTCACCAAAATCCCCCACAGTATTCACCTTTACAATTTCTGTTGGTCTTTTTGTTTTATATAGCGCAGTATAGTGGCCAAACCTTTTACATTTCATGCATCTTTTACTGATGGCCGGACATGACCTACAATCTGCTAGATGTTCTTGCGACCCACATCTGAAACAACGTAAACTCCTACCTCCAACCTTTTTGTCTCCCCAACTTCTCTCAGAAGTTTTTTGTTCATTTTTCCTTTTATCCTGTAAATAAAATACGTTAGCTTTACTATTCCTGCATGACAATACTTTTGTTGTTATTAACGATCTTTCAATGGCTTTTGCTATGTCGGTTACATCCTGTAGTGTAGGGTTTCTGCATGTTAACAACCTCTCTTGCACCTTTTTGGAGTGACAATAAAACACCACTTGATCTCTTATATAGATGTCAGTCATTTCATTGAACTCACAATCCTTTGCTAAGACTCTTAAACATGCTATGTACTCTTCTACTGTTTCACCTTCTTCCTGCTTCCTCAACGCAAGTTTAAGCCTATCAACCATTATGTTTCTTTCCTCATCATACTGTTTTTCTAGCCTTTTTATCGCCTCCTGATATTCATTGAGAGGTATAAACACTCCAGGTGGACTTTCATATTCTGGTAGGCTATCTAATACCTCCTGACCAGCTTTTCCCAATAATCCAAAAAGAAGTGATTTTTTCCTTTCAGCATCGTATCCCTTGCCATCTATGGATATAATATAGTTCTCAAAGGCTCTTAACCAACTTTTCCACTTCATTATGGGTTTCGCGGGTTCTTCTAGGAAGAGTAGTGGAACACAGATATTATTACTTTGAGCCATATTTGGTTTTACTTCCTCCTGACTGATGTTCAGTTTAGTTTGCTCTTCTTTATTTCCTTTTATTATTACTCCTTTATACCTATTTATTTTGATATTTTCCCCATTCACCGATACCGTATACTCCTCTTTCACTTTTTTTTAGCTTAATTTAGGTTGCTTGTAAATAGTGCGCACTCGGTTACTGTTTACTCTGCCTCTAATTATTTCTTCCGGTTAATATACTAATTTGCGTTTTATCCTTAGTGTATTGTCCATTCATTCCATTCTCTGAGGCAATGTACGTTCTTTTCATGTTTTAATACAATGTGCCCTCCTTCGTGTTTGCCGCTTATACTTCGCACGTTATCCTGACTGGATTTGGTCAATTTCGCATCTCAAAATGGCCGCACGCTTGCACGTCATATGACGTTGTGCCAATGAGCTGTCAGCGTTGTTCAGTACACATAAATCGATCCCGTCATGCTTCACGCGCGTCTGTCAGGTTCGCCAAGCGCCTCCTCATTAGTATTACTCAGCGGTGGCTCATTAAAGGTATACCACTTACTTTCAGTTCTTTTTTTTTTTTTTTTATTTCCTTTGTTCCTTCGTAGTTACCTTCGTTATTCTTCCAAGTCCGCTGTACACCTTGCAGATTTGCAACTTGTCCGTGAGCCTCTCCTCCACTATGTCCTCGTCGCCATTGTTGTAAAGAGGAGACTGACAGCAATGTAGATAATAAATGTATTTATTGAATCGGAAAGGCTCACGGGTGATACGGGAGCAGGGGTTAAGTAGGGGATAAAGATAAGGAAAACCGGGGACGCTGGGGTGATGTCACATAAATACCAAATTCACATTCTAAAATGGAATGTGTGACGTAGTGTCACCAACATAGAGAAAGTACAGCGACACCAACATACGGTCGCTGATAAGGACCAAGATTTAACAAATCACAACAGCGGGTTACTTTGAGATGCCAACGGAAGCCATTTTGAACTCCAGTGAGGGCATCGACCTGGTAGACAACAGAACAATTTTCACTGGTGGCTTCAAGTCTGGAACATCTTGGGGTTCAACGCAGGACCCAAGAGGTAGTGAGGGTTGTGAAAGGCAGCCACTGCCCCTCATTATGCTTCACCTGTTCCTTGAACACTTGTACTTGAGATTATGCTAGGGCACATCTCTCGTGCTCCATCTTTAAATAACAAGGCACTGTTTCTTCCCCATTCCTCACAGAACTTGAAGTTACACAAAGCTGGGGAGTTTTTTCGGTTAAGGGATGACAGAGAAACAGCAGAACGAAGAAACAATGAAGACATGAGAAGGATAGTCACCGGGTAGAAGGCACATGTGGAGAAGAGAAGATTGTTAGAAGAGTTTAGAACTGCTCCCTTGCACTACATTTTGCACACAAAAAAAATGGATGCCGATGAAGTAAGCTGTGAAATGGGGCCATTAGAAGGGTACAGGACAAGCTTCAGGAAGACTGTAAGGAGTGTGTTCACAATAAAAGGATGGTTGCCATGGGGCAATAGAATTAAAGAGTAACCCACCGCAAACCGATTAAAGGAATTTGAAAACAAATATGTTACCGACGGGAGGGGTACTTGTGAGTGTCGGGATAAGAGGCTGGAGCAACATCAGATTGATTGGGAGGCGGATAATTTTGAGTGAATGCAAATTCAGAACAGCATTTTTTTTATCAAGTTACTTTCGTTAGCAGGGTGTGCTGGGAAACAATATTAATTGGATACACATGAAAGAGAACGTGAAATTCAACACAACTACCCTTTTGACATGGAACTGCTCAGAAATATCTCTTCAAATAAAACAATGAGGCAGAAAAAAATAAATCACATGCAGGTCATTTTTGTTCGTTTTATTATTATTGATACTTTTGTTAAAAAAATATGATGAAGTTATATACCACATCTTTACAGAAGCACTTCTAAAGAGAAACAGATGTGGGTCTCACATCATCATTGTCATCTTCATCACCACACGCGTACAATCACCCCCGGAGAAATAATCCTCAGTGTACAAGCTCGGCCAATCACAGTGAATGTTCACCACTCACAGCCAAGTTAGCAAGAGCATGTTCATTAAATGTAGGTGTCAATGAAGATATCTACTACATATTGTAAGCAGTGAGCGGAGGGAGCCCAAACAACACAGGTACGGTGGCGTCGAAACATCCTTTAGGCCAGTGTTTGTAGCGGTTGGGTGGAATGTTATTGATTATTATAGCTTATCTTTCACTCTGTTGGCTGAGGAAAGATGGGTGTGGAATGAGGAGGACAGAGATGGAGTGGTATCCATCAGTCCTTAAGCGGCCAGTCTCAGGACAGAAAAGTTTATGCCAGCTCCTTGTGGTACAGTACAGTGCAACAGACTTGGAGATAGAGACACGCTTTCCTAACTTTCAGAATTTCCTTTGAAGGTTTTCTTTGATGGTACATGTACAAACAATATTTTTTTTAAAATATTAAAAAAGGAGTAGGTTTTAAAAATCTAATGAGGACGCCTTAATGTTCAAATCCTAACAATATAACAATTTCAAACTTGGAAATCATTGCTTAAATGTTTTATCCACAAATTAAACCAAGGATCCAAGATTCTGACAAATTTCTTGTGAAAATTAGCTCTACACCACTAAAACTGGAAGCAGAAGTGGGCTGCTCCCTCTCCCTCACTAACTGCACAAGGTCATCCAATTTATATCCCAGAGCTCCTGAACTATAACTCTCCATATTTTCTCTCACTTGTCCAAGGACACTGCCCATGGCCATCGTTCGGTTGTTATAGAGGCGTTAAGCTGCTCTGTCGTTAAGATAAACCTAAAGTCTTACAGCTGCTAAGGTGGGTGGCGCCTTTCAAGTGCGTCCATCTCAAGTTCACTCTCAACACCACCATCCCAAAATGGCTTCCAGCTTTCCCAGGATTGTTGTTCCATGATGCAGGGTATGGGGTTGAAATTGCTATCCCTATGCTTCTCTTTGCAACCCTTGTTTGCAATCTATATCATTTAATGAAAGTGTCTTCTGATCCCTTAAAAGGGAACAGGCCGTTAACATCTACTATTTTTAGTAAATTGGTGTTTCAGCTTCTAATGAGCCTTATTTTCTTAACCCACTGCCACGTTAGATTTGTATTAAAAATTGTTTTTAAAAAATCGTTTTCAGGGGTGAGCAGTCCTGTGATGTCAGTTACTCAATGGGGGTTCAAAGGGTGTGCAGTGAAACTTCACTTAATCATATTTAGGTGAACTGATTGATGCAAAATCACTTGTTTTGGTTCCCAGCTTGCTTCTCTTTCAGGTTGTCCCTCTTCTGCATCGGTTTATGCCCCAAAATGCTACTTCCTGGCTCTGTAGAGTGGCCTGCCCCTGTTTCCAAAGAATCTACATGATTCAACTGCAGTCAAAAACAATATCTGAATTCTGGCTACATCCACTCACACTGCAATGGGAACGGTAGAGTTTTCACTGACATCACATCTGACACTAGAGTGGCTCTGTGATCTTACATATTTCATACACTGGCTTGACAGCGCCGCTGTCGCCAGCCAAGTATATGAGCATCACTTGAGAGGGACTTTGGCTCCACCCACATGTTGGAAGTCAAGAGTACATGTTTTGATTGGGAAGAAGTTGTGTGCTTTCAAAAAAAGTGCTTGCCCTCCACTGTAGCTGTGATCATTTTATTTATCCAGTTGGCTGAGGTTGAACTTTCAGGGGCACACACATGACATTATAATGTTGTAAAAATTTCTTAGATAACTTGATAGTTTATTGTGTTTGTTTGCTCCAGCAGCAGCACTGATGGGAGGAGGGCAGTCATAACCCTACCTGGATGTTTAGGTCTAGCTTGACAGTTCAACTGTCACCTAACTTTTTAACATACACCAGCACTATTCTACTGTTCTTTATTTCCACACAAATACATATAAATTCCCATGCTAATTACTTGTAATGCTTCACAGTACCATACAACATTTCTTTAAAGCCAGACCTATTCGCATTGCCAATGCTTGTTGTCTAATTGTTTTGCATTCCGATGCTCTGTTCTGTCCCCCTGTTCCGTGTTTAGTGGATTATGTGCCGGGAGGAGCACAAATTACTGTGACGGGAGGAGTCCAGGCAGTAATTCTGGGCTTGATTCACAATGATAATTGTACATATAAATGTGATTTGCATGTTCAAATAGTTTATTTTTCAAGTGGAAAATTATTTTTGCAGTTTACAAAAGTAATTGCTGCAACTGTAAAAAGATGTATTTCCTAGAAAGCCTCTGTTTGAATAAATGTCTCAATGGTAGAGGAGTGCAAGGAATGCCATGGCCACAAACGGACGTTAGTGAATATTCACAATCTCCCCCATAAGCCAATTCCCACATCAGTAACAATTAGATATTTGCTGCTGAAAAAGGTGTGAGTGCATTTCTTTCCAGGGATGTATGGCTAAAGGAACATCCCAAAATTCGGGGGGCGGGAGTTCCTTCTGGGTAAAATAAAATTCTCCAAACCTTTGGTATTTATATGCAAGCAAAGTTCTGCTAGCCATTTGTTATGTGACCACTGACTTATCTCCAGGTGAAGGCCCTGGGAGAAGAACCTGACAAAAATGTTTTGGAAAACAAATCTAAGGCGACAGATGGAGAAATTAAAGTCTGGAGTTGATGGAGGAGTTACAGTAAGTCCCTGTGTCTAAAGGTAAGACATTAGGGGGCACATGAGAAACAGGGCTGGAGAGACTCAAACTGACATTTGTTCCTGCTTCCTCCTTGTTTCTGTGACTGTCGAGTGACACCTGGACATGTAAGGCAAACATTTTACTCAACCTCTGAAAACAAGATGGCACTGGCAGAAGAAGGCTGGTTGCTCATTTCCACCATAACGACGAAAAAGCTGCTTATCCATCTGGTATCCTTAGATGTCAAACTATGCCTGAATGCTTTACAGGTGTATTTTATGCAACCTTTCCACTTCACATGGATGTGGCGCCAGAAAAATCAGATACTGCATACACAGGGTTATATATGAAATTCGGTTATCACCATAGGAATAAAACATGGTTTAAATTTCCAAGTCATGGTATCTTTGGAGAAAACAATGTATGTAAAGTCAGCTGACAAAACCCTCAGATCAAATATAATTCTAGTTAACAATATCGCCACCAGAAATTTGAGGATCAGATTATTGTCAGCATAGCCTACTATTAAATTCAAATCCCACAGGAATATGTGGTACTGGAGAAAACATAGTCACTAAGCCTTTGAAAAAACTGAAAGACCACAGGAATCTCAAAGAGCAAAGACTCCTCAGTTTGTCTTAAAATGCAGAACCTTCACCTTCTGCTTGCAAAAGGGATTTCATTGTCCTTTGCCTTGTATCTACCATGATGTCAACCACCTAATTTGAAAGCACATAATTCAAACACCTTAAGATGTCTAGTGGATACTTCTAGACTTTTCTGATCTGGATAATGCAAGCTACCACCTTTATTAAAACAGGAGGTAGGACATTTCTGTAACATGTAAGAATTCCCTTGACCAAGAGGAGATAATCGATGCAACATGCATGCCTGGGCCAAATGTCTAACCAACTGCACTGCTTGAAGTATCCTTTGCAGAATGAAAAGGGGTATCAATGTGTTTATATGCTGAACCTCTCTGGAAATGTAAAACCTTTCTCATACTTGTGTTGATGCCTATTCCAATAAACTGAATCATAGCCACCGGCCCCTTTCTCATACTTGTGTTGATGCCTATTCCAATAAACTGAATCATAGCCACCGGCCCCAGGCTCCGATTTCTGAAAACTCAATGAGAACCTTAGATCGTGAAGTAGAATTGAGACTTCGAGATGTGTGGTCAGCATTTTTAATACCTAATGATCCTGGTAAGGAAAACCTGCAATTCTTGTAACTTTAAATGTACTTCCATAAACTTGTTGCAAAACTTGGAGTGCATAGGTAAGGTCATGGGGATTATCTTTGAACTGAAATGGTATGTTACCCACTATGAAACAGAATAATCTTTTGCGTGATTGCAGAATGGGGATTTAGAAATATGCGTTTGAAAAGTCAATAGAATTTATATGATCTACCCAGAGTTTTTGTTTTTTCACAATCTTTTTCATAACCCATAGGTCTAAAATAGGTCTCAGATTTCTGCTTTTATATTTTAGATGAAGGTGTACCTTAATTAAAACCCTATGGGGTCATTGTAAACGACATACAACTTCAGTTTCATTCCTCTTAAAAGGTGAAACTGGTTTACCAACAAGTCCAACCAAGTCATTGTTTCCAATGAGAAAAAGAATCCTGTCTTGTACTCTGCTTGGAATTATTAAATTGATTTTTCTTGGGCCACTAAAGGGGCTGGTTGATAAGAGTACATTCAAATCATTAGCCCTCTTCTGACTACTGGGTATTTAGATCAATGCTGGCTTTGACAAATATGACTTCTTCGAAAATTTGTTCAGAGCCATTGACCTACATTGCTGCAATATATAACAAGAGTTTGGAGTCGCCTGCAGATTTTACGATCCAACACTTCATCTGATCACTTAAACACCTCTAATGTATGGCCCTCTTTGTCCATCTAACCTTCTGTCTCTTCACAAAGTAACATGAACTGGACATCAGGAAAATATATGACCAGACACACCCAAAAATGCCTTTTAATTGCTGATGATGCTTCCATATCTATTGCAATAATACCTACACAGAGAGTCTTAATATTCTGGCTAGATAATACATTGTCACTAATCGAAATCATCAGAGGACACCTGCGTCAAGGTTTTTGCCTGTTCCTGCATTATGTGGCCTACAGCGTTTTCCACCAACTACCATTGTAAATGTATCTTTGCCACCTGCATTTTAAATGCTACCTCACATCACCTTCTACATCCTCGTCTCTTGCTCTGTGAAAAGCTGCCGGGCAATTTCCTGAAAAAAATCCTACATCTCTAATATCAAACTGTTAATTTGAACAAATTATTTCCACAATTTGTGGCACAGTTTTTCTTTTTTGAACACAATGTGGATCTACAGCTGTCAGTGTTGATTCCGTCTGTGCATTGGAAAAGGATTACATATATCTATATCATGTTTGAACTGGAGTCCAGTACAGCATATTAATGACATTTGCACTCAAAGTTTAGACTAGTTTTAATACAAGAAAATATAAAGGGTGTTTAGACCCTGTTAATGTGAAGTACATATTTAATGCTTGTTTGTAAAATAATGTAGGTCTAGCTTGAAATAGTTCTCGATTCATGACATTGTTTATAAAATTACATTTGAATTTGTTTAGATCAATTTCTGAAAATAAAATGTATACATTTGCTTTGGTTCTAAAGAATGTGCGACCCAATACTAAATTGAGAATAAGAAGCATATATACTTGAATTACACTTAAAACAAAGTGGGTTTGTATGCTAAATCTCATAAGTATAAATTGAGTGTACTTGTCCAAGATCGAGATATTGAGCAAGGGCAAGTAAACTTGCTCTAAAAGGATCTTTATCAGGTACTAAGATGACAATTAATTTGTATTAATTAATTTACTGGATCGTTAGTTGGCCTACTAGATCACACTACATTAGGGGTCTTCAAACTGAGGGGCAGCCCCAGTAGGGGGGCCTAAAGTGATACGGGGGGAGGGGCCTGCCAGGTTCTGGCACAAGGAAACATTATGCTGATAATAGTGCTTTGCTTTATACAGCAGCAGTAAGCCACTTTCAAAGGGGCCATCACTAACATCTTTTGTCATTTATATCCTAGCTGGGAGTATGTGTCAAAAGGGAAGGGACTCCAAATATTCTTCAAAAGCCCATCCCATTTCTAATAACTAATAATCACACCGTGAATACTTTTACACGTTAGTAAGGCCTGCCGGACCAGAATAGTATGTTTGGCAATCATGTAATTGATTGAATTTTGAAAACGCTACCAGAACTTAACTGCAATGTTTAAATAAGTGTAGACATATTTAAACATTGCCAATTTAATAGAATAGTTGTGAAAAATTCTGAGGAGGGAGCCAGATGATTTTATTTCCATGGGGGGGTTGGCATTAAAAAGTTTGAGGACCACTGCTCTACACGATTACCTTTGTGCAGTGAGCCCACAAAAGTGTGACTGGCATTGTTTGCAAAGTAAGCTGCTCTGTTTATTACAGCTTTGTTGCTGCAACTCTCCCCTTAATATCAGGCAATACAGCAAATTCCCCATCAGATTATCTATCTATAAGTAACAGAACCAAGTATAGCTGATTTCTCAGATACACTCGGGCGGCACTTGTGTTGCACAATTAAGCGGACACTGTGAGTTCATCCTTCGGATGCCCTACTCCACACTCGAAGATGCCTCTGGGACCTGTTTTCCAAATACTATCAGCTTCAGTTCTTTTTCAATAATGAGTGCAAAAGATTTCATCCTTTTCTTCTTCCATGGAGGCCCATGTGTGAAATTTCGTGAATTGCTCCTTGAACTTACACATTTATTTTATATATTTTTTTCACATTGGCCCCACACCTGGGCGCTAGCGTCAGTCACATTTTCATGAATGGAAGCATTGCTTGCCACTCAGTTTAATTCCCTAGAATGAAAGTCCTTCGTGGTCATGAAGTCACCTTTCCAAATATGGCTACCATCATAGACTTTCAATTGCCATATACCACATTCAGTCTGTTTTTAAAAATTCCTTCTTGTTCGAACCACAACTGTTAAACCATGAAGGTATTTTGATCCTTTTACAATGTTTTTAAACACAAGGGCAAATAAAATGATCTTGATTGTGTCCTGGACACAGCTCAGCAGTGTGCCTGATACCAGAGGCACAGAAAAGAGTACTGAAGGATTATTTACCTTCACTATAGGCAAATGTATCTTCTATGGATATCCTAAAAATATGGCATGCATATGCCTGTCCTGGACAGAGGCTGGGCAGCCCTGCTTTAAAGGGTCACCATATCCAAGCACTGTGCAACACTCTGGGATGGACATATGGCACAAACCAAACCATCGCCCTGACAGCCTGAAAAGAGTTCTATGGTCCCAGTTCGTGGCTCGCTTTTTCCACAGATTAACAACCGACTGAAAATGATCTATTAGAAAGGGTCATTTACATTCAAGAAGGTGACTTAGGGCACAACGCCAGTCTAGGCTTGACCCTACTGATATATCTTGATGTTTGACTGTGTGCCGGTCTCTCTTTGCCCCTTTCTTGTCGGTCTGTCCATTTTCTTTACACTATACCAATATAGCAAACCTATGCACCTTGATCAAATGAGAATTACCTGATATTGTCAGACGCAGCAGCCTGTTGGTGGTGCCATGATTAAAAAGTAGGCATCACTCTATGGTGTGGTAAGGAGGGTGTGGGCCTCTCCATTCCATATTGTCAAGTCTATGGGCCAGCTAGTTCTGCTAACCAAAGAAGTCTTATAGATAGTGGCGGGCCTATTACATTATGTCAAGTGTAGGGGTTCTGTGTTGTGGAAATAAAGAGGGGAATGTGTTGAGAACCAGCCTATGATGTCAGAGGCACTTACAGAACCATCCTATATTGACATGAAGAGTTGGCGTATCCATCTGTTGGAATGACAAGTAGGAGAGCGCGCCTTTGAATTTTGTCCAGCATGGGCACTGTCCTGTGAGATCAACAGCAGAGACTGTGGAGTTTGAAGCTGGGAAGCACTGTTTTATAACAAAAGCAAGGGAGTAGGGGACCGTCAGATAATGTTATGGATGAAAGATAGTGTCAACAAGTTGAAAAATGAACAAGGCAAAATTGATATTGATAATTAAGTTATTAGAGTGGGATACTGAAGACTACACCCAAGCACACACGTGATTCAATCTCAAAATGGCCTTCAACGGCGCAGAGATATCCTAAAGCATGACTGTAGTTCTAGAGTGTGACCTGCTCTGGAACAGGGCTTCCCTCACATACCAGATACCCATATTCCATATGTGGGCCCTTAAAGGTTCGTGGATGTTGGATGAGTGCCTAACTGCTCAAAAGGGAGATTTTAAGTTTAGAACAGGACTCCAACTACAGGGGCGACCATGGGCTTATTTTGAAGAGTCCACCTTGGCAGTAGACTCTCACAATCCAGTCCTTCATTCTTGGACAACTGAAGCTCAAACAAAATTATATTTTGTAGTGTACTAGGCCAACCCCATAGTAGGGACTTTTAACTGAAAGGGTGCCATTCCCTGTTAAATATGATGTCTTTTCAATAACTGTTCTTGTTTGGAAGAAGAAGGATCTTCTTTCGTGACAGAGGCAATGCAGATAGATAGATAGATAGATAGATAGATAGATAGATAGATAGATAGATAGATAGATAGATAGATAGATAGATAGATAGATAGATAGACAAATAGATGCTAATGCATGTAGAATCTCCAGTAGCTGTTCCTCTTTTGATGTCCTCACTGATCGAGACATTGACCTATCTCAGAATTTGACCTTGAAGGAACTCATTGCGTCTTTAAAAAACTCCCCTCCTACACAAACCAATTTAACGGGTCTAGACTTCACCAAAGTTACCTCAAAATATATTGAATATAATATGGCCAATGGAAGTAAGCAATGGTGTATAGTGTTAACCTGGCACAGTAGAAAGCAAGCAAAACCACGGCCCTCCCTCTCCATCCCTAGAAACTCCTTGAACTCCATTTTCTAGAGCGTCAAACGTACCCCAACTTGGATTTCCTTCGTGAAGTAAACAAGGAATACCCTGGAAGATACAGATGTTGACACGCTGAAACAATAACTGAAGGGAGGATGACCACCCTCATTTACTTTCCCAAATCCTCAAAAAGCCCCTCATTCCCCCCACCCCCAATTCACCCGACCACAAGATTTCCCACTGAGCAAATACTATACAGGCCATGCGGCAGCTGTCTTTTCGAGACTGCCCAGTCTAACCAAGAGTCCTACGTATCCGTTGAATGCCAAGTGGCGGTTGGCGGGCCCTCCTCTTTGGCGCAGGTTATAAACAGCTCCCAGAAACACTGTCCTTTCAGCCAAAGTAGGGGTTCTCGTTCTGGAAATTGTAATCAGGGCAGACCTTCTGCACTAACTTGTAGTCAATGCTGTAGAAGGAGATGAAGATGCAGATGACCTTAAAGGGCTTAGCACATAGCCAAGCCGCGTGGCTCTGCGTGTGCTCTGTGAAGCAGATCTTGGAAGGGTCGTAGAGACAGGGCTTGTTTTTCCGGGCCCTATTGGTCTTCTCGTACTCGATGTGGCAGTTGAAGGTCTTGGAAGCCTTTGTCTCGATGGTTGACTGCTGAATCAGGTCAAACTCCACCACCTTGGTTGGCGGAACGATACTGACCGAGACATTGCCCAAGCTGGATGAATTGTGGCGGAAATAGACGCTGAAGGTGCCATTAATGTGGTCCACAATTTTGCCTGTCACCAGGAGACTGAACTTGAGTGTCTTGATGTTGAAGTAAAAATCCCCCCAGCCAAAGATCTTCTTGCTGCGGCCAGTCTTTAGGGACGGCTTGCGCTTGGAGCGAGGGTTGACTTTATCGACCGCTGTATGGTTCTTAGTCCAGTCCCAAGGGTTCAGTAGATTGTAAGGGTCGATTTTAGCCTTCAATGAATCCTCAGAGAATATTCGGGAAGGGTTTAAGGAATGAGCCTTGACAGTACCGTAGGGTCCATTTTTCATAATACCAGTCGCCCCCAACTCAAGGTAGCTTAAAGTTTCCGTCACATGATCTTCTGTGAAGGCCACCTGTAAAACAGAATGACTTTATTTACTTAGGGAATCAAATTAACCTTAAACCAACACATATAACAAAATGGTGAAACATTAAGGCACAAAGCTGCTGTGTTTTTTGCTTCTTTAGCTAACGGACCATGGCCATGAAGGGACTGATTGAAAATCATACTCATTGGCCTATGAAAAATGACACAGGGGTCTAAATTAAGTGATTAATTGGTACACATGTACCACCCCGACAATAACAAACAATACTGGTGGAGGTTCATACACTAGTTGACAGTCCTAGCAGCCGGCACAGAGAGTACTGTTAGGAGAAGCACCCTGACTACATTTAAATTCTTATTTCAGTCAGTAAGAAGGCTTTATTTCGATAAAAACATATCATAAAAGCATCACATATTTTAAAAACACATTTACAATTAAGATCATCAATTAATCTATTTACACCAAATTTTACAACCAATACTTAAAAATTAAAGACAACATTTGGTCAATTGGTTAAAAGTCCAGATTAAACAATTTGCTTAAGCCTTTTATTTCTGACATACCATGCCCATGATAAAAATTTAAAAAGACCACAGGCATACGATAATCACGAGTCTGCCATCAAAATGCGCAGAGCCTCATTATGACACCTAGTGCCTAGCAACCGACATAGCGGTTTGAGCCACCTTTTCCTTGGCTGGACATACGCCGGGCATGCAAACAGAAAATGCGCTACAGATTCTATTTTGGTTCTGCAGAAAGGGCAAAATAGTGTTGTTTGGGCCGGGAGGTTTCCATCGAGCAGTTAAGGCGCGTACTGGAAGAGCCCCGACCCTAAATCTAAAATAAAGGGCCCTATCAACTGGCTTACAGACAATATCTAGATAAAGTTCCTGTTGCGGCGAGTCCTTAAACTTTAAGAACTCGCCCGTGAGTCCACCCAGAGTATGGTGAATGTTAGTTCTAGACGCAACCCAATTCCAATAAAGACTCTTTAGGGTTGCCTTCGGTGGAGAGGACCTACTAGCCCATGCTTCACTAAGCCCAGACCGCCAAGTAAAGCTTTTACGTCTTTTAACCACTTTACTTTGTGCCATCCTGGCAATGACATTACTTCAGATAACCCTTTAGCATATTTGGCCAATTCAGGCACACGCCACAGCCGGGCCCATAGGAGCAACGGCCAGAGTTTTGCCAGATCGTTGATTGGGCGACTGCCTAAATCAAGTAATAGGGGTATCATTGGGGTGCTCTGTGGGAGTGACATAAGGTCCCTATAAAACTTATTTTCGGACCAAATCAGTTGTTCTATGTTAGTAGTGCCCCATAGCTCTGCCCCATAAAGAGCAGAGCTAAGTCCCGCGAAGCGGCACCCGCGAAGCGGGTGCGGCGAGCTGTAGCCAAGAGTTCAGGTCTCCCAACCAAAAGCTCCTCACAATACGGTCGCAAGAAATGTCCCACAGGGAGGGAGGAAGCAGGGTTTTTTCTCGGCCAGGCGTCCTGTGGGCGGGGCAGACCAGGAGAGCGGACCAGGTGTTCTTGGTCAGTCAGGCAGGGACTCCTGGGTGATTGAGTCCCTGCAACGCCGCTCTCGCACCAGTCGCGGTGTTTGCTTGCCTCACAGCGTCCACGGCCCCTCAAGCCCAGGTGAAACACGGCTCCTGTTTGGCAATTGGCGAGCTGTAGCCAAGAGTTCAGGTCTCCCAACCAAAGGCTCCTCACAGTACGGTCGCAAGAAGTCTCTATATGAAATTCTTATTTCATATTTCTGACAACCTCCACAGCAAAGGTGTCCACATGTTGGGCGTTCAACACTTCCCTCACCAGTGGATCTACCTAGGCATCAATCTAAGTAAAACCTCCACATTAAAGCTGTGATCTACAGTAAGGAAGAAAGCCTACAGCTGCCCCATCCCACCAATATTTAATGAATACCCTGACTGAAGTTAACCGGTATTACCGGCTGTGTTTGACCGACTCTAATCCTAGGGGCCACCTGAATGTCAACTCCAGTCCTTGCTGGCATCCTTGGTGCTGTGATGCATTGGTAGTTAAGGGGGGGGGCCTATGACGCTGCTGGCTGCATCGTTTTGTAGATGTGTGCACCACATGTGCCTACAAGATGATGTTTTTTTATTATTTTAATTTGCCGATCTGTGTTGAAGTCGGCACATAAAAAGAAAAAAAATCTTGAAAGTTGGTGGGGGAAGTAACACAGGAGTGGCGGAAGCACAGGGGGTAGGAACAACAAAGGGCAGCAGAAGCAACATAGAGAGCGAAGGTGGGTGGAAGTAACACGTAGTGCGCGAGCGTGTAAAGTAACAGACGGCGTGGGTGTGGGGAAGCAAATGACATGGAGAGACAGCAACAAGGAGTAGGTGAGGTGGGAAAGTAAAGCAAACAAGAGGGAAAGAGAGCAAAGTGGAGCTTTACCATACTTTCATATAGACCTGATTCAGTTGTAAAACTCTAGATTTTTTCAGCAAAAAATGTCTTTATTTTGCCAGTCTACCGCCTGATACTCTGCCTCCGCTTCAATGGAAGTCAAGGGGGGGGGGGAATACATTCTCCTGATTCTTTTTTATAAAATCTCCCACTTTCCTCTTCTAAAATATTGCCATGAATGCTTAATGAATGGGGAACCACTTATATTGATGTCCTGGGCCTATCTTCTGCCCCAGTTCGATCGTGGTTATTAATGCGAATTAATTATAAAGTAGACGACTGTCAAAATTTCACTTCCAGCCGTTCCCATCACCTACACAGAGCAATCCCGTCAATTCAACGTTCTCGCTTTTATTGCATCTCCCTGCGACTTCTTCGCTACTGGGGCGTCGCCCTCGCCTCCGGCACTTCCTGTTCTAGTCACAGCGTCTCCTCCCATTGGGCGATCCGCGGGCTTCTCTCCCGCCGGGTTTGCCTCTCGCGCGCCTTGCCCTTTTTACCCTCCACCCCCTGCGCGCGGCGCACGTGCTGTGGGCCCCGCTGCCAAGTGCTGACACCGAGAAAGATGTGCGGCGGCCTCATCAATCACGCGCACAGCCGGGCGCCAGCGCGCCAGGCAAACACAAGCAGTTTATGAAAAATAAACGTTGCAGGCCAAGCATTAAAAAATCTAATTTCCTTTCATCTTTTTTTGGGGGGAAGGATAACATCTGAAAAGTTCAGCTAGTGCGTGCCGCAGTCACTTTGGTGTGAAAAATGAAGGCTCGGGTCCCAGAGAACCTCCACAGAGGCGAAAAACTAATCTCATTATAATAAAATGATTAGGGTGATATATAATCAATTTAAATCGTTAACATTGTTAAAAAAAAACAGTGTCTTCATTTCTTTTACCCCAGACAGTTAATTTGGCCCAGCTGGAAGTGTTGCCAGTGAACCGCATAGACACATATGTATCAGTGCAACAGGTGCTGAACCCACTAAAATTCATTACAAGCCTCACAGGGACGATATCCTATTAACTGGTGAACGGAACTGCTACATTACCATGAAAACAGAATTTACTTAGTGAACTGACAGATGCAATGCAAAGTTGAGGGTGGGCTACCTGCAGCCATAGAATACATTACGCAATCCCATAATTCACACCACAGCAGCCGAAATTCAGCAGTTGTGGTTTTTGGGTGTGGTAGGCATTGGAGTAGGGCTCCAGGAGGGCCAGAGACTGGCCCCTTCTCCCCCTTGGTTCCTTAACTAGATGGTGCTGTCCACGGCAATCACCCGTGGGATTGGTGGAGGTATGTTTTGGGACAGTGTTTCTTCATAGGTATTTAGTGAGATAAAGGTTAGGTACATCCCTAATTTGTTTCTTTGTTGCTTCATAACTATGGATTTTATGAATGGGTTGGTCGTTTAGAGGAGGGGGGGTTGTATGTTGATCTTATATTTGTGAGTTCTCTCATGGAAGTCTGTATAGTGATGGAGGTTGGTAAGCATAGACCCATATGCTCCCCTTGACTGCTGAGGCTTTTCCACCCCAGTGGCAAGTCTTTTTATGGCTATTTGGGATACTTTGTGCTCATGCTTCCATAACCTTTCTTTCCACAAAAGGTATCAATGTCAAATGTGTGTCCTTTTTATCCCAACTTTACAAAGATCCGAAGGGTACCCAGGGTATGTGGATTCTCATGGAGGGGACCAAGAAAAATATACTGATTTTTGTTTTCTTTCAAAAGTGTCTATTTTTATCATTAAATGGAATCAACAAAATATTTGCTGTACTAAAATCAACAAATTCCCAGCTTTCAGGTACAAGTTGAACTGAAAAGAAAATATTAATATTTGTTGCCACAGTTTTGACATTTTACTAAGAAGAAGCACATTTTTCCTATTTTTTGTGCTTTCAACCTACTTCAACTTTGTGGTAGAAAGAGGTGTGGAACTCATGGGTGATCCCAGAAAGCTACATTTACATTTCTAAATAGTAGACAACATTCTGAATTCAGCAAGGGATAATTTGTGTAGATATCTCAAGGTTTTCCCAATGAAACTCACTGTTGAGATGAAAAAATTAGTGAAAACGAGTACGAAAAAAACCAGCCATTTGTAACACCATTTTTATCTGTAACTTCATATTACGAAGGCCTATTTACAAAAACATTATACCGTTATGTCTGCTATATCCTTTCGGTCATGGGGATATATAGGGTTTGTAGGTTCTCTAGGAACCTGTAGTACACAGAGCCAACAACTGAACTATATCTTGCAATGGTTTTTCATTATGTACCGTGTATAGAGCAAGTCACGTCATAAAACATAAACAACGAAAAATGGGTGCGAAGGAAACCTATTTTTGAAATGCATACAAGATACTGAGTTTAGGAGCAGTGGTTATTTGTACACCTCTGTATTTATGGGTACCAATACTAGCATACAATTCAGAGGACATTTTGTAAAAAAAAAATTTCAGCACACTGGCTTACATTTGGAAGGCACAAATGGAAAGACATTGAATTAGTAATGACATATATTGCACTATTTTGTGTTTCCACATGTCTCCTGATAAAAATGGTACCTCACTTGTGTGGCTTGGCCTAGCACCTGCCACACAAAACACCCCAAAACCTGAACTGGAGGCATCATATTTTACTCAGCAGAATCCATGCTTCTTTAAAACGTGGGTAGCTGCGGATTTTGATCCCTAGCTCAGCTCCATCCAGGAAAGTTTACCATACAAAGACATTTCTGACTTCTGTTATTCTAAATAGATTTTGTTTTTACACAGAAGCCCATGCAGATCTCAAACTGTGGCTAAAACACACTTTTTCTCACATTTCTGTGACAGAAAGTTTTAGAATCTGTGGGGAGAGATACATTTCCTACCACCCAGTGTTCCCCTAAGTCTCAAGATAAAAATGGCACCTCACTTGCGCCCATGACCAGAAAAGGCCAAAAGGCAGCTTTGAAAGAGGTGAAAGAGAAACTTGTGATTGGTTGAAATGACCAATATAAAAGGAGTCTTAAAGATGAATTGTGAGGATTTTGGAAAGTCAAAGATGAATCGTGTGAAAATGACTCTTATTTTACGAGGAGAAAAAGTTATCCCATCCAAAGGATTTCAAGGGAAAATTATTAAGCAAAATAATCAGCTTACTGACAAAAAAATGTGTTACATTCAAACATATCAAATTATTTTGGTTTCTTCACGATTATTTCACAAGATGTTTTTACTTCTGCTGAAGCACATAAAACCATCTTGTGGGAGAATCATGAAGAAACCAAACAAAATTGATATGTTTGAATGTAATTAATTTTTTTGTCATAAGCTGATTATTTAGCTTTATGTATCTTTATTCAAATATTGTATTACTTAAAAAAGGGGAAATTGTGTAGAGTTGTGTAGTATTTAGTATAGTGGGGGCTTTATGTGGAATGTACTTAGCATATCATCCTAAGTTCTATATTCTAGATATATAGGTTGGGTGATTAGGAATGTTGGGGTCATTCCTGGCTGGTTGTACTGTTGCTCCAACATAAGGTGCTCAGGAGGTTGATAATAAAGAAGATTCCTACATGATAATCTACTCAGCTTCCTTATTTGATGATTGGAGATCACTACATGGGCCTAGTGTCCGTGACAAGAAATGGCACAAAAATCAACATGGACAGGCCAGATTTTTTCACTTGGGAACCAACCCTTTTCTGCATTGTTGGTGACTGCGGAATTTGGGCCCTAGCTCAGTTGGCACCCAGTAAAACTAGCAAACCTGCACATTAGTAGAAAATAGACACCTGGGGGTGTCCAGCATGGTAAGACTTGCGTGGCTCTGGGGGAACATTGGGTGGTAGGGATTTTGTGGATGTCTGAAGATTCCCGAAGTTTACATCACAGAAATGCATGGAAAATATGCCATTTTAGATTAAGTTTGAGGTTTGCATGGCAATGTGAATAAGAAACTGTTGTCGGATCCATGCAAGGCACACAACCCTCCCTGGGGATTCTAATTTTCAGAAATGCATGTGTCTGGTAGGTTTCCCTCAGTGGCCGTCCACCAGTGGCGGCCGGCGCAGTTTGGGGGTGGTAGGGAGGGGGGTGGGGAAAGGAGAGGTGTGTAAAAAAAGATGGAAAAAAAACCTGGCCTCCTTGCCGCGTCTCTCCTCTGTCTTTTTGCTGCATCTCTCCAAGCCAGGAACAGGAAGCACCTAGGCACCCCTGACCAATCACAATGCTGCAATGCAGCATTGTGATTGGTCTGAGTGCTGTGGATCGGCACTCAGCCAGAGAGTGTGAGCCTGGGCATGTTCTCCATCCAGGCTGTAATGCAGCCTGGGTGGAGAACATGCAAAGTTCGGAAATCAGTCATTGTGCACTTACAGAGTGCGCACAACTCCTCTCCCATACTCTGAGACTCTGTGTCAGGAACAAAAATAATGATAATAACAAAGAGTTATTACCATTTTATTTTTCTTTCATTTGGCAAAGCTTCTCCGCCTTAGCACTGCCGACCAGCCTGGGCCCATATACCAGCACTAACCCTACTGCCTATTTCTTCATGTTTTGTGTGGGCCTTTTGCGTTGCAGGTGAAAGGGTCAGCCACACATGTGGGATATTATTTTTATCTGGACAAGTGGGGGAACGCTGGGTGATAGGAAATTAGTGACTCACCAAGAATTCTGTAACTTTGCTTCTCAGAAATGTGAGGAAATTGCAAGGGTCACCAATTACAAACGACGATGCACAACCCTGTACCCTGACCCCTCCTCTTCCTGCGACAACTTCTAAATCTGGCAGAACTGGTTCTAAGCCAAAAAAGGATAGTTGCCCTAAAAATATGGGTAAAAAGAAGCAGGCCAATCATAATTTGGTGTCTCCATCTGCAAACATGTTCCATCCACCCGCAGGGATACCCTGTTGGGTCACCAACATGGTGGCCGACCTTCAGGCAAGCCTTGAGCAAACGATCGCCTCACATTTCAAACCTCTAGCTTCCAAACTGGACAGATTAACTTCCATTCTAAATAATAAAATGCTAGGGGCAACAAAGCTAGTAAATTCCGAAGGTAAATTGACACCTCCAGCACCCACTATAGCTTCTATAAAGTCACCCTGCCCTGTAGTAGCCAAACCCACTGCTCCAGTTGCATTGAATCAAAACTCAGGGCCTGCACTAACCATCGTAAAATCCGTAAACCCTGCACCCCCCCCGCCCCCGCCGACCACAAATACACTAGGACATACTATTCCTCCTGTAGGGGACCCTGATGGCAAATCTAGACGCTACAATAAAGAGGGCAAAAATGTAGGAAATAATAATACAGCAAAACTACCAAGAACTCCCGTGTTAAAGGCAGCACCTAGGCAATTGCCATCAATAAATCTACCCCTGGAAGCACAACCGTATGTAGTTGCCCTAGTGGGTGTCCCAGTCCTTAGTGGGAGGAAAAGAGAATACGATTTATATAACAAGTGTGTACAGTGGTTGGATTTAAATAGACCTCTGCCTCCAAACGTCTCGGGGGAAATATTAGCAGTGAGAAGAATTGACTGGATTGGAAGGGGCCCTAAAACAGTGGCAGGGGATGTCGTTACTATCAACTTTAGGGACTCTACTGCTGTGGACTACATCTGTAAAACCCCTTCCTATAGAGAAACCCACATTTTTTCTCTACACTTATCCTACTTTTACCCTACCCCTAACCGCAAATTGACCTCTCACAGGAGACCCCAACTGATTAGAAATTGCCACCCGCCTCCTAATAGGATTAACCACTGGCAGTCATTCGGGGAGGATATTCCTCTAACAACTCCCACCTACCCACTGCTAGCTCACTGGACTAGGTTTAGTGTCCTTGAGGAGGTTGATTGACTGACCTCAACAGGCACCACTTCAATGCAATTTAACAGCACCAATCTACAGGAGGAGATAGGAACTAAGGAGAAGACCTTACCAATGATTATTGGTGAGAATTCTTCTCCCAATGTAGCGATAAGGGAGGGGCCAAGTGCAGAGCAGAGATCGGGCCTGGAGTTCTTATTGGAACAAGGGGGTGCACAATGTACAAAAGAGGCCACGGAAGGAAGTATAAGAATCCTTTCATGGAACGTGGCCGGGTTAAAGAGCAAGCTACCTGACCCAGGGTGGCTTTCTTTCATGGCCACTTGCGATATTTGCATGATGCAAGAAACCTGGTCCTTAGAGGAGAGTGCTAGTCCCGGTTTTGCCACCTATGACATCCATGCAGTATCTGGGGGGAAAGGCCGTCCTTCTGGCGGCCTATCCATATGGGTGGGAACACACCTCGGTGTACAGGTCACCCGTGTGGATACCAAATCACCTGATATACAATGTGTCGTACTTAAGACCATTGATAAATCTCGCGTGGCTATTATAAATATTTACTCAAGGCCCACCGCGAATGGGAAGGAATCGAACACTATTAAAGCTCTCGCCCATTTCCTCCAAATTGTTTACCCGGTAACTTCGATAATCCCTGGTGGCGATTTTAATTGTCAGTTCGAGCCTCTGGGTGGACCCGAGCTATGCGATGAGGATGAGGTTGATTTGGTTTGGCATATTCCTGCCCCAAGGATCGCTACGGTAAGGGCTTGGACCCCGCTAGTATTGCAAATTAAATCTTTGACCCTTGCAACGTCTTTGCGGGCATGCAATGGAAGGACCAATAACGATAGTTCGGATTTGTTCACATACAACCGGACCAACCGTACTTCCACCATTGGTTATCTTTTGCTAGAAGCCAAACATTGGGACAGGCTTAAAGATTTTAAGGTCATCCCAAGGCACGACAGTGACCACAATGCGTTGGTCCTGACGCTTAAGCCTGGATCTTTTGGCCTAACCAATCCCGTTCCTAGCAATAATATGGTAGTGCCTCCCTATATTATATTCAACAATAGGAGAAGGGTCAAATGGCCTTCGTGTGTGGACTCACCAAGCCGACTTGCCGAAATCTATCAGATTGCCACCCCACTTATAAGCGATATGGGGAGTGCTACTTCCCATGGGAAAATTATTGAGTCTCACAGGAAGCTGGTTGTGAGCCTAGGGGATGTGTTTTATCCTGTCAGCAAGATGAAATCGCGCAGGACTAAAACACACCCTTGGCATGACCACGCCTGTAAGAAATCTAAGAAAGACCTCCTCATGGCAATTAAATCCAAGGATACCACTAATATTAAAGCCACAAGATTACTTTATAAGAAGGAACTTAACAGGGCCAAGAGTGAGTGGGAGGAAGCTAGATGGGCTGAAATGAGACAGTCACTTCTCTTAAAAGATTCTAAGAACTTTTGGGCCATTGCTACCCCTTCGGCGGGTGGTGAGCGAGATAGTGGGGTCTCGAACATCGCTCCCATAGTCTTGGAGTCGCATTTCAGGTCACTTTATACTAGTCCTGAATCAGGGATACCTGATTGCCAAGGGCGGGAAAACTTGTCTAGAGCGATTCTACCCCCCCAGATTTGTATGGCCATGGTCCCCCTGCATGAGCATGGAATGTCGGGGGCCTGGGGGCACGGGATTTCCCTCTGTAATAACCAGGACAATATGTTGGTCCCTGTGGTACCTACGGCCCCAGACCGCCCACACGAGCGTAGACTGCCGGGGGTCTTGGCTTTCGGGGCTCCCCCCTGTAAAAATTTAGACACTACCCACGTTTTTGGGACTTCTACGACCCCAGACCCCCCGCACGAGCATCGACTGCCGGGGGTCTTGGTTCCCGGGGATCCAATTTGTAAGAGAAAGGACAAGCAGCCAGCCCTTGTGGCTTCCGTGGCCCCACACTCCCCGCATGAGTATAGACTGCCGGGGGTCTCGGGCCCTGGCGATAGGATGGGACAAGTGGGTGTCCTAGAGAGGATTACCATACCTAATCTTGATTCTATTTCCCTCAAAGAAGTGGAGTCGGCAATTGTGAGGCTACCCCCAAACAAAGCTCCCGGTCTCCATAGGCTCCCAGGAGATCTTTTTCGCTCCCAACCAAAAATCTGGGCCCCATACCTGATGGTCTTGTTCAATGCGGTCCTACAAGGTTCGGCATTGCCTGAGGCCTGGCTTGGAGCTGAGATTGTTCCAATTTTTAAAAAGGGATGTCCACTTGCTCCATCTAACTATAGGCCAATCAGCTTAATTGACACTACCCAGAAGCTGATGGGGCAAATCCTACTCGATAGATTATTGGGTTGGATGAGGGAGAATAAAGTCCTAACCACCCTCCAGGCCGGATTTAGATCAGGGGTCTCGACCATGGACCAGATCTTCCGACTCCAGTTCCTATACTGGAAAACTGCAAGAATAGAGGGTGGCAGCCTCTACCTTGTTTTTGTGGACCTGCGGGCCGCATTTGATCTGGTTCCCAGGGAGAGGCTCTGGACGGTCTTGGAGGAGCTTGGTCTCCCTCCCTATTTGTTGAAAGCCCGCATCAGATTCCATACAGGGAATTATGCACAGGTGAGATGTGGAAGGAACGGGGAACTATCAGCTCGCTTCCCCGTTACCCGGGGTGTACGTCAGGGCTGCGTACTGGCCCCCACCCTCTTTAGCCTATATGTCAATGGTCTGATAGATGTACTTTCTGGCGTCAGGGACAACGATGCTCCTCGCCTGGCCACTGGTAGGGTGCCCGCTTTGATGTTCGCGGATGACACCCTATTGTTATCGCGGACATCAACGGGCATCCAGCGGGTTCTGGACGGGTTTGTGTGTTTCTGTGCCTCACGGGGGCTGGAGATCAACTTGGAGAAGACTAAGTTTATGATCTTCAATCCCCCGAGACACACCCGCCCAAATCCCACGCTGAATGGAACCTCCCTGGAGCGTGTAAAGACTTTTGTATACCTGGGGGTCACATTGACTGAACATTTCACTTGGGGTCACCAAATTTCTAAATCTTCCCTGAGACTGGCCCAGATTATGGGAGGCATAGGTAGATTCCATAGTGCTACGACTTTTAAACCTGTCACTCCTGCCCTTGAGATTTACAAAATACAGGTCAGGCCAGCAGCTTTGTATGCCGCAGAACTTTGGGGACACATGAAAGTACATGAGCTATCGAAGGTTGAACATTCCTTCATGCGCCACCTAGTTGCTCTTCCACAAAGTACTCCCCTCATACCACTACGCCTAGACCTGGGCTTGGAACCCATCGACGAGCTGGTAGCTGCACGACCTCTGCTCTATTGGAGAAGGCTTTGGTCTGTGCCGGAGCTTGTATCCTTTAGGGCAGAGTTCATCGCAATCTGGGGTCAGCTACAGCTTAAGAACATACCTTGGCTGGCCCATGTTAAGGCTTTTTTTCATCAAATTGGTATGTCACAACTTTGGGACGCACCTGAAGACAGCTGCGTGAGGACGCAAAGGTCCCAAATAGTGGCGGCTGTAAGGTCATACAACCTAAAAACCCTACACTGCTCGACCTCCTTGGGAAGGCTGTCTACAGAGTTTTTATTGACGAAAGTTAGCCCCAGGACGGAGGTGTTTTTGGACATGGTACAGCCCCCATTCGCAAGAAAACTGTATGTTCAGCTGAGGCATGGTTCCCTACCAATAGGGGCACTAACATCCAGATGGTCACACTCGATGGAGGCCAACTGCCCTGCTTGCAATCATTGGAGGGAAGACATTGTACATATATTTTTCTTCTGCCCCGCATACAGCGGAACTCGGAAATGCTGGATCCTTCCACTGTGTAAAAATCTGGGTTTTAGACAATGTGCTCAAGCTTTAAGAGTTCTAACCTATGATACTGCCCCTCCCATTGTTTTTGCTGTTTCCCGTTTTTTATATTGCATGTGGCGGAGAAGAAGTTCTTTTTTAGCATGAAAACAATGTCTCGTATTTACCCATACATTTATCCCTTGATAACTCATTGTTTAATACTTTTTTTAATTCAACTGTATTTGTGATTTTACTGTTGTGCCTGTATATATTTTATTGCACTTTTATGGTCTTCTGGCCGAAATAAAGTTATCAAATGAATGCATGATTTTTGGCAATGTTTGATGTTTGGAGGGCATTGTTGGTTAGAAAACATTATGGGATCCATACAAGGCAGACCACCCAGGAGTCCACAGTGCTTCTAGTTTTCAAAATGGCTGGTTTTACTTGGTTTCCCCAGGTGGCAGAGCACAGTACCGAATAGTGCAAAAATTCACCATGGTAAGTAGGTAGAAATTTGGATTTACTCCAACTCTGCCACTCCATATGTCAAAACTACGGCTAAAAGAAACAGCCTTTCCTCTTGCTTGCCATCGGAATGGGGCTCTGGTCCTCCAGTGGTAATGGGGCTCTAGTCCTCCCGTGGGCACTAAATGCCCACTAAATGCCATATTTTGTTTGTTCTACAACAATAAAATACATCCCTATTGTCTAGTGGGATTTCTTCCCCCTGGAGGGCAGATTAGGGTGAACACCCATATCCATCCCCAGGAGGGGGGGCAGAAACACTAATGGTACCTTGGGCAGGGGCAGCCCAGACTCATGCCATTGTGGCAGTTGCACTCCAAGCTATACTGATAAGTAATCGCTGGTGCCTGGTAGGCTTTCTACACTCTGGAGGGGAGTACACACCCCCATTTACCCCCTGAGGTGGGCAGACAGATTAATGGGGCCGGGGAGGAGCACAGGCCGATGCCCAGAGGGGGTGCCCCCCCCCCCAAAAAAGATATAAAAATACTGTGTGTATAGAGGGCTATCTGCCCCTGTGGGTGCAAATTGGGGGTGAACCTCAGTGTGTGTGTGGGGGGGACAAGAAAAACAAATGGTGCCCAGGGCAGGGAGCACAGGCCCATGACAAGTTGGGGGGAGTCATTCCAGGCCCAAAAATAAATCCAATCAAAACATCCCTGGTGTCTAGTGGGCTTTTTGCCTCCTGGGAGTGCACACCACTATCGTCCCACAAAGGGGTTAATAAATACTAATGGGGCCTATATTGGGGTGCACAGGCCCACAACAATCAAAAAAATGCCTGGTGACTAGTGGGGCTTCATGCCTCCTCACAGGGGCTGATTGGGATGAAGACCTTCATCTGCCCCCAGGGTGTATAGAAAGACTAATGGGCCTAGGGCGGGACTGATCACTCCCTAAAAAAATACTTATCCCTCAAAAAAAGCCTGGCGTCTTTTGGGGGGCAAAAAGAGTTAAGGGGCCTTAGCACAGGTCCATGCCTGGGGGGTGGTAGGAGGCGCACTCCTTACACACAATACCTAATCTTGGAGTCTAGTGGGTGGATCCCTGCTTGCAGATTGGCTTCCTACAGTGATTCCCCAAGCAGAGATCCACTAGGGAGAGATATCATTGGAAAAGGGAGATTCTCCCTTTTCCAATGATACCTTTCTCATAGAAATTGGGGCTGGGGTGTGCCCTTGAGCACCAAGTGAGCAAGAATGAAATGAGCAGCTCAATTCGCTTCCACTTTCAATGGAAATTACGTCAGCGTGCCATGCGTACTAATCATCATTTCACCAAAAGACTCAGGTTTGTGGGGGTGCTCTTTCTCAGCAGCCCAACTTAAAACATGTAAAAACAAAGCTGCCTGGTGCATTTGCAGCCCTCCAGTGTTGGTCAATATCCAACAGATGCACTGGGAAGGGAGTTTGTCACACTACATGTCTGTCATTGATCACACCATTCCACCCAAGGTTGCTGGTTTATGTTGAGTCACTTGTCCTTCCGATTGGAATGTCTTAGACTTTTGGATGAGCAAGCCTTAAGCTATTCGGATTTTCATGGGTGGAATATGCCAAGGATGTAGGTCAGAATTTACATTCAATCTGAAGAGGTAACCATGAAACAGTCAGCCCAACCCAGCAATATCTTATATAATCAGAGAGGGCTGATCCGGGACTTCCAAATCAGGAAGTACATGTCCATCAATGTGGCGGCTCTCACTGACCGCAGCAGTCATTCTAAAATTATTTTCAAAACCTCCCCAGTCATTAGTAAACTTAGGTTACAGGTTGGTGGGGCTCATTGGAGCCCTTTGAAGCATGTCTTTTTGGAACCTATGATCATAAGTGTTACTTAAGCATTTTATGAACTGCTGTAGCATATATTTAACCATTCAGATTAATGTGTGCCCAGTTACATCTCACACAACGAGTTCCTTCCTGTAGCTAGAATAACATGTCTTATAACCCAATAGAGTTTGTTTTGTCAACTTCAGAAAAAATGCATGGCTAAAGCGGCTATGTCTGGATTCAAAACTGATTTTCTGGTTCCAAGCAAATCTATTCAACTGGTACTCAACCCACTGAGCTTTCTTAAAAGTAGAATGTGCACCCTAGTTTACCATTTGGGGCAAGATAGAGATGGGGTGGACTAGATTTGGTCAAAGGTAAGCTATGTTAGTCTTGTTTACAGGGTGAAGACCTATTTATAGCCCTCCTAAAGAAATGCCTGATATATTAAATCAGCATTTGTACAGCACGCGCACACACACACACACACATTTTATTTTAGGGGTCGCTAGTGCTTTTTAAGTGTAGATGTCATTTGCATTTCTGGAATTGGCATTTTTAGACAAAAGGTGGTCTGTTGCTTATTGACTGCATTCACATCTGAGCCAGTGGTTAATTTGGAAAAAAATAAGTGCCAGGGCTCTCGTGAGGCGGCAGCTTGCACAAGCCCATGTCTCCTGTTTGCGCCGCCTAAAACAGAACCAACTACTGATCATGAAAGTGGGGTGAAGAATGCAGCGTAAGGGTCAGAGCTGCCGACTTCGGGCTGAGCGACCCGGGTTTGAGTTTCAACGTCAGCTTAACCTCCTGAGATTATGGGCAAATCACTCAACCTCCCCATGCTTTCCATAAATGAATGTCTATTTAACAGGTGCTCATGAAAAGCACCTATGTTAATGATTAAGTGCCGGTACTGAGCACCAGATATGAATCAAATTAAGCACAGATGACACAGACTCAACATCATCTCCTACACTGACGACACCCAGCTCATCTTTTCACTGTCCGAAGACCCTCCACCATCCAAGCCCACTTCCACATCTGCATGATGAACGTCGCCGACTGGATGAATGACAGCTGTCTCAAACTCAAATTGGACAAGACGGAAGTCCTTATCTTTGGGAACAACACCTCACCATGGAACGACATATGGTGGCCCGCAGCACTCGGCCCACCCCACGACCCACGCAGGTCCTCATCACCACCAGACTGGACTACGGAAATGAACTCTAAATAGGAATCACTGCAGACCTCCTGAAGAGACTCCAGACAATTAAAAACTCAGCTGCAAGACTCATTTTTGACCTACACAGAACGACCCACATCACACCCCATCTCAAGAAACTACACTGGCTCCTGATTCATAAGAGATGCCAGTTCAAGGTGCTGTCTCACATTTACAAGGCCTTCCACAGTGAAGGACCAGCATACATCCCACGGATCCACCAAACCAAGAGCGGAGGATGCTCCTTCTTGCACCTGGCAGCCAAGGCATGGAACAACCTCCCCCTGCACCCCAGGACTGCACCTTCGCCCCGGCAATTCATGAAAGAACGAAAGACCCGGATGCTTGAATTATCAACCCACCATGCAGCAGCCACCATCTCCAGTGCCTCAAGACCCTCACGGGTGATATGCTGCACTTTATTAATGTTGATTGATGGGTCTGCTCAATTTATTGGTTGGTATTGACTCAAGATAGCTTAATGAGAGAATTGATCTGAGTTCTATCCTGTTTGAGATGTTTATAATACACTCCATGCAGATTTAATCATCACACTAGGGTTTATGGTGGCCACCCACAAGACTGCTCTGTTGTGAGACATCATTGCCAATTAAAATCTTTTGATTAGATGAGATTAGAGTTTCTGCTGTGCAAGGGGAGGAAGTTTCTAGGATGGGCTTGACCTTTTGACGATTCATGATTACTGCTTCAGAAAGAAATTAATGAGAGCCAGGTGCCGAAAACTCACACTTCATTGTACCTGTGTTGTGTTCGCTCCAGTCTGGAGACAGACCTAGTGCTACTTGATATGTGTGTGGAAAACAGTCTTAGAAAGAGAGCCACCCCAAATTGGTCTGAAGTATGAGACAGTGGATCCACACCCTGATCTAGAGGTTAGTGACCCAAACCACAACAATTTGTTCCAGGTCCAAGTCCTTTAAGATCAAGAAAAGGCATGCTCAGCAGAGTGCTCAAAGGACTTCTCTGTAGACAGGGCAGGTGTCTGTCTTACAGCTAGTCTAAAGGTAAGGGACATCACCCGAAGTTTGTACTTTAGATGAAGTAGATGAGTGTCCGCCTAAAGGCCAGGAAGCCTGCCTGCTGAAAAATGGAAAGAGCCCACCTAGGCCTGCAGGAGGAGAGCCTGTTCATAAGTAGAAGCGCAGGGTGCCCCAGAGGTTGTGAGACATCCAGAGGAAATGACTACCTGAGAGTTAGCTAGAAACTATCTATGCTGCAGAGGACAACCCTGGTCTTTTGAACTTGGTTCCTGTCGGGAACTGCTTTAACCAACTGATTGTTTCAATCCGTTGTTGACAACACACTACCCTAAATGGGGCTACAGCTGTGCATTCCAAACCTCTAGGAGCTTCATGTGCCATGTTAACGATATCTGCTCAGGGCTGCAACTACCTGTACTGGCCCTGTCGGCTCTACACCTGCCATATGGGCTATCTTCCCTCACCTGAGACTGCTTCTGCCCTAGTGACTGGCACAACCTGATCGAGCGCCCACGCCTGCCTCAAAGTTGTATGGAGCTACAGCAGCCTGAGCCACATCTAAGCTCCACATGCCAGGGACGCTTCACCGTGGAGTCTGAGCTGGGCAGCTGCGTGCAGAGACGCTTACTGCACATGGATTATATGGGTTATGGGGTGGCCCCTGAGTCTGTCCCAGCTCACCATGTGCCCACAGGAAAGAACACAAGACTTTGGTGGGAGTGCCATGAACTACTGCTTTACCTTCTACACCTCCAAGGGTACGGTCCTTGAAACAAGGTGCACTGAGTGCATGTTGGACTTGTGGGGGCTTTTGAGATGACACCTGTAACTGATTGGTCTGTTGCCATACAACTGGGGGAGCAGCCACCTAGGAGTCACCTTGGGAGGGTGTAGCATGGGAGTAGCACCACAGGGTGTAGCACCACAAGGGACAAGTGCCACCAGGGTCACTGGTTTGCGTTCTAAGTTGAATTGTATAGTACTTAATAGTGATGTGTGATTAAAAAAGTAAAGTTTCCTAACAGACAAGTACTGGGTTGGACATTGAAGTTATTTTGTTGGTTGGTTGATTGAGGTCTGAGCTTGTGCACCCCACACTACCTACCTGAGGAGCTGCCCCAACAGTCGAGTGTGGATAAAGGTAGTGCTTTGCCCACTTTGCAGAGCAAAGTATGATGGGCACCAGGACCCGAATGACAAACAACCTCAAGCAACATGGTTGGGACCCAGTAGCCTCTGTCTGCTCTGTGCTCCCCTCTGACAGGGTCTGACAGATAATACAGCCTGACACGCACTGCCAGCCCTCACGGGACTGCACCTACAACCTGTGTTGAACCTGTTAAACTGCAGCACATGCCACAGAGGTGCTGCCTGTGGGGCCAGTGAAAGTATGGGAATTGGCTCTAGCACAGCAGTTTGGTTTCTGTCTTTGCAGACTCATTCTGCATCTGTTGCTGGGATGTCTTCACGTCAGGAGTGGGCTGCAGGAGATTCACATTATCAAAGGCGCCAAATGCTCTATTTTTCCAGTGTGATGAGCTGCTTCAAACTCTATTGGTAGTTTAAATGGACTCACTGCTATTTAGCAAGCCCTGCTGTTGTAAATAAGTGTATATGAACTTGAAGGGCAAACTCGGCATGCATGATCTTTCATTGCTTATAACAAAAACCATAAAAACGAAACCTGAATGTTTCTTTTTAAAACAAGAAGTTGGTTGCTTGTTTCACATGCAGAACTAAACATAAAGCCCATGTCTGCCAAATTGATCCATGCCATGTGTTAATGTGTTACACATTCAGGAAGTTCTGGATATGTATCTAGAAATGTTTTGCTTTATGGAATTCACAATTTAGATTTTTTCCCATTATAAGTGTAGGTTTACAAATCCCAGCATGTAAAGTGTTAGATTAAAAAACCTCGGCTGACTACAGTTATCACTTGGTTAATAGTAACTTATGAGCTAAAGAAAAAAATTATATATTTTGGGTGAGTCCACACATTGCTTCACATTTTGTATTAAAACACTCATTGTTTTTTAGGTCACGCCTGAGCTAGCGCATGCGCTGTCTGCGAGACATTTAGTAAGTGAGTTTTCAAAGTGCTACCACACACTTTTGCTCGCGCGCAGCCACCATCTGCCTCATTAAACACCCTTCAAGCGCGATCACTTTCAATTTTTCCCGCGCACGCATCACTAGCGTGACTTTTTTTTTACAGTGCTTGTGGCACCCTTCCAGCGCGATCACTTACACTTGTTCCTGCGCGCGCGCACACATCACTAGCGTGTTTTTTTTTAGCGCACGCGCACACACAACTTCTGGGCTCGTGTTTTTCATCTTTCACTTTTTTGTCTTCTCCGGTCGCGGGTTCCCCTCACCGAGTCTTTCTAGCCTTCCGGCACCCTCCACCACTTACGTCCTTTTTCTTTCTTTTAGTGCGCTCTCGCACGCAACTCCCGCTTCTCCCCCTCTCCCACCACAGATAGCGTCTCACGGCCGCTCGCGCACAGCCAATGCTTGTTACATTTTCAACTGAGTCAGGCAATCCAGCCTCCCATTTTGACCAGGCCCTTTTTCTAGCCCCACCAGCCTGCTCGATGCGCTTGACCCATGTACCTCTGACCACAGTGAACTGTATTGAGCTTTCGGAGTGTAGTCATAGCAACATGCTCACAGGACTTCAATATGACCCAGAAGACCCAGCAAAGCGGGATGCGAGACCGATACAAGCAGTTGATCTTATAGACCCCTAGTCAATTTAGACTCTTGGATTGATGGCGGTAAACACCTATACCCTAAGTATTGTTTTAATGGATTATTTTCCCGCTACATATTGCTAAAATACTTACCCCTTCTTTCCCCCGTTCCCCTTGAAAATATTTTCAGAGCCCTCGTCCGTCCGTCATTTGCATTCAGACCTCACAAGTTGCGCGGACCGAATCCTTGTGTTCTTGGTTCCTTGGAATTTTGTCAGTAAGCCTATATAACCTTGCAGACCATCCATTTATCTCCATACGCAGTATGGCAGGCTAATCTCTTACCCTAATTCTTCCTTGCTTTTTTTACTTATTTTCAGGGCATGGCTCCGAAGAGCACGTTGAGACGCTGCTCCGTTCCATAAGGAATTTACAGTGTCCAGCACTGCATCCAGTGTTTACTTTAAAAGGGTGTGAAATCTAAACCTTGTTGACAGGCATCGTAATGTCCTAGGCCGCTGCTAGTTCGTGTCTGTGGTGATATCCAGGGTATACCGCCACATATGGCAATGATGGGTATGCCCTTGTTGCTCAGTGTTGTGCATGGCTCTTACAGATTCATGTTACATATGCAGACTCCACAGATCGTAGGGGACCAAGCTTGAGACAACCAGGCTATCTCCCAGGAATGTAACAGGGTCATGCCTCGGACAGTAGATCAGTCTCTCTCAAGTTACATTGTCGGTTTGCCAACGGAGCTATCTCCGTTTCACGCAGGCTCATTTCAAAAGCAGTGCTGCCCCCTGTTACTGAATTGACAAATGGCTGCTTTTGTGAAGCAAGATTTATTTATTTATTTATTTTTTATTTAAGACGTTTTCTATAGCGCTGTCAAGACCCAAAGGTAACAGAGCGCTTTACAGTATGAAACAAGAGGCTGTTTCTTGCTTAATCAGGGGCACCTAGCACATTTGTTCTCCTGCCATTAAATTAGATTGTGCTACATGAAGAACCACGCCATTTTTGGTGTGAAAAAAGCTGCTTTAATGAAACGGGTGCATATCAAAAAAGAGCTCCTGGTTGAAACAGTGTTAGTCCTCAAAGCAAATTACATGGTATATCACTTTACTGAACCCTTACTACCTATAGACTTTCTTCCTCCTCTACCATAACCCACACTGATCTCTCCTTATGACCTGCCTGCCCTCTCATCTGCCTGCGTCTACCTTCTACAACTCCATTCCCTTCATCCTTGTGCTTTAGGGAAATTGCTAGTGCCATGTTGTGTGCCTATGCTCCCATCTACAGTATGTCATACATTATTAAAAAGCATTGGCATAGCCAATAGGTCTCGCCTTTGGGACCTTATAAGTGTTTAGCCATGCAACAGTTGTTGTTGCACCAAGGATATTGTGCTGCATAACTAAATACTTATAAGGTCCCAAACGCGAGACCTATTGGCTATGCCAATGCTTGTTAATGTTTGTTGGCTCCTCCAGCTAGAATACAAGTAGCCAAGGTGCAGTCAAACCAATATCCCTCATAGAACATATACACGGCTTGTGGAACAATGAAGGCTTCACAAAACAAATACAGACAATGCAGCCACAGTTCAAGCTACCGTTCCCCTGGAACAGGTAGAGAATGGTAATAGTAGTGCAAGCTTCTTTCTCTCACTGAATATAGTACAAGCGTCCTTCTTTCATTGAACATGTATAGCTCAGGGACAAGCGGTTACACACAGATCTCTCTAGCAAGTGCATAATTCACTGAGCTGGGTGCATGGCAGGATGTGTAAATGAATAAAGGTGTGAGTAGTGCTTCCACTCATTCAGTTTCTATTCTCTCTCAGTATACTCCTGTTTATACTCCTGCCTTACAGAAAAATAGAGTGACTCAAAAGAACAGAATGTGACGCATAGCAGGAACCCATCCGCAGATTGTATTTTTTTTTCAAATAGTAGCACCCGTGCAGGACAAGATAGTGGGCAGAGCTGTGTTACAGTCATAGAGTACAGGAATTTCAGAGCTTGGGGCAAACCACAAAATAGGTGCCTTGGGTGAACCCTTGATGTCTCAGTAGTGAAACAGCAGTGTATGATGCAGGTCAGGATACATCTGTATTATGGGAGCCCTGCATGTGTCTCAGTGCATGCCATAAATGACAATGTTATGTTATAAAGCCTTTTATTACGCGCTCTATTACTCAAGAGTATCCTGGCGCGGTGAGTAAGTGAGAAAAAACGGAGCAGCCAACATAACAAATAGGGAAATTACAAAGTGATGTTAAACAAATGTGTTTTGAGTCCCCTCTTAAACTGAGAAAGTGAGGGAGCAATGCGAAGGACCAAGGGAAGAGCATTCCATGCTCTGGCTGCCTTAACAGAGATGGATTTGCCTCCTGTTCTTGAAAGCTTAAACTTAGGCTGGACCATCTGGCACAAGTTGGCGGAGCGGAGAGCCCGTTTAGGAGCATAAAGAGCAAATCTATTCCACAGATATACTGGACCCAACTGGTGGATAGCACGATAGGCCAAAACCAGAATTTTAAACAGAATTCGATTGGCAATAGGTAACCAATGGAGACGTCCACGAACACTGGATCTCCTGGGTAATTGAAACATCAGTCTGACTGCCGAGTTTTGTATCACCTGGAGTCGATGGACCATATAGTCTGGTAGGCCGCTAAAGAGTGCATTTGCATAGTCCAAGCGTGACAAGATCAGCGCTCTTAGCACAGTCTCTCTAGCCTCACCAGGAATGAGGGGAAAAAACCTTCTGAGGGCCTTTAGAGTGGCATAGCAGGTACCGGTTAGTTTCTTAATATGCTCCCCGAACTTTAAGTCCTGCCCGAACCAGACACCAAGGTTCTTTACAGGGTCTCCTGTTGAGTTCGGACAGGGTAGATCGGAGGGCCAGATTTGTTCCCTGAAATTATCCGGGAAAGATCCATAGAGGAGGATCTCTGTCTTCTCCTCGTTACATTTAAGCTGGGCCAATGCCAGCCAACGGAAAACTCGCGACAAGCAACTCTGGACGGTCAAGGGGTCTAAGTGGTTTTTTGGCCAAGTGAAGAGCAGCTGGGTATCGTCAGCATAAGCCATTATTTTGGCACCCAGCTGCTCAGCTAGATAGACCAGGGGGGTCACATAAACATTAAAAAGTAAAGGGCTTAAGGTAGACCCCTGCGGAACTCCTGTGGTTAGTTCCTTAACCTTGGATGCATAGGGGGGCATCCACACTTGCTGTGATCTATCTTTCAAAAACGAGGTCACCCAGTCCAGAGCACAGCCTGAAATACCGATGGCACCCAATCTGGCCAAAAGCATCGAATGGGGCACCGTATCGAAGGCGGCAGAGAGGTCTAGTAAAATCAGAACCGCCCTGCCACCTCCAATGGAAGGCACAGCTCTGTGGACGTCTCCATAGCGCGCAAGTGGTACGGGGTGCAGGTTAATACAGATGTGTGTCGTGAAAGACCCATGAATATTTCAGTCCTGAGATATTAGCCAAATCAGAGTGGTATTGCGGAGTTCTGGAGACGTCTTAGTATGGGGATGCTATTGGTTACCGTGGTGCAGTATATATTTAATTAAAGAGTTTTATAAAGCGCTTACATGTCACTAAATAGCCACTTCAGAGCGCTACGAAGGTAAGAAAAAGAAGGAAATGAGTAGGCGGATCAGAAGGAAGAGAATCAATGCTGTGAGGCATAAAGACTAGAGAAGGTACAGACAGAAATGCCTTTAGACCCAATTCAGCTGGTTTTTAAAGCAAAAAATTGCTTTTTTTCTGGCTGACTCCTACTTGAAATTGCCTCTGTTTCAATAGAAGTAAGTGGGGGAAATACATTTTCCCTATTTTGTTTTTTTAATCTCTCACGTGCCTCTTCTAAAATGCAGGCATGTATCTGTGGCGAAGTTGTTCAATACGCTGTATAAATAGATCGAAAACAGGGCATAAAGATAGCTTTTGATAGGGAGTTTTAAAGGAGGGGGAGGAAAAAATGCATTTGTGAACAAGAAGCTATTCAAATCTTCCCTGAATTGACAAAGTCCTCTTGATTTCTCAAAGTGGGTGCTAGAATATCACAGAAACCCAGTCCAAGGGCTTTTAATGACTTGTTGTACAGTATGGTGAAGCCAATGGTTGAAGGTTCTTGTGGCTACAGACCACAGTGACATGATGCTTTATTCATATTCTTAAGCTTGATCCTGTGTCAGAATGGGAGCCAATGGAAATTCAGCAGAGCAGGTGGGGTAGGTTAAATTTCTTTGAGGTTAAGGCAGAATCTTGCGGCTTTATTCTATATTCTTTGAGGTTTCTGTAACTTCGTTTTTTGTAGGCCTGCATAGACACTGCTGCAATAGTCTAGTTACAGTAGCACCAAAGCTCTTGTTAGCTCAATAATATGAAATGACTCAAGAAAATGACTGACTTTCCTGAACAATGACAATTGGTAGTTGGCACTTTTAAATACAGGGTTAATCTGTGCTTCTAAAGACACTTCTTTGTCGAAGATAATTCCCAGGTTTTTAGTTTTAGGTAAGTGTGTAGGAACCAGGGACGGTTGGGATTAAGGGGCAAAGTGGGTGTTACCCCACTAACAATAATCAAGCAAAAAACACAGATTGCTTTAAAAGGCTTTGTGGTGGTTTGTTTCAGCCAATAAGTAAGCTGAAAGTTGTTTTTTAGGTCTCGCCTACTAGCACGCATGCGCTGCATAGGCGGGCCTTTAGCCGTCGCTCTGCTCATTTTCAAGCACACACTCGTGCTTGTGGCGGCATCCACCTTGCGGGAGCCAACAGGGGCACGCCACAAGCACGAGTGCAGTGCTTGAAAATTAGCAGACTGTGCGCGCATGCACCACTCCCGGGCTCACCTCCTGCTCCCCCTCTCTCTCACGCGCATTCCTTGTTTTCCTTCTTTCCCAACCTTTCTCTGCTTTTCCATCTATCTATCCATCCTTTTCGTACCCCTTCACTTTTCACCATCATGCATCCTTCTTTCTTGCCTTTTATTCATCCATCCAAATCTCCCTTCAGCCATGACCCCTCCCCTCAGTTACAATGGTAAGAAAGAGCACATTGCATTCAGTGCATGTGGAGATTTAACATTTATAATCCTTGGTGGGGACCCCCTCCCTTCAGGTCAATACGGAAACTGTTTCCAGTCCTGTGTGATCACCCACTGCATTGTGGGCTTTGTAGACTTGCCTTGCTTCCAAGTCCGAAGAAATTAGACAAACACCGGCAAATAATGATTTGTTCAGGAACAGACACAATATCCTTAAAGACCTGAGGTGGTGACTTTAAAGAGCACTGTCCTGATGGCCTTTTGGTTTAAACAAAGTAATTTTCTTTTATATTGGCTTGTTTTTAATTCTGTAGAATGGACTTTGTTAGTGTGTGTGTGTGCGTGTGGGGGCGGTGTGGTTTGTTTTCTCATTTTGTAAAGGCACGAGTGGGGTTTGAGGCACATCAACCCACAATAAGCTGATCTCTCCTTCAGGAGGCTGCCTTGATGGGACAGATGACACCTGACAACTGATGGGCATGGATATGGATATCATCTGCACTGAACAGACTGGTGAATCATCACCCAGCCCCCCGGTGACTCAATACCCCCATCCCAAGTGTCCCCCCATCGGACGAGGGGCTGGGGCACTGCCCTCCTAGCACAAAGGAACAGTAAATCAGTGGGCCTCTGGGGTGATGGCACCGCCAGCTGCCTCCCGCCCAGCAGTGTCCTGCTCTGTACATGAGGAAGGACAACTAGAGCCTGATTTGCAGTTGACTGCCGGTACAAAAGGAAGCGCAAAGTCTGGAGGAGGTTCCGCCGGTGTGGCTTTATCCAACACTCATCTGGATTTAGCTCTTCCTCTAAAAATCATCGGATTTTCTATTACCACCCAAGCCTCAATCCTGCCTCTAGTCCCACAATGATCTGTTTTTGTGTTCAGCAGTCAAGGCCTTCACTGTGCGGAAGACCCACCCGGCTCCTTACCTCTGCACGGCTGGTGCTGGTGAGGCTGGTGTGGGATACAGGGGCAGCTCCAGTAACATCATTCAGGATACTCAAGCAGGCCCACCACTGAGTCACTTGCAAACATTGTACTCTATGACAAAAACCCCTGTACCCGGCAGGTTCAACCCCCAAGGGCTTCCCTGAGCCCAATGTTTCAGACACTTTTCTAAACCAATCTGAACTTAAGGCTACACCCAAAACCTGCACTGCTCGCCCACCAGGCCTCTCCTATGGCAATTGTCGTCAGTGCTTCTAAACACTCTGCATCTGTTGTTTGGAGTGTTTTTTAAATTGTGAACCATGGACGGTCGTACCTGGGTTGTCCTGCACACCGACTAATTTGGGGCATGGTTTCACCTGCACCATCAGAGCTGAGTGCCCCCTCCCCAATCCTCCACCTCCTGAGACCTAGCCAACTCTGTCACACTTACAGAGAAACTGTGTTTTAACCACCAGCATCGAACTCTGAACTCTAATGTAAATATAGCAGAACCCCTGGCTATGCTTCCTACTTTCCATCTGGCTTCCCTCCCTCAAATAAAAATAAGAATGTCCAGCACCAATAGGTCTAACATTTGTATCAGCAGTGCCCATGGGCATACACCAAACCTGTCAATTTTGCAAATTGTTGTTTGAGGAAGCAAGCGCTGACAAAACCACCTGAAAAGTAGATGCCACAGAAAACAATGCATTTACATTCTTTCTCTAGCATCCATTTTCGGATGCCTTTTAATCCCCCCCTCCCTCCCCACCCTCCACCCCCCCAGCAACCAGGTTGCTAATTGACATTTTCTGGTACAAAACAGTTCACCGTGCAGTTCAACTGAGATGGAAGGACACACCCAAACAGCCAATAATATAATGGTGAGACTAAAATACTCCTGAGGACATTGTCTTAAGTTAATGTCTGAAGGATCTGGAGCAAAGGATGCTTCGGCTGAAGCAGTATGACCCAATGTCCCTTAAAGTAAGTACGGAATACAAAATAGTCACCATGATTGGCGTATGCACCATATATGTCAAACCTAAATAAAAGCACAGAGATAACAGAGAAGATGAGGAGAGGGACAAAGAACCTCTTATTCCACATTCTGCCAAATCCCACCTTTGGTGGTAAAAAGACAGGCCCTTGCAGCAATCATTTTTAGCCATATTGCTATCATTTACTCTTCTATTCTTCACTGAGAACAGTCTATAGATGAGCCTACTGGCGGCAAAACCTTATCTGCATAAGAACACTGCTGGCTGAGAGACCTGAGGGGAATTCCTTTGGGATTTTCTACTGGCAGCCAAGGGCTCCCAAGCTCATCCTGGGATGTATCTGCCATCAGCTGGTAGGCGGCCCTTCAGGAAGCATTGTCATAGCCAATAGGTCTCGCTTTTGGGACCTTATAAGTATTTAGTTATGAAGCATAATATCCTTGGTGCAACAACATCAACTGTTGCATGGCTAAACACTTATAAGGTCCCAAAGGCGAGACCTATTGGCTATGCCAATGCTTGTATTAACAGCTGGAAAAGTGAACATAGCTGCGCATGGGCTTCCTGGTCGAGAGATTACTCGCCCTGGAGGCACAAGGCAGTGTTGTGTCGTCAGAGTGGTAGGCACGGCACTTTTCAATGCTGTAGTATTTGCATCATTCTGGGCGTTCAAGGCCTGGGACCTTGAGCGTGATTCACTTAGTGTCAGATACAAAACAGGCAGGCCTGACTAGGTGTCTGCAAACATGTGCACCCCTCCCCAACCCCATGCTGGTATGTTTTTGTTTCAAAGAGGCTGGCCTGGAGGAGAGGCCCGCAGTGTATTTGGCAGTTGATAAACGTGAGAGAAGTAGTAACGGGTAAGGGCCATATTGTTCTGCGCAGAGTGCAGCTTTATCCTAACACAGTGAGCCTTGCTCTTGCCTCGAGCAGCAGGGCTCCACAAGTATCAGAGCCGCCCAATGCCCGCCCTTTTGAAGCTGCGAGCGCCTTTGTGGATTGAAGCTAGGCTGGAGTCCCAGCCCGCTGGTCTCCATTGATTTGCTAGCTACCTCGCAAGAGAGCTGGACGTCTGCATTAGGTAGGTGGAAATACCGTCTGGCAGTTAAAATGTTGCCTACTTTCAGAGAGAAGTCAAAAGCAGGCAGCATAGACTTATGCAGAGTAATTGTGTGGAGAAGTGTGGCTCACTGGTTAGAGCGGCAGTCCCTGATGCAGAGGTCTGGTCCGGGACCAGGGTTCAATTCCCGACGCGGCAGGGTCTTGGGCTCAATGTCCGCGGACTCGATAATTCTCGCCTCGGTGCCTACTCTAATCATGGGTCCCACTCTGCAACTCTGGGCAATAGCTTGCTTAATCTCCACAACGGCCCCAATAGCGCTGGGATGCCTGGCTTCACCTTGGGGGTGCCCAGTAGGGAGCATCTCACAGGGAAAGCCAGGAAGGGTTCCACAGCGCCAGGATGCCCTGAGATGGGGCCCCAGTGCGCTTTACAAGTATACCCACATTTACATTTACATTTGTTGTCTGTTGTATAAATTAAACTTCCTTACCCTGGGCCAGCTCTCGTATCTACTATACCCAAGTGATATACATTCATTAGTTAAAGTTTGAGAGCCAAATGGACCACTTTGATGCCCAATGGCATACTGACCTCTTGTACTGAAGCAAAATGAAGGAATGAGTGCTAGATCGGGACTGACCCATGTCTTTATCTTCTGCCACCCGAAGTGAGTCCAACAATGTCCTGGCCACCCTGTACCTATGGCAAGACATTGAAAGAGAAGCTTGTACGAGTACGAGTGCAGGGTGAGGGGGGAAGCTGTACCAGTGCAGGGTGGGTTGTGTGTCTGTATGTGTGCAGGGTGAGTGGGGAAGCTGCATGAGTGCAGGGTGAGTGGGAATGCTGTATGAGTGCAGGGTGAGTGGGGAAGCTGTATCAGTGCACGGTGAGTGGGGATGCTGTATGAGTGCAGGGTGAGTGGGGAAGCTGCATGAGTGCAGGGTGAGTGGGGATGCTGTATGGGTGCAGGGTGAGTGGGGATGCTGTATTAGTGCAGGGTGAGTGGGGATGCTGTCTAAGTGCAGGGTGATTTGTGTGTCTGTATGTTTGCAGGGTGAGGGCAGAAGCTGTATGAGTGCAGGGTGAGTGGGGTCACTGTATGAGTGCAGGGTGGGTTGTGTGTCTGTATGTGTGCATGGTGAGGGCAGATGCTGTATGAGTGCAGGGTGAGTGGGGACACTGTATGAGTGCAGGGTGAGTGGTGTGCTTACTTGAGTGCAGAGTGGGTGAATGGGGATGCTGTATGAGTGCAGAGTAGGTGAGGATGCTGTATGAGTGCAGGGTGGGTGGGGTACCGGAATTAGTGCAGGGTCGTGTGCCTTTATGAGTACAGGGTGAGTGGGGATGCTGTATGAGAGCAGGGTGAGTGGTGTGTTTGTATGAGTGGTGTGCCTGCTGTATGAAAGCAGGGTGAGTAATGAGAGTGAGAGTTCACTGGTTGTGTGGGGATACTGTATGAGTGCAGGGTGAGTGGGGGTGCTGTATGAGTGCAGGGTGGATGGTGTCCTGTATGAGTGAAGGGTGGGTGGTGTACCTTTTTGAGTGCAGGGTGAGTGAGGATGCTGTATGAGTGCAGGGTGAGTGGTGTTCCTGTATGAGTGCAGGGTGAGTAAAATATGTGAGCAAGCAGAGTGGCAAGTTTGTTTGTGAGTCCATTTGCTTCTTTAAAAAAAATGGTAGCAAGCTTTGTTGAAAGATATACTGAAAATACTTCATTTTCACCTTTTATTTCTCAAATGTTCTTGCTAGGAAGAAACTGCCTGCACCCTCCACCTTGTCTGATTCAAGCTTGCTCACCCTTTATATTCAACTCACAGATTTCTGCCCAGTCTCTTTTAAAATGCATCAGCTGTCACTGATAGGAGCCCTCTCCTAACTCCTTTGGCCAGGTAAATGGTGGGGAGTTGTTGGAGTGTAACTGAAAATGAGGACCTCAAATGTGTCCCCACTGGGGCATGAGATACTGCCGCTCATCCAAGAAGCAATATGTTTGTAATTTACTTTGAGGAAGATTTGAGTATCATCTAAACACAACTGGAAATGCAGGTTGTATGAGTTAAACACTTGTGATACAGTATACATGTATATATTAAAGAGTGAAAGAGAGAGTGTTGGCCATTTGGGGTCCCTTCTGTGAACTCATTTCCATCTGGGTTCTGAATGATAAACCATTTTTGATTTGGTGTTTCCTCTCAGGGATATATCAAATTACCCATTTTAGGGCCACTCTGGACAGACCTATCCAAACTTTTACTCTGCAGAGCAAGTTCGGTGATCCACAGTGCTGTAGATTCATGAGAGGTCAAGCAGATACTGAATGGTTGTTGTCCAGGGCTGATAGGATGTTTTCGCATATATTTATTAGTGCTGATCTATTACTATTCCGGGCCGAGGGATTGCTGGTCACGGAGGAAGGTGTGGTCCTGCAATTGTTTGGTGATTTTTTTTTAAATCTTACTAATGAGCGGAAGAAAGGACATGGGTCTGAAACCGGATAATTTGGTGTCGTCAGTTGAAGTTTTTTTTTTTAACAGGAGGATGTTTTTTGCTTGTTTCGACATAGCAGGTGCGGCTCCTAGTACTATTGAGACATTAATCATTTCTGTAACTTGAGCTGCCAGTGTTTGGAAAAACTCTTTGATCCATTTGTCTGCACGTGGGCGGGTAGGGATATTTGAAGCTTTCATTGTGAGATCTTGGTGGGTGTTTCACTTGTTGAAAACCGGCGCACTAGCGATGGCTAGACAAGGGGTGCTTTGTAAGAAGTTGGTGGGCGTGAGCGCTAGCATAGCAGTGTTTGACAGCTCGGGAGAGGGGTGCATTTCCAGAGCTCCTCATTCTTTTATACTATTGCATGATGCTCGTCAGGCCCTGTGAATGTCTCTGTGCTGGCTTATCGATGCATTGTGCAGGTCAGCATGGAGGTCCTTCATCACAACCCTGTGAATGTCTCAGCATTGCCATAGCTGTGCATGCTACAGATCATATTATGGGATACACTGATCAAGTTACTCCCCTGGTGTCCACCCCTTGGGCAGTCAAAAGATGTTGCCAGCCTATCAGAAGATTCATTTTTGCACCATCTATTCAAACAATGGGACAACATTTGCTGCTTGTAGGGTTAATATGACACCACCTGCTGCTGGCACATTAGTGATGTATGTGGTATGGCTTTCATTATATGTGGATGTGATAGCGCATATGGCCAAGGCCATTGGAATTATGCGATTGTGCTGCTGCAGTGTTTTTTTGCATGATTATGGATCTGCTGCATTTGCCACATAAATCCATCATCTGCTGCATAATCTGCAGATTTTATTTAAAAAAATGTGTTTCTACCTCAAACGGTTCAAAAGTTACTAAAAGGCATTAACTCATCGTCCCTCCCTCGCTTCCCTTCCTTATGCAATGAGGCATCCCTGCCTCACCAGACACCCATACCCACGTGATTTATCACATGGGGACTATAAGAAGCCCCCAGCCCCCACACACATCCTGTTTTTTCTTGTCTCACCTGAGACGCGCGTCCCACGCGCTGGCCGTTTGCGGAGCTGCGGTCATTCTGCTTTTTGCTTCAGGGGGCTTCGCACTCGCTTTCTGCTGCCTGCTGGGTCTGGCGGTGCCGGCCTGGAGTGCGCGAGCCTTTCCTCACCGAGTCTCGAAGTAGCGGTGCACTCTTCGGCGGCCGGGCGGACGGGGTCCGGGTGACGGAGTCACTGGCCCTGTGTGGCTGGGGCTGTGTTTCCGGTTCGGGAGGCAATGGGAGACGGCTGATGTCGGGAGGGCTGGTGATCCTCGGCTGGCTGTTTCTGGTGCCTCGTTACAGTAAGGGCCTCGTGTGAGGTCGTTTTTATTTCTTTTTTGTTGTTTTCTGGTTGGTTTTTCCTTTCCTGCTTCTCCTTCATTGGTTTTCTCCCGGTTTTTCATACCTATTGGTCAGTTTCTGGGCTGCACCCTATTTAATGCTTGTCACTGCTGTGCTTCCAACTGTCGATTTCATTATGGCTAAGTGGACTTCCAAGCGCTTACGTGTTTTGTCCTTCTCTTCTGAGGATGAAATGGTTATCTCGGCTCGCCGGACTTGGTCCCAGGGTCCAGAGGATTCTTCGGCCCTCCTGTCCGCTTCTGAGGTGCAGGCCATGATTGAAGCTGCTGTGGCTCGCGCTCTGGAAAGCAGGGTTCCTGCCAAGCGCAGGTCTTCTCGTGCTGCGATGGGTCCGGTGGACTCTCCCTCTGTGGACTCTTCTTCTTCGGACACTGCCAGGTCTTCTACCTCTTCGGGGAAGTTTGTGCGTAGGGAAGAGGTTCCTGCGATTCTCCAACACATATGGGAGAACTTGGGGTTTTCGCCCTTCTCTGCTCCCGTGGGGTCGGATGACATCTTTCCACAGTATGTTAAACCTCAGGTGCTCGCTATGCCCTTTCATGGTCGCATCAAGGACTTAATTTCGGGGGAGTGTCGGGATCTGGAGCGCTCCTCGGTTCCTCACTTTTTGCAGAAACTTTATTCCCTGGAGGAGGGGGAGGTCTCTCTTCCTCACTCTATCAAGGTGGATGCCATGTTGGCCACTCTGATTGGTCGTAAGTCTATCAATCTGGAGGATTGTTCTCCTGCTGATGCTATGGATAAGAAGGTGGATGGGGCGCTGAAGAAGGCCTTTTCCGCTGGTAACTTGTCTTTGCGAGCTGGCATTTACACTGCTTATGCGGCACAATCCTTGGTATCTGACTTTGGGAAGCTGGCCATGGCTATTCAGGAAGAGACGGACTGCTCTGACTTGCTTGTCCACATGGAGCAGAAGGCTAAACTCTTGGCTGACGTCTCTTCGGATGTGCTTCGGTCTTCGGCCATGGCCTCTGGCTCCTTGGTTTTGGCTCATAGGAATTTGTGGATGCGTGACTGGAAGGCTGATTCTTCGAAGAAGTCCTCGCTCCTTAAGATTCCCTTTGATGGCAAGATACTTTTTGGTGAACAGCTGGACAGTATAATCACTAAGGCCTTCAAGGATCGTAAGCATGCACTGCCCTACCAGACAAGACGTCTGCCTCTGGTTCTCGCCTTTTCGGGAATCCGGCTCCTTCCTCCGCTTCTTTCTTCCAGTCTTCCCGGCAGTACTCTAGAAACTTTTCGGCCCGTCAGCGCAAGTTTCGGCCCAGGAAGTCTGCTGCCTTGGCTGGTCCCAAGACTCCGGCGGATGCCTTCAGGAGGAAGTCCTGACGTCGACTGCGTTTCAGCCGCAGGTCCTGTGGGCGGGAGACTGTTGTCTTTCCTGGAGGCTTGGCGGCTGGATGTAAGGGATCTCTGGGCATTGACTATTATCAGGAGAGGTTATATTATCGACTTTGTCGCCATTCCGCCCGGCTGGGGCACCATCCGTACTCCTATCCCCAAGTCTCCGGCCAAGCGGGAGGCTCTTCTAGAGGGGGTTCGGGATCTTCTGTCGAAGAAGGCAATCGTTCCGGTCCCTCAGGCGCAGCGGGGTCAGGGATGTTATTCCATTTTGTTTCTGGTCCAGAAGGTGTCAGGGGGATTCCGGCCGGTTCTGGACCTCAAGAGGGTGAATGGTTGGGTTCGGACCGTTCACTTCAAGATGGTGACCTTGCAGTCCATCATTCCGTTGGTGGGGGTCCGGGACTTTATGACGTCTATTGATTTGCAGGACGCCTTCCTTCATGTTCCAGTGGCTCAGGCTCATCAGCAGTTTCTTCGTTTTGCGGTTGGCGACTCCCACTTCCAGTTTGCGGTTTTGCCATTCGGGCTGAAGTCCGCTCCTTGGGTCTTCACCAAGCTTTTGGCTCCGTTGGTGGCCCTGGTCCACTGTCAGGGGATATTTCTTCATCCTTATCTGGACGATTGGTTAATTCATGCTCCCTCGTTCTGGTTGGCTCTCAGTCAGACGGAGGTGGTTCTGGCCGTTTTGAGGGAGCACGGTTTTCTTATCAATGTGGGAAAGTCGTTCCTTGTTCCGTCCCAAGATCGTCTCTTCATTGGAGCTCTTTTTCGAACAGATTTGGGGGTTGTCACTCTGCCCGAGGCTCGGGTGGACAAGATTCATTCTCAAATCCTGTCTCTTCTGTCTGGCCCGGTTCAGGTGGCAGCTCGTTGGCTCCAGGTTCAGGGGGATATGGCGGCCACAATTTTTCTGGTTCCGTGGGCCAGGTTTCATTTGCACACTGTGATGGCTCATGTTCTGGCGCATTGGTCTCCCCATTGTCCCCCCTCTCTTCTCTGATCCCGGTATACCCTCAGATCAGGATGGCTCTGGGTTGGTGGCTGGTTCGGGGTCATTTGCTGAAGGGTGTCTCTCTCTCTCTCTCCTCCGGCTCCGGTTGTGGTTACCACGGATGCCAGCCTCTCGGGGTGGGGAGCCTGGTTCGGGGTTCATCGGTCCAGGGGCTTCTGGTCCCCCTCTCAGAGCAGGATGTCGTCGAACTGGAGTGAGTTGGCTCTGTTGGCCTTCTCCCGGTTTCTGCAGGGTTCCGTTGTTCTGGTCAGGACGGACGTCACTGACATAGCTTACGTGAACAGGCGGGGGGGACCAGGTCCTCCTCTCTGGCTCTAGTGGCGAGCCGGTTGTTTGTTTGGGCGGAATCTCATCTTTTGGCGCTCTTGGCGATCCATATTCAGGGGGTGTCCAATTCCCTTGCAGATGCCCTCAGCAGGGCCATTCCATCCTCTGTGGATGTCTGCCTCCGTCGGGAGTTGTTTGTAGATCTGACGATACGTTGGGGTGTTCCAGTGGTGGACCTCTTTGCGAGTGTGGGCGATGCCATGGTGGCCCGGTTGGTCTCCCGCAGTCGGGAGGGGACGGCCTGGGCGGTGGATACTCTCTCCTGCCCTTGGCCCCGCGGGCTTCTGTATGCCTTTCCTCCTTTCCCCCTTCTTCTCCGCTTCCTGCTGCGGGTCCGCTCCTTGGGGGCTTCTGTGATTCTGGTGGCTCCGGCTTGGCCTCGGGCCTCCTGGTTTCCTCTCCTGGTGAGGATGAGGTCGGAGGTGGAGTGGTTGCTGCCTCTGTCACCACCCCCTTTGATCTTCCCGGTGTTGCAACAGGATGTTCTGGCCCGGATGTGCTTGGAGGTTGAACGCTTAGGTCTGCTGCGTCAAGGGGTTCCGGCTGGCTTGACCTCTACTCTGCAGGCGGCTAGGCGCGCGTCAACCAACAAGTCTTACCTGCGGCACTGGCGTTCCTTCAGTCGGTGGTGTCTTGTCAAGGGTTTGGACCCTACTTCCTCTTCTTTGTTTGAGGTGATGCTGTTTCTCCAGGATGGTGCTGCCTTGGGCTTGAAGGTTTCTTCCCTTTGTTTACAATGGGCTGCGATTAAGGCGTTTCAAAGCTCTTGGGGCAATCTCTCGGATTCTGAGGGGTTGGTTGTTCGCCTTTTTAAGGGGTTGGGTAATGTTCTTCCTGCCCCTCGGCGGCATTTTCCCACCTGGGATCTGTCTCTTGTCTTGGACGCTTTGATGTCCCCTCCCTTTGAGCCCTTGCTTTCTGTGGATCTGCGCCTTTTGTCCTTCAAGACTTTCTTTTTGGTGGCCATTCCTCTGCTCGCCGCCTGGGTGAACTGGGTGCTCTTTCTTCCAAACACCCTTTTTGTCGGGTTTTTGAAGACTGGATCGTGTTGCGGCCGATTCTTTCCTTTCGTCCTAAGGTGGTTTCTCAGTTCCACAGGGATCAGGAGTTGATCCTTCCTTCCTTTTTTGATTCTCCGTCCTCGGAGTCTGAGGTGCGGCTGCACTCTTTGGATGTTCGGAGGGCTCTCCTGGTCTATTTGGAGCGGGTCGCTCCTTTCCGTCTCTCGGATTCCCTTTTTGTTAATTTTGGGCCTGTGAATCGGGGTTTGCATCCTTCTACTCCTTCCTTGAGTCGTTGGGTTTGGTCTCTGATTTCTTTGGCGTACAAGGAGGCGGGGCACCTTTCTCCTTTGGGGGTTCAGGGTTGTTCCACTCGGTCCATGGCTGCGTCCTGTGCAGAGGGCCAAGGGGCTTCCATTTCTGAGATTTGCCGGGCTGCCACCTGGGCTTCACCGTTGACCTTTGCCTCTCATTACAGGATTGGCCAGGAGGTTGACTGTGCTGATGTCTTTGGTCACAGGGTTCTTTCCACTATGGTTGCTGAATAGTGGTTTTTCCTTGTTTGCTGGTTTGCTGTGTTTTTTTAATAAACCTGTTTTTGCTTACCTTCTTCGGTTGTCCTGTTTGGCTTTGTACATCTCATTGCGTAAGGAAGGGAAGCGAGAGAGGGACGATGAGGTAATGCCTCAATTACTTACCGGTAATTGCATTACTCTGAGTCCTACTCCCTCGCTTCCCTTACTTACATCCCTCCCTCCCTCCCTGAGGCCAACCTTTTGGTATGGTTTCGGTCTATGTGGTATTACAGGAGGTGTGTGGGGGCTTCTTATAGTCCCCACGTGATAAATCACGTGGGTATGGGTGTCTGGTGAGGCAGGATACCTCATTGCGTAAGTAAGGGAAGCGAGGGAGTAGGACTCAGAGTAATGCAATTACCGGTAAGTAATTGAGGCAGAGGCACCTATTGCAGCGCAGTGAATGGCTCATTGAAAAAGTTGACTGGTCACCGTTCGCTTAATGTAATTGCGTTAAACTGGTACTAATGAGGTGCAACCTACACCCAGGCAGTGTTATACCATGTAAAAATGGCAAAATAATGAAGGAATATTAGCAGAAAATACGTTGCATATGCCTCATAGTTTGGCTTTTCTTGCCACATCATTTTGTCAACCCTACCACATAATTTGGCACTCTTCTGCCGCATAATTCCAGTGGCCCTGCACACGGCACTGGCCTTGCTGAATGTACTTTCACATGAACGTATAATAAAGGCAATGGCACTTGTGCCAGAAGGCATCCACCTAGCCATCCCTTACCCTAGTACTGGCACCACCCGCTCCCCTCTCTCACTCAGTATCCTCTTCCCATACTTTTTCTCTATTGAACATTTTCCTATCATTCATCCTCCCTCCTCTTTTCACAGCCATGCTCGCTCCTCTCATTCCTCACTCATTCCTCTACCCTCCATAACTTCCTCTATCTCTTGATGCCCTCTTCTTTTGCATCCCACAGCTCTCCCTATCTTGTGCCCCTCCTTCCTTTCTTTTTTCATGTTTTTCCTAGTTTGCCACTTAAACGGCCTAGTCTTCTTTAACCACTTCTCAAAACCCTCTTCTACCAAATTATCTTGAAAGTTCCTTTCACACATATTTTAGTCTCGCCTTTTCACTTTTCTCTCAAACATCTCTTTTTCTCTCCTCCACCCACCTTTATCGGACCCGACACTTATTTTTTTACAAATTAAGCAGTTTCCTCCTTAGCCTTTTTCAGCCCTAGTTTCTTTTCCAGCCTGCTCTCTCTTTCACTCATCCTATCTTTTTCCTACCTCCTGTTTCTTTAGTAGTCTCTCTGTCACACGCCTGGCAAGTGGGATGTATGCAGGGCGGCATTTAGCATGGCGAACTGGGCCCAGGGCACCAATATTCTTAGGGGCGCATTGAGCTGTGTGCGTGCTGGTAATGCCAACAGCAGCACCCCTGTTGTCTTGCTCCTGCCTTGCTAGTGTCCCTGCTTTTTCATGTCTGTCTGATTTGCCAGTAAGTGGTTTTAATTCTTCATTATCATACCGGGGGGAATGTTTTTAGCACCCCATTGCCCCATTCCTTGCCCTCCCTTTACCGTCTCACCCCTGCTGACACAAACCAACAAAACCAGCATCAGCAGGAGGCCACTACACTATCGGTGATTTTGGTGAGCTGGTGAGGTCCAGAGACGTTTGTGTTCAGAGGTCAGTCCCTGCTCAGCCAGGGACTGACCAGTGAACTCAAAAGAGGTCCCTTCTGCCTCATTTAATTCGCTATCATCAGCAAAGGCACCAAATTTATCTCCGTCCAGGGTGCTATCTTAACAAAGGCCGGCTCTGTATGTGTTCTGCGTGCATATGTGACATCTTCTCCCAGGAGTCCTGGCATTCCTTAAACACAATCTGACACTGGGTGGACTAACTGTTGAGAGGCAATGGCTGACTGAACTCTCTGCCTCCTTTAACCCAGATCCTTGTGACTGGGGCTGAATGTTTGCGTGGTCCAGTATTCCGTCCATCAAAAGTTTCTTTTCCATGTGTCACCCTAAGTGGGAAGGGTATGTCCAGACGTGGGTCCCGTGCTCGCTACACCACTGGATTCAAGCTAGCCTGGGTGATGCCCTGAAACCGGTCCCAGGATGCTTGTTTCTGGACCAGGGAGGACCTGGCTTGGCAGTTCAGGCTGGACTGTTCCCATGAGGCACATAGTCAAGACTGATTTGCGTATGGCTGGGTCCAAATTGGGGTGGTGTGATGGGCAAAAGAATGATGAATTTAACCCAGATCCTTGTGACTGGGGCTGAATGTTTGCGTGGTCCAGTATTCCGTCCATCAATCGTTTCTTTTCCATGTGTCACCCTAAGTGGGAAGGGTATGCCCAGACGTGGGTCTCGTGCTCACCACACCACTGGATTCAAGCTAGCCTGGCTGATGTAATGTAACTATGCTTTTATATAGCGCATCCATCACTCCAGGGAGCATCTTGACGCTAGAAGAAATCCAGATTTGATGGAAGATCTGGTCAACTGCTCTTATCAGCGAGGCCGAGCATTCAAATTAAGGATTTACACAGTGTATCGGGAGAACTGTAAATCCAAGTCTTAAGTATTTTCCTGAAAACTAATTCGTAGGCAATTTGGCGAAGATGGAGGGGAAGTTGATTCCAAGCCTTAGATTCTTTGACTGCCAAAGATTTCCCTCCCTTTGTGATCAGGCTAAAGGTAGATGGTCAGGTAGGGATGAAGGGTAATGCCCTGAAACCGGTCCCAGGATGCTTGTTTCTGGTCCAGGGAGGACCTGGCTTGGCATTTCGGGCTGGACTGTTCCCACAAGGAACAGGGTCAAGACTGATTTGCATATGGCTGGGTCCAAACTGGGGTGGTGTGGTGAGCAAAAGAATGATGGATTTAACCCAGATCCTTGTGACTGGGGGTGAATGTTTGCATTGTCCAGCATTCCGCCCATCAATTGCTTCTTTTGCCTCCCTTTGTTTCGACTCAGTATCCGCAGTAACTGCAGCATTTGACCACTGCGACTACCTGAGGATCTTCCATTAATGCTAGTTGGGCTCAGAGACTGGGTAACCCTAAAAACAGTGTGAAACCAAACAATCAGTGCCAATTTTGTGTCTAAGAGCTCCCCTAGTCCCCAGCCTATGTTCTATGCCTGAGCCATCTGAAATAGTTGACACTGTTTGCAGTAAAACCAGCAAACGGACAGTTAAATTGTATACTTGCCTGAGCAGCTGACCTTTTTCCAAAATATAATATTTGAAAAAGACGCATAGCAAGTCGTCACTAGGGAAAAACTATTGAAGCTTGTCTTTTGAGACGCTGACCCTCGGCATGAAGTAGCTAGTGGTCCATCCTTTACATTGACAAAGGAGAGCTTCCATTGGACATGGAAGCGTCCATTTGGTGAAAGGGTCCTGCATTGACTCTGTTACGCCATTTTGGAACAATATCTGACCATGCATCTGCGAGCATAGTAGAGATGCTCGTTGGTCTCCACACTGCATGATGGGTGCTGAGTCATTTCTATTGCAGCGAATTGGAACCACCATACAGACTGTTTCTTTTGTAAATTTTTTTTAAATTATTATTATTATTCCAGTTAATGCCGGGAAAGGTCAGAACATTCTTAGAACTCAACGGAAGAGTCAAACCTTCATTAAGATAGTGGCGGGAGGTAGCCAGATAGGCCACGGAATGCAGTGCCCGGCGGGAGAAGCAGATCGCAATAGTTGGGCCTGGCATTGCGCTCAAATTATAGCAGACCCCCGCTGGGCCACAAGCCGGCTCAGGGGACGGCCAAACCGCCTAACGCCGGTAATTGCGCGCCAAGATGACAAGGCCTGCATCGAACGGAAAAGGCTGTGCGGAAACGCCAAGCTTGCACTGGCGACGCGGGCCCAAACGAGACGCATTAAAATACATTTGAATTACAAAAAACAGAAAATGCTAGAAATGGGCCAGTAAAAAAGAATATAGGAAGGATGGGGTTTTGAAATGAAAGCGCCTGTCCTTTAAGGCGCGTTTCAAACCTCTGATAGTTTTTAAGTGACACATTTCCACCCAGTAATTGGCAGAAACTTCACAAGTCTTTCTTTGCTTCCTTTTAAAGGATTCCGCGGGAAGCGCAGACTTTGCTGCAAGGGACGGCGGTGAAGAGTCTGACAGGTGCACCCTGGGAAATGCAGAAATCCTAGAGCCGGCTAAGAGATTCCGTGCGTCTCCGGAGCGGCGTGTCCGCAGCAGGTCCAACCCAGCCGAGGAGCAGCTGAGCCGGCGGAGGCTGTTCGTTAGTCCCCGAGATGACACTGTGCGTCAGAGGCTGTGGCGAGATTTCCACCGGGGCTCTCTGGCCCCAAACAAACCCGCAGTGCTTGTGATTGAAATACGAGGTGATCTCGGAGGGCAGTCGGTGTCCGGTAGTTTAATGTTTGAACGACACTAACAAGCATGTGGGAGAGAGGCTGTGCCCGGTTTGTCATACTGCTGATTATGTCGATTTGAGGTCCTCAAAAAGAGGCAGAATGTCTGCGTACTTCCGGCTGTGACTAATCCTGAGCAGGGTTAGTGCGACATCTAGCTTACCATTCACCACTGTGAAATAAAAAGCCCTTAAATCTCCACATACCAGTGATTTAAATCTGGGCTTCATGTTCTATGTGTGCCTGTCACGGTATTGCAGATGACACACATTTACCTGGCCATGGCCATAAAACAAAAATTAGGACTGAGCCCCAAACATCTCCACGTCATCTCGTGGCACCTTTGTGTTTATAACACACTCTGGCGCGGCGTCCATGGGTGTGTCACTGTAAATATGCAGTGAGCCACCTTAATAACATTTCCAGGCAAAACAATGTTAGCAGCTAGCAAACCGTATACTAGAGTTAAATGTACTGTAGTGTAGTGGCTCAATTCTCCTGCTGCAAACGTGCCACACTTACTGCTTAAAAGCAAACATTTTGTGGGAAATTGACTATTTCCATCTGTGCTTCAACAAAAAAAGAGAGGTCTGGTCAGTCACAGGACTGCCACAAATTTGGAGCGAATGAAGGAAGGGTAACACACACACTCAATTTGAGTAGGAAGGCCCTCACACACCGACCTGGTCAGTGTCATGCTTCATCATCGGGCCCCACCAAAGAGGCAGAGTGCCTCTTCGGTGTGCTGCGACGCCAGAAATACTGCGGAGCTGGTCGTGTGGGGAGGGCGTGATGTGAGTGAAATATAATTAAAAGTGCCTCGGAGGGTATCAAAAAGAGTTTTTAATGAGTGATCCCTAAGACACAGGTAAGTGGTATATGTGTCTGAATTTACGTGCCAAAATTTCAGACACATATACCACTTACCTGTGTCTTAGGGATCACTCATTAAAAACTCTTTTTGATACCCTCCGAGGCACTTTTAATTATATTTGACTCACATCACGCCCTCCCCAAACGACCAGCTCCGCAGTATTTTTGGCGTCGCAGCACACCGAAGAGGCACTCGGCCTCTTTGGTGGGGCCCGATGATGAAGCATGACACTGACCAGGTCGGTGTGTGAGGGCCTTCCTACTCAAATTGAGTGTGTGTGTTACCCTTCCTTCATTCGCTCCAAATTTGTGGCAGTCCTGTGACTGACCAGACCTCTCTTTTTTTGTTGAAGTACATTTAACCGGGGATTGAGAGAGTGTCCTCGATTCTCCCTACCTCTCCCTTTGTTGATACATATTTCCATCTGTGTGCACAATGGCACCTGGATCCTTGTCCTTTCTCCGACCACTTTCAACAAGATTAGGAGCCTTGGAATAACTGAATGCGGATCTGCTTCTTTTTATTTTCTTTTTCACACAAAAAATACGGAGATGCATTTAAGCCCACTTTGGATTCTATCATCAGGCCCTGACTACCATGCATCTAGTACTTTCCTGCACAGATTACACTTACATAATATGTTTGGAGACTATATTTTCGAAGAATTAGCACTCCACAGGCTTTAGGTGGCCAAAGACGACTCCTTCAAGGCCCTGCACATTGCACTCTATGTCGTTCATGGGGTATAACCTGTCTTTCTTCCACACAACCTTCTTTTTAGCCATGTCTCGTCACTGGTCCTAAGTGGTACTGCTAGAGTTCAGAGTGGGTGTCACAGAAAGTGACGGGAAGTGACGTGTGAAGAGTATAAATGGAGCTGACGTGGAGGTGACGCCATTTCCTCTTTTCCACACATCCACTGATGCAGGATTCGGGGCTGCATGGATTTTTACCAGTATTTTTTTCTCAGCCTTTATCACTCGTTTGGAGTGTTTTAAAGAACATTTTAACCAAAATCTTCAAATCCTGTATGAACTACTCTTACCCCATGTTCGACACTGATCCACAAAAAGAGTATCTTTGATGCTGGAGTCCCCTTTGTCAACAAAAGCCGCCTGACCTCTGCGTTCAGATGTATCTGAAGAGCCTTTGGGAGAGGGAATACAACCTTTTGGTAATGCCCATGGAAGGACAGTCCTGTTCACCTTCCAGAAGGACTCTTTTCTGTACCCTCTACCATAAATGGACGCCAAGTTGTTCTTCCTTCGAGCGGCACAAGAAGGAACACAATTGGTCACCATCTCCTAATGAGAAAGAGGAAGATGTCCAATGATTGAGCCATCTCTTGATGAGCCAAGTCAGTCAACCCCTGTGCTGGAGCCCCTGCCTTCCAGCAAATCCCCAACAGTAATTTCATCTGAGGTCTAGGTTCAAGTGTTTGAAGAGGCGATGCTACTCTTTTCATTATGAACTTCTTTGGTACACATGCTTGTAGTCATTTGCTTAAGGCCTCAACTTTGATCGACTCCAGAAAAAGGCTGGCAGCAGCAGCTCTGCCAACTCTTTCCTTCGCAGATACTTCCTTTGCAGCTGGCCACCCCGTCACTTCCATAGAAGTTGTCTTACCTTCCTACAGTGCAATTGTAGGCACCGTTGGCATTGGGGCTGGGTTGGGCCCTGTTGCTGAAGTCAATAATGGAACATATTTTAGGCACAGATAAGTCTAAGGTGTTAATCTATATGAAGTGGATCGAATAACCTGTAATACCCATCACCTGCAAGACATCTTTTATTGCGATGGGGGATCTCTTTGGTTCTGATTCAGACCCATTGAAAAAACCTCAGAAAGTGTGGCACACTGAAGACCACAACAGCGAGACGGACAATATCTTGCCACGTCCAGGTACTTGAGTTCCAGTTATTACTGGACTTACAGGACGTCAGTGACCTGGACACGTCCTCGTACATGGAGATTTCTATGCCAATGGGACTAACTTAATGGAGCAAGTACAATTGTATTTAGTGGAGGCAGCTGAATCGTTGGCAAGCCCCATGTGCTCTGTGGAATAAAAAACATCCCTTTTCGCAGTGTTATTGATGGAAAGCAGCCTCCAAGCATATGCTGCCTTTCAATGAGTCTCCTATTGATTAAGTTACCTAGGGTAGTAACACTTCTGAGTCTTATCCAGCAGTTCACCAATACTTAGAGAAGGAGAAGAATTAAAAAGGGGTAGGTCACCTCATCTTCCCTTTAGGTTTATCTCACATATATTTATATATCAAGAGGACGCCTACTTATCCTATCAGGCTCTATGTATCCCTCTGTCCGTCTCTAAATGGGAAATTATCTCCTTTATTTTTAAGAACTCTTGCCCACACAAGATCGTGTGGCATGCTTCATCCTCGAGTCCTCACCTGGTAAGTCTCATACCCTGTGCATGGACCACATAGAATTCTGGAGAACGTATTCACTGCAAGTACATCCCTTTCTGAATTTAACTTGCCCAAGGTTCTTTTAGATTAAAAAGGATAAAAGGGAGCGTCCTTGACGCAATTTTAACTAATATCAGGATCCCATGCCAATATAATCAAAGAGCTGCCTCCACAAGAGGAGTTGAGATTATGTCTCTTTGGAGCCGGACAGAGGGATACATGGAGGATAGGATAGGATTGGTAGGCGTAGGCGTCCTCTCAGTATATATATGTCACCAATGAAACAGTACCAAGAAATGTGGCAGGGAAATTTTGACCTGCCCAGCTGATCCACCTTATCTATCAAAACACCCATCCCCAGAGCGATTGGTGGTGCAAGCCTGTATGTCTATGGCCAAAGTAGACACCATTCCTTCTGTGATGGGGACTCTAAATGGCTGAACATCTTGGTAGAAAGTTGTCTCTGGAAGTCCAGTTCTTGAATCTATCAATGCAGCGTATACACTGCTAAGAAATCTTTCATCTTGTGAGGACTGGCCGTGTTTTTGGTGCCCAGCTTGCCTGTGCACATACACAAATCTGATCCTGAAGTATGCAGGATGGATGCTACGAAGCAATCTATGAAGACGAAACCTGATGCACCGAGGCTATATCGCCTTTGATACCTGTTGTGCAGCTCAGGAAGCACTCTTGGATGGGTATCAACATTTATTAAGGGATGCACAGGCTCCATGTTGGAGGTGCCATGTGATGGCCCTCATCTTTTTGGAGATAAAGTTGATGATTCCTTGGAGCATGTCAAGCAAAGCAAGGCAACCGCAACGGGTTTGGGCAGCTATCCCCAAGCATCCATTTCTCCTGGCAATTCCAAATATAGCTATCCCTTTCGATCACAGAAAATGCAGGGCAATATTCAAAAGGAACTGCATCTTTTTAGCACCATCTCAATATGGTCAGACGCTTGAGTAGGGGGTGGCTAGTGCTTCCCTCTCGCCATTTTCCACCCTCACAAATTAAGCCTTTATGGTTTCTCAGACACGTACCCTGAGACGACGTTAAAGTGCAGGGCAGTGGTATTCTTTTGTTAAAGAGACATTCAGTATCCACTTCCTGGTGCTGCCCACCCCTTTTACAAATTAGGAAAACTCCTCTTTCGATGCCTGTTTTAGATTGTTAAATATACTTCATAACCCTTTTTCAGTACAATACAAACCAATTCCTTTTATAGCTTTCAAGTAGAACAATTATTTTGTGCTTTAAATGATTTAAGCATTAATATCATGACAACTGCTGGATTCATGCTCTACTTCTACAAGCAGAGGGGTGTGGGCAGTGCTTAATTTGTAATAGAATGAGTGCTGGTGCCCAAAACTCTGATCGGAAGCAAGTGGCTGGTGCATTTACACTTCGACGCTCACTGAATACCAGGGGTGCATAGTCTTCAATTGATCTGATGGCTCTTCCACCTGGTATCAGACACTCTGTCTCCTTATATCACTCAACGGGTTCCTGCTTTTTCCCTTTGTGACGTTTTTCCAGTTTTTCTGTTCTGCTTCTTTCCCCTTTGTGTGTTTTTCCCTCTCTTGCTCTTTGTCAATGTCTGATGAGGACAAGCATTGGCAAAGCCAATAGGTTCAGCCTATGCAACATCTATTGGCTTGGTCCAACTTATTTTTAGACATGTTAGACAGCATCATGGGACAGCGGGGGTGGGAAAGTAACAACGGACACTAGAGGAGGGCAGGGTGAATGAACACACTTTTGTTTTGTTTACATGAGATTTTGCAAGCGCTGTGGAGGCTAACCTAAAAATGAACCCCCATGTAGCAGGGCTAGCAGCGCCCATGTTGAGCAGCCTGTTGACGTGTGGGCACTTCTTATATGGTAAATTAGAAGGAGTAATCCCTAAGCTTCAGCATTCCGTTGCTGTTGCATATGACACTTTACAACGCACGCGTTACAACGCGTGTGATTACAACACAATTTCTAACTCCACTGGGGCGTTACTTTGGGGAATACGTTGTAATGGGTTATGTGATGTAATGACATGCTTTGTAATGGATTTTGCGATGTATAAAATCTGTTGCAATGACACGCGTTGTAACGTGTGCGTTGTAAACGATATTTCCCCTTTGCTGTCATGTGTTATTTGGGGTAAGATGCTTGCATGTGCCCATCTACCCACATGGGCAAGGGAGCACATTTAATAGATGCCCGCCTGTGGAAAATGTGAAGTACTTAGTTTCTGCCCCGAATTTGGGATTTAAAATGAAATATTGAAAACTAGCGCTCAGGCCATGCAGGAATGTTAGTGAAGATTGGTCCACTATGCAATGAAGGCACCTGCTTGGCCCTACTTTCTTCAGCGCTACAAGGAAAGCAGCTAGGGGTGCAGATCCTAATGCACCAGTCTGGAATGAGGGCTATGCAGGGCCGGACTGGCAGTAGCGGGCATTGGGGGTCTGCCAAAGAGGCTGGAAGGGTGGGACCAGTTTTGGAGCAGTGGGAGTCAGTTTTGCAGCGATGCTGCAATATCGGCCCCCCGGTAACAAAGGCAGCAGTGCTGCGGGCCGGTTTTGTTAAGCAGCAGTTCTTGACTCCTTCAACTGTGCATGTCCAGCCAGCTTGCTGCTACCAGACAAGGTCCACTCCCAGACCTGCCAACCTATAAATATATTCAAAGGTGTGATGAGGGGGTGGGGCCTTGCGCCAAGAGCTACCTAAGAGGCACTCTGCCGCTCAAAGAGATCCCCACCCCCTCCCAAAATATAAAAACGTAGAAAAAAAAGAATCGCTGAGGTTGTCGCCTATATCTTGGGATGATGATGTCACACCCCTTAATGGACGTCGGTTACCCAGAGCTTCCAAAGAGGAGCTGGAATTCCTCTTTGTACAGTGGTTTCCAGCTTGTTTTCTCTTCCACCACCTGATTTCGGCTCCTCACCAGGTGACCGTGTGAAAGGAGCCAAAATCGTGTGACACACATATAAAAGGAATGAAATATCCTGAGGCATAACCTGACCTGCTTGGTCTAGAACCTCATTTTGATTGCTGCAGTGGGCACTCAAGCTCAAGCCACTGTGTCATGTAGCAAAGAATTTCGTGTTTCGTTACACATAAAAAAAAATGGAAATTGCATTTACATTTACTGCTGCACATTCAGTTTTCTTTTATCATTGGCAACACTTGAAACAGCTCAGAACGCACTTTTTAATAAAATGTTAATCGAGGAAACAAAGAGGCGCTCGATGATTATCGAGACTTGTGCCCAGTAGTTGTCAAGAGGTAGGGTGACGGCGTCCCGGATTTGCCCGGACGGTCCCAGTTTTTCAACAGCTGTCCCGGCAGATTTCAGGAAATTTAGCTTCTGTCCCGGTTGTTAGAGGGTCGACTGAAAACGGCGGGAGGTGCTTTTTTCTGTTTTACAAAGTAGGGAATCTCATCAGTTGTTTCAAGAAAGCAATTTAATTACCAGGCAAGCTACTGGGGTTAACTGCCTGTTCTGCAGGGCTTTAAGTGGGGAAAAAAATCTGGGGGTGCTCTAAAAGGGGCAGGGCAAACCTCCAAGGGGTGTGGCATATCTAAGTAGGGGCGTGGTCTAAATAAAGATAACTAGTGTAGCAGTACCCCCTGCTCTGACAAGCCGTCAGCTCTAGGACTCCTCAGAGCCCTCCCATCCATCCCCTCTGTGTGGCAGCCCAGGCTGAGACAGCTTCCCGGGCGCACACACAGCTGCACCTGAGTACTTCACAGGTCTTTAAAAGACCATTTGCATGTTAATGATTCTTTGTCGATTTTTTCGCCCCTGCATCTCCACAATTCCTACTACTGTGCCCACAGGCGTTTTGTTAAACAGTGAAAATGCTCCCTCCTCTCCTTCGTCGCCCCGTGGGTATGCCAGTGGGTGCTTGTCGCCAGGACACTGAAAAGGCCCCTCTTTGGCTTTAACACTGGCAGTAAACACGCCGCCGAGAGGCTTGTGCTGTTCCAAACAACTGGGCGCTGCTGCAGGCCAGCGTCGCAGCGCACAAAATCAGCCTACTGTTCTCACACTTGCAAAATAGGACTGTCACATCCTCGTTATGATGCGGCCACATAAAATTTCCTTCTGTGCAAACATGTTTGTATTATTTCACGTCTAACTTTTGTTTGACTGGACATTTTTACAAGCAAGTTTACCATGATCAGAAGTGAAGAAGAGATATCAAAATGTAGGCAGTTTCTTACACGAAGTGGTTTAAGCTGCTAAATGATCCCACTTGAGTTACAAGTGATCGACGCAATGGTGCGATGAAAGCACACTACCAAGGAGCTGTGGGCACTCTAGTTGTGCCTCTGATCAAGCTGGTGTGGGGATGCCAGGGGTACTGGAAGCTCATTAGCTTGATGTGCTTAAGCAGTGCGCGCCCATGCTCACCCGAAACACCAACAAAAACCGGGACATCTGGTCACCCTACCTTTGACCTTTGAGACCTGAAAATAGAGACCCCTAGAGACCCCTTTTGAGGCCCTTGAAAAATAACTGGGGGTGCTCAGACCCCCACAGACGACCCCCCCCCCCCACATAAAGCCCTGCTGTTCTGTAATTCTCTGCTGAGGAGGGCTGTCTTTCTGTCCTCTCGCTTGAAGTAAAATGGTAGTCCTTCTTCTATTGTTGTTAAATGTCCCGGTTTTTGGCTTTAAAATTCTGGTCACCCTATCGAGAGTCTGTCCTGCAGGCCACTGCCCCTTCCCACCTCTGTGTGCAAGAGAGTTTGGACCGAACACTGCCCCCCACCCCTTCCCCCTCCCCCAGTACCTAGTGCAGTGCCAGCCTCACGGGGCCGTTTGTTAAACAGAGGGAACGCTGTCTTGTTTTGATGTATTGCTTATCCGCAGATGCTCTCTCTCTTGGGCGCGCGCAATAAATCATATAGACTACCTTTTCCATCACTCTTACAACTCTGCAACATACAAACAAGCCAGACCAAAAAGTCTCTCAGTGTGCCGGCTGCAGGAGAGCCATCTGCCCTCTACAGTACCCCAGAACGTGTGCCTGTGCCCCTCCCCCCCTCCCCCACTTCCCCCCTCTTTTGGGCCTCAGTAGAAGGTTGTGCATGTTTGTTCAACCCTCATGTGCTGCAGTTCTCGGGCAATTCCCTCACCAAAGAGCAGCCCCACTTGTAACATAAGTGAAGCTCTTGGTGGTGGTAAACAATCCGCCATGTACTGCCAGCACATGGGATTTCTGCTTTAGACCCCCAAATGAAAAAGTAAACCTGAGACAACAAGGTGCAGGCTGGATCACTGACAGAATATTGGAAACAAAAATATCGCGTGGACATACAAAAATATTGTGTGGACAGAACATTGTGTCAAAAATATGGAGGACCAAAGTATCAAGAAGGTAAGTGCAATTAGGTGAGTATAGATTTATGGTTCTTAACTGCACATCTACGAATCTTGAGGATATATATTTATTATCAAGGTACGTATATGTGGAGTAATATATAGTATGCATATGTGGAGGAATACATAGTAACACTTTGCTTACCTATAGAAACTTATATTCATGATATTTTGACACAATATTTTGTCCACATATTATTTTTATTTTATTTTACAGTTTTATATAGCGCGAACTTGACCCGGTATTGGGTATCAGAGCGCTTTACATAGCACCAGTTGCGTTACATGAGAACGCATTCATTTTTGTTAGGCACAGGGAGATTACATGATTTACCCAATCACAGGATATTCAGCATCATTGCCGAGACTCGAACCCGGTTTCCCAGACCTGAGGTCAACCGCATTAGCTGTTAGGCCAACTCCTCTCCCCCATGTTAATACGACAAATGAATATATGAGGTGTGGACTATTCGTGATTATGATGCACCCCTACAAATGGAAGTGAAAATTGCGCTACATCAAGAAGAATGAAAAAGGACCTTGACAAAGCTATAAGAAATGAAAAATTCCAGATGCTGAGTTAGTCATTTGCTTAGCAGTGTCAAGCATGAAAATGAGGCTAAATATTTCAGAAGCGTGACAACAGCACAATTTAAACACAATGTTGACATACAAGATGACAGTAAATTACTGAAGACGACATTAGCTATAATATATAATATACATATATATATAAATATATACATAATTCTCCAGAGGCTTTCACATGGACCTGTGAGCTATCTAGCACGCTGCTGCTAATAAACGCCTGTTTGAAATACCCCCGAGAGTGTGGTGTGTTCAGTAACACGGGAGCTGTAATATTACGAACGGACCCACCACCGTTCTTTTCCGCACCCGCCACGAAGAGTGCAAGGAGCGTTTTGGTGGAAACAGGAGCCTCGCAGCAAAACTGCATACGCTCAGCACCGCCACTGTAACAGCCGGAGTTTGGAGCCGTGAAAGGGAATCATTCAGATTCACTGGATGTCGGACATATACCGCTCCTGCCTTCGAAATCCAGGGTGTCCAGTGGCAGGCGAGGGGGTGCTCAGAGGGTGTTTACCAACAGCGGCACAGGACCCAGATGAGGAACACAATATGTAATTCATTACAGACAGCATACCAGTTCCACAAGACACTGCGGCATCAGCACCGCCCATTGGGGGGCGTGTCATCTTGTTAAATAGTGAACTCGTATCTGCGACCATATGTCAAGTTCGTCTATCCCTGAGGAAGAAGGCATGGACCTTTGAAACGCGTCGGAAAATATAAAGACGAACCCTCGGCCTTGTGAATTCTCCAGAGGCTTTCACATGGACCTGTGAGCTATCTAGCACGCTGCTGCTAATAAACGCCTGTTTGAAATACCCCCGCGAGTGTGGTGTGTTCAGTAACACGGGAGGTGTAATAATATATAATATATATACATAATATATTTTCCTGATATTTTGTCTAAACACCATGCCCACATCACAAATCCAACATGACCCGCCCCCCCCCCCCCCCCCAGGCTAGGTCGAAACTTTACTTCAAATGTATGAACTATCATTATTGAAGCTTCTTCTGTAATCGGAAAATATCACGGCCTAAATATCGATGACAACCATACTTTCCTGTCATTTGCATTAAATCCAAAAGGGTTTCTATACCTGCCTCCGAGATAGCTCCTATCCTAGTCTATTAAAATTATCTGCAATTATTCATTTTTTTTTTTATTGCAAACATATACTGCAAAAGGGGAAAAAAGAAAAGATGCAGCCGTTTAAACATCGCTAAGGCGGAGGGGCGTCCATCACCACCCCCTCTTGTACCGCTTTGTTCGCCATAAGTTGGCAGGGTATGCTCAGACGTGAGTCCCTTGCTCACTTTGCCACTGGATTCAAGCAAGCCTGGCTGAAGACGGCTGGAATGCCAGAAATCGGTCCTAGGGAGCTTGATTCTGGTCCAGGGAAGGCATGGCTTGGCAGTTCAGGCTGGACTGATCCCATGAGGTACAGGGTCAGACTGATTTGCATATGGCCATGTCTGAACTGGGGTGGCAGAGTGGGCTAAAGAATGGTGATGGATTAAACCCAGATCTGTTGACTGGGTGTGAGTGTTTGATTGGTTCAGATGCTCCGTCCATCACCACCCCCTTTTGTACCGCTTTGTTCGCCATAAGTTGGCAAGGTATGCTCAGACTTGAGTCCCTTGCTCACTTTGCCACTGGATTCAAGCAAGCCTGGCTGAAGACGGCTGGAATGCCAGAAACCGGTCCTAGGAAGCTTGATTCTGGTCCAGGGAAGGCATGGCTTGGCAGCTTGGGCTGGACTGTTCCCATGAGGCACAGGGTCAGACTGATTTGCATATGGCCATGTCTGAACTGGGGTGGCAGAGTGGGCTAAAGAATGGTGATGGATTAAACCCAGATCTGTTGACTGGGTGTGAGTGTTTGATTGGTTCAGATGCTCCGTCCATCACCACCCCCTTTTGTACCGCTTTGTTCGCCATAAGTTGGCAGGGTATGCTCAGACGTGAGTCCCTTGCTCACTTTGCCACTGGATTCAAGCAAGCCTGGCTGAAGATGGCTGGAATGCCAGAAACCGGTCCTAGGAAGCTTGATTCCGGTCCAGGGAAGGCATGGCTTGGCAGTTCGGGCTGGACTGTTCCCATGAGGCACAGGGTCAGACTGATTTGCATATGGCCATGTCTGAACTGGGGTGGCAGAGTGGGCTAAAGAACGGTGATGGATTAAACCCAGATCTGTTGACTGGGTGTGAGTGTTTAATTGGTTCAGATGCTCCGTCCATCACCACCCCCTTTTGTACCGCCCCACTGTTGTGCAGCAGCGAAATAAAGGGGAAAAAATGATAATAACTTGAGGTTATTATAATTGTATTTTGTCCTGCTGCTGCAGCTTTGCAGGGCAGGTCAGGGCTGTTTTGACACGGGCAGGGAGTGTGGTGAGCACACTTTGCAAAAGCGGATGAATGTTTGGCCGGCTGTCTGGGGCCGGCCAAACATTCATGCACACTTAGCATGTTCTCCACCCAGGCTGCATTATAGTCTGGGTGGAGAACATGCCCAGGCTCCCATTCCTTGGCCGAGCACCGAATTGCGGCGCTCAGACCAATCACAATGCTGCATTGTGATTGGCTTAGGGGAGCCTGGGTGCTTACCAATCACAATGCTGCATTGCAGCATTGTAGGGAGCCTGTGTGTGCTTCCTGTTCTGTTCCGATGGTGCTGAGGGATGAGGAGGAGAGACAGAGGAGAGACACAGTGGTACAGTAACTTGTTTTTTTAAAATATTTTCATTCTCCTTACCCCCCAAATCCTACCCGCCACCCCCAATCGGTGCCGGGCACAACTGCAAAAGGGGATGCCCAGGTCACCCTAACAGAGCCTGGTTTGTGTCACAAAATCTTTAGCCAGAAGGTACTGCCTAATGAACATTAATTAGGAAGGTCACTATTTTTGATGCCATGTGATTGGCTACCACTTTCAAGTCTCTTCATAAATGTAGTTCAGAATAAATACAAACCCCTTTTTTTCGATTCACATTGTGCTTGTTGAGCCCTGCATCCCCCAGTGCTTCTGGCAAGCGCACAATGAGCTTGGCCAGACACCTTAAAGGAGAGCCAGGGAAATATTACTGAGACGAAGGCCCATCTCTGCCAGCAGAAACCTGGATTTCAAAATGTGGAAGTTGAGCTAGAAGGCATTAACCCTCAGCATTTTTCTTTGACTTGGATTTTGCAAGTGACAATCCCACAACGTTTGAATTATCAAGAATTAATACCCAACCCAAGGCTGGACATTCAATGCACAGAGCTACCCCAATCTAAAGACGGAACACCAAATTGCCTAGACTGGACCCCTAAACACACAGCACAACTCCAGTTTACAGATGGGATTCTAAACCACAGATTGGACACTGTGCAAAAGCCAGGCCCGGACTGGCAGTAGTGGGCACCAGGCATTTCCCCGGTGGGCTGAAGGCCGGTTTTGTGGCCGTTGGGGCCAGTTTTGTCACTGGGGGCCGGTTTTGCAGGCGATATTGGCCACCTGTAACAAAAGCGGGAGCTGTGCTTTTTACTAGCACCCCTGCTCCCAGGGCTGCTCGAGCAGCAAATTGCCAGAGCTGGTTGCTGTTCCCAGTCTGGCCCCGACACAAGCTCAACACTGCAGAGTGACCACAAAATCATACTAGACTCATAATAACACAGCATACTTTCAGTCATAGAATGGACCTCTAACCAATATAATGGATCTCAAATCCGCATTCAGCACACTCAGTGCGCAAAGACACCCAAATACACAGAGTAAACCCCTAATCGTACAGCACATCGCCAATCCACAGACTGGACACCTAAGTCACAGAATAGACCCCAAACCATAGATGGACATTCAATGCTCAGATCCACCCCAGTACACAGATGGAACCCCTAATCACATAGCGTGCACAGAATCACCCCAATACACAGACAGAACCCCTTAATCTAATAGGGTGGACTCCTTATGACACAGCACACTTCCAATCCACAGACTAGGCCCCTTATCACACAAAGTGGATCCTCAACCCAAAGATTGAACACAACAATGCACAGACGGTCCCCAGTCCCCAGACTGGACCCATAATCCACAGAATTGACTCCCAGTTCACAGGCATGACACCCCATGTATAGAGCAAATACACAAACTGAACCCTCTAATTCAGTGGTTGTTAACCTTTCGGCTTCTGTGGACCCTACTTAATAATTACTGTGACCAAGGGACCCACACAAATAATATTGGAATCCGGGGACCCCTAGTGAGTCATTACCGGAAGCCAGGGATCGCAGCCTTAGCATTTTTTATTATTTGAACCACAAACAGTACACAACAAGCTTTTGCAATGCAATGGGTCTCGCATTTGCGAGAGTTTAAACTATTGGCATTGTAAATGAAAGTGGCTATTATTTATCTGCTTTGATAGTTAACACATAAATAAATGGCATTGTCATTTACAGTGCCAATTGCTCAAACTCTTGTAAATGTGAGACCTATTTAATTTCAGAGTAGCGACTGCCATTGTCCCAGGCTGCTTGGAAAGTGAAAGCAAGCATGGTGCGCTGAATGTTGCAGGAAAGCATGCCGTGCCTGCAGTAGGAGAAACTCATCAAAGAAAATAGTGCTTACAGACTAAATAAGACCTACCGTGTAACAACAGAAGTAAAAGGGCCAGTCCTCATGGGAGGTTACAAATGAAGACAAGGCGGTACTAAAGAGTGACTAACAAGCCTATTAACGAATCAGAAGCCTACATTTACAAAGCCTCCTTTGTAAATGTAGGCTTCTGATTCATTAATAGGCTTGTTAGTCACTCTTTAGTACCAATGACAAATATGAACGGAGAGTGGGCGGTGCTTTAAGTCCATACTCGACTACAGCATGCCTCACAGAGCAGCGCACGCACTGCCCAGGCTCGACCTAAAAATACAGAAACAAGCATTCATTAAAGACACAAAATATGAAGTATTTTATTTAATTCACAAACAATTAAAAAAAAATCTAATTATTAATTGTATTGGGAAGGTTGAAGTTCTTTTAAATTCAATTGAGGCAACTTATTGTCCATACAACATTTTATTTGATGCACTTGCACTGCTTCCACAAATCAAGCTGAAGAGTTGGATGTATGACGTTACAACGCAGGCTATTACAGCGCCTGCCTTTACAACGCGGTTTTTACATCGCATACCATTACAACGCATAGCGCTTTTGGGTGTTGGATAGTGAATAGTTTAATTCACTATTCCAACTCCAGTCCCCGTGGACACTAGGGAAGGTTATTGGATAGTAAATTAACCTATTTCCTATCCTAGAGCGCCCCCCAGCGCAATGCGTTGTAATAGTTTGCGTTGTAATGACCGCGTTGTAATGGTAGTGCGTTGTAAAAGTTTCGTTGTAAGTGATGTTTACCGAAGAGTTTATCTTAATTTTTAACCTCCAATTTCAAAATCCTTCATATTTACAGAACATTTGAAAATGTTTAATTTTTTAACTTTATTTATAAACTCTTTATTATTCTGTTATGTACTTTTCTAAGCAGTCTGGGACCCTGTGAGTAGGCTCTGCGGACCCCCAGAAGTAACCATACCACAGGTTAAGAACCACTGTTCTAATCCACAGACTGAATCCCTGTACATTTTTGCTGATCTCATTTTTGTTGGCCCCAGGACTCTGTGCTCTTTACCACTGCTAACTAGAGCTCAAGTGTGTGTGCTCACTCCTTAAAACATGGTACTATTGGCTTATCCCCTAATTGGCATACTTAATTTGCTTCTAAGTGCCTTATAAAGTAGCACTACATGTGGCCAGGGCATGTAAATTAAATGCTACTAGTAGGCCTGCAGCATTGATTGCGCCACCCACTTAAGTAGCCCTTTGAACATGTCTCAGGCCTGCCATTGCAGCCTCTGTGTAGGTTTTAACTGACCTGACATGATAAACCTTTTTTGACTGAACCCTAGCGCCCAAATGGGGCAGCAGCCCCCCCCCCCTGTGCCTTGAGACCCCCATGGGTGAGTAGCCGCGCTGTATAAACCTGATTAATTGATTGAAGCCCAAACCTTTACTTTATTTTTTACATATACGACACACCGAGTGTAGACCATGGACAGCCCAGACCACAGGGTGCAGTGTGTATAAAAGGTAGGACATGTATTTAAAGTTTTATATGTCCTGGTAGTGAAAAACTTAAATTCTTTTCTCATTACTCCAAGGCCTATCTCTCCCATAGATTAACATTTAAGTTGTTTTTTTGCATTCAATAAGCTGTAATTTCTAAATAGAAATAGATAACCAGCTCTTGTTTGATGTCTTTGGAATTGTAATAAGAAATCCTAACTCATTGTGAAGTCGGAATTTAAAGTACAACTTTGAAAATGCCACTTTTAAAAGGTGGCATTTTACTGCCTTAGTCATTTAGTGCATTTATCCTGTACCTGGGTCACATGACTGGGTGTAGCTGAAAGTTAAGCTTTCCGTATTCTTCTTAGAGAGCCACACACAATAGGGTGCTTAGGTGTGCCTTGATCAGCCATCATTGGCAGGATGTGAGGGAGGAGCTGGGCACAGCCCCACTTATACTTGAATAGGCTGTGCCCCCTGCCTCCACACAAAGGGCTGCATACCCCCTGTAGTTAGTCTGGAGCCATGACAGGGAAGGCAGGATGCCTGGGGACTTCAAAGGAAACCCTCCAGAATCCTCTCCCCCACTTCAAAGGCACAACTGGGTATAAATACTGTACCTCAGAAACCAACTCTTCAGTACACTTATGGAACTGTGGATACTCAAGAAGGACTGCTGTGCTGCTAAATCACTGCCACTCTGCTGCACTACTGCCTTGCTGGGCTGCTGCTTTGCTGTGCACTCCTCTTGCCCTCTGACCTGCATCTCTTGAACCCAGAACCCCATAGTGCCTCCAAGGGCTAGTTGGCTGGCCTCCTGATGGCAGCCACATGGACCTTGCACCTGCACTTTGCCATCTGGGAGTCTACCCTGCCAAGTGGTTCCACCCCAGTCCTGGACCCTTGGATGTAGGCCTAAGGTGCTCTGACAGCCCCTGTGCATCCAGCAGAACCGATGCATCTCCTCTGCTGCGCGGCTCTGCCATGAGCAAAACTGATGCATCGGCGCTGCTGTGTGAATCGGAACTGCTGCTAAGACCCACATCGCAACCTGTCGCGGCATCGGAACCGCTGCTGCGTGACACATCCTTGTGCAGGTCCTTACATTCCTTGTCAGTGGAAGCCTATGATGATGAGACCAGACTCCGCATCAAAGCCTCGCATCTCCTCAGAACAAATGCATCGCCCCAACTGCGAAATGCACCCTCGACTCTGGACTTCGCATCGCAAGCCCTCATGGACTGGATCTTTGATAATGAAGCAACAAAACCTCTCACTGCAGCCTCTCCACATCTCGGAACCGGCGCATCACTTTGGCTGTATGGTGCATCTTTGCCCCGCATCCTTGCAATGCTCCTCAAACCAGTATTGCAGGTACTTTATTCAGAGGCCCTGTTAGACCTAGATTACCCAAGCCTACATATGGTAGCTTGGCACAGTAGTGGTCTACAGCTAACTCAAGGCGTTGGCTAAGTACTTACAAGTCTCACCCACAGTAACACAGTGATGAACCACTAAAATAAAGACACAACACCTCTGTTTGGAAAAATACCGTTACCTTTTATAAAAATAATATGTCTCTTTGGATTCAAGTTATACACGATACAACATTAGTTTCTTTCAGGAGAAAACATTCCACTTTTACTTTAAGAAATTACTTTTCACTCCTCAGCTGTGGAAAAAGGGCAATAAACCACATTCTTTTGTCAATGGTACAGTAAAGCATAAGGGTAACTCTTTGGTTGGTTAAGAGAATCTCATTAGCTTCACACTCTGTAAGGTTACCTCACATTATTATACAATGACACATTACTCCACCAATAAATCTACTGAAAAGAAGATGCAGACTGTTAGTGCAATACGTTTTTACAGGTTCATTAATAGGTACTTTACCCCACAGCACTTAAGCACTGCCCAACTCAACAGCAAGACCTGAATGTAGATTTTCACTGTATGACCCACCAGTTATGTGCTAGAAGGGAAGACACAATAATATTAGTAAGGTTCCTCTCCCTCTGATTGACAGGCACACCTAGCTGGTAGAGAATCTACTTCTTCACTTATCACTAATCTGTAGGGGATTTTACCCAGGAACCCTGTGGTTCCCTGCACCATTTCCACCTTTCTTTTCTGAGTCAGATAACGGATAAGTTTTATTCTATGTTATTCAGTTCACTAACTCGTTTTCCTCGAGTCAGGTTCCCCTTGACAAGTCAGTCACTCGCGTGGGTCGTAGCCCCACTGTTCTGCTTCATTCACCTGGCTCTGCCGCCTCCCGTTCCCACGCTACCCGGCTTACTTGTGAGGTTGGGGGCGTGTCGCGGGTGTTTCCTCTACACGCGCTGGAGCCCGGTAACAGACGGGCTGAAGGGGGAAGGCAGGGAAGGCTTTCCCGGCCCAGGGCTCCCTACCGAGTCATCCGTTGTGGCGCTTCTGCCTCCTCTGAGGGGATCGACCTCCTGGAGCTCCGACGCGGCGCTCCTCAGCTGGCGCGATGACTTTCCTTCCGCTGGCACTACTCGGCGGAGCATGCGCGGAAGCGCTCGTTCCTCTTCCGCCTCGGCGCACCTGCTCCCAGGAAGGACGCTGTTCTCCACAGGGACGCTGCTCGGTCTCTTCTGGGCCTGCTCGATCCTAGGCCCCTCCTGCCTCGCAAAAGCGTTCAGTCGCTGGTCATGCGCGGAAGCGCCTACCTCTTCGTGTGACGCGGCCGGTGCCCCCGGGGTCCCGACGCCGATCGGAGCAGCGCCACTGCTTCTCCTCAGGCACTTCTCACTCCGGCTTCACAGGAAGGATGTGCACACACGGCGTCCTCGCTCTTCAGGGTGCTAAGGTGCCACAGACGCCCACCTTCACTACAGCTACTCCACGACACCGGTGAGCACAGCGCTGGGTATTGACAAACAGGAATACCCCCAATTAAGGGTGTTCTGAGTGGTTTTACTGGGGCTCTGAGATAAAAGGATCTTCTTCCTCCAGTAACTCGATTTCCTTGTCAGTAGTTGTTGTCTTGATAGAGGGATCGGTCAAAGGCTGAAGGGGGAACAATCCTCTGAAGTAACTGTCAGCCTCAGTGACAAACTAGCTGCTCTCAGTGTGTCCACCTCCTCTCACCACTGCCTCACTCCTCTACTCTGGGGTCAGCACAAAATGGCTGCTGGTCACTGGCCTTATATAGGGTGGCCTGAGACCTGCAGAAGTCTCTAGTCAATTCTAGAAAGTTCCCTAATGTTATCCTATGGACCTGTCCTCCAGTAGTGTCCGTTATGGCAGTTGGTGGACACCATCTTAGGTTTCTGGAGATCCCTAGATTTTCAAGGGGGCTGACTAGGCCTCACAGGTTATGAGGGAAAAATGGCGTCATCGCCAAGGAACACCTAGCCCCCTGACAGCATTAAAAAATTCCTGATGAACATATGTAAAAATAAAAATAGAAACTCTGGGAGGCTAAGGGGGACAAAAATAAATAATAATGGTTAGAGTCTCTCCAGAAGCAGACAGGTCTAACACGCGTCCCCCCCAGCTGAAAGTGGGGAGAACTACCCAACCCCTTGGGAGTCCTCATCACTAAGGCGGAAATACCTGGATAGACCGTCTGCGTTGGCATGGTCTGCCCCAGGTCGGTGTTCCACCCTAAAGTCCATTCCCTGTAGGGAGATGGACCACCTTAGCAACTTGGGATTCTCCCCCTTCATTTGCATCAGCCAACGAAGGGGGCGATGGTCAGTCTGAACTAGGAAGTGCGAACCAAACAGGTATGGTCACAGCTTCTTCAGAGCCCAGACCACCGCAAAGGCTTCTCTCTCAATTGTACTCCACCTCCTTTCCCTGGGGAGTAGCCTTCTGGACAGGAAGACCACGGGTTGATCCAAGCCCTCATCATTTAGCTGCGATAACACTGCCCCAATGCCATGTTCTGACGCATCTGTTTGGACAATGAATTCTCTAGCAAAATTAGGGGCCTTGAGAATGGGAGCGGAACACAATGCTTGTTTCAAGGTCATGAAGGCTCGCTGGCAAGCCTCTGTCCAGACTACCCGTCGGGGTTGCTTCTTGGAAGTAAGTTCAGTGAGGGGGGCCACGATAGTGCCATACCCCTTCACGAAGCGACGGTAGTATCCAGTGAGGCCCAGGAAGGCTCGGACCTCTGTTTGAGTCTTGGGGGGCTCCCAGGCGATGATAGCCTCAATCTTTGCCTGGAGGGGCTGCACCGTCCCTCTGCCCACCAAGTGACCTAGGTACACCACCGACCCCTGTCCGATCTGACACTTGCTGGCCTTGATGGTCAAGCCAGCCTGTTGCAGGGCATGAAGAACAGCTTGCAGGTGCTGCAAATGGTCCTCCCAGCTGCTACTGAAGACAGCAATGTCGTCCAGGTATGCAGCAGAAAAAGCTTCCATTCCCGAAAGGACCCTGTTCACCAGCCGCTGAAAAGTGGCAGGGGCATTCTTGAGCCCAAAGGGCATCACACGAAATTGGTAGTGTCCCTCAGGTGTAGAGAAGGCTGACCTTTCCTTCGCCTCCTCGGTAAGGGAAATCTGCCAGTACCCTGAAGTTAGGTCAAAGGTACTTAAGTATTGAGCAGCTCCCAGCCGGTCAATAAGCTCATCCGCCCGTGGGATAGGATGTGCATCAGTTTTAGTCACTGAGTTCAAGCCTCGGTAGTCCACACAGAATCTCAATTCAGGTGTGGTGCCTGGTGGGGCAGCTTTTGGTACCAAAACCACCGGGCTAGACCAAGGGCTACCAGAAGGTTCAATCACCCCTAGCTCCAGCATCTTGGCGACTTCACTTTTGATGTTGGCCTTCACCTTGTCCGACAGCCGGTAGATTTTAGATTTCACAGGTGGGCTGTCTCCTGTGTCCACGTCATGGGTACACAGGTGGGTCCTACCTGGGACAAGGGAGAACAGGGGAGAAAATTGCTCCAGGATCTGGCGGCAATCACTTTGCTGTTCAGAAGTCAGGGATGGCGAGAGAATCACTCCCTCCACTGATCCATCTTTTTCTTTGTACGAGAGAAGATCAGGGAGAGGTTCACTTTCTTCTTCCTCTGCTCCATCGGTCACCAGCATTAAGACAACCTCGGGCCTCTCATGATGTGGCTTGAGACGATTGGCATGCAGCACCCTGAGGGGCTGCCTCGGGGTCTTAAGATCCACCAAATAGGTAGACTTCCCCTTTTTCTCCAAAACCTCAAAGGGGCCTGTCCAACGGTCCTGGAGGGCATTTAGCTCTCCAGGTTCCATTACCCACACTTTCTGTCCAGGCTCCAGTTCCACTGGGTGAGCGTTGTGGTCATACCACTCTTTCATAACTGCTTGGCTGGCCTCCAAGTTGTCTGAAGCCTGCTTCCACAACTTAGCCATTTGGCTCCGGAAGGCCAGCATGTAGCTCACCACGTCCTGGGGAAGCTTCCTGGGAGTCTGTTCCCATCCGTCTTTCACCAGGCTGAGAGGTCCCCTTACAGGGTGCCCGTACAAAAGTTCGAAGGGGCTGAAGCCCACTCCCTTCTGTGGCACTTCCCTGTAGGAAAACAAGAGACAGGGTAGGAGGATGTCCCATTTCCTCCGTAGGCTCTCAGGTAGACTCCGTATCATACCTTTCAAGGTTTTGTTAAACCTTTCCACAAGACCATTGGTTTGTGGGTGATAGGGAGTGGTAAACCGATAGGTAACGCCGCACTCCTTCCACATGGCCCGCATGTATGCTGAAAGGAAGTTAGTCCCCCTGTCGGAAATGACCTCCTTGGGGAAACCCACTCTGGTGAAGATCCCCATCAGGGCCCTTGCCACTGCAGGTGCAGTGATGGTCCTCAGAGGTATTGCCTCTGGGTACCGGGTGGCATGATCCACCAAAACCAGTATGAACCGGTGTCCAGCTGAAGTTGGTGGATCCAATGGCCCTACAATGTCGATGCCCACCCTCTCAAAGGGGGTACTAACGACAGGTAGTGGTTCCAGGGGAGCTTTTAGCTTCACCCCAGTTTTCCCACTGGCTTGGCAAGACACACACGTCCGACAATATGTATCCAACGCCACTTTCATTCGAGGCCAGTAGAAATGGGGGACAAGCTGGGCAAAGGTCTTGTCCTGTCCTAGGTGTCCTGCCAATGGTATCTCATGAGCCAGTTCCAGTAGAAAGGCTCTAAAGCATTGAGGGACCACCAAGGCTCTGGCTGAACCGTGGCCAGGTGCCTTGGGCTCACTGTAGAGGAGTCCATCCTCCCAGTAAATCTGGTAGCTCCCTTCACTGTTTCCCGCTGCCTGGGCGTTGGCCTGTTGCCGCAGCCCCTCGAGAGTAGGACACTCTTTCTGAGCTTTGCAGAACTCTTCCCGGGAAGGACCTCCCTCCACATGCCATTCAGTTGGGATGGGTAGGTTTTCCAGGGAAGCAACATTCTCCCCGGTGGACTCCAGATCCACCTCCGCAGGTGGTCCAGCTGTCTCACTAGGTGGAGATGTCGAGGCAGGGTCCTCCGGCCTCCTGTCCTTCTCCTCTCTGGCAGCCGGCTGGGCCATTGTTCCAGGCTCCAGCGTCAATGAACTCCCCCTTCGGGCAGTCGCGGACCTTGTGCTGACACAAGTCCAGTCAGGGGGTCCCAGCATCTCAGAGTGAGTCTGGTACTCCACCCTCCTCCAAGCATTGTGCTCCATATCATTCCCTAACAGGCAGTCAACAGGCACGGCAGGGCTTACGGCAACTCGAAGTGGACCTGCAACCCCTCCCCACTCAAAGGGAACCTCAGCCACAGGGTAGTGGCCCAATCTGCCGTCAGCCATTACGGCGGGATGGAGTACATCTGGGATGACCTGCTCTGGAGACACCAGCTGACTCCTTACCATAGTCATGCTGGCTCCTGTGTCTCTCAGAGCCTCCCCTCTACGGCCATTGATGGTGACCCACTGCTCATACTTAGTAGTATTAGAGGGCAGCTGGGTCTTGGGAACCATCTCCTTATCTCCCAGGGACACTAAGGTGACACCCGCCCGCTCCCCTCCATTAACCAAAGGTATCTCCTCCCCGAGCACTACACTAGTGATTCCCGGGGCTTTTCCTCCAGTGGGAGGGGGTGGTCTTTTTGGGCATCTCACATCTCCTTTATAGTGTCCCACACCACCACACTCAAAACAATGAACAACCCTTGGCTGCTGGCTTTGGCCAGGGGTAGGGTTGCGAGGGGGGTTACTCTTGGGGATGAATCCTCTGCCCCTTCCTTGCGAAGTATTTTGTGGCCCTTTTGAGAACTCCCTCTTAGTTTCCCCTCCCTCTTTCCTCTGGGGGGCGCCCTGTCCTTGCTTCTGGGAATTCCCTCCAGTCCCCTTAGTCGACACCCGGGTACTAACCCAGATGTCTGCCTCCTCAGCAAGCTTCCTGGGGCTGGTCAGCTTGCTGTCCACCAGATGCTGTCTTAGTTCGGGAAGACACTTCTCGAGTAGGTGTTCCTTGAGTATGAGGTCATATAGTCCCTCATAGTCTCCTACTTCGCTGCCTCTTACCCAACCCTCCAGGGCCTTCCTGGAGTAGTCCAAGAAATCTACCCAGTTTTGCGTGCCCAGCTTGTAGCTGCCCCGGAACTTTTGCCTATATTTCTCAGGGGTCAACCCAAACTTCTTGAGCAGCGCTGATTTCATAGCCGGATAGTAGGTCTGTTCACTCTGGTCAAGAGCCAACAAAGTATCCCTGCCAGTGGGGGGCATGTATTTGTATAACCCACCTCCCCAGTGGACTTCCAGAATCCCATGGGCCCTTAGCGAGACCTCGTAGGCGGCTAGCCACTTAGCAATGTCGTCACTGGGTACATAACAAGCCATAATATCTTTTGGTAGGTACGGTCTAGGTTCTTTGATGTTGGTCTGGGTATCGCTGCCACCATTCTCTGATTTGGGGGATCCTCGGTTTAGGGCTTGTAAATCCATCTCTTTGATGGTTCGCTCATGCGCCAACCTCCTATCCTCCCTTTCCATGTCCATCCTGGCTAGTTCTATTTTCAACCTCCTCTCCTCCCTCCTATCTTCCAGCTCGGCTTCGGTTAAGCCCCTGTCTGAAACGCTGCTGCTTGCCCTTGAAGGTAGCCTGGGACCTGTCAGAAGATTCCCTCTCCCCATTTGGTTCAGCAATGCAGCCTCAGTAACAGTGTCCCCATCACCCACTTCCGTTTCTGGTTCCTCCCTTAGACGAGCTTCTAACCATGCCCTTATGCTTGTCAGCAACTCTCCTTTCTTGGCACCTTTATTAAAAAATACCCCGTTCTGCTGACACCAATCCCTGAGTTGGGCCACAGTATTGGCTTCCAGCTCTTTAAGATTCACCTCCAGCTTTGCCATGGTATAAAATTACTCACAGGAGAAAACCACGAAGTGACCTGAGGTTAACCTCCACCCACCTCCAGAAATAAATTTAGAAAAAACAAAAATTAGATTAGGAGGGCCGCAGGGAGAAAACTCCAGGTGGGGTCCCGTGGTTGGCACTGCGTTACTACTAAGTGAGTGTAAGCACAAATCCGTTATCCCACCGCTGAAACACCAATTATGTTAGACCTAGATTACCCAAGCCTACATATGGTAGCTTGGCACAGTAGTGGTCTACAGCTAACTCAAGGCATTGGCTAAGTACTTACAAGTCTCACCCACAGTAACACAGTGATGAACCACTAAAATAAAGACACAACACCTCTGTTTGGAAAAATACCGTTACCTTTTATAAAAATAATATGTCTCTTTGGATTCAAGTTATACACGATACAACATTAGTTTCTTTCAGGAGAAAACATTCCACTTTTACTTTAAGAAATTACTTTTCACTCCTCAGCTGTGGAAAAAGGGCAATAAACCACATTCTTTTGTCAATGGTACAGTAAAGCATAAGGGTAACTCTTTGGTTGGTTAAGAGAATCTCATTAGCTTCACACTCTGTAAGGTTACCTCACATTATTATACAATGACACATTACTCCACCAATAAATCTACTGAAAAGAAGATGCAGACTGTTAGTGCAATACGTTTTTACAGGTTCATTAATAGGTACTTTACCCCACAGCACTTAAGCACTGCCCAACTCAACAGCAAGACCTGAATGTAGATTTTCACTGTATGACCCACCAGTTATGTGCTAGAAGGGAAGACACAATAATATTAGTAAGGTTCCTCTCCCTCTGATTGACAGGCACACCTAGCTGGTAGAGAATCTACTTCTTCACTTATCACTAATCTGTAGGGGATTTTACCCAGGAACCCTGTGGTTCCCTGCACCATTTCCACCTTTCTTTTCTGAGTCAGATAACGGATAAGTTTTATTCTATGTTATTCAGTTCACTAACTCGTTTTCCTCGAGTCAGGTTCCCCTTGACAAGTCAGTCACTCGCGTGGGTCGTAGCCCCACTGTTCTGCTTCATTCACCTGGCTCTGCCGCCTCCCGTTCCCACGCTACCCGGCTTACTTGTGAGGTTGGGGGCGTGTCGCGGGTGTTTCCTCTACACGCGCTGGAGCCCGGTAACAGACGGGCTGAAGGGGGAAGGCAGGGAAGGCTTTCCCGGCCCAGGGCTCCCTACCGAGTCGTCCGTTGTGGCGCTTCTGCCTCCTCTGAGGGGATCGACCTCCTGGAGCTCCGACGCGGCGCTCCTCAGCTGGCGCGATGACTTTCCTTCCGCTGGCACTACTCGGCGGAGCATGCGCGGAAGCGCTCGTTCCTCTTCCGCCTCGGCGCACCTGCTCCCAGGAAGGACGCTGTTCTCCACAGGGACGCTGCTCGGTCTCTTCTGGGCCTGCTCGATCCTAGGCCCCTCCTGCCTCGCAAAAGCGTTCAGTCGCTGGTCATGCGCGGAAGCGCCTACCTCTTCGTGTGACGCGGCCGGTGCCCCCGGGGTCCCGACGCCGATCGGAGCAGCGCCACTGCTTCTCCTCAGGCACTTCTCACTCCGGCTTCACAGGAAGGATGTGCACACACGGCGTCCTCGCTCTTCAGGGTGCTAAGGTGCCACAGACGCCCACCTTCACTACAGCTACTCCACGACACCGGTGAGCACAGCGCTGGGTATTGACAAACATGAATACCCCCAATTAAGGGTGTTCTGAGTGGTTTTACTGGGGCTCTGAGATAAAAGGATCTTCTTCCTCCAGTAACTCGATTTCCTTGTCAGTAGTTGTTGTCTTGATAGAGGGATCGGTCAAAGGCTGAAGGGGGAACAATCCTCTGAAGTAACTGTCAGCCTCAGTGACAAACTAGCTGCTCTCAGTGTGTCCACCTCCTCTCACCACTGCCTCACTCCTCTACTCTGGGGTCAGCACAAAATGGCTGCTGGTCACTGGCCTTATATAGGGTGGCCTGAGACCTGCAGAAGTCTCTAGTCAATTCTAGAAAGTTCCCTAATGTTATCCTATGGACCTGTCCTCCAGTAGTGTCCGTTATGGCAGTTGGTGGACACCATCTTAGGTTTCTGGAGATCCCTAGATTTTCAAGGGGGCTGACTAGGCCTCACAGGTTATGAGGGAAAAATGGCGTCATCGCCAAGGAACACCTAGCCCCCTGACAGCATTAAAAAATTCCTGATGAACATATGTAAAAATAAAAATAGAAACTCTGGGAGGCTAAGGGGGACAAAAATAAATAATAATGGTTAGAGTCTCTCCAGAAGCAGACAGGTCTAACAGGCCCTGACTGGGTCTCTGTGTCCGAATCGCACATCATCACGGTCAAAGTGAATTTGTGACGTTGTCTCAGTCCGAGGTGACCAGATATCCACAGTTGGCGCTATTTTTACTAAAATCTTTAAAACTGAATTTCTTCTATTCTAACAATTGGATTTTTGTCGATTTTTAATTTTATTTATTAAAATCTGCTCTAATTGTCTAGCTCTGTTGTGGGTTCCATTTGTAGTGTGTTTTCCCTGTGTTACTGTTTGAAGTGTTGCACAAATACTTTGCACATTACCCCTGAGTTAAGCCTGACTGCTCTGTTCGAAGCTACCGAGGGTTGAGTACAGGTTAATTATGGGTTTGCTTGTGGCTTCACGCTGAAAAGAACTGTGGTTGCTGCTTGAGAAGGGTTTCAGCCCCCTCAACTAGTAACACAATTTCTTACATTCCCTAATCAACAAAATGGACTGCCAGCCCACATACTGGACACCATGCACAGAGCCACACAAAAACACATATTAGACCCATAATCGAACAGCATGCCTCAAATCTACAGACAGGAACCCCAATTCACAAGCAAAATACTCAATGCATAGAGCGACCAAAAACAGGACTAGGGGGACTCACCACACAGAGTGTACTCCTAATATAACAGCACACTTCAAAACCACAAACTGGTCTCAGTGTACAGGGCCACCCCAATACACCCCTTATCACACAGAAGTGGCCCTTGATAACACACAACACTTCCAATACACAGTCTGGACTCCTTATCCACACAGTAGACCCCCCCAACCCACATGCTGGACACATCAATGAACAGAGCCAACCCACAGACTGGATCCCTAATGCACAGAGGTGGCCCCTAATCACACAGCACACCCCCAATCCACATAACTGGAATCCTATTCCACAAAAATGACCTCACACTCAGTCGCTAGGATTTTTGTTTTTGACCTACAGTGTACTCACAGATCTTTGTAGCAGGTGTCTTAACATTATCATTCAGATTAATATCCATGAACCACAGATTACACACAGATCTCTGCAGTTAGAAACAATAAATGGCTAAACTAACTCCCTTGTGACCAGAAGATTATATGGGGCCCAAAGTTTTCAGTTTTCCCTAATTGTTAAAGATAAATACAGAAAGAAAACCATCGATTTCTCAGTGTGTGTTTTTGTTTAAATTTGGAAAATAGTCTTCTTTTGAGTAATATTTGATGCTGTCAGTCATGGCTGCTAGGCTAAAGGCTGGGAAGAATATAATGCAAGGGAGTTTAAAGAAAGCGTTGGCAAAGCCAATAGGTCTCCCTTATGCGTGAGCTGTTGACTTTGCCAATGTCTTTTAGCCATGTTGCTGTGCAGCATGGCTAAAAGTTAGAAAACAAGCGCTATGATGTCATAGCACTTTTTTTTCTAATGGTGGGTGGGATTGGGCAACAGTGACAAAAGAAGGGTGGGTGGGTGGGTAGGAACGGGCAATGGGACAGTAAATAAAGTGCTATGACGAGCCCAGCGGGTGAGGGGACAACGCAGACAATGAGAGGGTGGTGGTGGAAGGGAAGAAGCAACATGGATAATGGGATGGTGGGGTGGGAGGAAAGAAGCAAAACGGATATTGGTGTAGGTGTAAGGGGAAGAAGCAAAAGAGACAAGTGAGCGTGGGAGGGGCAGAAGCGACATGGAGAAAGGGGGGCCGGGAAGAAAAACACATGCAATCGAGTAGGAGGAGAAGAAGCTTAATGGACAAAGGGAAGTGGGAGAGGGAAGAAGCAACATGGAAAAGGACGACAGGGAAAGAATAAATTAAAATAGTACTTCAGGCGGCTCCTCCGCTAAGGTGGAGGAGCATCGTCCCACTGCCAGCAAAAGAAAGAAAAAAATAAAATGATTATAAAGGAATGTTATTATTATTTTATGTTGTCCTTCTGCTGTGACCGCGTACGTGATGGGACAGGCTGCAAAGCAGGGGAGGAGTGGTAGAACACTCCTATGCGCAATGACTGTTTGGTCGGCCCTCTTGGGCTGCCCAAAACAGTCATGCGCACTTCCCTGTTCTCCATGCAGGCTGCATTACAGCCTGCATGGAGAACATGCCCACCCCTCCAGCCCCTGGCTGAAGGCCATGTCCGGGCGATCAGACCAATCACAACGCTGCATTGCAACATTGTGATTGGCTTAGGGATGGGAGCCTGGCTGCCTGCTTCCTGTTCCAACCTGAAGTCGGACACAGGTGAGCAGGAGAGAAGACGCGGGACCAGGCGGCGGCAAGGTAAGTGTTATTGCATATTCTTTTTTTAAATGCAGACCCCAACCCCCGCACATCCGCCCCCCCACCCGTGAGCCATGCCAGCCGCCCCTGCACAGTGCAAGCAATGGAAGGACACTGATCAAGATGAAACAATCAGTAATTGGTCTATGCACCACAGGAGAAAAAAGGAAATGAAGCCAGCACACGCTGATCAATTAGGAGGCAGCAAATAAGGGAGGCAATGAAGCCAACGAATGACAATCAATGGATGGGCTCTAAGCCCCTTGTAGTATATAACACCTCTTGTAGGTGACAGCCTTTGCACACTGTCTTAAGGGAGACCTAGAAAGGATAAGTTTTCCTAATGTACTTTTTACTTAGTACAAACACTAGTGTACTAAAATGCTAAGGTCTGGGAGGGTATTGCATATGAGCGAAACATTATATAAAGTTTTTCTAGTGCTAAAACACATGAGGTATCCAACTGCAAATGTACCTTGATTAGTTAAATAGATATGGAAATGTACTTGTTTCGGGAACATTTTTTCACCAAAGAAATATTGATAAATGAAAATAGCAAAAAAAAGGATACTTGCAGAAGACAAATTCTAAAATATAAATATCATAAAAGCAGGAGTCCTAATTATAGCTCCCTGCACTAGGCACACTAACTTACTAAGGTATAGCACTCATAGCTTAACATGAACCTTTATCCTCGAAAATCACGAACATGTGTTCAGAAATACACTTTTTGACCTTTATCTGCCTTCTTTCTTCTTCGCTTATTTTTAGGTTTTGCTTGGCAATGCGTACGAAGTACGCATGCGCTAGCAAAATCTTATGTTTTGCAGTGGGGAACAGGGACTCGCCCCCTCCTCCCATTGGCTAGCTCCATAAATGGAGGCTAGCCATTGGGAGAAGGCTCTGTCCGTCAATCTCGGACCAGATTCGGGGGCGTTCCCGAGAATTTTTCCCTTTTGGTGACGTCAGCCGAAAGCCTGTTCTCGGGAACGCCCCCGAGTCTGGTCCGGCATTGCCGGCACCCGCCTTCCTCCTCGGGGTTGTGGGCAGATGTGTACATTTGGCCTCCGTGCATGTTTCCTTTGCTGTCATGGAGCCTTTCTTTGTGTTCCCTACTCCCTATCACTTCCAGAATACCTGCGAGTATTCCTTGCCCAGACAGTGTTTGCAAGTGAGCCGCAGCGCTGACAAGAAACTCACCACAACTTCCACACGTGCAGGAGCGACGGGCACACCCCTCTCTCAACCGCTGGCAGGAGCCGCCCTCCCGCCGTTAGACATGCTACCTCTCCCCCTCCACTAGCAGCACCCTCTGCTGAGAGAGAAGCACGCTCCCTGAACTGGAATGTGCACTCCCCACTCTGTCACTACAAATACCCGCTCCTTCCCAAGAGGTGCCGACCCTCTCGTTCCAGCAGCACACTTCTCTCTTCTCCACCCAGAAGCAACTCTCCCCCCTCCCTCCCTAAGCTCCCCTCTCCTCAATAAGCAAAGCATTTAATTCCCTTACAGGAGGGGCATTTTTCTGTCACCCACCAGCAGCGTGCGTCTCTCTCCTCGACGGAAAGTGCACCCTCCTCTGTCCGGCACGAGAAGGACTCTTCCCTCTCCACTACTAGATGTAAACTCTCCATTACAAATGTACAAAAGAAAGCACCTCAGGCTCTCCAACTCTCTCTCGCAACTCTACTGAAATTCCCTCCTCCTCCCTATGAGAGGCTTACTACTCTCCACAACGGAAGCAGGCAGAAATGAGGCATAACCTCAGGAACAATAATGCGTTATTTTTGGACAGGTGAACGCTGAGACTGACAGTTTCTGGAGAGGCAGCATGTTCTGTGTGCCCGCTGCTCTAGAAAATGAGGATGTGGCACAACGGCTAGAGCGGCCGACCGCGAAGCTGAGGAAACAGGTTCGAGTATGGCGGGAGGCTCAAGCACCATCACCGACTCTTCTCGTGCCTAAACTACAAATACCCGCTCCTTCCCAAGAGGTGCCGACCCTCTCGTTCCAGCAGCACACTTCTCTCTTCTCCACCCAGAAGCAACTCTCCCCCCTCCCTCCCTAAGCTCCCCTCTCCTCAATAAGCAAAGCATTTAATTCCCTTACAGGAGGGGCATTTTTCTGTCACCCACCAGCAGCGTGCGTCTCTCTCCTCGACGGAAAGTGCACCCTCCTCTGTCCGGCACGAGAAGGACTCTTCCCTCTCCACTACTAGATGTAAACTCTCCATTACAAATGTACAAAAGAAAGCACCTCAGGCTCTCCAACTCTCTCTCGCAACTCTACTGAAATTCCCTCCTCCTCCCTATGAGAGGCTTACTACTCTCCACAACGGAAGCAGGCAGAAATGAGGCATAACCTCAGGAACAATAATGCGTTATTTTTGGACAGGTGAACGCTGAGACTGACAGTTTCTGGAGAGGCAGCATGTTCTGTGTGCCCGCTGCTCTAGAAAATGAGGATGTGGCACAACGGCTAGAGCGGCCGACCGCGAAGCTGAGGAAACAGGTTCGAGTATGGCGGGAGGCTCAAGCACCATCACCGACTCTTCTCGTGCCTAAACTGAATCTGTCTACCCCAATGACTGTAACTGGTGCTCAAGTAATGTGCACTGATGCCTTTCAATGAAAACTATGCTGCACTGGCCTATCTATAAAGCTGCAGTGTGTTGTTTAAGGGAATGGCGGGGTGTAAAAGCAGAAAACGCATTATTTTAGTGATTTCATTTTGAGCCGTGCTATGGTGCAAAGTACTCACTCACTCACACACACTCTCACTCACTCATTCACTCGCATACTCACACACACACACACTCAGTCAGTCAAACACTCACTCACTCAATCACTCACTCAATCACTCACTCACTCAATCACTCACTCCTGCCAGCCCTCCAATCATAAGGGAATAAGGCGCCAGGGTGCTTGGAGTAGTCCAACAGTGTTAATGGGATCAGGGGAAGTGACAATTCCCCCAAAGAGTGGGTCACTTTGGGGAGTGGGCTCAGGAGAGACCCCCATGCCTGGGTGGTATGGGGTGAACTGGGGTTAACACTGCCCCTCTCATGCCAGGGCAGTCCCTCCTCGCCTTCAGTCATTACTGTGACATCCCCCATCCCCTTCTCTTAGCTCCGTCATTCCCCCCCCGTGGCTAATAACTATCTCTCTTCGTGCTTCCTTCCACTGCAGCACCTCTCTCACCTCTCCTCCCTCCCGTCTCTTCTTCCTCTGCCCAGCCGTCTGCACCCCACCCCCCTTTCTGCTGCCCCCCCCTCGATCCAATCACCCTTTTTTTAATGCTTTCTTCTAACCCTCCCCCCCCCCCCCACGTGGTTGATGGCTCGGCGAAGTCATGCGTGTACCGACTGCGGGGATCTGTGTTAGACCCCATGGCCACAGGCTGAAATCCGTGCGGGGCCGCTCGGCTTATCAGCCGCCCAATGTCGATACATCCTCTATAATTCATCAGACACTGCACCGCCCTCACTGCTCAACACACACATCACTGAACTCAAATCCCGTGTGTTCGTATAAGACCATGTATTGGAAACGTGCTTTTTATGTCTTAAGTCAACTCATGGTCGACTTGCACCTGGTGTTTTTTTCATACCTGCCTATATAAAGCGCTTCGAATACCCGCAGTGATGTCAGTGGTATAGTAAATACAAATACATTCTTACAATGAGCGCCGTTGAGTGGGATTAGAATAAGCATCTGTTAGGCAGCGCCAAGATACCCAGGGGTGAACATGTGCTTTACAAATGTTACCTTTACTCCTCCCTGCCCCTACAATATTACTCACACTCACCCCTTTGATACGCTTCTTTTCTATCCCCAGCATTCAATCAGTCAACTTATGAAGCACACTTTACACCCACCTCTTACACCCTCATTGTGTTTATATCTTCTGTACTCTCCTAACCCAATGTCTGACCTCGACCCATCCCCTCCAAGCTCACACCCCTTTACCCCTCCTTGAACCGTCTCCTCTGACTCGTTCCTTTACTCTGTCTGCTAGATCCACTCTTTCTTTTTATTTTCCCTTACTACTCCCTCTGCTCCTATGTCTTCTGCTTTTAGTTCCTCCCGACGCTCCTTAGCCCCCCCTTTCTGCTTTCTCATTCTTTCGCCTTTCTTTCCATAATTCCTAAATTGTTATCTTAATCCTTCCTTACCCCGGCCAGCCCCCCTTCACCACCTGCTTCCGCCTTCTTTACCCACTGTAGTAATTTTCTCTTCACCATGTTTTCTTTACTTTTTTGAGTCCCTGCTCCCCCCCCTTCTTTACACACACCTCCCCTTGCCCCTCCTTCTGTGCCCTCCCGCTCCACGCGGTGCACTCTACCTGCCCGCCCCTCCCTCCTCGGCAGGGGTGCCCTTGGGGGAGGGGTCCCTGCCAGGCTGTGGTGATCCGGGGGTGCCCAGTCCCGCCGGTGATGCTTCATTGAGCTGTAATGAACGTGGCACTGCGCCCCACCCGGGCCTGCACGCACCAGGGCACCAGGGTGGGCGTGGCCTCACTTCCCAGGTGTATTGTTGTGGTGACAATGCACGGAAGTGGCTCCTGCGGGAGTGGAGAATGGTAAACTGTGCGTGTAGGGATGGGGGCGTAGTGATCAGCCCCCTGTGATCACCCAGACATCCCGGGCATGTGTGGTGTAAACTTGGCAGGGGGGCGTGGGGGGAGATGTAGAGGTACCTCCCCGCCCCCTCTGATAACCCAGGCAGCCTGGCATGTTTTTTTTTTTTCAAACCGGGGTTGGGTGGGGAGGGGGTTGATGTAGTGACCCCTCCCCGCCCTCTGATAGCTCTGCAGGTCTGGCCTGGTGTTTGTTTGCCTGCCAGGTGTGTGGCTCACATTACAGCCGCAGTGACTTGTCTCCCGCGGGCAGGCTGGGAGCCTGTCTCACACCCAAGGCCTATTCTGGGGGGAGGGGTGGGGTGGACGCTAATACCGACTGCCACAGGTCCCTACCTATGCAGTACCAAGCCACCCCCATTCCGTCCCGGCTGCCGCCACTCCCAGTCCTACTGCACCACCCCCACTACCTTGTTTCCCCTGTCCCAATCTTATCTTACTGCCCACCCCCAGTCCTTCCCCCTTACTGCCCTGTCCTCTCCCAGCCTGCCCTCTCCCAGCCTGCCCTCTCCCAGCCTGCCCTCTCCCAGCCTGCCCTCTCGCAGCCTGTCCTCTCGCATCATGTCCTCTCCTAGCCTGCCCACTCCCAGCCTGCCCACTCCCAGCCTGCCCTCTCCCAGCCTGCCCTCTCCCAGCCTGCCCTCTCCCAGCCTGTCCTCTCCCAGCCTGTCCTCTCCCAGCCTGTCCTCTCCCAGCCTGTCCTCACCCAGCCTGCCCACTCCCAGCCTGCCCTCTCGCAGCCTGTCCTCTCGCAGCCTGTCCTCTCGCAGCCTGTCCTCTCGCAGCCTGTCCTCTCGCAGCCTGTCCTCTCGCAGCCTGTCCTCTTCCGGCCTGCCCACTCCCAGCCTGCCCTCTCCCAGCCTGTCCCCTCCCAGCCTGTCCCCTCCCTGCCCTTTCCCAGCCTGTCCTCTTCCAGCCTGTCCACTTCCAGCCTGCCCTCTCCCAGCCTGTCCCCTCCATGACCTTTCCCAGCCTGTCCTCTCCCAGCTTGTCCACTTCCAGCCTGCCCTCTCCCAACCTGCCCTCTCCCAGCCTGTCCCCTCCCTGCCCTCTCCCAGCCTGCCCTCTCCCAGCCTGTCCCCTCCCTGCCCTCTTCCAGCCTGTCCTCTCCCTGCCTGTTGTCGTGTCCCGGCGGCAGCAGGCAAGAGCGTGCACTGCGTCCCCGAAGTAACAGCCCTAAAGCAAGCAAGAAGTACGCCCCCCTCCCACCAATCCCTGTTAGGTAGTGGAAACTGTCCAAACTGAGGTGCAGACAGCCCCTCTCACCTTTCGGCCTGGTACCACTGCACCAGCCGCACTACTTCCCTACTGACCGTTCTCCACTTCAGCCCCGTCTAAATTACAATTCCTGCTTGTGACCCTTTTGCCTGCTTGTGCTTGTTTTCGTGACCCTGTTGCCTGCTTGTGCCTCCGTGTGCCCCTGTTGCCTGCTTGTGCCTCCGTGTGCCCCTGTTGCCTGCTTGTGCCTCCGTTTTCGTGCCCCTGTTGCCTGCTTGTGCCTCCGTTTTCGTGCCCCTGTCGCCTGCTTGTGCCTCAGTTTTCGTGCCCCTGTCGCCTGCTTGTGCCTCAGTTTTCGTGCCCCTGTCGCCTGCTTGTGCCTCCGTGTGCCCCTGTCGCCTGCTTGTGCCTCCGTGTGCCCCTGTTGCCTGCTTGTGCCTCCGTGTGCCCCTGTTGCCTGCTTGTGCCTCCGTGTGCCCCTGTTGCCTGCTTGTGCCTCCGTGTGCCCCTGTTGCCTGCTTGTGCCTCCGTTTTCGTGCCCCTGTTGCCTGCTTGTGCCTCCGTGTGCCCCTGTTGCCTGCTTGTGCCTCCGTGTGCCCCTGTTGCCTGCTTGTGCCTCCGTGTGCCCCTGTTGCCTGCTTGTGCTGTGTGGGTGTGTGTGGAAGGCTCTGTGTGGGTGTGTGGAGGGCTCTGTGTGGCTGTGTGTGTGGGGGGCTTTGTGTGGCTGTGTGTGTGGGGGGCTCTGTGTGGCTGTGTGTGTGGGGGGCTTTGTGTGGCTGTGTGTGTGGGGGCTCTGTGTGGCTGTGTGTGTGGGGGGCTCTGTGTGTGTTTGTGTGTGTCATTTGCGAGAGATAAAGCTAGTGGCATTGTAAATGACAATGCCATTTATTTATGTTAAAAAAAAAACATAAATAAAAATAATGTCAAGAGCAATGCCAATAGCTCTAACTTTAACAAAGGCAAAACCATTGCATTGTAAATGCTTGTTTATGTGTGTGTGAGAGTTGTGGGGAGAGAGAGAGAAAAAGAGAGAGAGAGCCACGAAGGCGGGAGATAGAGACCAAGAAAGAGAGGAAGAGAAAGAGAGGGAGAGAGAAAGTACGACCATGGTGCAGAATTCACCCAATAAAAGAATAAATGCCAAACTAATTGACTGCCGGCGCCTGTTTAGAAAAAAATAATGATACGTGTTCTGTTTATTGAACATGGCAATAAGAAATTTAAAAAGCTGTGAGCTGCTGAAATAGCTAAAATGAAAAAGAAGGCTTTGAACGCGCAGGAGGTGGCATGGCACCTCTTGGCAGCACTGACGCCCAGCGTTTAACCTTGGGCTCTGAGCTGCGCTTCACAGCGCCTATTGCTGGCACGGGGCTTCGGGTTGTTCTTTGGCCCTATGGGCCTTCATCCCAGAGATGCAGGTCACTGTACAGAGGCAGCCCAGCCATAGGGTCCTCGTTCTTTCGGGCTGCCCTGCATGCCTGATGGTTGAGCCCTCCCTCACCCACTCGTGCCCAGACCCAGCCTCACGAGGCGCTGGGCCATCTTCGCACCACTAAGAACCAGCAGCGTAGAGAGAGAGAGAGGGAGGATATATATATATATATATATATATATATATATATATATATATATATATATATATATATATATATATATATATATATATATATATATAAATATATATATATATATATAGCTATGTCTCGGGGTCTGGTGAACAATCACAAACTTTACCCATTGGCGGCCCGCAACTGCCAGCCGAGAAATAAATCCGGCAAAATGGTGAAGGGGGCTTGGCAGTTAGGCAGGAGGCGGTATGCATCACCACTTAGGGTGCCCACGGAGATGAGTTGGATGAGGTGCGAAGCTGCCATGTCAGCACAGAAGTCCTGCGCGGCCTGCCATGTGCAGGCTATATATATCGAGCGCACGCTGGCAGCCATGCCCTGCAGGTGCGTGCAGCTCGGCGTGCAGCATCCCTGCCTTGTGTCTTCTGCCAGCCGCACGCACGTGTGCGGGCCCGCCACGTGGGCATGGTGCAGGATTATGTAAATGGTGAATTTGATAAACTAACAGAATCCATAGCCATAGCCATCAATTCAGGATGGAATGAAAGTGTTTGATGTATCTCCTAGGTAATGCTGCACCTGACCAACCGATTAGCAAAACTAACTCAGGTGTATCCACAATGAAAATGCATAAGCTCAGTTTACATGTAATACATTTCAGTGTGTGTTATTTTCATATTTTTTGGCCATTCTGAACAAACAATAGATTTTAGGGAGGGCGTGGCCTGGCAAGATGGCCGGAAGATAGCGATTCCCCAGTGCTCCCAGCCAGCCCTGTAATAATCTTGCATAATCCTCACACTACCACCCTCGCCGTAGGCCCCCTCATCCGTTTCACTGCAGAAAGGTCCTGGTATGCGACTGCAGCAGTGGAGATCCTCTCCAGGCAAGGTGGTGGCGCAGGTAGGCTGAAATGCAGGGGCGTGCTGGAGCAGATTTGCTGCTGGGACCGGACCTGTGTGGCAGAGCTGCTGTGAGCCACGCATGGTGCAGTACTTTAGGCCCTGCTCAGTGGTGGTGTGAGCTGAAGTCTGGAGGGGCCGCGGCGATGATGCAAGCTGGCCTTCGTGATAGAGGAGAGAGTATCAGGGACTTCAGTGTGGCTAGCTGCTGAGTGTGGTCGGCTCGTTGGAGGCTGCATGGCCAGGCCGGGCCTGCCTTCGGTGCTGGGAGCATAGAGGAGGTCCTCCCAGGATGGCATGGTAAATGCACGCAGACAGAGCCTGGGAGCAGGGCAGAGTGTGAGGCTGGTAGAGAGGGCCATGTTTGTGTACAGAGTGCTGGAAATATAACGAGGCTGTCGGTAGGCGGGCCCCTATTTAATTGTGACATCTGTATCTTGGGGCCTGCTGAGCCCTGTGCAAAGACTGGATTCACTCATCTGATATATGAAAGTAAACTCTGTAACAGGTCTTGAGGGATGCAGCTTGAATTGATTTTCCCATTCCTTCAGGCTATACATATTGAGGGACAATATAGCAACTTAGGGCCAGATGTAGGTAGCCCAAAATTTCCTGGGAGTACCCACGACTCCTACATATTTCAAAACAGCGGTATATATGCACGGCTGACAGCAGGGGAATTTGGTGAAGGATACCTGCTAGGTAAGACACAGTGTACGACCCCATTAACACCTATTGCAGAAAGATGTATGCATGTGAGTAATGTACTCCCATTTCCTTTTAGGAGACAGTGCATATGCCCTCCCCTCCTTCATTCTCACCCCCTACCTCAACCCCTCAACACCCAGTCAAAGGAGATATAACAGGGCCCACAAGAGCACAAGAAATATTGTGGAGTGTACCTTTGGTATATGGAAGAGCAGGTTCAGGTGCCTGCATAAGAGTGAAGCTGCCCGCCAGTATACCCCATCACCTGCTGTAAAATCATTGCTGCCTGTGCCATGTTGGACAACCTTGCTGTGAAGAAGGGCACAGAGGTGGAGTTGTCAGACTTTGAGGATCATGACGACGAGGTTGCTGTGCCTGAAACACAACCTGCTGGAGTGTCAACACCAAGTGATGGCAGATACAGACGTGAGGATATTACACGCAACTATTTCTGAGTAAGTAATGAGACTGAGACCTATGTTGAAAGCACGAAAATTTGTTTAATTTTGTGTATATCTAGGTATGTTAAAGAACAAAAGTGCACCAGTAAGCATTTCACTGCAATGCTCACAGTGAGTAAACACACACAGACAGGTGTTGAATGCACCCACCGTAGTTGTATATTGTCACTACGCAGGTTTCAAAGGCACAAATGTGCAACACAAACTTTAAAATTTCTAAATTGTATGTCCAATGGCAGTAGCCCATACTATTAACTGTTCATTTGCGGCCACGCTTCGCACTGCCAGATGTATGTGGCTCACTCTGTTCACTGGGCGTTTGGCCTGTAGCCTCACCTTGTCGCCTGCTGCTCCTCCTTGTTTCTACAACAAGGGGGCTTGCCATGCTGCTCCTACTGGTGCTACCTTCACTCTCAGGCACGTCAATAGCAGCAAATGTGCAGTTTGAGCATTAATTAGAGCCTCTAGCGCACCGGTCATTCCGGCTATGCCCCTTGTCAGGTGATTGCTGTTTTGAGTCAAGACCTCCTGACTGTTCATGCCACGCCTGCGTAGCAGGGATGTGGCTGTGGCCAGGCGGTGAATTGCTTTGTCAGTTCTCTGTGCACGCTGCTTCTCCCTGCGCCTTGATGATATTTCTGAGTCCAGTTTTGTGCACAGTTGCTGCATGGATTGGGTCATGTCATGTATCCCTGTAGCCATGTTCTTGTTTACTTCCACCAGTTCCCTGATGCCCTTACCAATTTCCTTCATGTTGATATTGAGGTTGCGCATTTGTCGTTGACAGGACATGATGCCCTTACCCTGCATCCTCTGAATCTTGACCATGGATCCCTCCAGGCCTTGGAAGACACTGGACCCCTCCCCACATGCACCTACACTTCTTCCTTGTACTGTGCGGCATCTAGTGGTACTAGGGACAGGCTCTGCGCTGGGCTGCAGTGTGGCAGAGATGTCAGCTCCAGCCAAGTTGTGTGAGTCTTCACCCACCATTTCACCAGCAGCTGTCTCCATTTCCATCAGTGGGGGAACAACATGCCTCCTGCTAGGTTGTGCTGCAGGTGTTTCAATATCCAGTGATGCTGCCATTTCTGGTGACGATAATAATAGTGGGGACTGTGAAGGTCTTGGGGATGCCTGCATTTCTTCAGTGATGTCAGGTTCTTGGGAAGGTGGCTGCCCACTCGGTACACCTGTGTCCTGTGATGCACTGGGACCTGGCTCATGACTTTCATCCATCTCGGGTGCCGTTCCTTCTGCCTCCTGTGACTGCCTTCTGGATGTGTGACCTGTGGACATATGAGCGCATATCAGCTAGGTGCAAATGTCTCACAGCCACTACAATTAAAACTTTGGAAATTGCACTTATTACATGCTGCCTGACCTTCATTATGTCTGCAATCATTTGCCTAACTTGGTGGTTACTGTGCTGTATGACATGGTCTTTCATTAACTGACTACATGTACCATGATGCATTGCTACTGTTTGGCGCAGACACACTGGGACTGGGGTAACTTAGCTTCAAGGGGTGAGGGAAGGATGAGGGTGTGAGGGGGATTGCTGTGCATGCATCTTACCTTTTCTACTTGCAGCTTTGGCCGAGCTGTCCACTTCTCCCAGTCCGCAGACGCTTTCAGGCTCCAAGGTTGTGGCCACCATCTCCTCCAGGTCAGTGAGGGGGGGTGATGTGTTCTTTCCTCCACCTGTTTGAGAGGCCTGTTTGTGGTGGTCTGCTAATTTTTTTTTTGTGAGGCTCCTCAGGTCATAAAACCTCTTTTTTAAATCTTCTGTGACTCTGGTGGTCACTCCCACTGCATTGACTTTGTCAAAGATATCAAGCCAAATCTTCCTTTTTGCAGATTCAGGCACAGAGAGGGACTGCCTTCCAAAAAGTTTGTGGTGCACCTTTACCACCTCCTCCACAAGGACCTGGAGCTCCATGCTGCTGAATTTGAGCTTTCGTTTTCTTTCTGTCTGCTCTGTGTCCTTGCTGCTTGCCATGTTTAAGGTTTTAAACTCGCAAACTCTGTCTGCTGCTGCTCCCAGTCTCTCTGCTCCAACTGCCTCTCCAGAACCTTCTAATTAGTTGCAGCTGCCTGTGTAGCCACTTCCTGGTAGGGAGGGGGAGGGTGGTTGCACCTGATTGGCTGTTGTCTTAAGTTTCACTTTTGCTTGCTTTCCAATTCGGTATTTACCGAATCGGTATTTCCCATTCATTCCTATGGGCCTTTTGGCCCATAGGGATGAATGGGAAATACCGATTCGGTAAATACCGATTCGGTAATTTCCGGAAGTCCGATACCGAATTTTACCAAATCGGTAAAAAATACAGATTTTTTCCCTACATCTCATTTACCGATTTTTGAATACCGAATCGGTAAAATTCGGTATTTAAGAATCGGTAAATGACATTTACCTACATCTGGCCCTTTGTGTTTTTGGCTCTGTGGGATTGGTTGCCTGCTGTCTCTGGGGTCTGTGGAGCAGCATAGGGTTGACTCGAGTAGTGTGTCCAGGATGTTGAAAGATAAACCAACGAAAACGTTACAGGCCAACAAGATTGATAATTATACCCTACCCGTGCCGCAGGAGGATGCCATGGGGAAGTCACATCAGCAGCTGCCACCCAGGGAGCCCGCAGCTTCTACCCTCGTCGACTTCTTGGCAGAAATTAAAGGGTCCAGGGAACTTACACTGGCAAGGATTGATTTTGTTGCGCTGGAGGTGGTCTATTGTGTGCCGATCTTTGGAAGGCATCAGAGAGGGTCACCGAAACAGAGGTACAGGTATCGAAGCCCCAGCGAGAGGTGAACTCCCTCAAGAAGTCGGTCATTGAATTGCAGTCCCTTGTGAGCATGTTGGATGCCTGGGTGGAAGATGCGGAAAGCCGTTCCAGATGTAACAATCTCCGATTTGTTGGCTTTCCAGAGAGAGCTGAAGGTCAAGCTCCAGAACTTTTCCTAAGAGGAATGGATAACAACGGTCCTGAATCCTAGGCAACTCTAAAAAAAATTCACACTTGAGCATGCACATCGAGCATTAGCACCAATGCCACACCGGGCCATTATTGCATGTTTGTTTAATTTTCGTGACAGTCGCCATACTGCACCATGTTCGAGTTTGGGGTGTGCCTAGGTGTGAGAACAATAACATTATGATCTTCCCCGATTACATTCGCAAGATTAGACAACATCACAGTTAAAATAAGACCGCGAGACTGTGATCTTCAATACAGTCTCATGTTGTCTTCGGAGTTGCAAGTGCATTATGAGAACTGCTCATTGTTCTTCACTACTCTGGGGGAGGCTCATGACTAGCTGGATACCCTTAGCCATGCGCCCTGTTGTTCTCAACCTGTGTCCAAATTGAGTGGTACCCGAAAACCCGACTACATTCATAGTGCAGGCAGCAGACGAACGGGGAGGATTATGGTGTGCCCCAACCGAACTCTGGCAACCTCCAATTTTGTGCCAGACACTTGTGAATCCTTTGGGGGTCTCGAGGGGCACTGGCTATCACAGTGATGCCACAGACTGATGGATGGTGTTGATTTGGTAAGATGTGGCGAGACTGATTTGATTAGCCCCGATTGAACTTGATTTGCACTGATACTTGGGGAAGTGAGATCACCCATGGTTTTTCTTCTGATGATGTAGCACTTGCTTGGGCATGGTATTTACTGCAAACAGTTTATTTTTTGCCTCTGTGAGGTAGGAGAACTGTGAGAAGGATGCTTCCTTTATGATGTGTTATATGATTTTGTCATAGTGGGGAGAGGGGTGTCTATAGAATTGCTGGTAGGGGCATCATGGTGTGCTGAGGTCCCGTCTCTGGTCGTTAGAGTGCATTCGGCCTCACCGGCCGGGTGGGGTGCAAGGCTCACAGCTTGAACACATTTCTGAAGTTGTGATCTCTTCTTTAAGGGCAGAATTGAGCCAGTGGGACTTACAATTCGGTCTGACATTTTGGGGCTTCAGTTGTTTAGACTCACTGCTTGTGGGAGGGAGCATAGTTTGGCATATTCGAAGGGCTTATTAGTTCCAGCGCTGTATAGATTTTGGCAGATTGGCATGGACACTTTGCTGCTCCCTTAACAGAGCATATGGAATGCATGTCAGTATGAGCCACGATCTCAGTGGTGAGGTGTGGGGTGCTGGAGTACTGTTGAACTATGGCGGGTAACTGGAAAGTCATGACTTGTAATGTAAAGGGTATGGGCCTGCCTGAAAAACAAAGAAGGGTGTATTCAAATTTGAAGCAATATGGGGTGTCACTGGTCTTCTTACAGGAGACACATACATGGGGAAACTGTGTGACAATTCTGAAACGCAGATGGAGGGGCAATTTCTTCACCACTTCATATTCCAGCTACACCAGAAGCATACTTATTTGGGTGTCCCCTTTGTGGTCCAGAAAACTACAATTGATCCCCAGGGGAGGTATGTGAATGTTTTGGGAGCTGTGAGGGGTTCAGTGGCAAAACATATGGGAACGGAGAGCCTGTTTATGGGGACCTGAATTGTGTGCTCGATGGGTAGTTGGATCACCTCCCACCTAGAACGGTCAATAAGACCACTATGAAGGGTGCCCTTAAGGAAGTGATGGTTGGTGCTGGCCTCCAGGATGTATGGAGGAACCCAGGTACCAAAGTGTATTCCTGCCATGTACCTGCTACTTGGACATATAGTCTCTTGGACTATTGCTTGTTAACAGCTATACTGTTACATTTTGTGGAGGCCGTGATGTACCTGGCACATTATATTTCTGATCACTCCTCCATTTTAGTGTTGCTGTGATAGTCTAGAGAGCCCTCAAGTATACCCCTACGGCGAATGGGGGTAGAGCCCCCACTGACCCGCTGCTTAATGAGGCAGTGCGAGAGACGCTTGATCCTTATTTTACAGAGAATTGGGGAAGTGCAACAACAACAGGGGTTGAATGGGACGCTATGAAAGTGGCATTGTGTGGGAAATGTTTCAAAGTAATATATGGGGTTAAACAGCAGTTATCCAGAACATTAGACTCTCTAGAACAAAGTTTGCACACCCTTGCGATGATGTGACAGAGCGGCTGCAGGCACTGGCTGCGTGGCGAGAGTGTAAATGAGAATTACTTGAAACTTGGGTCCAGCTAGATACACTTGTCCGCACCAACTTCTGACAGCGACTCCATATGGAGGGAGATAAAGCCAGTAAGTTGTTTGCCATTCTCCTCCATAATGAGATGCAGGGATCACCGTTAGTGGGCATTCGTGAAAAGACGGGGGCAGGGTTTGCACGCAGAGGGGCATAACAGGCGTGGTTGCCTCACATTTGGAGTCACTTTATGCCAAACCACCACATAGCTCCACACAGGTGCAAACCCATTATTTGCAGGGCTTGGAGTTGCAATCTCTACCCCAGGAGGATAGGGAAGGTTTGGAGGCCCCCTTGTCTAAGGAGGAGATAGTGGCGGCCATATCGGTGATGAAGACAGCTAAGGCCGCTGGTGGCGATGGCTTACCAGTAGAATTCTATCAGCGCAGGGCAGGGGTAATAGCGTAAAAGCTCATTGAAGTCTACTCCGAAACCAATCAATAAAGGAATATTGCCAGCCTCTATAAGGGAAGCTATAGTGGTTATGCTGTCCAAGCCAGATAAGGACGCGGAGGCGGTTACTTCGCACCGCCCCCTCTCCACGCTTAATGTCGATATAATGATCCTGAGCAAGGTCCTTCTGACACGATTGCTGCCCTACCTGCCTAGATGATTCACAAGGATCAATGTGGGTTTATACAGTGAAGAAACACCATCTGTAATTGGAGGAGGCTCGCGTTGACATGACATACTCTGACCCCTGAGGAGAACCCGTACGCACTACCCGCCCTTAATATCGTACAAGGTTTGATTCTTTATCATGGGACTATTTGTGGGATGTCTTGCCCAAAGCGGAGTTGGGGAGAATTCCCTGACACACAGCTCATGTGCGAATGAGGGTGGGGAGGACGGTGTCTCATCGGTTCTCCCTGCATCGCGGTACCCATTGTCCCCCCTGCTGTTTGCGGTAGCAGTGGAGCAGTTGGCAAGTAGACTGCGCGAGGACTTGCAGGGTTGGGGGGTGCAATGTGGGGAGCGCATACGTGTGATCTCTCTATATATGGAAGACGCCTTGATTTATCTGAGACAACCTGTAAACTCGGTCCCTATACTGTTAGCTCTTCTGACGGAGTTCAATGAAGTAATGGGTCTCACCGTTAATCATACCAAGTCTAAGCTTTACCCCTTGGGGGCCTAACCGGTAGGCCTTTGTCGTCCATCCCCAGTGTGGCTCTGCCCTGGGTAACTGATACTATAAGGTACTTGGGAATTAGAGTGACCCATGGTGCATACAATTTTATGGACCACAACATGGGGAGAGTTTTGGAGAAGCTCAAATTATCCATAAGATTATGGAATACTCGCATTTATCCTTAATGGGAAAAGGGTCGTTCATCAAGATGATTGTATTGCCCGGCTGCCTTTATATCTTTCAGAGAACCATATACAGGATCCCCTGGAAGGTGTTCATGGAACTGGATAAACTAATTATTGAGCTGTTCTGGGCATTCGGGAGAAAGTGGGTGGGCCTCTCTACGCTGGAACGTACCTGGGGAGGGGGAGACCTGGAGATTCTCTCTTCGGGACTTTATTATTTTTCTGCACAATTGCAATTTGTGGTTCATTGGTTTTATGATGGTAAGAACTGGGAGACTCGATTGCTTGGGGGCACCTGTGGAGACCTCTTCCTACCTGAGATCTTAAAGATGGGGTCCAGAGTTCTTTCTTTAGTCTCAGAAGTAGTTAGACAGATATGTGTGACTGTGACCTAGGAGTGGACTGGTAAAGGCGTATTGCATCAGGCGCTGTTTGCATTTGACACCCAGATTGCCAGAATGATGTTGGTGGGCAGGTAGCGAGAGGGGGAATGTGAGTCTCTGAGAGACATGTCCCCAGATGCCCGGTTTGTTACATTGGCTGACGAGATTTCCCTGTTCGGCCTGGGTCTAGAGCAATTTCTTCAGTATTCTAAAATATTGGTGACAGCCCGGGCAATTTCCGGAGGTGCCCCTAGAATTCCAGACCCAGTGGTCCTTGCTGAACTTGGGGTGTGGATGTAGACTGATCTCTCACCTTTACCGGGCACTGAGGGAGGACTTGTCGATGGATGAGTAACCTGTGCAAAATAGATGGCAGAATCTACTGGACACCCCATTGTTTCCTAAGAACTCGGTCTCTGTACAGGAGGGGTTCAGAACAGTGTCATCTAACATCTGCTTCCATTTCATGTAATACACCAGATGTATTTATCTCCCACAACCTTGCACATTATTTACCCCATGCGATACTCCTGTCCCAGGTGCAAACATGTAGATGCAGATTTCACCCATATGATATGGAGCTGCCCAGATATACTCGGATACTGGGACGAAGTTCTGGCCTCTCTTGGTAGGGCCACTGGATGGGCCACCCTTAGGGTAATGCCTCCTAGGAAGGGGTCGGTTTAAAAAAAAAAAAAAATTGGATGTTTTCAGGCGTGGCCTGCACAGGTAACAATGATGGGGTGGGGTGGGGGGAAGTGGACAGATGACAGGATAGACAAGGTCAAATAAAGAAAAGAATAAAGCCAACGTAAGTGGTTTTATTTCTTTTTTTATTTTACTTTCCCTATCCTGTCGTCTGTCCACTCCCCCCAAACACCCTGCCCCTGCCCCACTGCTGTTACCTGTGCCGGCTGCGCCTGGTAGTTTCTTGATGTTGGGTCTGACATTTACCAAACGACAGTTGGCTAGATGATGGGCGGGAAGTTGGGCCAATGAATGGAGGTGGGGAGGTTAGGGGTCACTGGTGATCGGGACGATGGGTTGGGGATGGGCTCTGTTTCCAGAATCTGATTATTGTACTGTGGGTGGGACAGGGTTGCGGGGCTCTGGGTGCGTAGGGACCCTCCTTGTTGTTATTGAATGTATATTTTTATGATCCATTCTATAATTATGCTGATCTGTGAGCCTATATGTAACTGCTGATGTAAAATGCCAATAAAAACTTATATAAAAAAAACCAATGGATTTTAATTTTCAGTCAGCCGACAATCCAAATTCTAGACCTAGGTAAGGACTGTGTACAGTGAAACTGACTGTGCTATTGGACAGCCAGCCTTCAGAACTGGTACTTTTAGCCTCGGTAATGTCAGCAAAGCCTTTGCTTGGGTAGTGAAACTGCCTTGTGGGCTTGTTAAACCCTGCACTGACATGCATCCCTCTTATATTTCATTTTCAAGTCTCAACAACTGTCTGTTGGAGACGTGCTAGTTGCAATACATAATATATACTTAGAGCGGAGCTTTGGGACAGCTCTTGGGACAGCCCTGTGTTCATGACTGGGTGCCTTCTCAGGTCATGGCTCTTAATTAGTTGGCTTTCTTCTTTACTCCTGTGTTTGACCCACCCTGAAGTGTTTCAGTCTCACAGTGTTCTGACTGGATGAGTTGCATCCTTCCACGGCTCACTTGAGAGGACTCGTACCTTTCTCATTTATGCCAACGTGGTTCGGTCTTTTGCATTTTCCTGTTTTTTATTTTAGACTAACAGAAAAGCACAGCTGTCTCACCAACCTCACTCTAAGGATAATAACATTAAGGTGCGGGATACAGAAATTACCACACACACACATCTGCAGGGCTTGGTTTGGGAAGCACTGGAAGGCATGAATGGTTCAATTACCATATGGAAGACAGCAGACCACTTTTGGTGGAGAGTGCTTGTTATACCAGGCTTCTTGGGCACCAGGGCACTCAGGGGTTACTGGGCTCCAATTGCATCAACTGGAGTGTTCACCTCTGGTGTCCTGGGGCCTTAGTACTAGTGGACCCAAAACTAGATAACCAAGTACTCCTCTACATCACTTGACTCTCTCAGGGTAGCGAGACAGAGCAGTCCAAGGCTTATTGAAGGAGGTGAGGTGTAGTTAGACATTCAGAATACAGTGCACACCGTACTATCAGCTGATAAAATTTGTTTAGTCAATGCTTTACTTTTTATAAACAAAAAGTACTTTAATATACACAATAGAATTATACTACACATAAAATAGGAAAAACACTGAAAACCAGATGTCTCTACAACCCTATGGGCCAGTATTCTGACCACAAACAGTATTATAGCGCCTAGACGTGAAGCACTATAAAAACACAGTTAACATTAAGACACACAAATAGCACTGCATCCTACAGACCATGTTGCACAGAGTTGCTCTCATTTGCTAGAGCCTTGATACCAATCTTTGGATTGAAAGGATATCGTTTTAACATATGATGTGAAGTCAAAGGTTCTTGATCAGCCCCATAACCCCCACCCAAAGCAACAGAAGTGCCTTCCCGTCTTGAGTGAGGACAGTGCTCTAGTGGCACCAGGGATCTGATCACAGGTGCCTGATATCTTGGAATAGTTTACTAGAGTACCACTAGTCCAGTAGCCACTGGATAGCTGTAGGAGGGTAGTGGCTGGACAGGATACCAGTTCACTCTGATACCCCCAGATATCAAAAAGAAAGGCAGGGGGGCTTTTCCACTGGACTCTATTCCCCAGCTGCTGCTTGTAACTGGAAGTACCACACAGGCTCCCACATCGCAGGGGAGGGGTCTGGGCAAAGCAATCTCACCTTCAAGGACTAGGATCAAGCTTCCCTGTCTCTGTCTACATCTCCCTTGATGTGCTGCAAGCTTCCTTTCCTTATCTTGAGCAGCTGTCTGCAATTTCCTTGTTCAAAGCACCAGCTCTACAAGCCTCACAGAAACAGCCGGTCCGCTCCCCGATGCTGCTGATGCCCTTGTTCCTCATCAAACTGGCACATTCCTTTGCAGGAGAATCCATCAGTCATAGAAAAAACATCCTCAAGTTCCATACGCAGTGAGCAAGCTTCATATCTTGCCTTCACACTGAGGGTCATAGACCAGTCTTGAACGACAAGGCCAGACTTTTATCACCTCTGATTGATAGGCTAATCTAGTCAGAGGGCCTGATGCTTTTGAATCCTGACTTCCTCTCCAATCACAAGACATATTCAGGATGGTCCCTGCTTGACCAAAACATGCAAAGGATGACCTATGGTCTTCCCTTGTACCAGTCTGTGCTAATTCCTAAAGAGGAATTTTAATTAACTCCAGAACAGAAGGCATTGACCAGGGGGGAGAGTCCTCTTAGCAGAGTTAATACAGCTAAACCCAGATAAGAGCTGAGTGTCTACCCCAGCCCGTCAGGCCTGTCCAAGGAGTGGGAGGGGCACGGGGAGCTGGGTTGTCCAGTTGGACAGCTCGCATTACACACAATGGCTCAACTCACCATCCTTCCCGAGTGTGCCCACTGGCTCTCAAACACACGTCAGGTAGACCGAAGCAACAGGACCCCAGGCCAGCGGGAGACTGCACAGAACTGATCATTAGAGGGGTAGTAACTCACCCCTCCTAACTATAGATTTTTGCTGCCACCACTGACAGCCTACCACAGCCTGGGTAGAGAGGGCAGTAGCCCCTCTCTGGAAAATAGGGTTGTACTAGGCATGCCCTCTCGACTTCAGACCCAAGTTCTAGGGTCTCAATCCCTGTAAACAGGTAGACCCTCAGTGGGCATGCAGTATTGTCAGATTCACTGAGGTAGGGATCAAGAAAACATACAGTAACTTTTACGTGACTTGCCAGGAGATTGGCATAAGGCAGGGGAAGCACTCTCTCCAGAGACATGCAGAAGACAACCCGTTCCAACAGTGCAAACTGTTGTTGGGGTTTCCATGCAGTATTTATGGTGGCTTTTGCCGGATGTACGTTGTTACAACGCATGCTTTTACCACGCATGCTGTTACAACGCAAGTTTTACAACGCAAGCCTTTACAATGCATTGCTTTGGGGGGTGCTGGATAGTGAATAGTTTAATTTACTATTCCAACTCCAGTCCCCGTGGATAGTAGGGAAGGTGTTGGATAGTAAATTAAAACTATTCCCTATCCTAGAGCGCCCCCCAGTGCAATGCGTTGTAATGGTTTTCGTTGTAAAACCTGCGTGGTAAAAGTTGCGTGGTAAAGGATGTTTCCCCTTTTGCCTCATTCAAGCCGCATTTTTTGGGCTGGCGTCATAAGTTGCAAAAGGGGTGTGATTATTCAAGTAATAAAAAAATCAGGTCTCAATACCAGCAACCTTAATAACTTTGTCCAGGTTACTGTTCTTCCTGCAGTCACCAAAGTCAGCGAAAGCCATCTTCATAACTGAGGTGCTCCTTCACTTGGATCCAAATAATCTTTTGGCCAATAGTCAGGCGGGTTTTCTGGCCACATAGAGTATGGATTTTTATCTAGTTGCAGTTTTTGATGAGCTACTGATCCTTATAGACATGAAGAAATGGTGTATACTCTTTCAGGACCTATCTGCAGCACTTGATATGGTCCAAATTGACAACCTTTTTTCAGTCGATCTGGAGGGGCCTCTCTTTAATGGTTTAAATCCCACTTAAGAGATAGGAAAAAGTCAGGTTCCCTCCTGCATTGTCAATTTAATTCCCACCTTTTTGGTAATCGATCAGTGGCGGAATTATAGATATGGCATACTGTCCCACTCTTCACCATGGTGCAGCAGACTGTGTCTGTACCTGGCACAGACTCAAAGAATGTGCTGTGTGTAAGAAACTGGCTCTATATATACTGTACCACAGTGAGGTATAGTGTGTATAGAGTCCAAGGGTCTCGGGTGTTTTGGCAGAGGCTAAAGTTAGATAGAACCTTACTCTCTAAAGTGGTAGCTTGGTCGAGCAATAAGGCAGTATCAGAGAACAGTGTAAAGCATTTGATGTACACACTCAGTCAGCAAATGGTCTCACACACTCAAGAACTGAACTCTAGGCCAATTGTTTTGTATAAAAAAATATACTGTTGTTTTATTTCTAGAACAAAGCAAGCCTGATGCAGGTAAGCGTAAAAATACTTTCAGTAGTAAATTACTTATATGAACAAAGTTCATATTAGCAGTGTAACTTGTACTAGTTTTGGTTACAGTTTTAAGTAAGCAGTTTGCAACACATTGCAGGTATAATACATTAAATTGAATGGGTTTTTAAGTAAAATGCAGTTAATTACTTTTCAGATTGCTTTTGCTAACACAGGACTGGATCCTGGATTCAGGTCTGGGACATTTCTTGAAAACTGGTGAGTAAATGCGTTTTGGTTAAAGGTACGACTTTTAAGGAATATTATTGTATTTTAAAAGTTGACACTTGGAAACTTTTTCGCATAGAATCACCAATGTTATCGTATGGGAGGATATTCACTTAGCAGGTAAGTTAGGTTATCATTACTTTTTCTTACTCAGTGCTGGATCCTGGATTCAGCACTGGGACAGTTCCTGAAAACAGTTGAGAAAATGTGTTTTGGTTATTCGGCTGATTTTTAAGGAATATTTACAATTTTCAAAAGTCGACACTTAGAAACTTTTTGGGAGAAAAAGTGTAAATGTTATCCTATGAGGAAAAATAAGTTATCAGTTTCAAGGTAAATAATCGGTATTTTGAGTTAGGGTTCTGGGGTTAGACTCAAAGATCTCCCAGGGTCAGTGATGCACTGTTGTTCCACTCTCAGCGGCACTCGAGTGGCCGGGTGCAGAGTGTTGAGGCCCAATGTTATCCAATGGGGGATAGGGGGATTCCGGTTAATGGCGGCTGGCAAGCAGGCCACAGGGTTGTAGGAGCACAGCTCCTAGGGTTAAGCTCACCAAGTTAGCCCCAAAGGGGCACCCTCAGCGGCGCAAGGGCAGCCGGGTGCTGGGTGCTGTTTTGAGGTTGGGCACCCTGTTGATTTCAATGGGAATACTACGGGACAAAGAAACACTGCAGGCTCAGGGACGGGGCTCTTCCAGGAGTGACCACCACTTTGAGGGTTAAGTTCGGATGTAGAGGGATGGTTAGGCACCGCTGTGTTGGAAACACAAGCCGTGGGGCATCCGGTGCAGGGGTGTCTTTGGACGTCGGATTTTCTTACCCGCTCTGGTTGTGGTAGGGGGGCCCTCTGGATTGAGGCTGCAGGCGTCATCTAGAGGCTTGAGGCATATCAGGGATCACCGGGTCCCGGGTCAGGATCGCCAGGGGGAACTACTAGTGGTGTTTGTTCACTCAAACACAGGCAGGGCTCGGCGGGGGCAGAGTGTGCTGGATTTGCGGTTTCTGGCTGGCACCAGAAGCTGCCGTTCAAACAAGTCCGGTGCTCACGGGAAAAACAGCTTGGAAAGTGAATGCAGGCAGGTCCTCCAGGGTTTTTGAGGTTGCTGGCCGCTGGACAGGCCGGGATTTCGCAGGAGCAGGTTCGAGGGGAGACAGGCCTGTAGGACCTGGGTCCAAGTCAGTGGGTGTCGTCCTCTTGTTAGCTCTGCACGGCTTCTCGTCCTTCTTTCTTGTTGTTGCTGGATCTGAGGAAGGAAGGTTCAGGGTGCCCCTAAATACTAAATTTAGGGGCGTTACAGGTAGGTAAAGGTCAGGGACCAATGGGTCCCTTCCCTGGGTGGGTACACCCCCTATTCTGCCACTCTCCAGTGGGAGGGGGGCAGGAGCCTGTCCCTGATTGGCTGGGTCCCCCTCCTCAAGATGGCAGGGACTCGAGGTTGTGCTTCACCTCGCCTCCCCCACCCTAGGGGTGGAGTTGGCAGAGGTGGGCACACCTCTCTTCCTTACTTTGTTTTTCCCGCCCGAAGTGGGGGGTAGAACCAGTGGGGACCAGTTGCTGAGTACAGCAAGTGGTATGGAGAGGCTCACAAAGGCGGTATGCCTTTGAAGTTTCTCATTCGTGAACCCTGCCCATCCTGGGGGAGGAGGCTTGGCACCTCGTCCCATGATGTGCATTGTTTTAGGCCCCCGAGAGCGGCAAGCTCTCGACCCAGGGGTCCAGAAACATGTTGGGGGTGGCAGCCTCAGCAGCCACTCAGTCAGGTCACTGGGAGTTGGTTGAGTTTCAGGGGGCATCTCTAAGATGCCCTCTGTCGTGCATTTTACATTAAATCCGACACTGGCATCGGTGTGGGTTTAATGTGCTGAGAAGTTTGATACCAAACTCCTCAGTCTTTAGTGTAGCCATTATGGTGCTGTGGAGTTCGTAATGACAACCTCCCAGCACCATATACTCTTAATGGCAGCACTGCACTTACAGTGCCCAGGAATGGCCCTGGGTACTGTAGGGGTACAGGGCTCATGCACTTGTACCCTCACCACTGGCATAGGGCACCCAGCTAGAGGGGTGACTGATGTATGCCAGGGCAGTGTTTTGTGGGCATGGCACACAGGGATGTGTGCCAGGTCGACTCTTTGTTTTGTTCTGCACCAAGACACTCAGCCTGCCAAGGCAGTGTGTGTGTCAGGGCACAGGGCCTCTAAGGGTGGCACAATAAGTGCTGCAGCCCTTAGGAGCCTTCACTGGTCACAGTGCCCTGGGTACCTAGGGTACAATTTACCAGGGTCTGACACGTGGCCAGTGATGCCAATTGGGTTTAGGCTTCAATGTAGGTTTAAAGAAGAAACACAGGCCCTGGGTACCTCATTGGCAGGAGCCAAGGACACACTCAGTCAAAGTACATCAGCAATTCAGCAAAAAGTGGGGGCATACCATTCAAGAAAGTGGGCACTTTCACTGTGCCAGTGGCAATCCAGCCTGCATTTCAAAGGGGGACAGAGAGTCCTATCAAGCGGGCAAAGTAAGTGCCTGCACCTACCTGCAAGGTGATGCCTGAAGGTGGCCCTGGGATCCCTTTCCTCCCTTTTCCAGGGGCGCTCTAGGGAATGCATTAACTGTATACCACCTTTAGGTGGTGCACTGTCAGTATACTTCCTGATGGCCTCTTTGCCTCTGCACCCGCTTCTATATTATGGCACAGTGCAAAGGATTCCCCCATTTGCATGGCACTACGGCTCCATGCAGACGAGGGGCAGCCCCTTTGAGAATGCTCCGGCCAGCAATTAACAAGGGCATGACCTGTATTAGAGAAGGGTTAGGGCAAGTGTCTGCAACCCATGTGCAATGTCAAAGTGTGATGGTGGTGAAAAAAGCATACACAAATGCCCATTGTGCAGATGGAGCAGTTTCTACAGTAGAGCCCTAGGTGGTAAAATTCAGATTTCCCCAGGGCTCAGCCTTCTCTCCCATCCTGTTCAGTTTGTACATCTAGCCTTTGATGGAGTTGAGCCAATCCTCTGGCTTTGATATCTTCTCATAGGCTGTTGATTCTCAGTTGTTGCTGACATTCGATGAGATGTTGGCCACCCATATGCTTGTGATTCAGAGCTTGATGTCCTGTAACAAAATGGTGCTAAAATGGAAATCTTGCTGATTGGTGGTGATGGTGAGGATGGTGCACGTTCGTCTCCTGAGCCCTGTCCCATACATACTGTCCCCCTACCCACTCCTGCTGCTGTGACTAAAGCTATGGATCCTTTTGATCAGGAAATCTTTTTTTCTGCCCACATTCACAAATTCTGGTTTACACAAATTCTGTAGCTGAAAATGCTGCAGAAATCCTCAATTTTATCCCTATGGTGGTACATGTCATAGAGATAGAAGACTGTGCTGTCCAATGTGTACTATAACAACAACATCTATCTGAACCTCCAACTTCAGCCCCTCCAGAACATGGAGACAAGGCTTGTGAGTGGGCTGCAAAGAGACTGCCATGTTTCTACAGCCCATCAGGCCCTTTACTTGCTCCCTGGGAAGCACAGGAACTAGTTTAAAACTCTTTCCCTCACGTACCTCATATTCTGTCAAACAGAACCCCCGATGTCCCTAACTGCCATTGCGGTCTGCCGCTCTTCTATTCAACACTTTAAACGTGTGCAAAGCCAGGGTCGAAATGGCCTACGGGACGACCAGCCAGTTCCCAAAGGGCTGGTCTCAGATCTATGTGTGAGCTGTTTTTTTAGCAGTTTGTGGGCCTGTTTTATGGCCAGGTGGACCGATCTTTACTGACATTGCCTGCAGCAAACACAAATGCATGTAGACCCCCATGACTTACACAATACTCATACAGCCATGGACACAATTTAGGGGTAGCCAGGGGTCACAGCTCTAACTTCTGGCTGGCCTCTTGCTACCACTGGCACTACCTTCGCATCCCCTGACCTCAGAGGTGGCAAACATCAGCCTTATGGATGTCAGTTGGGGCTACACTCTCTTTGTATTCTGTCAATAATATATATTATTATACTAATAGTGGATAATATATATATATAATATATATTATATATATATGTATGTATATATATATATTCTTCACCAAATGCGCTCATGCGCTTTTCTGAAGGCTCTCCGCAGTATTCCCCAGCTTGCCAGGCTGTTTGTTAGCCCCAGGACACACTTTGCAGCACAACACCAAGCTAGTTTACTTGAAGTCCGACGCGTTTCGGGGCTACCACGCCCCTTCCTCATATATATATCTATATATCTATACTAATATAATAAAGAGAGAGCCCAAACCTTTGAGGCGGGTAATCTCAGGAACCACAGCACCAATCACAACACCCAATACAGCATTGGAAAGGACAGTTGCAGCAGATGGACATAGGCTATACAAGTGGCCACCATATACATTACAAAGGTAAAACAACCTTAGGGGTAAAGTAGTCCCTTGTGCGCGTGGGTGTTGTGCTGTCAGCGATGGGCGCGGCAAACAAACCTTCACAGGACTCCCTTCTGGGCGTGGGTGTTGCGAGAGGCGCGTGGACAAACAGCAAACACCAATAGGCGCGGCATTCACGGGCCGCGGGGCGCGCCATTCCCCGTCATTACTGGTAAAAGCGAAAACGGCATTGTAAACAAAAACCTTCGGATTACTCCGTTGCGGGCCTGGCCGTTGTCATAGGTGCGTGGCAAACCCTGAATGGGCGCCGCATTCACGGGGGGCGCCTCCTGGACGTTGTCAGAGGGGCATGGCCAAACACCAATGGGCAAGGCTTCACGGGCCGCGGCAATGCTACGGTGCTCACGCGGGGGCTCAAGCCACTCAGCCTAACAGCGGGGATCACAAAACTTTGCATACTGCTCCGGTGCTCAGGCGGGGGCTCAAGCATCAACTTCAATAAACAGGTACATAACGACGTGTAAGCTCAATGATTGTCAGAGGGGCGTGGCCAAACACCAATGGGCAAGGCTTCACGGACCGCGGCATTGCTACGGTGCTCACGCCGGGGCTCAAGCCACTCAGCCTAACAGCGGGGATCACAAAGCTTTGCATACTGCTCCGGTGCTCAGGCGGGGGCTCAAGCACCAACTTCAATAAACAGGTACATAACGACGTGTAAGCTCAATGATAAATAACGCTCCGAAATAATCTTTCATTTTCTGATACTTACCTAATGCTGCTAACCTCATGGTTTACTTTTTTCCAATTACTACAATGAAAAGTCTTTCAGAGGCACAGTTGCTCACACTTTCATTATAAATCACGTATGTCACAGGGAGCGGATTATAAGTGATGTGCCACACATTCTATTTCTGCCCCGGATAACGTCGGGACGGGCTGCTAGTATATATACATACATATATATACATATATATATATATACATATATATATATATATATATTTACATATATATATATATATATATATATATATATATATATATAGATATATATCTATATATATGTGTATTAAAGCTCCAAGGTTCCCACCTGTTAGACATCCACTGCAGCAACCTTCATGAGGTAAAAGCCGGACGGCGGGCGGATCCAGTTTACAGCATGCCTGTCGATTCACGCCGATTGGTGGGCTTGAAACATCTCAGACAGCGGCACATAACTGAAGCACACATTACAAGACCCACAAACAAACGCGGACTCATTCGAGTCGCCCATTGGAGGGCTCATATTTTTAAGTGGGAGGTGTGGCCTCTATGCCAAATGACTGTTGCGCCGCTGAAGAGTGGAATTCGCACGAAACGCTTCCGGTGTGAATCGACAGGCATGCTGTAAACTGGATCCGCCTGCCGATCCGGCTTTTACCTCATGAAGGTTGCTGCAGTGGATGTCAGAGTGCGTCTACAACAGGTGGGAACCTTGGAGCTTTGATATATATATGTATATATATATATAATATATTTTTCACTATAAGTGCAATAAAAATGGAGATCAATTAGCTGAAATATGACCCTACCTGGCAGCTGAGGCAAGTAAAAAATGTTTTTAAATGTATGTTGTGTGTGTGTGTGTGTGTATACACATGTGACTGTGTGTGTGAGTGAAAGTGAAGGTCAAAGGGCATGTGATGTCACTTCCGCTTCCCCAAGCATTTTGGTGAATTGATGTGCATGCATATAGTGTGTCTTAACATGAACTGGCTGGTTTGCAAATGAGGGCCACTTTTTAAGCTATCTGGTTCGCTAACGTAGGCCTCTTTTATTTTGGGGTCAGGGCCTATTCTATGGCCCAGTCCAACCCTGTGCGGAGCCCGAGTCTTAAGCCCTCAACTATGGAATTCAGTCCCTCTAGAGGTTCACTGCCTGTCCGACTTTGTTTTGTTAGGGTTTTATTGTCTTAACTGTTTTCCCTCATTCAGCCTATTTCCCTTTTTAGGTTTCGCCTGGCGTTTACTGCGCAAGCAGTATCGCGCAGGCGAAAACTTTTGTTTACAAGTATGGAGCTTTCTCCCGCCTCTGTCTTCCATTGGCTAGCTCCATAAATGGAGGCTAGCCATTGGAAGACAGATCTGTCCGTCATTGCCGGAGCAGATTCGTGGGCGTTCCGGCGATTTTTACTCATCCCGCCCCTTTACGATCGTCATGCGGCGGTGGGCGGTTGTTTATTTATTTATTTTTCTCTGCAATGCGGCCGCCATTTTTTCGTGGGCTCCCGTCGTCAGTGCGTATTTTCATTGCTCGTGCACAGTCTGTTCCTATATTCACCTTGCTGCCCCTCTGACCGGCTGTCTCTTTTCTGTTTAAGGTATCCATGCTGGGCACACCCGTGCCAACTTTGACTGCCGCTTCCACACTGCTCGCCGGAATCCAGACGTAGGTGCATTGCTGTCTGTTCACGAGTCGTCATTATGCCCCTCCGTCAGCTGTGGCGGCGCTTTATTTCACCCCCTAAATATGCCCAAATAACGCACAGTGCATTTTGGATCGAGACAGAACACGTTCCTTCCGAAATGCTAGGTTTTTTAAACGGGGCCGTTTCTGTGCTTGGGTTATGCAGCGCAGTGCGTCCCCGCGTTGCTAGCGCTTTTTCGAGTCAATGCAGCAGCCGCCGCCAGAGCCCTGCCTCGGTTTTTTCCTTCCTATATATTTTCACTGCTGCATAGCGAGGAAACGCTGCATGCTGCACTTTGTGCGGCACCTGAGAGATGACGCTGCCTTTGGTGTCAGATAATTGTCACCTTTAAAAATGTATGCTAATCCCTGTCCTCGAAAACGGATCGGATCAGGTGTCCCGACTTGCTCATGATTTAATTAACTCAGCCTGTAAAAAACATATGTTCAAAGATTTAAAAAAATGTCCTTTGAAGTCCCAGTCTTAATAGATTGCTTAGAAAATCTAACTCAAACTGCACTCTTTTTCCCTAGATATGTTCCTCCCGTTTTATACAGGATTTAAACCATTTGATAGAGACGGTGTTCTGCCTTTCAGCGCCTTAACTTGTGAAATTGTTACTTAACTAGGCGATTGGTGTTTATCAATGACTTGCATGTTTGAGAAGCATAGCATAAACTTTAAATGAAGAGAGGGACCTGGAAAAGACCGGCTCCAAGGGTCCATCACGTCTCGGCGGGAAGTCTGTTATTTCTTTGCTAGTTTCACACACTCAGGGGTGAGAGATGGATTGCAGCTGGGTTATATACTCCCCTCCCCACACACGCGCACACACACTTCCCTCCTCCCCTAAGGGGCAAAGCAATAAAGTAACTCCAGGTCAACAAGGGCGGGATGCTCCAGATCCGGGCTTTTCTTTCAGTGGATCCATTGGTCAACCCGAAGTCAGCAGGACCATAACTCCCAGAATCCACAGACGTTACTATGGCCCAGAGCGATGGTGCTTAAGAGACCAACCGCGGAAGGATGAGGGCTGGTAATTGGCCCTGCATGGATCCTGAAGTGTGACCTGCGGTGACCTGCTGACCGCAGATGTCTGCAGCGAGCGCCGAACCGCCGCATGAGCACCGAACCGCCGCACACTCACGGTGGGCAGGTACAAGCAGCTAGGGTGGCTCAGGGCTGGCTCCTTCTCAGGCCTGGCCCAGGGCAAAGGGCCACTCCCTCCACACGGGAGGCATAAGGGCTTGGCATACGGGGCTCCGGGGGGGAAGAGTGTGGGTGTCAAAGCGCTGCCATGTGAACTGTGCTGTGCGGGGCTCCTGCTTCACGTGCCCGGGGTTGTGCAGGGAAGCCGCCAGCTCTGAGGGTCCAATCACGTCTCGGCGGGCAGTCTATTGTTTATTTGCTAGTTTCACACACTCGGGGGTGAGAGATGGATTGCAGCTGGGTTAGATACTCCCCTCCCCCCTCCACCCCCCCACACACACTACCCTCCTACCCTGAGTGGCAAAGCAATCAAGTAACTCCATGTCACCAAGGGCGGGATGCTCCAGATCCGTGCTTTTCTTTCAGTGGCTCCATTGGTCAACCCGAAGTCAGCAGGACCATAACTCCCAGAATGCACAGTACTGGTAAACAAACATCTTTCACTTAGCACTGCATCCTGGTGGCCCGTGGTCACGTGATACTTATCAGCAGCAGGTGGCTGTAATGTTTCAACCCCCGGGCCGTCAAAACCCCCTTTTGGGAAAAGCATAAGTCGTCTTTTGTAGACATGTATTTCAGGTAGTGAACTGTGTTTAAAACAGAGAGCGCTGTCAGTGCACCTCAGCCTTGACCAGTGCTCACCACTGCACACAGCTCCGTCAATGCACCTTAGCCCTGACCAGTGCTCACCACTGCACACAGCTGTCAGTGCACCTCAGACCTGACCACCAGCATTAAGCGCTCACCACTGCACACAGCTCAGTCAGTGCACCTCAACCCTGACCAGTGCTCACCACTGCACACAACTCCGTCAATGCACCTCAGCCCTGACCAGTGCTCACCACCCCACCGGATTCATGCATCCTGTTGTATCTCGTCCTGCACCCCACACTTTTCTTGCACAGGCAGCGAAATGAAATGCAATAGGTCTCACATTTGCGAGAGATTATGCTAATGGCAATGTAAATGACAATGCCATTTATTTATCTGTTTTCAAAACCAACACATAAATACAAATGTTGTCATTTACAATGCCAATAGCTCAAACTTTTCCAAAGGCGAAACCATTGCATTGTAAATGCTTGTTTCTGTTGTTTCTTTCTCCTGTCTTTAATTATGGCTCACAGCACCGTGATGCCTGTCGGTGACTGTAAGCTGTATAAGTCATAAATAACTGTAAAAATATCTGCAGTTTATGCAGCAGATGGTCAATTATGCAGTAAATCCATAATTATGCAGATTCGTCTGTAGTTGTAAAGTGACAAATTCAATTGGGCCTGTATATATCCATTCAGCTATTACAAACTCCTCTATAGGCATTTGGTGAACCACACACAGCCCTGTCATTGGAGACATAAAACGGCAGGATAAAGAAATGACTAAAATAGCAATGTATCATTGTGCTCCTACGGACAGACGTACCACTTTTCCACTTCCGGGTGAGACAGAGTGTGGCACAGACGTTATAAAGCAGGGGTCTACCCATATTTTTAATGTTATCAATAAAGAGCAGTGCTTTCAATGGAAATACACAAGTGCAGGTACTCGCTATTTAGAGTCCCTCTTTGTTCCTGAGAAGGACTCTCCCATCAAATGTATTGCAGCAATGCTGAGACGAGCAGATACTCTCCCTTTTAATTGAAAGAAGTGCAGCTACTCAGTACCGGACAGCACCTGCCCATTTAAAGCTCTGATAAAGAGGATGCTATAGAATGAAACAGTGCCCTTGAGAAAGGAATGGAAACAGCCACAACACACCAGGCAATTTTGGATGGCTGATATGTCCCCAGAGCTGGGATCCTTCTGCAGTTAGAGAAATAACCAACGGCTGGTAAATCAGGGATATAAAAACACAGTAATATCCCGTTTAGTATGAAACTGTAAACTTTATCATGACCAACAGGGGTATGGATGTTGGTCACTCTAAACAGTCTCTGTCCTGATGAATGCTTTTGACCCCGCGTGGGCTTTCTAAATGCTGAAACCTGTCAACATGCATAGACATGAAGGGCTTACTATTGACGGCTTCTTGATTTTAGATATGGGTAGAGAGGCTAGAATAATGTTGCAAAAACCCACTGTCACGTAATCTTTCTTTTGATTTTTCCATAGTGACTAATAATTAGTGTAGCTATGATGAGACACACAGCAAGGGAGCTTCTGAGAATAGGTAGGAGTAGAAAGGGTAACTGGAGCGCCACATATCTTGATTGACTTACTATATCTGTGACGGACTTAGGTACTGCTGACAACCATCTCACACTTCGCTGTTGCCAGTGAAGATTGCATTCCCGCACAGGGGCAAACCCAATGACGAAGAAGGCCACAAAGTGTGGCTGAGGGATCAACGTCATTTTAACTGCACATAACACCTTGTAAACACATGTTTGACAACACCCCTGACAAGGCACATCATAGGTCCTACTATGGTGTGTATCCAGGGCACAAGTCAGCGGTACACGTGGGTAGACGGTGTCCACCCCCTGTTTTCACATGGTGGACGCCTTCCACCCTGCCAAGACTTTGGAGCACAATAAAATATGCTCAATTTGTCCCAGTGTTTCAGACAGCGGGACACATTTAGCAGGACCTGCACGTTGTCGGCTTTCATTCCGTGCAGCAACAAGCAGGCAGGGAGCGGCCTTTCTTATTTTAAATCCCAGCTGGCTCCAAACAAATGCTGAATTTAAGGGGCCAACAGGTCTCCTTTTGTTCTAGTACTTGGGCTGGGAGCTATCTGGAGCCTAACACCTAGATGCAATGTAGGTGAAACACAGGTACAAAGCTTATCACTTCACAGGTATTTAAGTGAGACATGCTCTTGACTTTGTTCAGTCCCTGTTTATAAGGGATATGCATGCACTATAAGAATGAAAGATGTGTTTGTCTGTCCCAGTATTTACACAAATAACAATGTAAATACCACTATTTTGATTTATTTCTTTTGTAGTGCAACTCATCCCACAACAAGGTGTCAGAGTGCTTTACAACAAACATAAACATTATACATTGACAATAAATCATGTGTGTAAATCAATGTAAAGGATGTGTTACATAAGACAGGGTTACAAAGTGTAGGAGCCACATGTCCTTCATAGCTCACTGGGCTATATTAGAAGGATTACAATTTATGAACTGCAAGTAACAAAAGGATCTCTGTGTTAAAAGAAGCAACCAACTCACCTAGCTACATGAAATACAAATCTGTCATCTGCATGTTACATGATGTGCTTTGTAGGAGACATATTAATCCTCTTTGCTGCTTTAATCCAAAATGGGACTAGACAAAACACAGATCTCTCCAGTAAAAGTGTTAACCTCCACAGTTACTTTACCATTTTTATTATGTTTTCCTGAAATGTACAGGGCTTGAAAGATCTCTTCAGCAGTAGCCTTAACCCCCATAAGATATTTTAAAATGCAGACTTTGCAACCAATTGGCGCCGGGAGACCCCATCGTGGGTAGCTGTGCGCCTTATAAATGCAATTACAATTACAATTAAGCAGAACAAGATCACTGCCACATTTCCCCTTGCTGCCAATTTCTTTGTGGCAGCTTAATTTTTTTTTATAAATTGAGGGCCAGATTTTGTGTTGGGGTTGTGTCCCTTTTTTATTACAACCCTGATGCAAAATCTCACTTGTTAAATCTCGTAATGCTCTCAAATATACTCAGAACTGAGATCTGATGTCACTTCTTGTGATATCACTTCCTGTTAGGTCATGGGTTGTGATGGCACTTCCTGTGATTCCACATGGGATGTCACTGACCACGGTGCCATGCACTCCTATATCACTTGCATGCTGCCTAACTTGGTTAGTCCCCCACCTCTTTTTTAGGACTTGTCCCCTGTGTGTATCAAGAGAAAGTAGCTTTCTCCAGTAGGTGCCCTGTGATTACCAACTCTCAGAAAATGGCACCCTTGCATGTCCCTTCTCCTCAGCAATCGCCCCGCCTTGGTTACTATGCGCAGTCCATTTGGTGCAATTCACAAGTCTCTGGAAAATATCTCTGGTTGAGGTACTTGAGCGAACACATGAAGACGGTTAGCGAAGGCTGCCTTAGCAATGTCAAACACCACTATGGGCAGCCGTGCCTGTGCTTCTCATGCCATTGCTGTCCCAGGTAAGTATCTTGCTCCGCGGTTGCTTGAGATCTGCACACACATATTTTATTTTGAATTTAGGGTGAATTGCTGGCCAATTTAGATTCCTAGGATCCGCTGAAAGAGTTCCTGAACTTGGCCTGTGCATACACTGGCCAAGTGCATACACTTGGCCTGTGCATACACTGCCACAAGAAGAAACAGTCATTTAGAGACAGAAACAAGTATTCCTGTACATTAGGGTCACAGACACTCGCTGTAGTCTATTACTGCCTGCACTGATGGACACTATCACAAACCCGCAGTTATCTGGATGTGATACGGAAACACGTATACCAAGACAAGAATACAACCCTCGACTCTGGGACAGGGAGGCAAGCATGCTGGGACAGGGAGATGTGATGACTCAGAATTGCGACAAGGAAGCAAGTACACTGGGACGATGAAACGCTATCGCTGACATTGGGACTGGGAGACACTATCACCGATACTAGGACGGGGAAGCAAGCACATTCAGATGAGTAGACACTGACACTAAGATAGGGAGAAACAGGCACCCGAAAATATCTTAGATTTAGTAAACATGACCAGCACTGCCACTGGGACTAGCACACAAGCATTTTTCCTGGGACACAGAAACCAGCATTTCATGGGCAGAGGAACTGGAGATGCAAACACTGTGTCGGGAAGATGCAGAACGAAATATTGACAGGCAAAAGTGGAGAGGGAGCGACAAATACTGGGACACATGGCACACTGTCCCTCACCAAAGGCTTCTAGTAGTTCCAAAAGGCAGTCTGCCTATTCTACTTCTACTTTGATGCAGGTTATCATGAATGCCACATAGAGCTAGGGATAATCTTATGGTCACAGGTGTGTATCCACATAAAATACCTAGGGATAATCTGATGGTCACAGTTCTGTATCCGCGTTAATTAGCTAGGGATAATCTGATGGTCACAGGTGTGTGTATCCGTGTAAAATAGCTATGGAAAATCGGATGGTCACAGGTTTGTATCCATGTAAAATAGCTAGGAATAATGTGATGGTCACAGCTGTGTATCCACGCAAAATAGCTAGGGATAATCTGATGGTCAAAGGTGTGTATCCGTGTAAAAAAGCTATGGAAAATCTGATAGTCACAGGTTTGTATTTGTGTAAAATAGCTAGGGATAATCTGATGGTCACAGTTGTGCATCCACGTAAAATATCTTGGGATAATCTGATGGTCACAGGTTTGTATTCGCGTAAAATAGCTAGGGATAATCTGATGGTCACAGGTTTGTATTTGCGTAAAATAGCTAAAGATAATCTGATGGTCACAGTTGTGTATCCACGTAAAATAGCTTGGGATAATCTGATGGTCACAGGTTTGTATTTGCGTAAAATAGCTAGGGATAATCTGATGGTCACAGTTGTGTATCCACGTAAAATAGCTTGGGATAATTTGATGGTCACCTTTGTGTATCCACGTAAAATAGCTTGGGATAATCTGATGGTCACAGGTTTGTATTTGCGTAAAATAGCTAAAGATAATCTGATGGTCACAGTTGTGTATCCACGTAAAATAGCTAGGGATAATCTGATGGTCACAGTTGTGTATCCACGTAAAATAGCTAAAGATTATCTGATGGTCACAGTTCTGTTTCCGTGTTAATTAGCTAGGGATAATCGGATGGTCACAGGTGTGTATCCACATAAAATAGCTAGGGATAATCTAATGGTCACAGTTCTGTATCCGCGTTAATTAGCTAGGGATAATCTGATGGTCACAGGTGTGTGTATCCGTGTAAAACAGCTATGGAAAATCGGATGGTCACAAGTTTGTATCCATGTAAAATAGCTAGGAATAATGTGATGGTCACAGCTGTGTATCCACATAAAATAGCTCGGGATAATCTGATGGTCAAAGGTGTGTATCCGTGTAAAAAAGCTATGGAAAATCTGATGGTCACAGGTTTGTATTTGTGTAAAATAGCTAGGGTTAATCTGATGGTCACAGTTGTGCATCCACGTAAAATATCTTGGGATAATCTGATGGTCACAGGTTTGTATTCACGTAAAATAGCTAGGGATAATCTGATGGTCACAGGTTTGTATTTGCGTGAAATAGCTAAAGATAATCTGATGGTCACAGTTGTGTATCCACGTAAAATAGCTAGGGATAATCTGATGGTCACAGGTTTGCATTTGCGTAAAATAGCTAAAGATAATCTGATGGTCACAGTTGTGTATCCACGTAAAATAGCTAGGGATAATCTGATGGTCACAGTTGTGTATCCACGTAAAATAGCTAGGGATAATCTGATGGTCACAGTTGTGTATCCACGTAAAATAGCTTGGGATAATCTGATGGTCACCATTGTGTATCCATGTAAAATAGCTTGGGATAATCTGATGGTCACAGGTTTGTATTTGCGTAAAATAGCTAAAGATAATCTGGTGGTCACAGTTGTGTATCCACGTAAAATAGCTACGGATAATCTGATGGTCATAGTTGTGTATCCACGTAAAATAGCTTGGGATAATCTGATGTTCACATGTATGTATCCACATAAAATAGTTAGGGAGAATCTGACGGTCACATGTTTGTATCCATGTAAAATAGTTAGGGATAATCTGACAATCACATGTTTGTATCCACGTAAAATAGTTAGGTTTCTATCCACGTAAAATAGCTAGGCACAATCTAATGGTCACAGATGTGTATCCGTGTAAAATAGCTAAAGATAATCTGATGGTCACATTTTTGTATCCATTTAAAATAGCTAGGTATAATCTGACAGTCACATGTTTGTATCCATTTAAAATAGCTAGGGATAATCTGACAGTCACATCTTTATATCTATGTAAAATAGCTAGGGATAATCTGACGTTCACAGGTTTGTATCCATGTAAAATAGCTAGGGATAATTTGACGGTCACATGTTTGTATCCACGTAAATTAGTTAGGGATAATCTGACGGTCGCATGTCTGTATCTGAGTATAATAGGTTAGTGGGTTAATGTAAATGGGTTGCTGTGTCTACCAAAGGGACCTGAGTGTGCCATGCAGTTCCATTTTCAATTAAGATAGCTAGGGGGCCATGTCTGATGCTGAGATCAAATCCATATCCCTTAGAGGGGAAAATTACGTTGATTTGGTTACGAGTCTGCTCTGTTCCAAAAGGTGAATTCAGGTCTGGGTGGAAAGGATTTGTATTAAGCAAAGAGGTGCCTGTACAGTGATTTTAAAATAAGGAATATTTGCACATGTTCTATATTGCTGTTCAATCCTGCTTAATAAAGGAACGTTTTGCTGAAAACGGTGTTTAATAAATTTGGAAATGACAAATGTAAACAAGCTTTTTGAATATGTTTGAATGGTGGCTTCCCACATCTGATCAGAAGAGTCATCATATTTAAGATCGTAGCTATACAATTGTTTACTGAGTGCCTTGTAGTAATTGAGGGCTATTGTTTTATAAAATAATCATGCTGTGCATGACCCGTGAGTGGGTTTATTTAATTTTATAACTGCAATAAATATTTGTCAATAGGAACTTCTGTTGCTGGGCCTCTTCCTCAGGTTTTCTAGCAAAGGCCGGGTAAGAGTCCCCCCCAAAAAATTTACCTCTCCCATTCAACATGCATCTAGTCTGCTTTTAATGTTTTTATACTTACATAATTAAAATATTGGTCGGAATTGAGAACTGTGCAAGCTTCCAAGAGGAAGTTGCCTTTGTGTCATGCACTACATTGTAAATGGTAAAAAATAATGCTAATACCACAATAAAGGCTTGCCCAGCACCCGCCCTGTCTGCTGATCTTGAATTCTCCTGGGCACAAGGGTAGCAGTGTCTGTTATGTGCGAAATCCGCGAAACGCCAGCTGGGAAGCATGTGAGCTCAGCTGCCTCTCCTCTCACCTCCTGTGGTTGACACATTGCTGTGCTCCAGGGTTTCCAGAATAATCATTCTGATGCAATGTTTTCAAATAAAGAGAAGCCCTTCTTTTCACACAAACTTCCAAAAAGAGCCACATCTCTATGACCCCATGTAAGAAAAGGACTATAGAGCAGTGGTTCTTAACCTGGGGCCCGGGGACTCCTGGCAGGTCTGCGAAGCCACTCAGGGGGTCAACAACTGCTTAGAAAATTAAATATTAACAGATTAACAAAGTGTAAGTAGCCAAAGAAGCAAAATAAATGTGAAGGAATTTGAAATTGGAGGCTAAAAAATTAAGTTAGTGTCCTCAGTTTGATTTGTGGGAGCTGTGCAAATGCATCAAACAAAATGTAGTATTGACATTGAGGGGCCTGAATTGAGTTTAGAGAAGTTCTCATCAACTTTGCCATTACAATTTTGACTTTTTTTTATATCTGTTTGTGAACTTAAATAAAATATTTCATTGTTTGTGTTTGTTTGATGGATGCTTGTTTCTGTATTTTACATTTGCAGTTTTTCAAATTACCGAAAATGCTTGGGCCAGGGTCCCCAGCTTCCAGTAATGACTCTTTGAGGGCCCCCTGTTTGTAGTATGATTTGGTAGGGGTCCCCAGGTTCCACTAATGATTAAGTGGGGGTCTACAGAAGTCAAAAGGTTATGAACCACTCCTACAGAAGATTGGACTTTGGCCAAATCTGTTCTCCCAAGACCGAGGAATAATATGTTTGAATAGTATTCATGAAGTTAGGCGTGCTTGAGATCCAAAAGCATAGGCCCCAGTCCTGACCATCTTTCTGAGCCCAGATATAGCGAATTACCCAGTTTTCCAATATGGAAGCCAAGTGGCGTAACGCAAAATGAGGGGGCACCCCTGCAGAATGTGATAAGGGGCTACACTCCAACATCTCGCAGTCATAAACTTTGGCCTGAAGAGGGTTTGGAGTCCCCTGAAAGGTTCCCCCCCCCTCGCGCCAAGGAGGCTGCAGGGGCCTATGTTATGCCCTTGTGCCAGCCGGCTTATTATGTGGTCTCTCACTGGTACCAAAAGCATGTTATTGAAGGAGATTCTTTGAAGCAGGAGCCAACACAGCATCGAGAAGCCACGTTCTGAAATCTGAAAACCAAGTGGGAGCACTGTGGGCAAGATGCTTCCATATCAAACGGCACTGCACAGTGCCTAAATGCAGCCCCTGTAGGTAAGATCGGTGAGGCCGGCTAAAGGGAGGGGGGTTCGAGAGATGACCACAAGGGAAAATTAAATAAATAATTACTTTTCCCTCGAGGTCGTCTCTCGAAATCCCCCCCAGCTGGCCCCACCCTTCTTACCTGCAGCAGCTACGGCTGCCTCGATGCCCATTGAGGAACACAGCCTGTGTATCCCCGAAACTGCCTGAAAATCTATGCTATTAGATGCACTTCCTGGCGGTAAGACACCTTCAGGATTTTAGTGGAATCTACAGGAGAGCACGTAGAATAAAGTAGGGAGCCAGTCTTGGTTTACACCCTAGATCACTCAAGAAAAGCTGCAGTGGGGGCAGAGTTAGTAGGGCATCAAGTGTTTCCCAGAGCACCAGCAGCCTAGGTGTGGTCTATAAGATTCCACGTCACAATGCAAGTGTAATTTTTATCGTAAGGGAGTCAATCATTCCCACCTCAGATGAGACTTCACATGGGATCTCAGTGTTTATTATTTTCTCCTCTACTTTTGCAGTATTTTTCTTGTCTATTTACCTAATTTTTTCATTAACAGGATAGTCCCTTTTAAGTGTATTGTTTGTGGTAAAAGGATCTTTTATTTCATAAGCAATGATCAGAGGTGTGTTGGCAGCCAGAAGTATGATAACAGTAGACATTGTGTTTCGCTCTGTCAAAAGGAGAATGTTGCTTTTTCAAGGCTTTTTAATGAAAGTGATTCACTATAACACAGTCAATGAAAAAGGTGCATTGTTGTATCGGTCACTGTATGAGCAGTCTTGATCACATCCTGGTTTACATGCCTACTATACATCCTATTATTATCTATGAAATAAAAGAACCTTGTGAGACAAGCAAAACTTCGGGTGAAAGATTTCAATAATTCGAGATGTAAATCTAAATTTGGGATTCCAATAACCAATAGTCTTGCACGCCTTCTGGGTAGTAGGGCTACTCCCAGTGGAATCTCATGAGAAACTGCTACCTTACCACAAAAAATAATCGAGCGTGCTAGGCTCTGTGCCAGCCAAGACGCTAGTGAACCCAAGCCATCTAAATGTACGCAGACAAGCTGCAGACTCGCCTACGCCTGGATGGTGACTCAGATCCTGCGACTCTCCCACAGCATGTCCAGGTCTCCCAATTTACCAATAGCAGGATGCATCCAGGCCGAATCAAGACTAATCCTTCAAATGCTGAAGTTTCAGTCTTCGGAGAACGTGCACAACTCTAGAGATCCATCTTGCTGCCACTCCTGCAAACCACTGGTGCATGTCAAGCTCGTTGGCTTTCTTCTCAACAAAACCACCTCCTGCATTAGTCAGGTTTGCTGAGTGGCCAACACTTGTTCTTCCAGCTGATCATTTCTAGGAGTGTTATTCCTTTCTTGATCTTGCCCACACGCTTAAGGATGTCAATGATTTTTGCTCGTCACATCTAGAATATGGCAACATACATTGTCTGGGCCCAAGGAGTGGCAAACCTCCAAAGACAATAACATCAGATGGAGAAATTTGCCTGCACCTGAGGAGCCATCGCATAAGTCAATTCTGGTTAAAATCACCCAAAACTTCTAAACTTGGTTACAAACAGGGTCCGCACCACCCCCACTAGTAGAACCCGAAGCTCCCTGGACCTCAGGCAGACCTAAACTCCTTAAACCACCCGCAGTTATCCCCCCATCTCCTGGATCAGGTCTTCAGCACTGAGATGTTCACGACCACAGTCCCCTTTAGAAATCAGGTTAAAGCAAATGCAGCCGACCTCCAAAAGGGCGAGCTCACTTGACAGCTGGCAGGCCATGCAATCAAATAAAAAGGGCATACATAAATAAAAAGTGCAAAGAAAACCGCTGCAAAGACCTTGAAAGGGTGCATATTTACCACATTGCTCATCCCGACACTGGTATAAAAATGAATAAAAAGAAAAAAAAATACTACCTAGGAATAAGAAAAAGCAATCTCTTTCCTGCCATCAAAACCCGTGCCGGATGTAATCTAATCTTCCTGTTATTAACAGCACGTATCATACATATGTATCCATCCCGCGCTGCCAATAACAAATACATCTGGAAGGTAAAAAAAGAAAGAAGGGGGGTTGTGGGCAGGGGCAGGTATAATGCTCACACAAATAACTCACAAATGGCAAGAGGGAAAATTAAGCAGGAAATGAAAAAAACAGAAGGTGAAAGGGTCAGGAAATGTATTGGTGGTGGGTGCATTAATTTAAATAATTCCCCTGGGGAGAAGGCTGACTGTGTATGTATGTATGTATGTATGTATGCATGTATACCTGCTGCGCATCGAACACTTTAGGCCCTTGGCTTCTCACGAAATTGCATAGGAGCTAAAAGCTCATGTTTGATTGGCGGATGGAAGGAAATAACTGCATGATTCTAGGGGAGAAGAGTTTGTCTTATGGAATGATGTGGCGTGTGCTCTGGGGTGCAACACTTGTAAGCAGATCACCGCGTGTATTCGATAATTGTAATCGTAATAGCATTTATATAGCGTTTACTACCCCGACGAGGTGTCAAATCGCTTTTTCGGCGAGTAGCACGCTACTACCAACTAGCATGGCAAATAAATGTGACTAGAATAAAGTAGCTTAAAGAGCGCTACAGTGCCAATTATAGGAGCCTTAGCCAATGAAATGTGTTCATTCAATGATGATTATTGGGGAATAAGCAGCTGCACGTTACTGCTGTTCAGAATCTTTTGACAAATGGGCCAAATTTCTCAAATATTCGTTTTTAAAAGATCTAGGCAGTAGCTGACACCTGAACATGTGAGGAAGGACCTTGGCAGACCACTTCCGCCGTAACTCCGTAACCAGACCAACGACTTCCTAAGCAGACGCTGGTGTGTGTAGCTGACAAAGGTCTGCCAAGGTCCATCTTTACAGCTCCAGGTCCAAGGTCCATCTTTACAGATCCAGGTCCAAGGTCCACCTTTACAGATCCAGGTCCAAGGTCCATCTTTACAGCTCCAGGTACAAGGTCCATCTTTACAGATCCAGGTCCAAGATCCATCTTTACAGATCCAGGTCCGAGGTCCAGCTTTACAGATCCAGGTCCGAGGTCCAGCTTTACAGATCCAGGTCCGAGGTCCAGCTTTACAGATCCGGATCGAAGGTCCATCTTTACAAATCCAGGTCCAAGGTCCATCCTTACAGATCCAGGTCCAAGATCCATCCTTACAGATCCAGGTCCAAGGTCCATCCTTACAGATCCAGGTCCACCTTTACAGATCCAGGTCCAAGGTCCATCTTTACAGCTCCAGGTCCAAGGTCCATCTTTACAGCTCCAGGTCCAAGGTCCACCTTTACAGATCCAGGTCCAAGGTCCACCTTTACAGATCCAGGTCCAAGGTCCATCTTTACAGATCCAGGTCCAAGGTCCACCTTTACAGATCCAGGTCCAAGGTCCACCTTTACAGATCCAGGTCGTCCAAGGTCCATCTTTACAGATCCAGGTCCAAGGTCCACCTTTACAGATCCAGGTCCAAGGTCCACCTTTACAGATCCAGGTCCAAGGTCCACCTTTACAGATCCAGGTCCAAGGTCCAGCTTTACAGATCCAGGTCCAAGGTCCACCTTTACAGATCCAGGTCCAAGGTCCACCTTTACAGATCCAGGTCCAAGGTCCACCTTTACAGATCCAGGTCCAAGGTCCACCTTTACAGATCCAGGTCCAAGGTCCATCTTTACAGATCCAGATCCAAGGTCCATCTTTACAGATCCGGGTCCAAGGTCCATCTTTACAGATCCGGGTCCAAGGTCCATCTTTACAGATCCAGGTCCAAGGTCCATCCTTACAGATCCAGGTCCAAGGTCCATCTTTACAGCTCCAGGTACAAGGTCCATCTTTACAGCTCCAGGTCCAAGATCCATCTTTACAGATCCAGGTCCGAGGTCCAGCTTTACAGATCCAGGTCCAAGATCCATCTTTACAGATCCAGGTCCGAGGTCCAGCTTTACAGATCCGGGTCGAAGGTCCATCTTTACAAATCCAGGTCCAAGGTCCATCCTTACAGATCCAGGTCCAAGATCCATCCTTACAGATCCAGGTCCAAGGTCCATCCTTACAGATCCAGGTCCACCTTTACAGATCCAGGTCCAAGGTCCATCTTTACAGCTCCAGGTCCAAGGTCCATCTTTACAGCTCCAGGTCCAAGATCCATCTTTACAGATCCAGGTCCAAGGTCCATCCTTACAGATCCAGGTCCAAGATCCATCTTTACAGATCCAGGTCCGAGGTCCAGCTTTACAGATCCAGGTCCAAGATCCATCTTTACAGATCCAGGTCCGAGGTCCAGCTTTACAGATCCGGGTCCAAGGTCCATCTTTACAAATCCAGGTCCAAGGTCCATCCTTACAGATCCAGGTCCAAGATCCATCCTTACAGATCCAGGTCCAAGGTCCACCTTTACAGATCCAGGTCCAAGGTCCATCTTTACAGATCCGGGTCCACTGTTTTGGTTCTAGGTCTAGTTATATGGAATTTAAGTGGAGTTGTACTGACCTGTGTTCACCTATTGATAGTGGCCCACCGTGCGCATCTGGAGACCCTGGGCCTCTCCAGAAATTCATGTCTGCCCATGTGGACATAGAGGGCCTACATATGCTCAGGCTCTCCCATGTGCACTCGTTTCTTCCTCGTGCCCCCAGGTCCTCTGCAAAGTGTTCACTACTATGCTCACTTGCGCAAGTCTACATTTATTTGCATTGGTGGAAGTGGACCATCAAAAGGCGTTTCACAAGCAATTTGGAATGCTCATATTCTATCCTTACAAAGCCAACGAAATGCACTGAAAAAAAGATGAGGAAATGTAAAGTTTTCATAATACAAACCCTCAAAGTGTCATAGTTATGGTAACGAGACACAACCATAGCTCCATCTTTTGAGCACTGCTCCCATCATGAAAGATAAGATGGCATCACCAATGGCCGTTAAACATATTATTGGGGCCCTCACGCACACAATTAGTGCTTGTAAAGAAAAGAGCCTGATAAGTGTGTCCTCCAGAGCACACTCCTAACATAACATGTGTATTTGTAAAGCGCACGTTCTCTCGGAGGCATCTTGACGCTGAACAACAGATGTTTATTGTTACCCAACTCAATATCACTCATTTTTTCGACCTCAGATGGATGAAAGGCTGAGTGGAGTCACTGGGATTTGAACCTGTGACCATGAGGTCGAACACGTCCCCTGCAGTGGACGCATTAGTCCACTGAGCCACCAGACCTAATGTACAAGTGCTCTCAACACAAACCCCAACACACAATTGTCAGCGCTGTACAGTCTCTTGGCACTTAGGTGTCCTCTCATACAATCTTAGCACCCAACTCCCTTACAGGCACGCACACAGTCCTAACCTCCAAGGCCCCCCCCGAGACACTCCTACTTTCTCCATGTCACTCACTCTCTTCCAGGCACACATATCTGAACCCTATTTGTCTTTCGTATATATATATCTTGCACTCTTTTGACCCCTACATACCACGCCTACAATCCCACTGCACGCAACACACTCCTTCAACCAAAATGCCCCCAACACATCTTTCCCCCATGTGTACCCAGGGGCCACCCACACACATGCCTAGCATCCATTTGACCACTACACACGTTCCTGCCCCAAATTGCTATTTGCACACTCCTGATTACCATGCTCATGATTTATGCACTCCTGCTATGCACGACACACCTCACCAACTGTACATGTACACTCCGCTCCTTCTTTTCCACCCAGGTGCCCTCCAGACACTCCTGCCACACACTTGCTCTCACACACACAGACTCAGACACACGAACATAAACACAAAAACAAACACAGAAAAGACCTTCATGCATTTGCACCAGTTAAGTGAACACCACGCTTGCCTTTGCCATGCGTGTATCCTACAGCCGGTCCTAGTACACATGTTTCCTAGACACAGACTCCTGACATCAGTACAGTGGCATAACTGGACTCCTTTCTCACGTCACCTTTTTGTACCAGCTTAACAGGGCGGGAGTGGGAACCCAAAACAACCCTGGCAATTTTGATGGACCGGCCACCACACCGGGTCGAGGGGGGAGGGGGGGAGAGGAGCCCTGCTGCTTATCAAAATTGCCCCCCAGCACTGCTGCTTTTGTTACTGGGGGGGGGCAATATTGTTGCATCGCTGCAAACCCGCCTTCCTGTAACAAAAGCAGTCCCCACCACTCCAAAATTCGACCCCACCCTTCCAGCCTCCCAGGGAAAGTCAGTCCAGCCCTGTTGCTCATGCCTCCCTTTCATAGCGCTCTCCTCACAGCAACAAGACCCTGGGAGGGAGAGTTGAAAGTCAGAAACAGAATAGAGGACATCTTTGAGTGGACTGAACATGCATGGTAACTTCGGTGATATGACAAAGGTATGTGGATAGAACATTCTAGGCCATAGTCATAATGTGTGACGCCACATCATTTTTGAGCTTATGGGCAGTTTGGAAGAATAGAAGTCAATGGATGAACCTTCCCTAAACCTTGAGTCTTGATGATAGGCTACTGGCTAAATGTGGGATCCAAGACCCCGATCCTTGCATATGTATGCACCAAGGTTACTCTCAGACATTATCCCAAAAAGTATTCTCTGAGGCATGACTGAGGGCTGCATTGATGCCAGCGGGATGAGGGTTAAAGTGGAGTATAAGGGGCATAGGGAAAGTGAAGCATGTACATGGTATGGATAGTGAGTCGTTGAGTTATTTTGAGGTCAGATCATATCCTTCCTAAGCCTTTGTCATCTTAATTGCCATTACATGATAGAGGTGGGCAAGCAACAGAATGCTTGAGGCAAGCTCGAGGCAGACGCCTTGCCCTGGCCCTGGCTCACCTCAAGGTTCACTTGGATCCTCGAGCTCAAAACTAACCAATCTTTCATGTGTCTTCTGTCTGCCCGCCCTCGCTCTAACCTCATGCGCCAAGAATTAAAGACAAAGTGTTATTTTTTTATGTAAAACTTGAAGGGAAAAGGGGATACCGATCGAGTGGCTGAATTGCACAGTGTGAAATCAGAAACCTGGCATCAGTCCTGGCTTCCCCACTTGACCAAATTGTGTGATCATAGGCAAGTGCATTATTTCACTTTGCCTCCTTTTTCTTCATTGTCACAAATGAGAACACCTTGAAATACATGAGTTCAGGATGTGCACAGTACAAAACCTTCTCTTGTGTTTGAGTTAATAAACTATATAATGTATATTAAAGTATAATAACAACCTAGGCTTCTCAGAAGGTGCGCATTACAAATGTCTTGTCTCTTGGTTCACTAATGGCATTGTTTGCAGGGCGTGGGAGGCATGAATGTTTTCAAGTTCGTGTTTGAACACTATCCCTTCCAATAAATGTAGAAAACCTTGATACAGCTAAGAACTGTTCAACCGCACTCTACGGTTAATTCCCCTTATTCAGTTGCAAGTTGCCCACCACCCTGGGACAGCTGGCCAAAACCCCAAAGTTGAAACAGTACAAAGATAGAGAGGCAATGTCTCACAATTAGTTCAATAAATCCAACATTCAGGCTCCAGATGTCTTTAAACAATTTTAGTTAAAATTAATTTCTTTATCAGCTGATTGAACAGGGACTTGTGACACACACACAGAACACGGCACAGTGATGTACAGAGGTGATGGTATTGTTTTGCGCTGATAGCAACATTAAAAATGACGTGTAAATAACCAAACAAGACTTTTGGGATATTAATCATAGGTCTTAAGCCAGAGGAAGCTTGTGGTGTATGAGCGAACCATGTTGGCTGCATGGCTCTATTCTATAAAGAAAATTGGAAGAATAATAAAGAAATGAATTTTAACTACAATTGTTTTAAGACCTATGGAGCCTTCATTTTAGATTTATTGAACTAATTGTGAGACGTTGCCTCTCTATCTTTGTATTCCTTTTAATAAATGCCTCTCAATACAGTAATACTATGGTGAAAAGCTTCTGCACGTTAATGAAATACACTTTTTTGAATTTTGAAGAGAGTTTATCATATTTCTACATGTCTGTTGCACAATGTCTTTAAAATGAAAGTGTTCCAAAAGATAAGGGGTGCAGGACACATTCTTTGCTTCTTATCCTTTACTTTACTTAAGTGAAAATAAAGGATTGCCCATTTAACAGCTTTCTGAATGTTAGGGCTCTCTTAAGTAAACAGCAGCCCAGTGCTGCTATTCCCCAGTGGGCCGCATCTAAATGTCAGGAGGGCCGCAATCAGCACCTGGGCATACTTGAAGTATATAACAACAAGAAAGTGGCCCTTGGTAAAATGACTAATAATACCTGGAATTCAAACACACTCCATTCATACTGGTGTCAAAAAATCAAAATGGCCCTGGTGTACATACAAATTTTAAAATCAAAAAAACGAATACAGGAGAAACTAAAGCTCTGGTACAATTTATTAATACAATTAAATAAAACACTTAAAATAAATCATATACATACACAATCAGCTTAATCAATAAACCAATATAATGTTCATCAGAGACAAAAAAGTGCATCATATACGAAAACATCAAGGCTTATTAATCTGATTAGAATTTAAAAAATGTGTCCCATTAGTATCAAATGATGCACCCTACTGGTTCCTCGGATTTAAATCAGACTAATGGGCGTCGACGCGTTTCGGTGTTGTGATTTGATCAGCACCACCTTTTTCCCTAAGCTGAAGTGCTGCTTGGGGGATTGGCCTGCAGTGGTTGCCTGACTGCCAAAGAAAGGAGAAAGAACTTTGTGTGCTTTATTTTCAACTTCTGAAGGATCTGCAAGGGCTTGGAACAGAGCTTTCCTCCTGCTGAAGTCTCAGGGACAACAGACTTCAAACCCCAGCTCCCCAGAGTTCCTCAGGAAGTGCCTGCTGCTGTTTTGAGTCTTCTTGAGGGACTGTGTGTCGCAAGGAGCTGAAAGCGCAACTCAACGAGGAAGAAGCGTGTCGCCATCGCTGCTGCTGCCGTCGCATCGTGAATGTTGGCGCAGTAGCTGTCGTATTGCACCGTATCGAGAGAAGCGACTTGCATCCCCGGAAAAGCGTGCCGTCGTCAGAGCTGCTGCCGTCGCATCGTGCCCCTATAGTTGGCGTATTGTGCTGAAGCCTCTCGCAACGTCGGAGAAGAGTGCTGCAGCCAAGGCTGTTGCATCGCTGAACAAGGGTGTCGCCGCTGCAGCTGACGCATCGAACCGAGACTCCTCGCATCCTCGGAGAGGCATGCCGCATCTGAAAGATCTTCACGTCTTTATTTCTTTGCACCTGAACTTTGCCGCATTTCCATCGCTGCAACATTACTTGTTGTGGAAGCGCAACGCATCGTAAGGTACATTGACGCAAAGTGTCGCATCTTAAGAACTGAACTAAGTTAAAACTACCATTTTTAAGTATAGTATTGTGGATTTTTTGTCGTTTGTGGTCTTGTGTTAAGTCTATATAAAGAATACTTATTTTTAATATACAACTCTGTGGTGTCCGTTTGTAGTGTTGTCACTGGGTTACTGTATGTGGTCACAAATGCTTTACACACTGCCTCTGAGATAAGCCTGTCTGCTCGTGCCGAGCTACCAAGGAGGTGAGCAGGGGTTATTTTAGGAGTGTATCCCCTTTACCTTGACTAGAGGAAAGTGTCCCTATTTGTCACAAGTACCTACCTGTGCCAACTAGAGACCCCCAAATCTAACACATATATATATATATATATCTATATCTTGTTTAACCTACTCTCTAGTGTCAATGTACTCCATAAGACAACCACAGTTTAGATTAAAAAAATCTATTTATTTACAATGCACTTAGCGTTTAAAATTTGACTTATAATAATTCACACTATTGCATAAAATATGTTTTAAATGTCAGCATGTAAACATAAACACACATTCCACAAAACGTTGACAGACTGATCTACAGTCTTGCACTAAGAACGAATTTGGATGAGTCTCAAATGCTTACTAAAATCAAGATGGGTTCTGCCTCCCCTAAAAAGGCACGGGGAGGCACCACTTAGGTCTTCCAAAAAGAATGGGAGGCACGATGAAAAGCAGCCTTGGTGTTCAGACCCTTAGACTAGTGCTTATTTATTTTTTTAAACCCTGCCAGCGCTGCCAATAATTGCACCAACACAACTACTAACCATCACACTCCTAAAAGTGTGACTATTCCACACTCCTAAAGCTATAAGAATGGCTTCGCTGGTATGTATTAGGCAATTTTAATGTATCCTAAATTGACAGACAGCACCACCATGTTGCAGACTATCATAAGTGCCGGTGCTGACAGTTAAGTGAGGGTGCCGAGCACCAATAATCACCGGCTAAAATTAAGCACTGCAATGGACTGAAGCACAACGTACTTGCTTCTAGAAGAACTGGCTAACATGCTGGCATATGGTAAGTGGGATGCTTAATAAACTAAAGCCGAGCTTCCCGCCGTTACAATGGTATACTATTTCAGACTATGTCCTCGAATAGTTAGAAGGGTTTACACCTGGCTCTTACTTTTTTGCATTGTTGTCATTACGTGATCTTTTCAAGATATTTAATAAGATATTTATTTTTAGGTTCACCCTCATTCTTTGCACCCGTTGATTGGCTTGATACTCTGCTGCTCCTGCACTGTATCTCACTCCATCCTGCTACTCACCGCAGCGCAGCAGGAGTCTCGCCCACCATGCCCTTCAGATATCACTGGCAAAGCCGAACCAAGGAGATCTGGGGATCTGATTAGGTCCCTTTTGCGGCTGCCTAGCTGTCCAATGTCACTACAGACTGACAAACTGCTTGTCACAGTGCATCAATATATTCTCTTCAGAGCAAGGTTAAAAAAACAATGTTATTTATTTTAATGTTTGTTCGTTAGTGAGGCCGAAGGCACTCCACAGGCACACAAGGCTTTTCTGTGTACGTATTAGAGGGCATGCAAGGTATGCCCGTGCCCAGCCATCCTTGTAGTTTATTAAACAGCTTGAGAAGCTCCTTCTCCACTTCTGCTCCACTCTGGACCCCACCTAGACTTCTTTAATGACATCACTGAACAATGTCCGTACCTGTAGGCATGTGCATAAAGGGCTTCATAGGTTACCGTGCTCTAAAATCAAGAAATTAGTTACCACAATCACAAATACCACGAGCAGCATTCGTGCTGTTTACACCAGTTTCAACATTAACCAACACATTGGTGCTAAAATAGCAGGAGTGGCGGAAATGCTTACAAAAATAGCATTTCACTGTGGGGCAAATGCATCTGGGTCAGATATTGCCTTAGGTCGTAGTACCTGAACGAGGATCAGGAACGGGGGATGCAGCACAACTCATGGCTCAACCAGCAGTTGCAAAAACGGCACGTTTTGCACTCGTGGCGGCCTGCCGTCAAAAACATACTGTAGAAAGTTCACAAGTGACCCTCGGAAGAATGCAACAGCCGCAAAAGTCTCCAGGTTGGGAGTTGGAGGCTCAGTGAAAGACGTGGACCGAGAACCTCGATACCGTTCTGCAACCCAACCATCTCCAGAAACATATAAAGACTTATTTTTACCAAACTCAACCATTGCCTACAGATCCTCTCAAGTCTCGGGAGCACCTTCTCATAAAGCATGCCCATCCAGATCTCACATATACCAGCCACAAAGTGGGTCACCTATGCCATTGCAGACTGCCCGCTACCATTCCCTCTGTTCTATGCTCCTTGGCTGATTAACCCAACAGACAACCTTGCATATGCCTTCATGCACTACTAACACCTTCAGTATGCCATGGAGAGCCCCTTATACTGACCAAGGGAGTCGATCACTCACACTGATTGTTCTACTTTCGCCCAATTCAGGACGTCAGATTGCATGAATCTGGTGTCCCGTGATCTCTGTCTTTTTCCACTGACTCAGGACTCCCACCTGCCCAATTCCCACATGAACGTTTCCACCTTAAGGGTTGTGCTTCTTTATACTAGGGCTGAATCTAAGTTCCACCACTAAAGGGTGTGTGTGTTTTTTTTTTTCTAACTGAATCCTGGCTCTCTGACTCATTTCCAGTGATACTCTCCCCTAACAGTAGGTTACAAGAGCGCCTCAATAGCAGCAGAACCTGGCAAGTGGGGGTGTAGGGTAATATTCCCAGACGCCATACAGTGCACAGAATTAGATAACTCATACATCCTTTCAGTACTTGACCGTCAAGTGAGTTAATAGTGTGATCTCCTCCTTGCTTTCTGGGATAATCTTCCACCATCTTGATAAATCATACAGATCATCACCATGGACATTTATTCTTTTATGTAGAAGATTCGTAGAGCTCCGTTTATCATTAAGCAATAATCTCTCAATGTTGAGTTATACAGAAGGAACAGTGAGGCAAAAGAGTGCCAAATAAGCATTGGGTTGTTAAGAGCTTAAGAAGAGATTAAATAGCATAAAAATGGCTTGAGGCACACAATTTCAGTTCTTGGACTGATGCCGTGCACTGCCTTGTCCTTTGTGATTTCAACATCTGAGAGGATGACTGTGCAGAAAGAGTAGATGGTGTGGAAATATGGGATTTCACCCACCTTGGTTCCAACCATAAACATGAAGCAGGGCACATATTTGATCCTATTCACTTAATCCAAAGGGCACGCCCTTCTCCTGCTCCAACCACGCCCTGGTCCCTTTCACCATCCCCAATGAACTTAGAACCTAAACGACTACAAGCATCATCAGCAGGTTGGATTCTGAGACCTGAAACCTCAGAAACATCCAAGCCAATGTCTCCTGCCATGTCTTTCCAGCGAACATATTGTTATCAGATGTCCATATGTAAAACATTTTAGCTTTACTGATGATCACTGCACAGACATTCCACTATTGAAAACAACAGGACAGTGGGTCTGGAAGAAGATGGCGAATGTGCATCTTCCCAGCAGAACAGATGGCATGTTGGATGCATGACCTTGGATATAGAAAGCCTTATTCACATCAAAAAGGCATACTTTCAGGCACAAATAAACATCAGAGAACTTGTCTGTTGCTCTTCTCCAGCTGTATCATGATCCTGTTCCCATTTCTCCTTGACAAAGATATTAGGATCCCCAACTTCTGGGTGATGACCTTCTTCTGGGACAAAATGGACGCTATTCCTGCTATTCCTGTTTGCTATGGCAAATACTATCTGGGTACCAATGAAGCTGGGTAGAGCTCCCACACCCCCTCCTGTGAATTTGCTCTGGTCTCGGAGGGCTTTATCACTTACCTAATCAATCAAGTAAAAATATCAGCTCCTCCACATCTGCAAATTAACTCAGCCAGCCCTCACGCTGCTCAACACAAGGTTGTTGCTTGCTCCTCCGAAGTCTGCCAAAAAACATCAAGAGCCAACCACGCCATCATTACACAGATAATCGGAAAAAAAACAACGCAGTCCTGGTGATCGGCAACCTATATGCTGACTTCTGGTCTCAGAATGAGAAAGATGTTGGAAGCAACATTAACCTATGAACTAAGCGATCACCTTGAATACAACTCTTTAACAACTTCCAATTCTACTACTGTGCTCGTCGTGGACACTAACCCCTTCATGAATATCCATCCGTGCCACTGGAGTCAGGCAGACACTGTTGACAATAACACAACTCTGAACCATCTAGTAACACCTTGTGCCATAGAAGATAATACCCTAGAGTGGACAAAATCCTTCCTATCAACCTGCCCCTGCACCATGTATAACTTGGATACTTCCTTGCTGTCACCACCAACATAGTGTGCCTCAAAGCCACCAGCACGTTTCATCTTTTACAACACATCCCTTGAGAAAGTGCTTAGTAGCCTCAGCATCACCTTGTGGACGCACCCATATGCCACTCGGGTGCACATAAGAATTTCCAGTAAAGCTGGAGATCACCTTTACGTTGCCCAAAATTGGATATGGCTAAACTGGCTGCACCTTAACCACTGAAGCACTGAGCAGGGAGACATGGTGATCCGATCACTCTTCTGTTTCAAGAACTGCTTCAGGGTGGCGCTGTCTGCCTGATTAGGGATCGCACAGCAGCTGTTTATTAATTGAATATACATTAACCACAACTAATTCCTGCCACCCAAGCTATTGTTATAGCTTTGGGGAACTGGAATAGTATGAACTGTCACATTTGTTGGAGTGTGATGGTTAGTAGCTGTGTTGGTTTTGTCATTGGCAGTACTAGCAGGGGCATTGGATGTTGCGAGCTGCAGTGGCCTTCTGACAAGGCCCTTGGTATTTAACATTTTTTTTTTTTTTTTTTTTTACAAATTAAGTACTGCAACGCCAGTGACTTAAATAAACACAGTAACACCCCAAGTATATCTGAGGGTAATTTGCTCACCAGTATTTGGCGTCTGCAGGATTTAGCACCAAATATATTGGGGATAGTGGGAAACATGACCACATTTTACACTGAAATGATTCAGTGGTTTTAGCGTCATTTTTTTCTTCCTTTCACTTTAAGTGAAGCCGTTTTTTTCTCTTAACACTTGCCCCTGGTAATTTTCTGCACAAACAGGATGTAATACATAAAAATCGGTTCTCTCTTTTATGTGCGCCACTTCACTTTGAAACCTCGGTGTATATAAATCTGTTGTGGGCGGAGTTTAAGGGCCTGCAATCATAGTTTATTGCTGACTCGGCGGACGCTCCATGAAATGTGAGTGTATTACAAGGGCGGCGCGTGATTATGTTGGGTTTATTGATTCCAGAAGGCCGGGGTAGATCTTGTCCTGGATTTTCTGTACCTTATAACTTACAGAGAGGCCTAGAAGGAAGGGGCGGGCATCACAGGTGGGAGGGCTGCACCCCGTGGCTCGCAGGCAGTGGCAGGGCGGGATCCAGGCATCGCCTTCACGCGCGCCGCTTCGGCCTCCCTCGTTGGCGGCGGTGGCGCGCGACGCTAGCCCCTTCCCCGCCTTCACGCGCACCGCTTCGGCAGTTGGCGGCGGTGGCGCGCGACGCTCGCCCCTTCCCCGCCCGCCCGCGCGCGCCTGCCAAGCCAGCCTGGCATGAGCAACGCGCCGGAGGCCGCAGCGGCAATCAATCTTACAGATGAAACATCTTGCTCGCTATCAGTGGTGGTAAAACAAATACATTTACAACCAGCGCCTCTGCCACTTCTTATTCATCATGGCCGACACGGGCCCGGTGCCTCCGCACTTCCGACGCACCTGAATCGATTGCGTACGTGCCAAACACAGAGCGCCCCCAGCAGGAGCCCGTCTCCTGCAGTTCCCAGGGACACTGAGCAGCTGTGCACATAATGGATAGGGTCTGGACAAGATCGGGGCGCCACAAATGCACTTTGTTTAGCAAAACTTTCTAGGCATTTAGAAATGTGGGGAATCTTGGGGCACGATTCACAGAACTAACTTAAGACAAAATCCTAAACGTACCATTTTGGTATTCACAGAAGGTAATTACTCATTTCGGTATTCACAGAAGTTAGGACTCCTAACTTTAGGACTCCTAAATGCCTTCTGTGAATACTGAAATGAGTAAGTGCCTTCTGTGAATACCACAAATGGTAGTAAGTTTAGGATTTTGTCTTAAGTTAGTTCTGTGAATCGGGCCCAGAGAGCGGCTCCGAATAAGGCCAGTATTGCGTGATGGCGAGAAGTAAGTAAGAGGGACTTCACCGAAGCGCTTGAGGGTCCTGACGAAAGAAGTCAGTCACTGTTCATTTTAATAGCTCAATAACTCCAGGACTGCGTGAGATGCCAGTGTTGTATTTGCAGTCAGCGAGTGAGACTATTACTGGATTGGAAACCCAAAACAAAAATGTCCAGGACTCCCTCACACTGATGGAGGCCACGCCTAGAATGGGGTTATGGTGGCTTATGAGTCATGGGAGTCCATCCTGATCTGAAAGTAGCTGTCTTGTTTGCAGCCTACCAGGAAAATGACAGAGTGGCAAAATGATCAGTGCAGCCCTAGCTGTATGAGGCTAGTAATAAGCGAATGGGTGAGTTCATTGGAGAGTACAAGCCTGATAATGTGAGTGAGGGAGGTGAGACTCTTGAAGAGCATGAGGCCAGTTACTGGGCGTTCATGAAAGGTGTTCCCCGGCTCATACTCTTGTGATGGGCTGGGGTAAAGATAAGCACCACGGACCTCCAGCCGCCCAACCTGAAGAAGGCTCACGCATGATCATGGACTGAAACAAATGCTTTTCCACACTATGGACTGGACATATTTAAAGTAGACAGCCACAAACACAATTGAAACACACCTATTACTGTAGAATTAGTGGGTGGGTGATATCGAAACAGCTCAACTATTTAAACGTCCTGCTGGTTCCTCCACTGTTGGGGCAGGCTATGCCAAGTTCCACAGAAGACTGAGATCCCACTTTTTAGGTCTGGCTTGATAGTGGGCCTTGGATCTACTTAAAGGAGTATTGCTCAGTTACATCATGCTATTGGCTATTTGTTTATCCTTCCACTTTTCAGAAAGTGATTCTATTAGCAAGCACAAGGGACTATTTTACATCTGAGAAGCACACACACTCATACCATTATTTATCACATTAATTCCTTTAACTTTTATATGATTCTATCCATAAATAAATCCTTGTTTGCTACATTTTCCCTTGCAAAGCCAATAGGGATGACTATGATTAATAGCATTGGTGATTGCTAAAGTTTAAATGCATTGACATGTTAAAGCCTGATCGAGTGACCTTGCCAATGCTTGTTCTAACATGCATGCAGGTTGCATTCCACCTAACGCACTGAGAATGGCTGTAACGGGTTTATTATATATTATGGGGCGCGGGAAATGTCCTACAATGGTGAGGGGTGTTAGCCTCAATTTAACGCTATTTCACACTTTACCCTCTGTGCTACAAAGGCTGCCTAGCTATACCATTTGCCGTAAACCCCCCCTTTAACCTTCTAAGAATCCTCCACTTGAGGGGAATGCTGGTAATTGCCTCCTTATCAAAATATCAGTTGGTAACCACTGGTTGTCAGACCTGGCTTGCCTGGGAATCAATTGTAAGGAAACACACTACAGCACAACAATGTACATATCCACATAGCCCGAAAGATCTGGCCTCCTGGTTCTGCCTGCTTTCTAGCTGCCCAAGCTGCCTTTGCACTTTCTTCTCAAGTGACCCTCCTGCCTCCATTTCTCCCAGTATCTCTCCCAATTTCACCTGCTCTAGCGGCACCCCACTGTACTTCCTCTCTGCCATCTGTAGCCGCTCTTCCCTGTGCCCTTCACTGTCTCCAGCCACTTGGTACACATTCTCTCCTCTGACCTCATATGACATTAAACTGAATGGTAAAGCGATGGTGTGTGTAACAGGAACAGATTATTGATTTCAGACACAAGGCTGTTTTTACCTTCAAACCCTACTTGATCACGTTTCTAGACAGGGAAGCTGGGGTGAAGTGGGGGAGGGGGGTTGGGAGAGGATCAAATGGAAGGGAGGATAGGACAAGGGGATATGGGACAGAGGAAGAGTGGTGAAAAAAACAGGAGAACAGACAAGGGGAAGGATGAGGCGAGGTACAGATGCCATTGGCAGTACTTAATTTAAAGTGCCAGGGCCCAAAATTATGCTCAGAAACTTGCAGCGTGTGTTATCAAATGTCGGGTCTGCTAAATAACTATACTACCTGATTTTGATTCAATCTCATGCCTCTTTCATCCACCACAAAACACTCCCATTTACCTCACTCTATCATGTTCTTTTTCATCCTTGTCCTCTGTTTGTCACTGGTTTTCCCTTTTTCTCTTCCTCCTCCTTTTCCTTTTTTGCTTCTCTCTCTCTTTCATTGGGCCAAAGTAGGGTGAGGAAAAATAAATGCCAGTCTCCAGAAACGATTGACAGTGGGCCTCACCTGCATCTACCTGCGGAAAGTAAGCACTAAACATTGGGTGGGAGGAAAATGTAGCGAAGAAGTGAGAATTAGGGGAAAAGGATAGGTTTTGAGGGACACGGAATCAAGGGGTCAAGGTACAGAGAGGAAAACGTACGTGCTGGGCAAAGAAGAGTTGGAAAGGAGGATTAAGGAGAGAAGAGATATGGGAAAGAAGAGGGAGAGAGAGTCAATTACAAAAGTGTGCCGTTTACACATAGGAATGACTAAACAGGGCATGTGCAATAAGCATATGGACAACTACCACCTGACTAAGAATCCCATTTGAGGGTAAACTGGAGTTTGCATCCAAACTAGCTCCCTCTTTTCCATTGCCAATTCACCGGAGCCACTGATTTAGAGCCAAACCTTGCTGTTGGGTTCTTGCTAGCTGTAGCTACAGCTAAACAAGAAAAAAGTTGAGTAGAGTGCAGGCGAGAATAAAAAAAAAAGCTGCAGATTGGCTGAGCTATTTGAAGCCTCTCTGCTTTTACTAATCACTAATGAAGAATGAGGAAAAAAAACATGAAACAAGATGGATCCAAGAATCCACGGACCCCTAAACAGGGCTTTCAGAGTTTTTTTCTCGCAAATGAGTTCCTCGGATGTTGTAAAATCCAGAATCACACTCTCCTAGGAATTGATGAGAGAACCTTGCTCAATGTTGTAAAAAGGGGCATAAAAGACCAGGGGAGGTAAAAGAAAAGTATAATACGAAAAACAAGCATTGGAAAAGTTACTTGGTCTGACCTTTGCAGCATTGCGGTGAATTAGGTCTCACCTACCAGTCAGCGAAAACTGTCTAGTTATGAAAGATCATTGGTGGGCACTACCAAGAAATTACAATAGGCTTAAGCCTGCCCACTGATTCCATTGGCTGGCTTTAATGTGACTCTCATTTCCTTGCTTCTTATTGAACTGCTTTTTTTCTTCATCCTTACTCTTCTTGTATTTGTACCTTCTCTGGAGCACATACTCTTTAACCTCTACGTTTTCCCGCTGTGCGCTGAAATTCAACTGCTTTGATGAGGTAGATTGACTTCGAAGGGGCTTATCCTTGCAATCTTGCCAAGTCAGCGTAGTTGAACCTATAGGACAGGGGATGGGTGCTGTAGCGACTGACACTCCAAATAGAGAATTGGAAGATTGTGGTTTGAAATCGCCTGGCCCCAGGAACCCTGCAGTGACCCGTTCCATAAGTCAAACTGGCAATGTTCAAACCACCCAAGCTATCTGTGTTTCTAACATAGCAACTATTGTCCAACCCACCCAGGAAATAAAAGTACGGCGGCCTGTACTCCTAAATGCGGGCATTACACCCGAAACATTTGACAGGTCCCCTTCTAAATCCATCTCTGAGACACTGAAGGTCCTCTCCTGGAATGTGGCAGGTATTGTAAATAAAATACATACACCAGACTGGGAGCTCTTATTAGATTCTACTGATATCTGTCTCTTCCAGTAGACGTGGGCTAGGGACCCATTGACTAGAGTGGGTTTTGCAGTTTTTGAAATTCAGGCAAGGTGGAGTGGAAAAGGGAGACCTTCGGGGGGCCTAGCGATTTGGGTAGCTAGTCACATTGGATGTATTGCGGAAAGCGTTCCTACGCTTTCGCAGGACATCCAGTGTGTACTTCTTAGGTGGCCCAATGCAGTAAAATTGGCAATTGTAAACGTTTATTCCCGTCCAGTCAGTGTAGCTAAGGAATCCCCCACCCTGGAAGATCTCTCGTTTTTTCTGGGGTCAGTGCCAAGTGACTATAAAATTGTGATGGGCGGAGATTTCAATTGCCACTTCGAACCTCTGGAAGGTTTAAAGGAGGGCGCCCTTACTACTGAAGATGACTTCTGGGGTGTTCCACCCTGCTCATCTCCCCATCCCAAATCTTGGTCCCCACTCGCGCTGCAAATCATGTCCCTCACCTTGAATTATGCACTGAGGGCTTGTAACGGTCACACCCCGTCAGACAGCCCCTCATTGTGCACCTTTAATAGGAAGGATCACGAATCGAGGTTGGATTACATCTTTGTCGACCTCAGTTTATGGTCCAAGGTCCATGATTTCAGAGTATCCTTCAGAACCGATAGTGACCATAATGCTCTCCTATTGGATCTGAAATATCCCGCTCCTGTCGCTGAGTCACAACCTGCCAAATCTCACGACGACCCAGGTAACCTGACTCTTAGTTCTAATAGGCGAAGGGTAAAATGGGGGAAAATTATAAGTTCAGAGGAAAATATAAGAAAAATCTTTGATATAGCTCTCCCGAAGTTTATAGAAATAGATGACCTAATCGAACAGCCTAGATCCCCAGATTTTAATAATAAATTGGCAATCATTCATGAAAATCTAGTGGGATCTCTAGCGGAGGTTTTTTACCCAGTGGCAGCCCCACGACGCACACAGACCCGAGCATCATCATGGTATAACTCATCCTGCAAAAAGGTTAAGTCAGAGTTAATTGCCGCCATTAAAGCGGGCGCAGACAGGGCCACAGTCGCCAAATTTAGGCGTCAGTATAAGGAAGCTATGGTCTCGGCTAAGAAGGAGTGGGACTGGAACCACTGGCAGGACCTCTCCTCTGCATTAGAAACCAGGGATTCGAAAATTTTTTGGACCCTGGTGAACAATGGCACGGGAGAGGTCAAAGCAGCAGTGGAATCCAACATCGCATCATGCGCCTGGGAAGGCCACTACGGCAAACTGTATCAAGATATTGAACAGCCCGCCTATGAAGTGACCCCTGTTGATACATCTATCCCCGCAGTTGGCCTAGAATTTACCCTTGGCGAGGTGGTTAGTGCAATAGAGAGATTGGCAATGGGGAAGGCCCCGGGATTAGATAGATTGCCCGGTGACCTATTCAGACAACATCCTGAGATTTGGGGTCCGTACCTCCTTATTCTTTTTAATGCCATCTTGGGAGGTATGGAGAACCCCTGTACTTGGCTGGGAGCTGAGATAGTGCCAATTTATAAAAAGGGTTTCCCTCTTCTCCCAGCCAACTATAGGCCGATCAGCCTCATAGATGTCCCCCAAAAACTCTTCTCTCGTCTCCTTTTGGACCATCTCAATGATTGGATGGAGGCAAATGAAATCCTGAGTCCCCTCCAGGCTGGCTTCAGAAAAAACACATCCACCATGGATCAGGTCTTCCGCCTCATCCTCCTGTATTGGAAAACGGTGAGGATTGAGGGGGGGAGGCTATACATGGTGTTCGTGGATCTGAGGTCAGCCTTTGATCTGGTTACACGAAAAAAACTCTGGCAGGTCCTCAGGGAGTTGGGTGTCCCTTCCCAACTGTTGCACGCCATAATTAGGCTCCATGATGGCAATTATGCGCAGGTTAGGTGTGGGAGGGATGGAGCGCTGTCATCAAGGTTCCCTGTTCTCAGAGGGGTAAGGCAGGGTTGCGTCTTGGCGCCAACCCTGTTTTGCCTCTTTGTCAACAGCGTTATATCCCACCTTGACAACGTTAAAGACAACGACGCCCCTCTTTTGGCCGGCAGGAGGGTGCCAGCTGTTATGTTTGCTGACGACACCCTCCTGCTTTCCAAAACCCCCATGGGGATTCATAGGATTCTAGATGGATTTGATCTTTTCTGTAGACAACATGGTCTAGAGATCAATTCAGAGAAGACCAAGTTCATGATCTTCAATCCATCTACAAAAACCAGACCCAATCCCACTCTGGGTTCAGTCAGTCTAGAAAGGGTCACAACCTTTCAATACTTGGGGGTAACATTACACGAGAACCTATCCTGGGACCCACAAATTGTAAGATCTCGGCTTAAGCTGTCTCAACTTTCCGGTGCAATTTTGAAGGTTGTAAATTCCTCAACCTACAAACCGATAAGTCCAGCACTGGAATTGTATAAATTGCAGGCCAAAGCGGCCGCATCGTATGGCAGTGAGTTATGGGGGCATAGAGCAGGTTCGGTTCTCGCCAGCGTCGAAAACAACTTTCTCAGACGTCTTCTGGCCCTCCCCCGGAGTACACCTCTGTTTCCCTTGAGATTGGACATGGGTCTACCATCTATCACTGCTGAGCTGGAGTCTAAGCCAATAAGATTCTGGCATAGGCTTTGGTCCACCAGTGAGCTTGCCCATTATAGGAGTGATCTTGCCCATGTAATGGACCTGAACCACCGAGACAAAATTCCCTGGCTGACCTTCATAAAAAAAGAACTGTATCGTTTAAAATTACCTGATTTATGGGAGGCTCCTAAATTGGGTTGCCAAAGGCTCTCCCGCAAACGTTTAGCTCAGATCCACAAGGAGAAAAGCTTGGATCTCCTCCTGACCTCAACTAAACACGGCACCCTAACTGAACGTTTCTTACAATCCAAAAATTCATACGAATTCGAAGGTTTTATGGACATTTTTTACCCCATTTTAGCCAGGAAGCTGTTTATACAGTGGAGGCTTGGCACTTTGCCTGTCAAAACCTTCACTTGTAATTGGCTTCACGTGGATGACAAAATCTGCCCAGGCTGTAACTCCCATGATGAAGATGAAACACATTTTCTCTTTTTTTGTTCTGCATACCAGGGACCAAGGAGATACTGGTTGGTCCCCTTATGCAGGAATCTGGGTTTTAGGAGCCACATGCACGCGCACAGAGTATTAAGAACTAGTACTCTGCCCCACATAGTTTTCGCAATGGCGAAATTTATCTTTGCAATGTGGCAGATCAGGAAAAAACTGCTAAATGCACGACTGTCGTAAATATGAAAATTGTTTTTATATCATGGATTGTGCTTTCTGATCATGCTATGAATTGTTTTCCCTTACAATGAATTGGCTTTTATCCTTATCATGTTTTGAACACCCTGGCAATCAATTTTTACGAGGTGTTTTTATAATCGTACTCTTCTTTTAATATAAATGTCTAAATGTATTTGTAATGTATCTTTTATGGTCTAGAGGACCGAAATAAAGAATTTTTGGATTGGATTGGTAAACTGGAGTTTGCATCCAAACTAGCTCCCTCTTTTCCATTGCCAATTCACCGGAGCCACTGATTTAGAGCCAAACCTTGCTGTTGGGTTCTTGCTAGCTGTAGCTACAGCTAAACAAGAAAAAAGTTGAGTAGAGTGCAGGCGAGAATCAAAATAAAAGCTGCAGATTGGCTCAGCTATTTGAAGCCTCTCTGCTTTTACTAATCACTAATGAAGAATGAGGAAAAAAACATGAAACAAGATGGATCCAAGAATCCACGGACCCCTAAACAGGGCTTTCAGAGTTTTTTTCTCGCAAATTAGTTCCTCGGATGTTGAAAAATCCAGAATCACACTCTCCTAGGAATTGATGAGAGAACCTTGCTTAATGTTGTAAAAAGGGGCATGAAAGACCAGGGGAGGTAAAAGAAAAGTACAATACGAAAAACAAGCATTGGAAAAGTTACTTGGTCTGACCTTTGCAGCATTGCGGTTAATTAGGTCTCACCTACCAGTCAGCGAAAACTGTCTAGTTATGAAAGATCATTGGTGGGCACTACCAAGAAATTACAATAGGCTTAAGCCTGCCCACTGATTCCATTGGCTGGCTTTAATGTCACTCTCATTTCCTTGCTTCTTATTGAACTGCTTTTTTTCTTCATCCTTACTCTTCTTGTATTTGTACCTTCTCTGGAGCACATACTCTTTAACCTCTACCGCGCTAGCGCGTTTTCCCGCTGTGCGCTGGAATTAAAAAAATGCGCTGTTTATGACAAAGCCAGCTCGTCATCCACGTAGCGCAGGTAACGCCCATGACGAGCTGGCTTTGTCATTAGCGCTGAAGGGGTTAACGTCCTTTTGATTGGCTTACATGTACCCTTCCTCTGCTCACTACTTTTTTTACGTTAATCTCTCAATGAGAGTGTATGTGTTTCTAGTTCTCTACCACAAGTGCTTCTCCACCACCAAATATTCACCCCTGCTCCGTGTTGCTCTTTCTCTTAGGTGCAGCTCTTGTTGCTTGTCTCCATGCTAAAGCCTCCTTCCTCTCCCTTTTTTATGTTGGTCTCTCCCTTGTGTGCTTCTCCCCCTCTTGCCCTCGATGCTGCTCCCTCCTTAGTGAGCCCACCTGGCTTCATTTTAATTTTATTCCACAATCTCCTTCTCGTAGCTTCCCACGCATCCATTCCTTCCAATCCCCCATGGTCCTTTTTTTATTTAATTTTAATTATTTTGGATGGTGCAGCAACACATTGCTGCCAGCTCCTCTACCTTACTAAAAATATGTTTGCTCTACTTGGATTTAATTTTTTTTATTTACCAATCCATCGATTGGGAAACAAAATAAAAAATGGCTTGTATTATTTCATAAGCACATGCATAAGTCATCACACATAAGAGTGCCTACAAAATGACACAGCTTCCAGCGGCAACCATGTCATTGTGCATCCTTTTTTCTTTCTTTTGACTTACACTCCACACTTTCGACAAAAAAAATGCTTTTTGCCACTGATGCACAGCATAGGTAAACAGCAGTGTCAAAACAAATAGGTGCCAAATCTGACACATATTGGTGTTGCCAATGCTTGTTTTTTATTGCACACATATGCAAAGTTTTATGATGCGTCTCCATTAATGTATTATTTCTACTCTGTCTCTTTGTTTTTGTTTCACTGTAAAGTGTACCAACATTCTGACTGACGGGTGCTTTAGAAAATATATAAAAGTATAACACAAAAATAAAACAAGCATTTGCAATGCAATCTGTCTCGCATTTGTGAGAGTTAGAGCTATTGGTGTAGTAAATTACAGTGGTAACCTATCTATGTGAATGGAGGGGCACTCCCGTTATCAAAGTTACTCTACGGAAATCATTTTTAAACCAAGGGTGCTCCACTACTGTGTGTTGACGACACAGACTAAGAAAACTGAAGACCATACAGGATAGACCCTGATTGTAGTGAGCACTGTTCCTACTGAACGAACGTTCTCTAATGATAAACTTACTTTTTTCAATATAGAAGCTTACTCAATCAATATTCTGTTTTTTCCAAAACGTATTATTAAACAATAAATCACGAAACATAAGACAATTCTTACTACATTCATCAGCGTACTGTTACGCTTGCATCTGACAACAACATAATTCTCTTTTACAGAAAAAATCCTTACATTTGAAATAAAGTTTACTGTTGTACAATACAATTTTCCAATACAACGTTTCTGTGTATTACAGTTCCCATCTCAGTCGGTGCATAGCTTTCAAGTGGCCCATAGATGTCACAAAGCCCGAAGACCAATGCATTTCGGGACTCACAGGTCCCTTCCTCAGGGGCAGTATTCTGCAAAAACAGGAATTGTCAATGTATATATTACAATTGATGCCTTAAGCTCAACAAGGTTAAATTATGGGAGTCCCATGTCCAAATGAACAGGAAGAAAACAAGAGAAACAAAAAGAAAAGGCAAAAGAAAAAAAGGAATACACAGTGCTCTATATGAGCGGTGCGTATTTAAAGCACCCATCCATGCTAAGCCACCTTATAGTGCAATTTCATGTGGCACCACGCTGAACCAAAATGGTAGAACACTGCTGGTGTGACCTGGGTGATGTATACCAAAGCGCTAAGTGTAATCCAATGAAAACAGTGAACCGAAAAGTGTTAGAGTGAAAGGTATGTCTTGAGATTGATATGTGGTATTCATACCTGAAGGGTGTAAATGCTTGCTACACCTTAGCGCTATGCTAGAAGATAGTGAAAAACAACAGCGTACACAAATATACACAAAAAATAGCCTTAACCAGATCACTGCCAAAATATCAACAAATAACGCGTTATACTCAAACTCAAACCAGTACAAACCAAGAGAACCAAATGGTAAATTGCACACACATTCAGATACTCTGTAGTTATTAGGCGCTGTCTTTATGACAGAGTTTTTATGCACTGTTGGTTTCTACTCATTTTAGTGTATTGTACAACGTTCGGGATACATACCCACCTGGTTCCAGTTGTGCCCATGGTTACGAGTAACTTGGTGAGTGTTCAATTATATGTTACTTCTTTGTTCTCTTGGTTTGTACCGGTTTGAGTTTGAGTATAACACGTTATTTGTGGACATTTCGGCAGTGGTCTTTTTAAGGCTATTTTTTGTGTATATTTGTGTACGCTGGTGTTTTTCACTCGCTAAGTAATTGTTCTTTGTCATTACTTGCCCACATTGCAGGTTTCCATTTCCCTATCTTCTGGCATAGCGCTAAGGTGTAGCAACCTCTTACACCTTTCAGGTATGAATACCACATATTGATCGTGAGACACACCTTTCACTCTACCACTTTTCGGTTCACTGTTTTCTTTGGATTACACTCAGCGCTTTGAAATACATCACCTCGGTCACACCAGAAGTGTTCTACCATTTTTGTTCAGCGTGGTGCCACATGAAATTACACTATAAGGTGGCTCAGCATGGATAGGTGCTTTAAATACGCGCCCGCTCATATAGAGCACTGTGTATCCCTTTTTTCTTTTGCCTTTTCTTTTTGTTTCTCTTGTTTCTTCCCGTTCTTTTGGACATGGGACTCTCCGCATAATTTAACCTTGTTGAGCATAAGGCATCAATTGTAATATATACATTGACAATTCCTTTGTTTGCAGAATACTTCCCCTGAGGAAGGGACCTGTGAGTCCCGAAATGCATTGGGCTTTGTGACATCTATAGGCCACTTCAAAGCTATGCATCAACTGAGATGGCAACTGTAATACACAGAAACATTGTAAAGGAAAATTGTATTGTTCAACACTAAACTTTATTTCAAATTTAAGGATTTGTTCTGTAAAAGCAAATTATGTTGTTGTCAGATGCAAGCATAATAGTACGCTGATGAATGTAAGAATTGTCTTATGTTTCATGATTTATTGTTTAATAATACGGTTTTGAAAAAACTGAATATTGATTGAGTATGCTTCTATGTTGAAAAAAGCAAGTTTATCATTGGGGAACGTTCGTTCAGTAGGAACAGTGCTCACTACAATCAGGGTCTACGCTGTAAGGTCTTCAGTAAATTACAGTGGGGCACATGCATCAAGCATATGGGCCATTTGTAAATGTAAAAAATGCTTTCCAGATGCAGCAAACCCTATTTGTTGATTAGGTGACCTGTTACCGAATCGCAAAATGGGTTTGCAATTCGCTAGTAGGAAGGGGCGTGTTTAGGGCGTCCCTTCCTAATATTAAATCGTATCGGTATGTAGGAATGTTTTGTTCCCGAAATGCAGTTGCAAAACATTCACATTTTACTACCTACTTTAAGTAGAAGAGCCGTCAGTGGTCCCATGGACCGCTGCCTACTGTTAAAAAATGTAAAGGAAACTTTTAATTTTACATTTTGTAAAGCATCTTGTTTTCCTTTAAGGGAAACGGCTGCTTTACAAAAAAAAGATTGTTTTATTTAAAAGCAATCACGGACATGGTGGTCTGCTGACCTCAGCAAGCCACCAGCCCTGTGTTTTTTGCTATTCCTAGGGGGTCACAAATTGCAATCTACCTCATTAATATTAATGAGGTAGAGCAATTTGCGAACCCATTGGAATCGCTATCCGAAACTCTTTGAGTTTCATACATTGTAAATTGCGATTACCTAATTGCAATTCTCAGGAATTCGCAATTAGGTATTTGAAATGTACAATTTTCCTAAATGTCTTTTACCCATGTGTTTTGGTTTGGAGAGGGAGGAAACAAAAAAAAATTGGAAATGCAATAGGCCTCACATTTGTTGGAGTTAGAGCTATTGGCATTGTAAATGCCAATGTTTTTTTACCTATGCAATAGAATGCCCTCTCCACCTTAATACAATAAAGAACTTTGTCGTGTGTGTTTTTCTATAGTATGTTGTAGAGCATGAAGTACTTGTTTGTTATTTTGAAAAGCTCTTTGGAGCTGCTATAATTAGTGCTGAAGAAATAGTGAAATCAGCTTAGATTTGTATTAAGGATTGTGTTAACCAAGTTTGTGCTTGTGCCCCAAATTGCCAGAAAAAATATCGTATTGAAAAAGAAGGAACCATAGTAGCACGAACTTGATATTTCTACAATTAGCCAAAAAGATTGAGTACATTTTGCAGTGAAGGGAGCTCTTAAAGGTTTTGTGGCTATAAAAGGGAACCCACAAAAGTTGAGCAGAGAATGCATTAAAAGGAAAAAGACAGCACTGTACCTGGAAATAACAGTATGAGAAAAAGTGAAGAGCGAGTGCGCCGTAGTGTTGTGCCTCACTAAAGGTATTAAATATAAAATGAAGTAGAAAAGACCATAATAACGAATAATATACTTCTATTGTGCATGTCAAAAGAAATCGGGATGCTAAAAATCATAATATATTTTAAAGTAGAGAAAAGCCTCACTATAGTTTTGGTCGTAGAGCGATATGGAAAGTGGGAGTATAAAGGTGACTGCTGTCTGTGCCAGAAGCAATAAGAAATGCATATTCTTAGGTACATGTTGGGGAAGAAGGTAAAAACCTGGTGATTTATTGGGATCATAGCCAGTTTTACTTACATTAAATAATTACAATTCCAAAATTGACTAAAAAGTCTCATGAATTGCTGGAAATATCATTCCAAAGTTCCTAGTTGAGCAGCCATAGAGACAAGTGTTTGTAGAAAAGACGCGTGTCACTATTAAAGTAGAATGTACAAATATGTAAAGGTCAGAAGCATACCTGTACGCTTCTGAATGAAGAGCCTGCAAGGTATATGGTTAATTTGGGACATTATTGTGTGGCTCTAATACGGCTACAGAATAAAATGTAAGAGTCAAATGTTAGTGTGGGGGTTGTCAATTAAATACCATAAAGTCACTGCCATAACACAGCTCTGATAGACCCCAGCTTGGAATGGGAGCTCAATGTCTAGTGACACGTACCTTTGGTGATTCTGCGTGGCGCACATGGAAAGTGCTAACGTAACTAAAAAAGAGCAACTAGAAGCCCTGATAAGCCTGTAATAAATGGAAAAACATGGTATAAAGTTGTGTGCATTTTAAGCGGGATGAACAATGTAACAATAAAACAGAGAGCCTGGGTAGTATACATATGTCAGTATAGCTGGTCCTCCCAAGAGCGTTGCCGGAATGGAGTAAACGAGCGTGTGTAACAGGCATTCCTTTGTGTTGTTTGAAGTAGTCCAATGAGAAAAAGGACTACCAGCTGGCAGTGAGCTATTGAAGGGCGAACGCGGTCGACATCTTAATACAGAGGCACCGTAATAGTAAAAATAAGTACATAGATGCCTAATTAACTAACATTCAAAATGGTGCATAATTCCTGGGGTGCGTGTGCAGTCAGATATGCCAGAGCGAAGAAGGCAGGTCAGAGACACAGTCTCGTAGCACTTGCATATAGTACAGGAGACCGGGGTGTGTGCGGTAGTGTGTGGGTGAGGCTTGCCGGAGCAAACAATAAATACAAAGCATTACGGTCAGTAAAGTAAACAAAATACAATGCATTATCGTCAGCAGTGGCACCTGAAGGATGACAGCAATGACTGGAGGGAGGGGGTGCGAGCGAGGAAGCAATAGATGGCCAACCAAAAGAAAAATTGGTGATGTCCGCTGGGAGCGAACCAAGCACACAAAGGGACAGATGGACAGTTTTGACCAACCAGATTAAAGGAATTTAGAAAGGCAGGCCAACTAACCTACCAGATGCATGTTGAATGCCCAAATACTGAATACAACATGTCTCGAAGAGACAGCGCAACACTGTCTAGGCAAGACCTAAAAAGTAGGTACAAAGAGGAAGGATTTCCCATTAGCAAGCAAGGATTTTGAAAGAAAACTGACATAGACAAATAGAGCTCACGATCATCTGCGATAGTATAACCAAAAATAGCATCTGTATATTTAAAGACTGGTACCTATCCCACAAGTGACAGAACTGCTGTAAGTTCCATAAATGTGCTTTCTTCTGAGAAGGGTGTGGGCTGCCTCTGTCATCTGCTAATTCTACAGCGTAGTGAGACTGTTTTGATGTAAAACTGCTTTCAAGACAAGTGAGGTCCACAGATGGCTCGGTGTGACAAGGAAGGTTAAAGGTTTTTTCATTAATGCGGGTTACACTCAGCCTTTCACACTTCATAAGTGAAACCGAATGCCCAATTAAGTTGAATGGCAGGACCATATGTGATTGACAGCACTGTGAAGTAACTAGTCTGGTGGAATATGCAATATAAAAAGTAGTCATTATCACAGTATGCAGAATCGAATAAGATAACACACTTGGCTTAGTGCCTGCCCAGAAACCTGTTTAAATCAAAGGTTTAATGGCCCAGTCTTTTTGTCATTCCGGGAGCTGTAAATGGGTAACATTGATTTGGATGACATCACCTTTCACCTCGGCACCTGGAGACATCTGAGTTTCGGGTGTGCGCCATGACATTACTTGTCCTCCATCATAAACTTCCTTACCATAGGTGCATGCACTATTTGTTGAGTGTCAGGGGCCTGACTGAGATTGGCTGGCACTGCTTGTGAAAGGAAGGAGATGCTGGTAACCGGAAGCTCCTGGTCAGTTTGCCTCTATTCAGTCATCATTTGATGTATTTTCTATAGTACCCACATCACCTTTGCATACACTATACATAGTATTATAGTAATGTATTAGCAAGACTCCTAATTAGCAGCTCTGGCAGGGGCGGCTCCTCCGCTATGGTGGAGGAGCATTGTCCCACTGCTTTTGAGCAGTGGAAAGCAGAAACCTAAAATTACCATTTTAGGCTGCTTCCTGCTGCTTTGCCGGCGGATGAGTGGGCGGGGCTGCTCTGCTCTTTGAGCCGGGCAGGGGTGGAGTGGTTTGCCCACTCAAGTGCGCAATGACTGTTTGGTCGGCCCTTTCGGGCTGCCAAAACCAGTCATGCGTACTGTCCCCTTCTCCATGCAGGCTGCAGCCTGCATGGAGAACAAGTCCAGGCCCCCATTCCCTGCTTAAGCATCAAACCAGGATGCTCAAAACCAATCCCCCTGCTGCAGCAGCGTTGTGATTGGTCAAGCGGAGCCTGGGTGCTCACCAATCATTGGTTAGAGGGGCCTGCTTCCTGTTCCTCGGTGTGCTCGAGGAGAGCAGGAGCAGAGACGCGGGCCCCGGCGGACGGCAAGGCAAGTTTATTTTTTATTTTAAAAAAATTTAATTTATCCATTTGTGACACCCCCGTGCGATTACCCTGAGACCCCCTGCGTGATCCCCCGTGACCCCCCCTCACTCCCCCCCTCCCCTCACGAGCAATGCCAGACGCCTGTGAGCTCTGGTGTGCTGGCATGGAATGGTGTGTTTGTACAGCTAATGCAGCTTGAAATAATGTGGCACTAGATACGTGTCAGCCTGTTTTTTTGGACATTCATTTTCTACATCCTGAATTGTCACCTAGCTTAGTGGATTAAATATCTGATCTTTAAATCCAGCTTTCAGTTGAACTGTGATTATACCTCCAAGTCAAGAAAACCAACCCAACGTTAACTACATCAATTCGTTTCTATGAACGATGCTAAACACTAGCAGTTCACCTCAAGTACAACACAGTACTACAGTTCGTTTTTCTACAAGTCGTATCATCCCCTGGAGCTTTTTTTATTGAAAGGCTGCTATAACACTTGTTGGTATCCAAAAACAGCTATTCTAAGGTTTACAATGTATTCTTCTGAAGTAAGCTAAATAAAACATGGTTAATATTTCCAAACAGTTAATTGGTACTATGCAATAAATAAAGAAATTCTGTATGAACATAGCGTTAAAAAAAACACAAGAAGCACCAATGTTTTAAATGCCTTAAACATATGTTACCCCAGCAGGGCACACAGTGTTTCTTTAGTGGTAGACAGTAAATCTCACAGCCGGAGTGAGACACAACGCAGGGACTGTCTCGCCACGGAGCAAATGAAAATACCAGCTCCCAACAAAAGATTATGCAATAGAAAACAAAGCTTTCAAAAGGAGAATGCAAGTGACCAATAAAAAGTTCATTGGTGGGATAAAGGCCCATACAGTTATTTGAATGCGTTAAGATGGTCAACAAAAAGACCAATGAGTGAAATCTGATGGGAGGGACCCAAGCACCCAAAGGAGGGACAAAAGCGAAAGACTATCCAAGGGACAATGCAAATTACCAATACAAAGCAAATAGGCGGGATGAAAGCTCATACAGTGATTACAGCATGTCTTGCAGATAGTGCATGTGTGCTGCCTAGGCTCGACCTAAAGAAGGCCAAAAATAAAACATGCCTAAGTGTGGCAGCTGTATGCTTGCCACAAAAATAGTAAGTACAAAAAAAATAATGATCATTCTATATAAATTAAATAGAACGATATAGAGGCTTCCGAGAAGGCAGATGCAATTAGAATAGGTATTGAAACCTAGTTTAAGGCACTTAAACAAGAAAATACGAATATTAATGGCGCACTGAAAAAGTAGTGTTCGCTTTGAATCACAGTAGCCAGGAGAAATGGTTAAAACCCAAAAGCTATTAATTTCAAAATGCCTAAAATGGAAAGAAAAAAGCAGAACCTAAATAAAGTACCTGCACAGAAGTGCAGTTCTTTTTAGGTGAATGTGAACATGTGATTAGGTTAAAGTGCGTCGTTCCCAGTGGAAGAGATTCAATGTCTGAAGTGGGCTAAGCCATTGCTCACGCTGCATGTTTCGTGAGGCAGAAGCAAAGGAGGATGAGCTTTGAATGGAGCAAGTGATTGCGAGGGCTGACCCAAAGCCCCTCTAGCTATAAATATATTGATATATTTTTAGGTTGCAGTCTACCAGACAGCCCTGCTGTCGGGTTTGCTAAGGACATCTTTGGGAGTTTCAGAAAGTTGACCTGGGAATGCATTCTGCCCATTGCTTGCCATTGGCTTTGTGGTTTGCAACTAACATTTTCTTGCTTTCAATTTGCTGGCTTTTTTTACTTTAGGCTCTCCAGGTTCCGTTCATCCCTCCTGTTCTCCAAACATTATTGATAAGTATCCTTTAAAAAAAAATCTTTGTATTGAATTTTCAAAGTAGACAGTCATCATTGCCGCCGTGCAAGGCGATACATAATAAAAAAAAGGAGAAACAATAAGATTACGAAAAAAAAAAATTGTGATTGAACTCCTCGCAGTATAGCTGCATCTGATCCCTAATCCCACATAACAACACTTATTATCAGGATAAACACCTAAGACCCAATTAGTATTGGTTAACAGTCCTGCGCGTTTTCGTATAGTGCCTACAGTAGTAAATATTGCCTAAGTGGTTCCCAAATGTCCTTTGGCTTCGAAGAAGATGGAAGTTCTTCTGCGTACAATTCTAGATTTTCCCTGCAGTACACCATGTCTTTGATCCTCCTGCCTGCACATGGAGCCATAACACCTTCCCATGTTAGCGCTGCGCGCCTCTTTACCAATAACAGTGCAATTCTCACAAATTTCCCTTAGAGTACCCTTTAAGTGGGGCACATACCAGAGCAAACAAATCAGAGGTGTACATTGCAAAGAGATATTCAACATAGCATGTATGCGTGTCACTACATCATTCCAATACTGAAATACGAGCTTGCAGTCCCACGTCAGGTGCCAGAAGTCGGCGTCTGGCTGGCCGCACCTCTTACAACTCATCGTGTCACGGAGGCCAATTTTGTGTAGTTTGAGAGGCGTGTGATATATTTGATGAATGTATTTAAAATGAATAATTCGTAAATTACCATTAGGATAAGAGTTGGCTGGTAAAATCGTAAAAAAGTCTGGTATTTGTAAAGCGCAAACTACTCACCCTTACGGGGTCTCAAGGCGCTGGAGGCCATCGTGGAAATTAAGTGAGCTATTCCCCAGAGTCACATGGTGCTGAGCTGATCTGACGCCAGAGCCGGGCATCGAACCGTGAGCCCTGTACTCCGAAGTCAGCTGCCCTGGCCGATGCACCACACCTCTGACATCTGGTCAGTCTGCAGATGTGTTCCCATTCCTTCAGAGTCAGTGGAGGAGTAGTTTTTCATTCTAGCGAGCTAGACTTCTATCCACCTCCCGCAATGTTTCACCCCGCACTGCTTTGTATAATTTGGTGACCAGAAGGCGCAGAGTAGAGGCAACAAGTAACAACTGCAGGGAGTGTAAGGGGGGCGGTTCTGCAGGGAAAGATGTGTAGTGCATCTTGACTGCGAGCTTCATACGGTGTAGAGTGAATTGAAAGAGAGGAGACTGGTTAGTGATATATGCAAGTTCCTTAGGTGTATTGAAGTTCCCGTCCGGGTATATATCCTATATGTGCTCGAGACCAGCCTCCCTAAGCGAGCTCATTGGGCCAGCCTCCTGCGTCACCGATAGAGCTGCGTGGCCATCCAATTGCAAAGCCGGAGCATATATAGGTAGTTCATTTGCATGCTTGCCAATGGCCTGCCAGGCAGCGATCGTAGCTTCCAGGGTATTAATCTCTGATCTAGGCGTGCCTCTATTTATGTGTGTAATAATATCAGCTAAATGGACAGGATGTGCATCACTGTCCTTCGCTGCAATGTGAGCTGTGAAAGCATGGGGACAATACCAGTAATAGGCATATTGCGCTTGTGCACAAAGATAATAGATATAGAAATCCGGTGCACAGAAGCCACCCCTCGCATAGTCCAGTGTTAGCATTTTCCAACTAGGGGGGTCATTAGTATAGCGGGCGATCCACCTGCCATTTCCCACTGCCCGCCTACCATTTCCCCCGCCATATTACGATGGCGGGGGGGGACCCTGGCGGACAGAAAGACCATCCCCGATTTTCCATCGGTCGGACAGGCGACCAGGCAGAAAAGGGCTCCAATATGGTGGCGGTGTCAGCAAGACATCGCCATCCATATTAGGATGAATGCGAGATCTACCTTTCCATGTCAGCGTTGCCGCCATGGAAAGGCATGCGGTTTCTGGGTGTTCGGGGGAGCATTCGGGGGGTACCTATGGTACTCCCCTACATTGGAATGGACAAGGTGGTAGGCACCACACGGTGCCGGTCACCTTGTGCATGCCAATGCACAAAGTTCATTCACAGCATTGTGGCAGGCGGTGCTGTGAGACCGCCCGCCACAATGTTGTGAATGGCGGATGCCACCGCCACGGTGGTGGTGGCATCCTAATGGCTACAGCGGGATTGCTGCACCTCTGGCGGACGGTCCCGTTCACCGTTACGGTCCACCCGCCATCGTAAAAGGGCCCTTACTCTTGCCTGTTTGCCCCCCCATATAAGTCTAAGCAACTAAGTTTTCACCATTGCGAAAAATTGTTTCGATAGTTTTAAAGGGATATTGCAAAAAAGATATAAAAATCGTGGCAAGATAACCATTTTAATGACACCGAAGCAATCTGCCAGGGACAGCGGGAGTGGCCACCATCTATCCACCTGGCGTTCAAGCACGGTGCAGGCTTTGCCATAGTTTTTCCGTATATAACAATCTCTGGGTCGTGATGCCCCCCCCCCCAAATATTTCAGTGGTGCAGTTGACCACACAAGTGATTGATCAGTATCCTAAAGAGAGCTCCCTGTCTGTAAACAGGCCTGTAAATCTTGCTCTTATCTTGTCACATTTGCTGTGCATTCAAGACCGAGGTCAAATGTCAGGCCCTGTTTTCTGAGGGCGCTTGTTAACTTTTCTTTCTCTGACTTCAAAGTGAGAAGATTTATGTGACAATCTTGCTGGATACTGGTTTTTACAGCTCTTGGTACAGCAGTTTTGATGTTTCGTAGCAGTGCTCTGAAAATAATATGTACTGGTGTTATCAAAGTTAAATGTGAAACGTAATTTAACAATATTCTGTTTATCGACAACTGAAGGGCTATGGGCTCGATTTGGCCCTGCAGTCAGTGACAGCAGTGTCTACAGGTTGCACGTATGTCTGATTAGCAGGTGCTCAATCCTGTTTGTAGAAAGAAATGCTTTGGTGCATTTGTGCAATATAAAATCCACTTTGTGGCGCATGCCTGGCTTGACGTTTGTTTTATGCATAAGCATTAACATTTTGTTGGGCACCAGCATTAACATGAGATGCAGTTTCCCTCAACTTGACTTAACAAATCAGACCTACACAAGGCTTGGCAATTGTTTTGTTGTAATGCCTTCTTTTAAATATTTGCAATTTTTCTGAATCTGTGTGTAGCACATGATCTGTGATGAGGAACCCAAGGCATTTTGACATAGTTCATACAATGCACTTACTCCAAAGCAGCTGTGCTGCAATAGGATTACAACACCATGTCAAAGCACATGCATGGCAAATCGCCTGGATTTGTTTTTGCCCAGTGAAGCAGTTTTTTTATATAGTCAAAGCCATGTACTTAAACACAAAGCCAAATACAAAGTTTCTTAAATTGGGACTCATTTCCGCCATTACTAATGGCCACTGCTCTGCAGAATTTACAAGGATTGGCAAAGCAAGCTGGTCTAACCTATGGGACTATTGGCTTTGCCAATGCTTTTTGGCAACGCTGTAGCACATCGGCAAGACGCTGTTGTGAGAGGCTGGCCTGGTATATGATGTCCACCAATGTAAGTGGGCACCTTGCACCAGTCCTGACAACTCCTATGGTGATTTAGGAGGTCTCAGACAAGCTTTGAAAACTATCCAAGTGGTAGCTGTGGAGAGCAGCGTTTAGGCTTAGTCTTGAAGGAGTGTAACGCAGCTTGTTTTACCAGAATGTAATCTTATGGTATGGATTAAATTAAAAGGAACCACACAAAGTATTTATAAAAATATGTATTTATTATATAACACTCTCTAGAACGTTACAGTATCTCCTACATGGAGATAGACACAAAGCACACAATACTTTAGCAAAGAAATCAAATTAATAGCACAAATGCACAGTGGGCCCCAGAAGGGGACCACACCAAATACTAAGAAAGTGGTATCAAAACCACAAATCGAGTCAAGACAATGCCGAGAGGATACAGAATTGCTGGTGACCCACAGAACCACCCAAGGTAAATAGATAGGGACCCCATGGAGAGCATGTGCAGTGCGTGAACACGACTGCGTGCTCCGTGCAAGTCTATGTATAAGTCATGGTTGGAATTCTAGGGACCCTTCCCAGTGGACTCTGAAGAAACCCTGTGGAAGATAGAAGATACCATGGTACCCAAGTTGCCAATCCAAGGGAAGTCGGGTGCATAGGTGTGAAGTTGCGTTGGAAACCGCCGTCGAACCCAATGGTGGACTTCAGGAAACTGCCGCTGCTGGAAGAGAAGAAAGTGTTCGGAGGAATCCAAACATGGATTCTTGATGAGGAGTATCTGAAAGCAGAGGGGACAGAGTCTATGTCACTCAGGGGTGACCAGGAGACTTGGAAGACGAATGCCCTCCGATGTCGTGTGCTTCAGGAAGAATGACGGTGACCTTGACTCTGCAGCTGCGAGGACCAGGCGATGCTGAGGACAACTGGGACACGGATAGGGCCATGAAGGATGTTGAGTGCCAAGGGGTCGGTGTCCGGTGGGAGCACCAACAAGCCTTGGCAAATGCAACCCATGCAGGACGTCAAGAAGGTGCACGGTTGGGACCAACAAGGTCCAGGAGACTCACCACAATCAGGGGAATCAGGGCAGGCCCCAAGCAATCAGGGAAGCCCAACAGAAACAAGTGTGACCCTCAAGTGTACCCACAGGCCAGAGGCACTGGAGTCGCAAGAGGACCTCAAGCAGCTCACCAAAACATGCAGGCCACGATGCACACAATGCGGTGTGGCCGAAGATTCTGGTCACTGGCGTTCTCAAGGTTGGGGCTACTTAGAGCCCGAAGATCTTCTTGCAAAGACGTCAACAAGCCTTTGCAACTGCAAAGGGACGGGGTACCCAGGGGTTCGGTTATTGCAACACCCACAAGGATTACTGGCCTCAAACTTGGTGAGAGGGTAGAGCAGGCCTCGGGAGCTGAGGAAAACCACTGCCTGTGTTGCAGAGCCCACGGAGACCAGAGGAGCTCGGGTTCTTCAGACCAGTCATCTTTGTTGCGGTGCCTGCAAATGCAGGGGAGGGACTCCTTCACTCCAAGGGAGGTTACTTTGGTTGTCCTTGATGCTTTATAGGCCTTGGTAGGTTCCTATATTATGCACAGGCAAAGACGATGCAGCAGACTGGAAGGGAGATGAAGTCAGGCCCAAACTAAGTCCAGTGAAGCCCGGAGTGCCCAGACGGAAGAAGTGTAGTGGTTTCAGTTCTGAATCTTATCCCACGACAAATCTAGGGACCTACACCCAGGTATGCCCTTAAATACCCTAAGGAAAAGGTTGGGAAGATTCAGGGGACCCTCCCTGGGGAGGGTCTGGACAGGGGGGAGGTTACGCCCATGTCCTTTGTCCAGTTTCGCACCAGAGTGGGAGCCAAAGGCTCCCAGGACTGGTTTGAACTGGACTATGCACAGGGACACCAAATGTGGCACTAATGCAGCCTTCTGGCTCTGGCAAGCGCACCCACGTAGCCCTAATGCACTAAATCCTGTCTGGGAGGTGGTCACAACTCCCTGTGACAGGATGCCTATTGTCCTGCCTTCCCCTGCTCAAGCTTGGCTCAGCAGCAGGAGGGCAGAAATGTGTCTCTGGTCGGCAGCAACCATTTTGTGCCGTCCGGGACTAGGAGGCTGATACCGGGAACACTGAGAGCCTAACAGCGGGCTCTCCCGGGGCTTGGCATCATACATCCCACACTGTTTATGGTGTGTGGGTATGATTCCAACATGTTTGATACCTAACATGATAGAATTTGTTGCAGCCGTTTTCGAGATGGTCATCGCGCGGTTCTGGGATGCCTCTCTAAATAGTATATGGCTGCTACACTGACAACCCAGGAGAATGCACTCCGTAGGCTGCAGCGGTGTCCTGCTCATGCAGGGGCACCCTCTCACTTGGAACCAAGCCCCCTGCCCTCATTATTGTATAGGCCTGCAATAGGGGTTATTTATATGTTTTAAGTGCAGTGATCCTTAGATATGGTAAACCTATATCTTTAGTAAGTGGTGCAAGCACCAACTTACACCGGCTGCAATGGCAGGCCTGTAGTTGCATTTTGAATGGTCTCTCATGGGTGGCAAAATACATGCTTTAGCCCATAGGAGACTTCTGAGGTACCTATGCCCTGGGTACATGGGTACCATATACTAGGGACTGACAAGGGTACCCCAGTATCCAATCTGGGATGTACCTAGATACTGAACACGACAGTTTAGGGAGAATGCAGATAGAATGGGGTCCTGATTAGCAGGATCCCAGTCAGACTAGTCAAAAACGAGCATAGCACCAGGCAAAAAGTGGGGTTAACTATGCAGAAGGATCCTACCTTCCTACAGCTATGCAGCATGGTCAAAAGATAACAAAAATGCATGGACATTAACAGTAGCTCTCACCTACGTAAGAGCTATTGGCTTTGTCAATGTTTTTCAATCCTTGTTGTGCAGCAGTACACCTGCTGTGCAGCATGGCTGAAAGTGAAGGATATAAGCGATATGATGCGGTCTGCATCTTTTTGTCTACTTTCAGCCATGTTGCACACTTAGGTAAAACCTATTGGCTTTGCTAATGCTTGTTTGATTTATGAACGTTTTGACATGTGACTTGCGAGAAAGCTAAAGCAGTCTTGAGGCCCGAGCAAAAAAGGGAGAATTGAAAGGCAAGAGAGAAAAAAAGAGAATAAGACAATGAAAGAAGTAGGAAAGGAAAGCAGTAGGAAAGGAAACAGTAAAGAAGGAGAAAGGAAACCATGGTTATGAGATAACAGAAAGGTTTATAAAAAGAGAAGCGAGCTGATGAAGTTTATTATAGAGAAAGTAGGTGAAGAAAAAGACAAAAGTAAGGTTTAATGACGAGGAGAAAGGGAAATGACAGAAGCGAAGGAGTGATGGGAGAAAGGGAAATGAATAAAAATGGGGGTAAAGAAGAAACGGCGGACGGGATGGAGCGTGGGAGTACAGCTGGAGAGAGGCTCATGGGAGAGAAGCGCCACTGACTGTGCCACACTGCAGTGGGAAGTCAAACCAATTGTGATGGCACAATTATATTGTGTCAACACTGAGCAGGGAATCTTCTCCTGCCCAATAGATGGAATCTTGCCAAGGGGAGACAAGCTGTCACTCAAAGAGAGACTGCTGGGGGCGGGGGGAGGCCTGTGCATATATCAAAGAGATGGCGGGGAGGGGGGAAGAAGGAGCGAGGGTGGAGAGGGTGGGGAACGGGGAGACGTGAGACAGAATGAGGTGAGGGATTGAGAAAATGGAAGAAATAAGAGAACTTGGAAGAAGGGCAGAGTGTATGAGAGGGAAAGAAGAAGATAGGAAGCAAAGTAGACAGGAGTGCAGTTTGATGGAAAGGATGGAGTAAAGGGAGAAAGGCGTGAGGGTAAAAGGGAACGGAGAGAAAAGAGCGGAAGGAGGCAGCATCAGGTTAAAGGGATGGTAGGCAGGGATAGAAGGAGAGTGTATGAGAAGGGAGTGGACGAAGGCAAAGAGGAAGTGAAAGGAAATAAAGACAGAAGAGAGGGATGGACAAAAAGGAAGAATGGTGAAAGGAAGGGAGAGAGCGCATGAGAGAGGGCGGATGACAGTGGTGGCTGGTATCCACGGGGAGTGGGTGGCAGTGTGTTCGCCCAAATAAAATTAAATAATATACGAATATACTAGCACGTGAGTGACAATAAACTTTAAATATATTTAAACAGGGGCGGCTCCTCCGCGTGGGCGGAGGAGCGTCGTCCCACTGCTTTCTTGCAGTGCGAGAAGCAGAAACATAAAATGGTATTTTAAATACCATTTTATGTTTCTGCTTCTCACACTGCGAGAAAGCAGAAGGGTATGCCTGTTTGGGGACAGGTGGGTGGGCGGTCCTGCAGGAGTCCAGGGGAGGAGTGGCTTGCCCACTCTGAGTGCGCGGACTGTTTGGTCAGCCCCAGAGCCGACCAAACCAGTCATACGCACTCTCCATTTTCTCTATGTATGGAGAAAATTGCCTCCCCATAGACGTCTGTGGGGTCGGCGTCCTAGCCAGTCACAATGTTGTCATTGCAGCGTTGCGATTGGCTTAGGGGAGGACAGGGAAGCTGCCTGCTTCTACTTCCTGTGAGCAGAGAGAGGAGACGCGACGCGGGACTGGAGGCGAAGGTAAGTTTAAATGTTTCGTAAATTAACCCCTCCCCTCGCCTGCGCTGCCTCCCCGTGTGGCCACCCCCAAGTCATGCCGGCCGCGACTGTAATTAAAAGAAACGTACCTTATGACCTGACCTCCTGCTCCGGACCTCTCACAGCTGCAGCTCGGCCACCATCAGAAAACTCCCTAGACCAATCCTGGTGCCGCTCACATGCAGCATGTGAACAGCGCCCTGATTGGAGGGAGTGTCCTCAATTGGTGCGCCCTGGAGCCTTGCACTTATTCTAACCCACAGCTGGGTTACAGGGTTCAAAGTGCGCATGTCTGGCTGGCCGTCTCAAGACGGGCGACCAAAGGGACATGCACACTTTGAAAAGTGCATATACTGCCCACCCTCCTCCCTGCTGCTGCCATTCAGCAGTGCCCCCTCCCCCGTCCTGTTGCTCGGTTCAGGATGAAAAATAAAATGACAATTAATTATCATTTTATTTTTCATCTCGGGGCTTTGGGGGGATTTTTAAGTGGGGCGACCCTCTTCCATTCAAACGGAGGAGCAGAAGAAGAGAGAGCACAGGGCAATGGGAAGAAAAGAGAAGTACCGGTTGGGGCAACAGAAGGGCTGACCATGTCACTGCTGAGGAAGGAAGGGAAAGAAGGATGGGGTGGCGAGTCGACAGGGAAGAAGTGAGAGGAAAGAGGAGTGGAGGAATAGAAATATGGAGAGTGCAGGGAGGGGATATAGAGGTGGGAGAAGAAGGGGGAGTGATAAAAATAAGCATGTGGTGCATGAGGAAGCTAGTGTCGCAAAAAGAGAGGAAAGAAAGGAAGAAACAAGAGAGGCATTAGGGGGGAAGGTGTTCGAGAGGCGTTCGAGAGGTATGGGAAAATGGAAGGAGCGGAGTAAGAGTAGGGTGCAAACGAGTGGGAACGTGGTTACAGGCAGACTGCATTTTAAAAAGTGAAAGAAGGAAGGAGAGTGATGAAGGAAGGCAGTGCAACGTGAGGGAGGGAACGCACTGAAAGGAGAGAAGGGGTGAAGAAAGGGGAGAGGCAAGGGAGGAGAGCAGAAGGGAGGGAGGGAGAGCTGAGGGGGAAGAAGTGAGGAAAATACTCAGACTCCAGAGGCGGGAAAGGCACAGAGAAAAGGGAGGCGTGAGCGGGTGATTAAGAAAACAAGCATTGGAAATGCAATAGGTCTCGCAGTAGTAAAGTTTGAGCTATAGGTGTTATTTATTTATTTTTGTATTTATGTGTTGTTTTTTCTAAATAGCTAAATTAATAGCTTTCTTCTTTACAAAGCCAATAGTTATAATTTTTGTAAATGTGACACCTCTAGCATTTGTAAAGCAACATGTTTTGTATTAACGGGACTTATATGTGACTTATATGTGTTGATATAAAAAAAATCAATGGCTTTAAAAAACAATTAATAATTAATACGTGGATTTTATTTTATATTGCCAATAGCGTAAAGTTTATTAAATGATGCTGTGGTTGCGCTGAGTGAGGGTGAGTGAGGGTGAGTGAGGGTGAGGGAGTGTGAGTGAGGGTGAGGGGTTGAGGGTGAGTGAGGGTGGGTGAGGGGTAGAGGGTGAGTGAGGGTGAGTGAGGGTGAGTGAGGGGGAGTGAGGGGGAGTCAGGGTGAGGGGTTGAGGGTGAGTGAGGGTCAGGGTGGGTGAGTGAGGGTGAGGGGTTGAGGGTGAGTGAGGGTGAGGGGTTGAGGGTGAGTGAGGGTGAGGGTGGGTGAGGGATTGAGGGTGAGGGGTTGAGGGTGAGGGTGAGTGAGGGTGAGGGGTTGAGGGTGAGTGAGGATGAGGTGTTGAGGGTGGATGAGGTGTTGAGGGTGGGTGAGGGTGAGTGAGGGTGAGGGTGAGGGGTTGAGGGTGAGTGAGGATGAGTGAGAGTGAGGGGTTGAGGGTGAGGGGTTGAGGGTGAGTGAGGGTGAGGGTGAGGGGTTGAGGGTGAGTGAGGGTGAGGGGTTGAGGGTGAGTGAGGGTGAGTGAGGGTGAGGGGTTCAGTACAACCATCTTGTTAGCTAACAAAGTACTCCTAATATGACGGATAATTACGTTGCATCAGGGAGCACTGTGTGTTGTTAGGAGGGCATTGCTGTGGGGAGGGGGGAGGAGAAATGCGACATGGCGGGGAGGGGGCGGAGCGGGGGAGAGGGTGTTAAGCAGCAGGGTACAGAAAAAGGTTTGCCAGGTGTTGCGATGTATTTAGTTGGTTGGCGAAGGGGGTGTTGTGGATTTTTCCTGCTTTTTTTAGCCGAGCTGCTGCAGATGTTGTGAAGACATTTGGCAATGTAAACAGCTGAGCTGAATGGCCGGGAATGAGTGGGCGGTCGAGGAGGCCGCTGCCGATTTGGTTAATGTTGGAGAAGGCTGAGAACAGCATGCTCGGGAACCAAAGGGCGGTGCAACCTGACGACTGGCCATGCCTGGGTCATGTGATACGACACCAGCAAAGCTGAATGGGGCGCAGGCAGGGGAGGGGGCGGAGAGGGGAGAGGTGCGACACGGCAGGCAGGCAGGGGAGGAGAGTAGGAGGAGGAGGGGGCATTCCAAATTGTAAAATATGCCCCTTCTAACAAGTATTCCCCTTGACTCTGTAGCATAAGCGGCAACTTCGGAACAGATCGAAAAAGGCGGCGCCCCACCGACCGAAAGCTCGGCGCTCAGTATGTTTGTGACACAAATAACGTAAGTGCATGATATTAGAACGAACTGCTCAAAACAGTTAACACTAACGTAGAAAACATGTCCCGTTAATACCAAATCCCTTTTACCCACGCAGCACAAACGGTGATCTTCAAATAGACTATAGAGGTGGCGCCCCATTTTAGGAAAAACCCGATGCTTCCCGTCAACTGACATTAAGTAAGTGCACGCCATTCAGGCGGTCTGCCGACGACCTTTACCTGCAGAATCCACAGCCTTTTAACTAAACAAGCCTTTCACCGTAACACGGCGGGCAGGGGAGGGGGCGGAGAGGGGAGAGGTGCGACACGGCAGGCAGGCAGGGGAGGAGAGTAGGAGGAGGAGGGGGGAGGAGAGTAGGGGAGGCACGGCCTAGCGGCCGTGCAATCAAGTAGTGAGGGGGCGGAGCTGGGGGAGGCTGTGAGAGAGAGTAGGCAAGGCTAGCGGCAGGCAGGCAGGGGAGGAGAGGAGGAGGGGGGAGGAGAGTAGGGGAGGCACGGCCTAGCGGCCGTGCAATCAAGTAGTGAGGGGGCGGAGCTGGGGGAGGCTGTGAGAGAGAGTAGGCAAGGCAGGCGGCTGGGGGCATGTGCACGCGCATTTAAGCTCAATGCGCATGCGCATTGAGCTTAAATTTCTCGTGCACTGCAAGGAATCGCCACGATTCCTTGCAGTGTGGATAAAGAGCGGATAAGTGCCAATACTCTCGCCTTGCTCGATGCGCATGCGCATCGACAGGCGAGACCTAAAAAGGAGGGTGAAAGAGAGAGAGGGGTGGGAGAATAGTGGAATGCGGAGACAGTATAAGAAGAAAGAGGGAGGCAAAGGTTGGGGAGAGAAAGAGCGAGGAATTTCAAAGATGTTGAAAAAGGGAAAGGGTCAGAAAAAAGGAGGAAGGGTGCAAAATTAGAAGATTCCACGAAGAGGGAAAGACTCAAGAAAGCACAATTCAAAAGGATGGAACGAGAACTAAAGGAAATGATGAGGTGAGAAGAAAACATCTAAAAATAAAAAAAACAATAAAGGGATAAGGAGAGCAAACGGGAGTCAAAGCAGAGCAAACCAGAGAAAAGGGGGTGGGAGTGAGCAGTGTGGAGAGATAGCTAGCCTGTAGTATTTTGTAGTAGCTGCTCATTATCACTGCCCTTCCCTGGAACCTTTATTATTTTCCCGCCCAGTAATAGGATACACACGGCTTGTTGCCTCTGGAGGAGGCCGTCACACCGTCATCACCAGGCAGCACTGTAAACTAAAAATGTTCCCCTCCCACAATCAATCTTAAAATTGTCTGACATCTTGGGGATATGAAATGCTGCGTCTTTAATATCCAAATGCACTATCCACTCATATTTCAATACTCACATAATTTGTGCAAGAGGCGCTCTTTGCAATATTTGCATTATGTGGAAACTCAAGGTCTAAAATGTACCTGAGACCACCTCTCTTCTAGGGAACCAAGAAGACCAGGAACAAAAATGCTTTCCTCCATTTGGCAGACTGGACCTTCCCCACGGTTGCTTTCTTCCATCAAAATGTTTTAGGGGGCGGAAGGGGTAAAAAGACAAGAAGATTAGGGGCACTGGTAGAGCCTTCTGGAGGATGGGAGGCCATTCTGTGACTTGACAGTGTGGGACACTCAAGGTGTTCACCATTGCAACAGGAATCCTGATGCCTGGTTGCCCTCAGTGGAATGCCAGACACTTTGATGCCAAGACAGAGAAGTGGTTTTGGTTTAGGTGGTACTATCTACTTCTGCCCCTCGGTTTATGAAAATACCGCTGTAGTTGATACAGCTAGGATGGTTTAAAAGGTCTATTATAAGTGGGAAATCCTGGTGGGCTGGAGATGCCTCACCAAGTTAATTGTGCAACAGCGTTGCACCGTGTTAACCTATCCCACAAAATGTTGTCCTCTCCAAACAGCTGCCCACCGTTGTACCACAAATCTATTAGCCGGGCCTGTACAACCTCCAAAAAACTGGCTGAGAGCATGGTTGTATGGTTGCAGAGCAGCATCCAGTTGCCCATGGAGTTGGAAATGGTAGCTTCAATGTGGCAATTCAAGCACAGCTTACTGGTTGGAATTGTGTTATAAGTTATGAAGTGTTAGAAGCCCGAGAGCAAGGTCTGACAGAAATGAATTTCTACAAATCACATCACGTTACCGCAACTTCTACATTGGTGGGCCCAGAAGGAAAACTGGTTTTAGTTTTCCTGGGGAGGCCTGAATTATTAGGCTCTTTGATTTTAATTTTGAGAAAAATTCTGGGTACCAGATGCCAGCCTAGGCTTGCGACCTGGATGAATTGTCTACCAAGCCATGGATATTGTCTATATCAAAGTGGCATTAAAGTCTCAGTTGCACAAGATCTGAGAAAACTTTAATCTTGCTCACCACATTATAAAGTGGTGTTTTAAATCCCTCTTCAGATTTTTAAACGCTGATGAAATGAAGATTGTTCTTTTGAAAGGATGTCAGAAAGATGAATCGCCACCTGCAGAGGTATCAATTCTGCTGTCATTTTGTTAATCTTTGCACCGTTAGTAGGGAAATCAATCTTTTTCGAGTGCTTTTCACATCTTTTGCTCTGGAAATCTGGTGCCTTCGACTTCTGCTGTAGCTAAGGCCTTCTAGTCATGCCGCAGTCACATATACTGTATTTAAAAGAATAACAGTTTTCGTGCTAAACTCGACCATACTTCGTACAATTACTCAAAGCCTTTGTGCACAGACTCTTGATTTACGAAATTGACACTTGGGAGTTGTAGGATTGAAGAAAAATGTCTTATTTGTTCATCTTGTGCAGCAGCATGTATCCTTAGCAAGTGCGTGTTTTCTGTTACAGGGCTCCACAGCATGCCTCTAATATAAAACATGGATTCTTTTCTGGAATGTTTGATAGAACGCGCTATCAAAAAGATCTGCAAAATAGCATGAAAGGTTCATGGGTGTGGTCAGATATGTACGACATGTAGTCCTTAGTTTGTGGAGAAGTGTGGCTCAGGGGTTAGAGGCAGCAGACCCAGAAGCTGAGATCGGTCCTGGACCAGGGTTCAATTCCCCGCCTCGGTGGGTCTTGGGCTAAAAATTCCACAGACTCGATAATTGTCGCCCGGTACCTCCTCAACTCACGGGTTCACACTCTGGGCAATAGCTTGCTTAATCTCCACAACGGCCCCTCGCGGCGGGATGCCTGACTTTCACCTTGTGGATACCCTGCTATCTCACAGGGGAATACCAGGAAGGGTTCCCTATGCAAGCGCCGGGAAACCCACTTCGGGTAGCTGTGCGCTATATAAGCTCAACTACATTTACATTTAGTTTAGGTTGGAAATATTAAATATATCCACCAAAGCTCGGATGCAGTGTTTCACAATAGGCATTCATACTCCTGGGTGAAATGGCCATTCACACACTTTTCACCCATTTGACTGGGAGAGCTTGCAACTCTCTCAGTCAGCCTCCAGGGCTCTTCCTGAAAACAGACATATAGTGAAGCCTGCTTGCCCAGGTGGAACTTCTGTACCTGGGCTGGAGAGTGGAGGCAGTCCTGTGAACAGAGGACGCTGTGGCATGCCTGGAAGAAAGCTGAGGGGCCCAAACAGAAGGGAATCTGGACGGAGACAGCTGTTGGTGCTGACTGCAGTGGAATCGAGAGGACTTGGACCTTTTTGCTGTGGGTCTAGGCTGGAGTTGTGGTTCCATGATTTCTAAGGAAGAAGTCCTGAAGATGTGGACACTTTTATCGAGTTCCTATTATAGCAAGAGCATCTTCTGTGAAGGTTGGGAAATTCTGCATCAAGTAAAGAAACGTTTTCCTTTCTAAAGGCAGTTTTGCTACAAGTATTTTTGTTCAACTAAAGGTGCTTTAGGGGCATTTATTAATTTCTGTGCCAGAAAGGGAAAGCACTGCTGCACCTTTTGGCCATTTTGAGAAAATAAGTATTTGCTTTCTGCCTAAAGATTGCTCACCCACCTTTAGATTCCTGCATCCGATTTCCTTCGTGTGTACTGCATTTACTTAAAAACGTCTTTTTACATGTTAACTAACCTCGATTTGGACATTTTAAGTTGTTCATTTTTCTTAACTGCATTGTAATTTTGGTCAGTTGCTGTAAAGGTATTTAGTTGAGGAGTGCCTTGCCTCTTGCTCTAATCTACCGAGGGTAAGCGAGGGATTGCTCAAATAATCTATCTCATCCTTTGGGTGCTAGGCTATTGTGATATTGCGGGAGCTCAGTCACAGATGACGTCAACAATGTGGCCTCTCTCACTTAAAATCGAATTTCTGACACAATCCATTGTCAGAACTTTTTAAAGGTTAATAATTGTTACCTCACTGTTGTCGTCTTCATCAATTTCTAGGCCTGGTCCTTAAAATTATTAGAATTTAAACCTAAACGGGTAACGAAAGAACCCATGTGGGTAAAGAAAATTGTGGCCTGAAGGTAAACGACACACCTGTGTGCACGCCAAAGGTTTTATCTTGTTTGGTTGAAGGACTTTACTTCTCAGGCTCAGCTACGGCAAAATAAAGCTTTAAAGTACTCCAGCACTGGCATGGGGGATCCGTTGAGGAGACATATGCGTCATCAATGGTTCAGTTCTTAACCATCCAAATCCCCTGGGATGAGGAATTATAGCTTGTATTTTTGTTCTTTTTGCAAGCAGGCTGGCATATGGGATTATTCCTAGGAGGGGGTGACTCTCAGAAGAAATCTGGCAATATGCAGTAGGGTTCGAGGCCTTTTTCATGCTGTGTGCAGAAGGAAAGCCTTGAATAGGTTTGCCTTCTGCTGCGTAATAGTCTTGGGCTGCGCGAGGGGGCACTGGTCACAGGAGCCTGCATCGTGGTCCTCTTCCTTCCCTACAAAGACAATGAGTAGGAGCCAACAGAAGTAACGGTTTCCTGCTTTTCAGAAGAAGAAGAAAAGCCTTATAGTTTGGGAGGCGACATGATAGGCTTTCTGTGATGTGCAGTAAAAAAAAAACATTGGTGTGTGTGGGGATTATATGTAGCCATTGCGTAACTCCATGACGATGATGGTTGGCTGACTCTTGGCAGGTTGAGCCAACTAGTGCCAGGTGTGTGAGTTACTTAAAAAATGTCCAGACTCAAGTCTTTCACGTGGAGATACTTCTGCATGAGATTTTAGGTGCACCCGCAAACACTGCCCCAGCTGAAAAGGAAGGAGTAAGTCATTACCAGCATTTACCACTTATAACATCAGCATTTCAAAAGCTGTCTTTGGAATACAGCTCAAATGTCAGTACAACAAACACTACCACATAACCCTGAGGCTAAATGGTTTAACCTACATGCTTTCTTAAGAAGGTGGTTGAGCTACCTCTGAGAGGGTACTGGTGCTCTAAGCAAAAGTCAATGGACTGTGATGAGCTTCAGGACTGTCACCGTCTAACCGACAAAAACCGATATAGGTATCACCCTTACATGAAAGAACCTCCTTAAAGTGTGGGTTCAATCCTTGCCATGAGATGAGATCTCCACAAAGGCATTAAAATAGTTCAAGTTTCTCTCTTGAAAAGAGATGAAAAATGTGAACTCTTTGTGATATTTGGAAAATGAAAATAAAGGCTTAATTTGGAGTTTGGTGGGAACAGAGCGTCCCTTAATTTCACAGAAACTCTAGGAGGCGTGTGAGGTTATTTGAATGCGTCTGTTATATATTTTCTCAAAGTACATGATATACACACTATTATAGAGCAGAGTAATGGAGTTTGTCCTAAATGAAGGCTAAATTGAAACATAACCATGTGCTATTTCTGGTATAAGGACGTAAGACTTTCACTTTCAAAAGAGCCATGCTATAAACATTTGGTCTGCTTCTCTCGCAGCCAAGAAGATAGGTATTTGTCGGGATGGGCTCCTTCCTTCAGAAGATCTTTTTAGATGTTTAGAGATATATTTGTAATGCTAACCACAATCATTGAATGCTAGGATCCTGGTAAAATGACCTTGTGGTGTACGATAAATTCTTTATTTATGTCTCTTACAATAAAATGTAAAAATATATACATAGGCACGTTGAGGGTATTAGTTACCCATCTCATTCTCAGGTCGGCATATTTCAGCCATCAACTATGAGGCCTAACAGAGGTCTGTGGCTTTCAACAGGACCAAGGATCCCTGTCAAGCAGCCCACTACTACACTATTTGAATCTTGCCCTGAACAGTGTGCACCAGAATGCAAGAAAAAAGTGTGAAACATGGAAAAAAGGGGTTCTACTAAATTAGCTCCTTGTCTTTTTTAGACGTAAAAAAATGCCCGATTCTGAAAAATGTTCAAGCAAAACAGAAGGCTGTGCCATGACATCCCTATTTGTCAAAATCTCGTCCTATGGCATTACCGGGCAAATTCACACAAATTGGTGGCTTTCTGACTTTTAAAATGTACAATAGTAACATCTCTTACTTACAGCTCTTAGACACGTTAGAAGTGTGAAGTGCTGTAAAACCCATTTAATATTATTTACTAAATGGCGAACAATACTGCCTACAATGTCTCTACCAGAAAGGAAGAGATCCAGTTTAATGGCGTACTGCAGATCTGCAAATTATGTACCTATGAAATTATGGTGAAATAGATCAGAAAACCCCCATGTGATTGTCAGCACATGCAATCATTTTACTGGAGGCCTACGAGCCACCTGCTTCACAAAGCGATAGACATTAATGAAAAGTGCGGCCCAGTCAGGAGGCATTTTCAGAGGTTGTGCAGTACAACCAAAAGTTGAATGAGAGTCTAGAAACCTTTGGTCATTAATTTATTCTGGAGTATTGGGAAGGCCAAACCATGTGAGATATAACTGAAAAGGAACACGTGTACCATTTCGGGAGGCTAATGGGTATACCTATAAGATTTTGGTGGTTTTGATACTTCTTACAATTGGTGATGATCCAAACCCCCATCACCCCTGATTTCCAAGGTAAAGAACCACTGAAGTGAACCGGATTATATGCACCCCACCCAGTGGTCCCATGTCACGCTTGACACCTAGCGCAGTCAGGTAATAATGCTTTGCATTCTGGGACTTGTTGTTTTGCTTTTCTGAATATTATTGTGTACTAGAATTTCTCCATTGACCGGGGAGTCTGTTTTTATGTTCATGGACAAACCATGGCTATCAATGCATTTTCAATCATTTATTGTGGAGGACCATGATTTCACCATGGCTTTTGACCACATATTGGGCATTGTCAACAAGCTGCAATGCTTGACCGACTGCTCTTTCTTTCATCGGATCCAGCCGCTGCACAGATCTAGAGACTGCGGCAATCGCTTCTCCTCCTCTGGCACAGTCCCGGGGCCTTTTTAATTAGAGGAATAGCTTCTTGCGAGACATGGAACAGATGCAGGTGCAGGTGCCGCGACGGCTACTCCGATCAAGGGACCTTGGCTTGGCCTGACAGTCGTGGAGGAGACAACAAGAGCCGGTGACACCATCCATTTATCTTATTGGTGAGGACTGGGAATAGAGCGCCACCAGGGCCTTCAAGGGTTATGCGGACAAGTCACACAGGATTAACCTGTCTGCTGGGTATACCCTGTAGACAACATACACAAATAATTCTAGTGGTGCTTATGCTGCCCATTGGACTCTTCATCGTGCAGCTTGAACTCATTTTTACCAATGAGGGGGTGCGAGTCAAAAAAGCATCTTTGTACGTTGGCACTGAAGGGTGTTTTTACATTATAAAGTGTCAGTATTTAGGAAAAAACAAAACGTGGGTACACCACCAATCAAAGGCAGCACTGCCTCGGGCCTATCCGCCACCAACAAAGATTGAACGCTGCAAGCAAGTTTCTCCCTTTTCAAGAAGATGTTTCTTTCTCCCTTTTGCAAGCGGATGTTTTTTTCAACGATTGCAACTTCGGATTTTAGAATTTAAAAAAACCCATCTCCAACAGAGTGGCTCAAATTTACCAACAGCCTTGTTAGAGAATACAATATAAAAAAAATCAGATGCATTGCACCAGCAGCTGAGTTTAGTGTAGTGTCAGATAAACTAAGCCAAAACAATGCAGATAATGACAGCGGGCTTCAATACAACAACAGCATGCAACCAGTGCTTAATTCGTAAAAGCATAAGTGCCAGGGCCCAGAGTTTTGCGCAGAAGACCACAGCCGTTGCTATACATTGAAGGTCGGTGTGCCAAATACCAAGGCTGTGTAGTCTTGATTCACCCTCTTTAATCCACTTCCTGCCTCCTTAGCTCACTCTTTTTGGCTTCTGCTTTCTCCCATTGCCACGTTTTTTCGGTCTATCTTCCCACTTTTTTTCCCCTTCTATGTTTTTCACTCCCTTGCTGTGGTTTCGAAGTTTGATCCGGAAAAATGAGTGCTGTTCCCCAAAAATGAGTGCCTGAGAGCACCACCGGCTCAAATTAAGCACAGCACGCTGAGTGCAGCACAAACATGTTGCTAATATGAAGAGCGTCGAGTTAATGTACCAAAACATAATAATAAACACATCTGAAACCCACCAAATTCTACAGAGGGGTAGCTGCTCAAAGGGACCATGCCCTGAGAAGTGCCTTGATAAAAACATGACGCAGGCTGGGTGGGAGTACAGAGAATATAGACCAAAGTTTATAGGAGGCAGGGGCCCGAAGGCAGTGATGGGAGGAAAAGGAAGCTGCGTCACAGAAAAAGAGAGTGACGTCCTAATGTCTGAGGTAAACAAACACAAGAACAAACGCTTGCACCAAAGGAGTACCCGGTAAGAAGTCGGCCATCTCCTTGTGGAACGATATCCTAGACAAAATAAGTATCAAGTCACCTACCAAAACGGCAGTGGAAACAGAAAAAGATGGTCTGCATGAGGCCCTGAGCAAAGCAGAAGTTTGTTTGCCGTCACACAGAAAGCCAGGTGAAGCGATGGTTGAAACAAGGAGGACTCCGTGCAAGTGAGGGCACGTGGCTGCTACGTGGCACTAGAACCGGTTATTGGAATAGAAGGCAGAGACGCGGCTGACATAGAAAAGGTACTGCACACGGTAAGAATGTCGGTAGACACACCCGCAGAGCATAACTACCTTTACGGTTATAGGAGTAGGTGCCTACGTTGTCCAGTTCCATATATTGCGGCATCTAGGACTCAGTCGCAGTAAGTATGAAATGCATATCAAACAGAAATGGATGCAGTGAAGTCAGTCGTTTCTAGGATTATTGGGGCCCTGGGCTGAAAGGGAAGGTTTGAGACCCCTCTAATTTGCAACTGTGACATATTCAGAGCTCCAGAAGCTGCTTTGTTCAGACTTCTCCTGGGTCACAGCTCCTCCTCTCACCCACCTACAGGCACCTCTTTTACAGCCCATTTCGGGCTGAAGGTGTGAGTATTGTTTGGGGGCTGAGAGTTAAACCTATGGGGCGCTAAAGTACTAACAATGGGTGCCCCGCAGTGTCTCTGAATGGGCAGCCGGGCAGGAGGCCTAATTGCAGGACACACCTGCAAAATGCGTCTCCTTGCAACTGGGACACCATCCCGAAGAGGCCCATGGAGGGCCCCCTCCCTTCCCTCTCATGGGCCCAATTGCAAAGAGATGCCTTTCTTTCAATTGAATGTGCAGGAGTACAAGAGGGCTCGTGGTGAGTTAAACTTGTGCGGGCCCCATGCTGGTGGGCTGAGTGCGAGGCCCTTGGCAGCTGCCCACAATGCCCATGCCTAGCGCCGGCCCTGCATGGACACAGTATATGAAGGGAAAGACGGGGTGGAGGGTGCCGAGAGAGGACAATTATCGAGGCTGGAGAAGCGACAACCACCTATTATGACGTGTGCCACCCTGGAACAGTAATGCATCCTACACAGGCAATTAACATGTGTGAAACATTGAGACACACACCAGCCACGAGCCAGTCTTTCCACATGCACATAGGAGAAGAGTGAAAACATAAGGAACCGACATTCGCTGCCAATATTAAATGCAGGGCTTTAAGTGGGCCGGGTCTCACCGGTGCTGAGCACCAGCAGTTTTTTAAAGGAGTCCTCGAAACTGGTCTCTATCGGGCTCTTTTTTGTGCCCTGGTGCAGGCGGTCCGTTTTTTTTCGGACTGCAGTGACAGCACGCACATCGATGTGCCCGTGCTCACACTGCTCATTTCTCACTAGTGGAGAAGTTACGGCATGACGTCATGCCAGGTGAACGTTGTAGGGGGAAGGAAAATCCTTTAAAGAGGGTCATTTTATCTCTGGATTTCCCTTTTCTTTTTGAAACGCAGGAGCAGCAACATCGTTGTGGTGTCACCAGGGCTTTAAGTGGAAGTTTTTTCAATATTATATACAAGCAATAGTTGCTGCTTATTTATCTTATGCAACTAACAACCATTGACAAAGCCAATAGTCCTGGTTTGTTGTAGGTATATTACTTGTTGTATAACATATCTGGAGGCTATGACAGAAACAGCAAAATACAAGTATCAAAATACAAAAACATACTATCCTAAGCACAGATTCTTAGCTTTTGTGTTTTAAGCCACGCCCTTAATGACATTGGCAACGCCCCTTTGAGACCCCCCCAGTTTTTCCATCCCAGTTAAAACCCTGCTAAAAAGCATATATTGTTACATACTGGTCACAAACTCACTGCATCTGTGAGACCATAGTCCATTGCAGTGCAAGTCCCCATAGGCCTATGCCCTTTCTAATGAATTTATGCAACATGTCAAACATTACAATACTGAGTGTCTAGTATTTATTTCAAGGTAAGCAATGGGCAGCCATCTTATAACGTCATACACATCTTACATCTGTAAATGTAAGTTGTGTCTTATGGCTTGAATGATGAAATAATTGACATCATCTACTGTGCGTGCCCAGCTACGCCTATTTTTGAGAGCATTAAAGCAGATCTGGCACAGTGTGACACAACGTTACATTTTGCCCAATAGTTGATGCTAAATGTTGCTTATCTTTGTGCTAACACTATCTAATAGTAAATCTGAGCCTGGATTTGAAATCAACAGAGTAAGTACAATGCCCACAACATTTTATATCTTTATTTTGTGGAATGCTCCACTGCTCACATGCTTCTTGGTGCTACGTCTTGCAAGCAGTAGGAACCAGTACTGTGAGTGCATCAAAGGGGATGTATCAGCATCTAGTTTGTCCTCATTAGCTAACGTGGAAACACTGGAATAACTGGTGCAAAATATTATTGCATAGTTGTATTTTATTGCATTGCATCAACGGTATGGTGGATTTCTATCATTGACGAGGCCACAAAGTGCGTTCACTGTGACTAGAGGCAGGAGATGTCCCAAATTTCACCCTCAAAATTTGGCAAGGTTGTCAATATTTTCCAAATTTCAATATCAGAAGAAGAAGTGAGAGTATTTATTTTTACTAAAAACAGTTTTCTGCTATCAGCAGCGTCGTGATTGGCTAGGTGGATCTGTGTGCTTGCTGCTTCCGTTCCAGCCGTGGACAGACGACGGAGAAGAGACACGATGGAGAGGTAAGCTTATTTATTCTACACCCCCCCCCCCCGCCCCTCACCGCTCCACCCCTGATCCGCGCATGCTGGAACTGGCTCCATTGTGTTTAGGTCTCACCTGAGACATCGCATGCGCTGTCTCTTCGAGACATTTAGTAAGTGGCTTTTAAAAGTGCCACAAGAGGCTTATGCTGGCCTACAGCTTGCATTCACGAGCTTGTGCACGTGCACAGCTGCCATCTGTGTTTTTATTGCTGTAATCAGGCTCCTCTGCTTGCACTACCCCCTCCCTTTTCCCCCTCCCTCCTGGTCAGCTTCATTTGTGCCTTCTAGCTGTGAATCATGCTCCTCTGCTCGCACTCCCCCCTCCTTTCTCCCCCTCCCTCTTCGTCAGTTTCATTTGTGTTTTCTATCACTGTGAATGCTCCTGCTTCCACCAGGCACACACCCCTTCAGTCGTCAAGGCACACTTTCACCAGGCACACACACCACTAGCCGTCTGTGCACGCTTTCACCAGGCACACACACCACCAGCCGTCAGGGCACGCTTCCACCAGGCACACACACCACCAGCCGTCAGTGCACGCTTCCACCAGGCACACACACCACCAGCCATCAGTGCACGCTTTCACCAGGCACACACACCACCAACTGTCAGTGCATGCTTTCACCCACCACCAGCCGTCAGTGCACGCTTTCACCGGGCACACACACCACCAGCCGTCAGTGCACTCTTCCACCAGGCACATACACCACCAGCCGTCAGTGCACGCTTTCACCAGGCACACACACCACCAGCCGTCAGTGCACACTTTCACCAGGCACACACACTCCCAGCCGTCACACACTACCAGCCATCGGTGCATGCTTCCACCAGGCACACACCACCAGCCCTCGGTGCACGCTTTCACCGGGCACACACACCACCAGCCGTCTGTGCACGATTTCACTAGGCACACACACCACCAGCCGTCAGTGCACGCTTCCACCAGGTGCACACACCACCAGCCGTCAGTGCACGCTTCCACCAGGCACACACACCACCAGCCGTCAGTGCACGCTTTCACCAGGCACACACACCACCAGCCGTCAGTGCACGCTTCCACCAGGCACACACACCACCAGCCGTCAGTGCACGCTTTCACCAGGTACACACACCACCAGCCGTCAGTACACGCTTCCACCAGGCACACACACCACCAGCCGTCAGTGCACGCTTTCACCAGGCACACATACCACCAGCCGTCAGTGCAGCAGAGTTTCTTGGTAAATATGTTTTCGATGCCTGGGAGGGAGTGGGTCGAGTTTCCTTAAACGTTCCTGAGTATGCAGGTGCAGTGCATGAACTTCTTTGTGAGTGAGTCATGCTGCCTGGGGCTCACTCTCTGCACACTTGTAAATTGCGCCTGCACCAGGATTTTTCTCATTTGCAAAGTTCGGCGCATGCACACAGCTAGGCAGCCCCCACACCCCTGAGAATGACTGCTTCCTACAACCAGAATGGAAACAACATTCAGAGCAATGAAAACAAGTTCATTTGATGCAAAGAACTGTTAACAAAAAACATGTCAATCTATTGTAGATCTGGCAACTTAAACAAAACAGCAACAACAACAAAACAAGCATTGGCATAGCTAATAGGTCTCGCTTTTTGGACCATATAAGTATTTAATTATGCTGCAGAATATCCCTGGTGCAACAACACCAACTGTTGCATGGCTAAACACTTATAAGGTCCCAAATGCGAGACCTATTGGCTATGCCAATGCTTGTTGTTTAGGTCATCTGATCCACTTCAGGAAATCGTTGCGTTTTAAGGGCTTGTCCCCAGACACAGAACAACATATAAGTAACTGTGAAAGGTATTTTTTAAACATTACATTAGATCAGCCAGGGCTGGTCCACTGGGCTGAGGGGCCACGCCCCCCACCTTTTGGCTCTCACAAACTGTGTCTGTCAAGCTGAACAAAGGTCAGCCTGTCAGACACTGTTCATTTTCAGAGCAGGCAGCCAGGAGCCAGACTTGCGCTAAATGCGCAGACTTCTGGCTGCCTTAGCTGAACTTTGCTGGGATGAGGAAGTCACAGCTCTTGTGGGCGTGACCTTCTCAGCTCAGCAAAGGTCCCTGAGGCCCTCCCCTCAGTGACAAGGGGTTGTGTCACTGATTGCCTCTCACCTGGGCGCTTCAGTTTTAAGCCCTGAAGTGCCCAGGGTTGAGTGTCAATCAGGGACTCTTCATCACAGAGTGGGGTAGGATGGGGACAGCAGTCTCACTGACCCCACCCCCCTCTGTGATGACATTGGGATGGCTGCCTTCCCTCATTGACTGACCCTTGGCCAGCCAATGAGGGAAGGCAGCAGTCCCAAGCCGCATGGGACCTCCGAGGCAGAGCTGCAGGTAAGTGTGTGCATTTTAAAAACATTATGTTTAGTGAGTGCGTGTATCTATGAATGTTTGGCAATGAGTGTTGTGAATTGATGTGTTTTTGTGTGCGTGTGTGAGTGCATGGCTGTGAGTGTGCATGTGTATGTGTTCGTTTGTGTCCCGTCTGCCCCCCCTCCCTCTTAAACTTACCGGTCCCACTGCATTAGAACAAGGTAGCCTTGCAAAGTGGTGCAGTATTTTCTTCTCTCCTGACTAGATTACGGAATTGACGTTCACCTAGGCCCACTGAGAACAATAGTACATGCAGCTGCAAGCTTCGTTTTAGGTCTCAAGAAACTTGACCACATTTCTTCTGCTCTTCTAACCCTCCAAAGGCTTCCCATTGAAGTACGGGCCCAATTCAAAACTGCCTGCATTACCCACAGTGCGCTGCACTCTTCTTCACCCTCCTCCCTAAGCGAGAAACTGAAAATCTCTGGAGCAACTAGGGGTACCAGAAATGACCAGTCCCTGCTCCTGAAACACCCCACCTTCAGTCGAGAATGGTACATGAACCAGACATTCTCTTGTAGTGCCACAAGAATATGGAACTTCTTACCTCCCTCCTTCACCTAACAACCTGCGTAGCCACCTTTAAAAAGGACCTCAAGCTTCTCCTATTTGCCAGACACCTTAGTTAATCATCCTCAACCAGACTTAAGGACTTTCTCCACCAGGATACGAACTACACTCATAATGCGACAACAACATCTTAATCGTTGCTTGAACTGTGTTCGACCATTGACTAATCTGCTGCATCTGTCCTGGTTGCAGCTACCGATGCTAATGTTTGAATTTAATTATTGTAACTTAGTTTTACCCTGTATCCTGCAACTGTTGTAAAGCGCTCTGATGCCTTCGGGCCATGTCCGTCCTCTATATAATTTCAAAAATAAAATAAATAAACTCCTCCATACTTTTGAAATCCTTTCAGGAGAGCACCAACCAGTACTGACTGCGATCAGAGAGGCAGCAAGAGCTAGGCTGTGTCTCACCTGAATGGACAGCAAGCAAGCATATACACTGACTTGTCTGGTGCAACAGTAGAGTGGGCGGAAAATACCAACAATATGTAACCAAAGGCTAAGCAAACATTTTAGTTGAAAAGCAAATGGGAGGAATGTGCCGATTTCCATATTCTGGTAAATTGAGTGGATATTAAGTAAGTCTCCACTTGATTTTGGCCTCACTTAATAGCCCCACCTATTGGCTACCACGGGGGTACTATACAACTTCCTTGGACTGCAGTGTCAGTAAGAAAGAAAGCTAAGGCTTCTGACAATCTGCTTAGCTGCCCTGCATCCAATCAGACAAGGCGGAATTCACGCCTCAGGATGAACCCAAACTACAATCTTCTCTGGTAAGGCCTGAGAACTGAACTGATCCAGCATTCACTCAACTGAACTCCTCGCCTGAGGAGGCAACGATTTGAGAATATCAGTGTAGACATCCCGCCTGGACTTTATTTCCCACTGTCTGCCTCTCCCTTAGTACTCTGAAGCAAACTGAATCTCGAAACAAGTAAATAAATAAAATTTGTATTACTATTGTTGTTATCAATATTGTTATCACCATATTCCACAATAATAACATCGATAATAATAATAATACTAGCAATGCAATATAGCCTTAGAGCCCGACCTACTGGCCATTAAAGGGCCGCTCCAGCGTTAAGGGCCAGAGCCGAAAACTTGGCCTTTAACAAGGGAATGCGCCTTTATTGACCAGTAGAGCCCACTAGGAGGGCCCTAAGGCTATTAGACCATTCCGCCCCAGAGAGCAGAATGTTCTACATGGTAAAAACAAAGGCCTCTCAAAGCCCGAGGGTATTTAAATTCCCTCAGGCCTGAGAGGCCTTTGTTGACAGCAGCAGCTGTGAATGAAAAACAACATTAGAATGTTGCTCGGCGGGCTTCTACCTGCCCGCAGAAGCCCGGTGCACTCCATTGCGTGCAATGGAGTGCTCAACATTCTAATGTGCTAATAATACTAACAACAACAATATTAACAGCAACAACAATAATATGGACAGTCTGCAGAAAATGGTGCTGGAGTTTGATGTAGACAATGGACAATCAGTCATGGGCATGATGGTGATCACTTGAGTCATCAAGAGCAGCCTAATTATAGGTTTTCTACAGTACTACAATGAAAAGTGGACCAGGAGCAACAGCTCCATGATCTTCAATCAGAGGTCTGATTGAGAGGTAGGGGAGAGGAAGAAAGACAATAGATTTACAAATTAGGCTTAATTAAGTGTGTATCTACAGTTATTTATGCTATTTTACAAGGCAAGTGTTTTCAGGTAACAGATGGTCGCGACCGCTCGCATTGAGAAACCCTCCGTACGCGTTGAGAAAGCTGTAGAAAATCTACTGGAGTGGCAGAAAAGAAGCAGGGCCTTCTTACGCTGCACATGGTGCCATTCGCGTTGATTTTCCAGTGCGGGACAAACACCCAGCACTGAAAATCAACGCGAACAGGCATGACCAAGCGCACTACGCCACTTGCGGAACTCCGCGTAGCGTGGCAGGGTTTTTTCTTCACATCGCGAACTCTGCCCAGGCCTATTCAAAACCTTCACTTCCAAGTGAAGTGTGTAGCAGCCATTTTGAAAAGTATGAGTAGCAGTCCTTTTGAAAAGCACTAATTCAGAAACAGAATAAGTTGCCAGGCGGTGAACAACTGGGCTAGGTCGGTCACCCACAATCTATCAGCATTATACATGAATGACAGTTACTGATGGGAGTTAGACTAGGCTAATCATCAATTTCTACAAAATCCAACGATGAAGTCGCACACCGCTTGCTTACCAGTGGCAAACTCACAAGTAAAAAAAACATAACGTGATATTATTCAATGGATTTACTTGTAAGAAATCCGCATAAGGAGACAAAACAATTCTCCCAACAGGGAAAACAGTGTTTTAAAGTTTATTCCGTTTCTGACGACAGCGTGGTCAGTATGGCTTTTGCCAGCAAGGCGAAGATGAGGTAGTGGTAACCCAAACCTTGAAGAAATCACCAAGATCTATTTTTAGCAGTGTAAATATTGGCTGCATGAATCCTGAGCAGGTATTGTTCAAAACATACAGTATTAATAATTTAACGTATAAATGCAAATAGGGTACATCTCGCATGCAGCCAGGCCTCTCTCACATTGCACATCAGCAGAAACGAGGCGCAGGTTCCCATTACCAACCAGAAAAAAACACATTACATGCAGACTTGACGGCTACTAAAATTGTGAAAATTACGATTTTCTGCAGACGTATGATTAAAAAAAATAGGTGGGCTTGCATAGCTGAGGCTAGGGTGGTCTTGACCTTTGACACTGCTGGACGGGACGCATTGGGATGCGTGGCGTATGTCGACGTCTTTTCTCTGCCTGAGGAACGACCCTGCCGGCCATTTTAACATTTTAGACGTGGTGTTACTTTGCTAATGTTGTCAAAGCCCTGGGGCGGCTGCGCCAACGGCCTTTCTCCGTCTCGAAGCAAGCGAAATATCAACCGAGAAAAGCTTGCTCCGTAAATAGGTTTGTGAGAGCCACACCAGGGAGCAGGCCTCTGTCCCTGGTACACGGGACTCTCTGACCTTACCCTGCCAAGCCTGTCGCAATGTCACCCGAGTGTTTCTGTGCATTGGTCTGGGCGGGCAGGCAGCGAGCTTGAGGGAATCCGTGCAGCTGGACAAATGCCAGATTAAAAGGACCATCTAGAATAGAGAAACATATAATACAGCCCTATTTGGCAGTCCAACGCCTGTAGAAACAAACCACCAAAGACAGGCATTCCAGAAGGTTTGTTTAAGGACGTCAGCCTGGGTTTTGACATGCACTGGGAAATCACTCTCTGAATGGGCCCTTTAACCCCTTTGCAGCGGCGGCTATTCCGCCGCAGCACTAAGGGGGAGGCGGGGCCGCGCGGCACTCCCGTACTCGTGACGGAACTGCTCCGTCACGGCACTCGGGTGAGCTGGGCTTGTGACGGAACGGTTCCGTCACGGCCCCGCCCGCTCTTTAGAACGTCAGCGCAGGCGCGGAATTCGCACCGCGCAGGCGCGGCGAGCGGGCCGTGACGGAACCGTTCCGTCACCAGCACAGCCCACCCGAGGCTCGGGACGGAACGGTTCTGTCACAAGCATGGGAGGGGTTAAAGGAATCCCAGTCAGAATATGCATGTCCAATCAGAATGCTTTATACAGTCAAGCTCACCACTAACTAAAAGTCTAACTAATGATGCCCTGAAATTACCCCCCTTTCTTTGGAGAAGGCACAGGTGCTCTGGATATGTCATTTAAAGTGCCTTCAAGACTGCTCCTCATTTCCTTCGAGCAGACACAGGTGCGCCATAATTGCTAAACAGAAGTAGCTGCAATCCTGTCCCTCATTTCCTTGGAGCAGGCACGTGCTCTGTCAGTATGTAACAAAGTGCCTCAAGCCTATCCCTCGCTTGCTTGCAGCACCATCAGGCGTTGTCAATGCGTAACTCATCATGCCCTCAAGCCTGTCCCTCATTTTGTTCGATCAGGCACAGGCACTGTCAATGTGTAACTTAACTTCCCTTAGGCTGTACCTTGCATCCGTGGTCTAGCATCAGGCGCCAAACAATAAAAAACATTAAGGGCCTGATTACGATGTTGGTCAGAAAGCCTCCGTCCGCTGGTTGGAGGCTTTCCAACCGACATGGTAAGTTTAAAGTCTGAACTGGCGGTCGGAGTTTGAACCAGCTGGGGGATTTGATGTGGTTCTGACAGGCTCCAGGAGCCTGTTGGCCAGTCGAAAAGCCCTCATAATCCCTTTAAGGTCGGCGTTTCCACTGTCTGGATTATGATGTCGATTTCCAACAGCTAATCCATGTCAGCCTTTCCGACATGGATTGTCTGTCAGAAACTGACTTTCCCCCTGGCCCTCCGCATTTTACCCTGGGGGCACCATAGGTGCCCCCTGAACATCCGTACACAGTGTGGCAGGCGCTGTCAGGTGCCTGCCACACGGTGCAGGGATGTTTGAAAACTTAAATTTTCCAATGGGAGCTTGTTCTGCGTCCGGTTTCAGCCCGCCACACAAGCTCCCATTGAAAAATGGAAGTTTGTGACTGCACCATGCGCGGTCACATCCTAATTGCGCCATCAGAATCGCCAACCTATGGTCGGGCTGTTTCTTCCACAAAACGTTATTGGTCGGAGGCAACTTCGCCTGACATCGTACTGAAGGCCTAAGTGCCTGCAACGGAGTTCAAAATCTCCTACAACAGGCAACTGCTCAAACAAAAAAAAATTGAAGTATCTAACTTAACTCAACCACTACCAAATACTCTCTTCCTAGGCAAAATCTTTGAAAGAACAGTTGTTACTCAACGTTCCAAGATGGAGGAAAATGACTTGATGTCAGACCAACAATGCGGATTCAGACCAGGTAGAGGCATAGAGTCAGACCTCCTATCAAGTTGGGATGGCTTAAAACTTGCAATAGACAGGAGTGGAGTGACTGCCCTACTCTTCTGGACCTATCAGCAACATTTGGCACTGTTCACCACCTCACACTACTACAAAGACTGCATCATTTCAGAATATGCTGCTCTAAAATGGATTGCTGATTACTTCAAAGACAGTCAAAGCTTGGTATACCTGCCACATTTCACATCAGCCCCTGAGATCCAAACATGTGGCATCCCTCAGAGATCCACCATATTTCCTCTATTATTCAATGTGTACTTAATTAGATCCTTCAACATCATATGTTACAGCTATGCAGATGATATGAACATCCGTCTAAAAATGGACGGCCTGAAGACTTCTACATATCAAAACTTGACAACTATCTGTGTGCATTAAATCCAAAGGTTTTAAGTAACCACCTAAAACTCAACACCGCAAAGACAAAGGTTATGAACTGTGAACAACAGCAAAAACCCCAGCCTACCAGCATATGGCCTGAGGAACTTGAGGCCCTTCCAACAACATTAAGGTGATCTTCTTCGGTTGTCAATCCGATCCAGACTGGCAGGTATGGTGGCCGGCTGGCATGTCTCCTCCGGGGCGATCGTCGCAGCTAGTTAAGAACTTGGGGATCAAGATCGATAATGGTCTGACCCTAAGATCACAGGTCCTTGCCCTTACGGGCACCTGCTTCGGTCTGCTTCGTATGCTCCGGAAGTTTTTCCCTCTGCTCTCAGAGCACACAGGAGGGTTACGGTACAGGCCTTGATTGGTTCAAGATTGGACTACTCAAACGTTTTATATCTTGGCCTGCCGGAATATCTCCTGCAACGTATGCAGGCGGTCCAGAATGCGGCCGCGCGTGCCATTTTTGGCCTGCATAGGCGAGCTAGAGTCTCTGGCTTATTGCAGTCGCTCCACTGGCTGCCTATTCGCCAGAGGATAGCTTTTAAAGCCTTAACGCTCGCTCATAAGGCCTTCTATGCAACAGGGGCTAAATACCTGCAGAAGAGGCTTTCTGCCTACCGCCCTCTCCGATCCTGGAGGTCTGAGTCCCTGTTTTTTGCCACTGTCCCTCGTGTGAGGAAGGCACGCATGGGAGGTCGCTCCTTTAAGCTCCGGGCCCCTCAACTTTGGAACTCTTTGCCCCTGACTTTACGGAGCACTCCAAATCTGCTGGCTTTCAGGAAGGGCCTGAAGACCTGGCTCTTTGCCTCTTAGATCCCTGTTTTCGCTGACCTGTTTTTTTTTCTTTAATCTGTTTGTTGTGTTTAGCGTTTCAGCTTGTCATTAAAGCGCCGGGACACTCTTTTGAGTAGCCGAGCGCTATAAAAGATACAAATAACAACATAACATAACATTAAGAAAGGTAAGAAACCAAGGGGTAACCATGGATAAGACCTATCCTTGATACTACATGTCAAGAAAGTCACATAGGCAGCAACTCCATAATTAAAACAGTGTAATGCACATTCCTAAACCTTGGATAAAAACAAAAGTAGCAAGCTACACTGACACTTGCAGCCTCAAAGCTTGACTCTGCCAACTGTCAGTACCATGGTACCCCCATTTTCACCATATGCAAAGTTCAACTAATCCAAAACACTGCTGCAAGAGTCCTTCTCCACCTCCACCCAAGAGAACACATGACACCAGTCCTGCAATCACATCACTGGCTGTCAGTAGCTAGACAAGCAATGTTCAAGGTGCACCGCACCGTCCATACAGCATCCCAAGAAAAAGGAACCACTATACCTAGAAGTTAAATTCAAGCAATACAAAGAAAACAGGTGTAGGAGAGTAGGGTCTGCAATCCTATGATCACCCAGATTTTTGCTTTTTGCTGCACTGGTTAACGACTTTCCCTGGCTGTAGGCCTGCTAATCAGACCCACAGCCTAGCTGTTCTCTCTATCCAAATTGTACTCAGGTACTGAATTGGCACTGGGCCCTCTCCAAGTCCCTGTACCCAGGGCTGAGGTGTACTCAGAAGTCTCCCAGGGGCTGAAGCATGTATTATGCCACCCCTGGGCTGACTAACTAAACTGACACAACTGGCTGCACGACAGCTGGGGCAAGGTGGTGTACTCACCCTTTGCTTTAGATATAGTATACCTATATCTAACCCTAAATGGACACACAGATCTCCTATCAGTCACTCCTATGGCAGGCCTTAACAATCCTGAAGGCAGAGTGCTTGGAATCGTGTGAGATGGTGCTCTGGCATGAGCTGAGCCTGTCTGCGACTTTCGGGATCCATCCCTTAGCCGTTTCCATGATATCGCATACCATATACTCTTAAGTGCATTATAATCCTCGCGGTTATATGCCAACTCTGGTATCGCTTTATCAAAACATGTCGAGTAAGGTGTCATACGAATTGGAATACTAACCCCTCGCCAATTCTGGCGACGGGGTTAGCATTCCACCCTTCTAGAGGGACACGACATGTATGTAACCCCTAACCCCGGTTAAAGTCAGACAGAGCCTTAGCATCCACAAAATGGATGCTGCCACCGAGACACAAGTCTGCCCTCCTGCTGCTGGGAGTCCTCCCAGAGCAGGAGATAAGGACAAAGGGTTTCCTGCCAGGGGCGGTGCCAGCACCGTCCCAGACAGGATTTTGTGTATTGTAGGTAGGCAGGGCTTCAGAGGAAGGTGACTGCACGTGGCACCCCGGTGCTCACTGTGCATAGGCTGGCTTGAACCAGTTCCAGGGACACTCCAGACCCTGTGCTGGGGAAAAGCCCGCCAAGGAAGTGGGTGTAACCACCCCCCTCCAGGTCCCACCCCTAGGGCAGGACTTAGTCGCGTGCCAGCCCCCTTTTCCCAGATAAAGGTAGGAGCAGGCCCCCTTCCAAATTAGATCATCTTTGAATCCTGAAACTACTTTCCACGAAAGGAACTCAAGACTTCTTCCTAAGATTTCTCCCTTGTGACTAAGGAGTAGTCACCCTGCATCCGCAGGCACCATCTTAAGAACACTGCGGTCTGCTGCAAGTCCTTCCTCCGAAATCCGACTGCCCAGCTCGACGAGAACCGGCTTCCCTGGCACCTCTGACCTTTACCCACCTCTACAGCCCAGCTGACAACCGTGGGTGCGACGAGACCTCGAGGGACCGGCCATCTGCAAGACTGCACGACTTCTGCACAGCAAGCCCGCCGAGTAATTTCCTGGTGAGTGCTTTGGGGTCCGAGAAGCCCCGACCCTGAGCAGCTCCAGCACCGAAGTGCAGCCTCCCAGCATCTCCACGATCTGCGTGGGGCCCTTCTGCTTTTTGCTGCTCACCGCGTTGTTTGGCTACTAGCCCGCTGGCTTGTGGCCTTCTGAACGACGCCCGACGACATCACTGCTGCTGGTCTGGTTGCTCCAGACTGGCCCTCGCTCCCTTCCCGAAGAGGAGCACCCAGGACCCTCCTGGTCCACTCAAGACGCCATTTTGAGTCCACCGCGTGGGCTTGAATTAGCCAAGGCTTGTTGCCCAATCCTGGGTAACTTCGACGCCGACAGCTTCATCCATCGTGGGACAGCTCGCCTCTCCATCCTGGTCGCCGACAACGCCTCCTGGTCCGTGAGATCTGCAGAGCCCAGCGTCGCCCACTCACCTAGTCGAGGTGACTGCCATCCGGTGCCCTCCTGGTGCCCACTGACTACTGGCTAGTAGTCACGAACTTGGTCCCCTCTGCTTTCAGGTGTCATCCATCTTCCAGATCCAGGCTTGGATCAACTCGAACTATCTTCACTGGTCGCCTGCCAGCATCTTTCTTCCAGGCTCCTGGTCCGGCAACGAGGATTCCCGACGTCTTTTGAGACCTATGCAGCTGCAGCCCCTGGGCTAGGTAACTTCGGCATTTCGGTGCCCCAGCATAGCCTCACTATCCAAGGGTCAGGATCCACTGTCGTTTTCTTCCTACCAGGTCGGGTTCGCCCGTAAACACTAACTTTAGCGTTACTAGCTTCCATAGACTTTGTCCCGCATCCCGCGTGAGAGTGCACACTCTGCACCCGAGTCCCCTAGGTCTCCTAGAAGTAATCTAACGATTCCCTAGTCAAGTCCTAGCGATTCCAAAGCCTATTAGTACTGTACTTACCTGCTAGTAATTTCGCATTCCACTTTTAAAGTATATGGTTTTTCGTGCCCCTCGGGCATTTGTGTATACCGTGCTAACTTAAGTATTTTCGTAAGAGTTTTGTTGTGTGCCTAGCACCCTGTCCTCATAAAGAGTACAGGGTTGTTGTGATTCTAATAAATACATTGTTTATTTTCATAACACTTGTGTGGTGTCCTTTCACTGGGTGTTCAAGGGGTAATGTGATGGTAAAACAGCTGGCTTAACACGCCCTCTAGAGTCTTAGCCTTAGACTGCTCGTATCCATGCTACTAGGATAGCTGGTCTATAAGGTTGACTTACAACCAATCATCAATAAGGGTTGTTTGGACTGATATATAGTGATCACTAGAATAGTGAACACTGCACATCAGGCCAACTTCTCACATTGGTGAGCAGCGGTTGGGATTTGAGCTTGCTGTTGTTTTACCACACATATCCTAAGAATATCTTGTGAAAGATCACATAAGTACTAAAGGTACATATAACTTAGCTTAGAATACTCTGAGTTCTACTGAACCAGCTGTTGTAGCTCCTAGGGCCTAGCACACCCTAAACTACAACTCTAGCAAGGGATCAGTAGGCAAACACATAGTGTAGGTAAGTGCACCACTTACACCTCACTAGAAAAGCATGTCTACCCAGGGAGAATCTACTGAGACTCCCCTGGTCAGTGTTGACCCTCCACAGGTCACTTCAAGATATGCAGCTCTCAGTTTTCAGGAGATGAGACAAGTCTGTACCTCCAGGAAACTGAAGCAGGGGTCTAACCCCACCATTCCCTTTCTGATAGGTCTCTTAGAGACATATGATGCCAGAAAGATTTCTCAGCTACATGAGAATATGCCAGCCTTAGAGGGAACCTCTGGGGATCCAGACCTCCCCAACACTGCTACTGCAGTTGAGGAGGAGGATCAAGAGGAACTCTCTGGGGATGAGGTAGACAAAGGTCTTGAGGTAGTCAGAAGGCTAACCAGGGCCAACTTAGACTTACTTGGGCTAGGATCTGGGGGCCCCCCAGTACTAACCCGAAGTGGGCCTAACCTTGGAGTTAGGAGAGATAGATCTCTTTCTAGGGACTCCAATAGATCTCTGCACTCTAATGCCTCTTCCCAGAGGAGGAGAAACTCTCCACAGAGGAGAGTGACTTCCCCTCAGAGAATAGAGCATGAAGCTAGAATGAGACAGGCTGCTCTGAGGATTGAAAGGGAAGAACTTGCCCTGGCCAAAGAAAAGCTTGCTTTTGCTAGAGAGCAGCAGATGAGTGGGCTAGCTCCCACTGGTGGCAGCAATCTCCCAAGAGATAGAGAGAAGGGTTTAGATACTAAACACCTGACTAAGATAGTGCCCCCCTTTAAGCAAGGGGATGATATCCAGAAATGGATGGCTGCTTTGGAGAGGGCCTGCACTGTGCAGTGCATTCCCCGAAGTCAGTGGGCAGCTATACTGTGGCTCTCCTTTGATGGTAAAGGTAGAGATAAGCTCCTCACTACAAGAGTGGAGGATGCTAATGATTACCAGGTCCTGAAAAATGCACTGATTGATGGGTTTGGTTTAACCACTGAGCAGTACAGGTTGCTGTTCAGAGACACCCAGAAAACTCAGTCTCAGGACTGGTCTGACTTTGTGGATAGTGCCACTAAGGCTTTGGAGGGCTGGTTGCTGGGTAGCAAGGTTACAGATTACACAGGATTGTATAATCTTATGATGAGAGAACAAATTTTAAACAATTGTCAGAACCAGTTGTTGCACCAGCACCTTGTTGATTCAGATCTGACCTCTCCCCAAGAATTGGGAAAGAAGGCAGACAAATGGGTCAGGACAAGGATCAAGCAGAACCAGAACCAGAACCAGAAGAAAGCAGACCAGAAGGGTAATGCAAAGAGTGAACAAAATGACCAGAAGTCTTCACCAGGTCCCCAACCAAAGAGGGTGGGGGTCAGGCTTCCCAGAAGAAGAAGACTCAAGAAGGCCAGTCAAAAAGGTGGTGCCAGTACTGCAAAAGTAAATCTCACTGGTTTAGTGAGTGCACCAAAAGAGGAGGACAAACTCCTGCCACTACAGCCCCTAAGGCAACTGCACCCCCTAGTACAGTCAGTAGTGGTAGTGTACCTCCCAAGGCATTAGTTGGGTTAACCTTGGGAACTGAGGGGTCTGACAACTTAGTTGGCACACTCACTCAGGCTGTCCTTGTCTGTACAGGGGATATGGATATATCCCCTGAGATAAGCCCCAATACTTTGGGCAAATACAGGCAGACGCCTTTGATTAATGGCAAAATGGCTTAGGCCTATAGGGACACTTGTGCCAGTGTCACCATGGTGACACCTAACTTTGTGGACCCTGGACAGATCATGCCAGGTACTGATTTCCTGGTGACCAATGCCAGCAATGTCACTACTAGTCATAGTGTGGCAATTGTGGCTTTCTCCTGGGGTGGAGTGAAGGGACAAAAGAAAGTTGTAGTCAGTTCAGACCTCCCAGTTGATTGTTTGTTGGGCAATGATTTGGAGTCATCACAATGGTCAGAAGTGGAGCAGAGGACTCACATGGAAATGTTAGGCTTGCCAGCACATGTGCTTGCTGTGACTAGGTCACAGGCCAGAAAATGCCCCACTGAACAGGTGCTGGATCCTGAAATGATGGACCAGACACCTTCCAAGAAGAAGAGCAGTAAGGGTAAGGCTTTGCCTTCCCCCTTGCCCCAGGTTGAGGATCAAGTCTCTGAGGAGGCTGATCTGAGAGAACTGAGGGAAACTGAGCCTAAAGAGCTTGAACTTGATCAAGTTGAGTTTCTGGGCTCAGGGGGACCCTCCAGAGCAGACCTGGGGAAGGCACAGTTAGACTGCTCTTCCCTTGAACCCCTCAGACAGCAGGCTGCTGCTGAGGCTGCAGGGAATGCCACAGGTGCCCACAGGGTATACTGGGAAGATGGACTCCTGTACTCTGAGTCAAGAGACCCCAAGCCTGGTGCAACCAGGAGGCTGGTCATCCCCTTGTCTCTGAGAGGTTTCCTTCTCACCTTGGCCCATGAGATTCCCCTTGCAGGTCATTTAGGTCAGACAAAGACTTGGGACAGGCTTGTCTCACACTTTCACTGGCCCCATATGAATGAGAATACCAAGGAGTTTTGTCGCTCCTGTGTCACTTGCCAAGCCAGTGGTAAGTCAGGTGGCACAACAAAGGCCCCCCTCATACCACTACCTGTGGTGGGGGTTCCCTTTGAAAGGGTGGGGATTGACATTGTTGGTCCAATGGAACCCCAGACAGCATCAGGGCACAAGTTTATACTGGTGGTAGTGGATCATGCCACCAGGTATCCTGAAGCTATTCCACTTAGGACCACTACAGCACCTGTAGTGGCAAGGGCCCTAGTTGGAGTGTTCTCCAGAGTGGGCTTCCCTAAGGAGGTTGTTTCTGACAGAGGTACAAACTTCATGTCAGGATATCTGACTGCAATGTGGAAGGAGTGTGGTGTGAACTACAAGTTCACCACACCCTACCACCCACAATGCAATGGGCTTGTTGAGAGATTCAACAGGACCCTCAAAGGGATGATTCATGGGCTACCTGAAACTCTTAGGAGAAGATGGGATGTCCTGATCCCCTGCCTCTTGTTTGCTTACAGAGAGGTCCCACAGAAGGGGGTTGGCTACAGCCCTTTTGAGCTTCTGTATGGGCATCCTGTAAGAGGACCCCTGTGTTTGGTGAAGGAAGGATGGGAGAGACCTCTCAAAAAGCCTGCAACCAACATAGTGGACTATGTACTTGGTCTCCGCTCCAGGATGGCTGAGTATATGGAGAAGGCATCTAAAAACCTGGAGGCCAGCCAAGAACTTCAAAAAGCTTGGCACGACCAAAAGGCTGTTCTGACTGTGTACCAGCCAGGACAGAAGGTGTGGGTGCTGGAGCCAGTGGCCCCAGCAGCTCTGAAAGACAAATGGTCTGGGCCCCACACCATCATTGAGCAAAAGGGAGAGGTTACCTACTTGGTGGACCTTGGAACTCCCAGGAGCCCTCTCAGAGTGCTCCATGTTAACAGGCTCAAGGCATATGTTGACAGGAAGGACATGAGCTTGCTCATGGCCACAGATGAGGGACAGGAGGAAGAGAGTGACCCTCTCCCAGACCTGCTCACTCAGAATCCTGATGATGGATCAGTTGATGGTGTTGTCTTTTGTGGCAGCCTCACTGAACATCAGCAACAGGATTGCAGGCAAGTCCTGCAATCCTTCAGACATATGTTCTCTCTGACACCCAGCCAAACTGATTGGTGTACCCATGATGTTGACACTGGAGACAGTCTGCCTGTCAAGAGTAAAATCTACAGACAGCCTGATCATGTTAGAGACTGCATCAAAACTGAAGTGCAGAAAATGTTGGAGCTGGGAGTCATTGAGCCCTCAGATAGCCCTTGGGCTAGCCCAGTAGTTCTAGTGCCAAAGCCTCACACCCAGGGTGGTAAGAAAGAGATGAGGTTTTGCGTAGACTACAGAGGCCTCAATGCAGTCACTAAGACTGATGCCCACCCAATACCAAGAGCAGATGAACTTATAGATAAATTGGCTTCTGCCAACTTCTTAAGTACATTTGATTTGACAGCTGGGTATTGGCAAATCAGGTTAGCTGAGGAGGCCAAACCCAAGACAGCATTTTCTACCCCTGGAGGGCATTATCAGTTTGTGGTAATGCCCTTTGGACTGAACAATGCACCTGCCACCTTCCAAAGGTTGGTGAATCAAGTCCTCACTGGGCTGGATGACTTCTGTGCAGCATATCTAGACGATATTGCTGTCTTTAGCTCCACCTGGGAGGATCACCTGGTCCACCTGAGGAAAGTGTTAGAGGCTCTGCAAAAGGCAGGCCTCACTATCAAGGCCACAAAGTGCCAGATAGGGCAGACACAGGTTGTATACCTGGGCCACCTTGTAGGTGGAGGCCAGGTTCAGCCACTGGAGAGTAAGATACAGGCCATCAAGGACTGGACTCCTCCAATCACCCAGACTCAGGTTCGAGCTTTCTTGGGCCTGACTGGGTACTATAGGAAGTTTGTCAGAAATTATGGGTCCACAGTGACCCCTCTTAATGACCTGACAAGCAAAAAGATGCCAAAGAAAGTTCAGTGGACAGCAAGCTGTCAGAAAGCATTCAATGACCTAAAGCAGGCCATGTGCACAGCACCTATCCTAAAGAGTCCAGATTACTCCAAGCCATTCATTGTCCAAACAGATGCTTCTGAGTTGGGTGTGGGGGCTGTTCTGTCTCAACTGAATTTTGATGGTAATGATCAGCCTATTGCTTTCATTAGTAGAAGGTTGACACCCAGAGAGAAAAATTGGTCAGCTATTGAGAGGGAGGCCTTTGCTGTGGTCTGGGCCCTGAAGAAGCTGAGGGCCTACTTGTTTGGCACTCACTTCACCATTCAGACAGACCATAAGCCCCTCTTGTGGCTAAATCAGATGAAGGGTGAAAACCCCAAACTGCTTAGGTGGTCCATTTCCCTACAGGGGATGGATTTTACAGTGGAGCATAGACCTGGTACTGATCACAGCAATGCTGATGGGCTCTCCAGGTATTTCCACTTAGAGCAAGAAGACTCACCTGGTCAAGGTTAGTTTATTGTCCCAAAGTTTGGGGGGGGGTCATGTAGGAGAGTAGGGTCTGCAATCCTATGATCACCCAGATTTTTGCTTTTTGCTGCACTGGTTTACGACTTTCCCTGGCTGTGGGCCTGCTAATCAGACCCACAGCCTAGCTGTTCTCTCTATCCAAATTGTACTCAGGTACTGAATTGGCACTGGGCCCTCTCCAAGTCCCTGTACCCAGGGCTGAGGTGTACTCAGAAGTCTCCCAGGGGCTGAAGCATGTATTATGCCACCCCTGGGCTGACTAACTAAACTGACACAACTGGCTGCACGACAGCTGGGGCAAGGTGGTGTACTCACCCTTTGCTTTAGATATAGTATACCTATATCTAACCCTAAATGGACACACAGATCTCCTATCAGTCACTCCTATGGCAGGCCTTAACAATCCTGAAGGCAGAGTGCTTGGAATCGTGTGAGATGGTGCTCTGGCATGAGCTGAGCCTGTCTGCGACTTTCGGGATCCATCCCTTAGCCGTTTCCATGATATCGCATACCATATACTCTTAAGTGCATTATAATCCTCGCGGTTATATGCCAACTCTGGTATCGCTTTATCAAAACATGTCGAGTAAGGTGTCATACGAATTGGAATACTAACCCCTCGCCAATTCTGGCGACGGGGTTAGCATTCCACCCTTCTAGAGGGACACGACATGTATGTAACCCCTAACCCCGGTTAAAGTCAGACAGAGCCTTAGCATCCACAAAATGGATGCTGCCACCGAGACACAAGTCTGCCCTCCTGCTGCTGGGAGTCCTCCCTGAGCAGGAGATAAGGACAAAGGGTTTCCTGCCAGGGGCGGTGCCAGCACCGTCCCAGACAGGATTTTGTGTATTGTAGGTAGGCAGGGCTTCAGAGGAAGGTGACTGCACGTGGCACCCCGGTGCTCACTGTGCATAGGCTGGCTTGAACCAGTTCCAGGGACACTCCAGACCCTGTGCTGGGGAAAAGCCCGCCAAGGAAGTGGGTGTAACCACCCCCCTCCTGGTCCCACCCCTAGGGCAGGACTTAGCCGCGTGCCAGCCCCCTTTTCCCAGATAAAGGTAGGAGCAGGCCCCCTTCCAAATTAGATCATCTTTGAATCCTGAAACTACTTTCCACGAAAGGAACTCAAGACTTCTTCCTAAGATTTCTCCCTTGTGACTAAGGAGTAGTCACCCTGCATCCGCAGGCACCATCTTAAGAACACTGCGGTCTGCTGCAAGTCCTTCCTCCGGAATCCGACTGCCCAGCTCGACGAGAACCGGCTTCCCTGGCACCTCTGACCTCTACCCACCTCTACAGCCCAGCTGAGAACCGTGGGTGCGACGAGACCTCGAGGGACCGGCCATCTGCAAGACTGCACGACTTCTACACAGCAAGCCCGCCGAGTAATTTCCTGGTGAGTGCTTTGGGGTCCGAGAAGCCCCGACCCTGAGCAGCTCCAGCACCGAAGTGCAGCCTCCCAGCATCTCCACGATCTGCGTGGGGCCCTTCTGCTTTTTGCTGCTCACCGCGTTGTTTGGCTACTAGCCCGCTGGCTTGTGGCCTTCTGAACGACGCCCGACGACATCACTGCTGCTGGTCTGGTTGCTCCAGACTGGCCCTTGCTCCCTTCCCGAAGAGGAGCACCCAGGACCCTCCTGGTCCACTCAAGACGCCATTTTGAGTCCACCGCGTGGGCTTGAATTAGCCAAGGCTTGTTGCCCAATCCTGGGTAACTTCGACGCCGACAGCTTCATCCATCGTGGGACAGCTCGCCTCTCCATCCTGGTCGCCGACAACGCCTCCTGGTCCGTGAGATCTGCAGAGCCCAGCGTCGCCCACTCACCTAGTCGAGGTGACTGCCATCCGGTGCCCTCCTGGTGCCCACTGACTACTGGCTAGTAGTCACAAACTTGGTCCCCTCTGCTTTCAGGTGTCATCCATCTTCCAGATCCAGGCTTGGATCAACTCGAACTATCTTCACTGGTCGCCTGCCAGCATCTTTCTTCCAGGCTCCTGGTCCGGCAACGAGGATTCCCGACGTCTTTTGAGACCTATGCAGCTGCAGCCCCTGGGCTAGGTAACTTCGGCATTTCGGTGCCCCAGCATAGCCTCACTATCCAAGGGTCAGGATCCACTGTCGTTTTCTTCCTACCAGGTCGGGTTCGCCCGTAAACACTAACTTTAGCGTTACTAGCTTCCATAGACTTTGTCCCGCGTGAGAGTGCACACTCTGCACCCGAGTCCCCTAGGTCTCCTAGAAGTAATCTAACGATTCCCTAGTCAAGTCCTAGCGATTCCAAAGCCTATTAGTACTGTACTTACCTGCTAGTAATTTCGCATTCCACTTTTAAAGTATATGGTTTTTCGTGCCCCTCGGGCATTTGTGTATACCGTGCTAACTTAAGTATTTTCGTAAGAGTTTTGTTGTGTGCCTAGCACCCTGTCCTCATAAAGAGTACAGGGTTGTTGTGATTCTAATAAATACATTGTTTATTTTCATAACACTTGTGTGGTGTCCTTTCACTGGGTGTTCAAGGGGTAATGTGATGGTAAAACAGCTGGCTTAACACGCCCTCTAGAGTCTTAGCCTTAGACTGCTCGTATCCATGCTACTAGGATAGCTGGTCTATAAGGTTGACTTACAACCAATCATCAATAAGGGTTGTTTGGACTGATATATAGTGATCACTAGAATAGTGAACACTGCACATCAGGCCAACTTCTCACAACAGGACATTGTGCTCCAGACTTAAACCAATGTATCATCATACCACCTTACATAAGAAATCCATAGGAGGCACTGCTTTCTCTGTAAAAGCTGAAATCTCTGGAACTCAGTACCAGCCAAGATTTGAAGCAATCAGAAGCATTTACACGTCAGAACATGGTCATTTCCCACATAAGTACATAATACCATGAACCGTGGCTAGATCCCAGAATAATAAATCGCTCTCTTAAGTATAAACTATATTCTACTGACGACAGATATGGAACTGGCCCAACTATCACACAGCTTCCTATGTCCAGGTAAGTTATGAAGCGCTGAGCTTTAAGCCTGAGTGTTATAGAGTGATGACAATTCATATAAATCCCACCGGGCAATGACTAATACTAATACCATAACACTCATCAGTCGGGCAGTCGATTGTTGTTCAAACAGGCTGCGTAATAAATCTCTTATACTTTTCGACCCATTTAAATTCACACAGGAAAGGAGCTCTAAGTGTTATGTCCATCATCCAGTTCTGCGCCAGTCCACAGCAATAAACTACCCATCGCCAACTGAACAGGCATGAAAAAAGTGAAGAGATTTGCTACTTACCATTGGGCAATGGTATACTTTAGTCTAGTCCACCACTGTGGGTCCCAACTAACTACAAACTATGACTGTTTCTTGACATCTCATAATGACAATCATATAAGGGATGATAGTAACGATGTTTATCCCAAGCAGCTGTCCTAACCACCTCATCAACTCCCCCCTCCAACTGAACCCTGCACAGGACCACAAACCAACCTTGTGCAGTAACCCCAGCTTAGAGGACTACGATCATAAGAAATGCCAAAAAGGGACATGTAGAGATGTTCAAAGCTGTCAGTTCCCTGTAAATCATAAACTGCACACCTGCCTTTCTCACTTCTTCATCCATCACACTGCTAGGTGTTGTGCCCCGTAACAAAATAATCAACCTCGTGCGACTCCCCAATGGGAATTACCTCATATTAAAGGGTACCCAGACAGAAACATTTGAGGGAGTCACTTGCATGAGATTGAGAGTTCATCTCCTTCGTAAAGTCACTTGGACAGTGATCGGAAAGAGAGAGAGGACCCACAGAACTGTAGCGATTGCAGAATAGATGCGAAACCATGAAGTGAAAGTGGGCTTAGAGACCGCAGCTGGAAGAAGGGAGGTAGCAGAAAGAGAATGAAGAGCAGTACAGAGAGAGGCAGTAGAAATCATGTCAGGGAAGGTTGTGTCCTGAATTTGGAGGGGTTTTGGAGGAAAAGTCCACACATTATGCCTGCCCCTCATTTTTCCAAAGCGTGTAATTATTACAAAGCATGACATAAGTATAAGGATGGCTGCAGCAACACAGCCAAATAGGAGAGAATCTCTGTCCTAGTGGAAAGCATGTGGGGTAGCACAGAAGACTGCCCCTCCGGTGCATGGATTTATTTATTTATTTTATTTGAAGAGTTTTATATAGTGCTGGCTAGACCCGGAGGTATCAGAGCGCTTTACATGAGGAACATTGAGTTACAAGATACAAATTACATATGTTTCAAGAGCATAGTAAAAACACAGGCAAAAACAATTTTAAAGTAGTTCGTCTGAGGAAGGGGGGAGAAAGGACACACAGCGGGGAGACAAGGAGAAATGTGCCCAATGTCCGGCTGGGTAGGTGAACGGCCGAGGGGGAAAACCAGGGTGAATCTCCTCTATGGCTGTCTAGCAGCTCCACCGGGCATCAGCCATGTTGCTCAGGTCGCCGAGGTCAGGGATAACAAGAATAACAGTTTTGCATAGTTACATTTAGTTGAGAAATAGCCATCACAACGCGGGCATAACAACGCACTACCATTACAACGAAACTTTTACAACGCAAGATCCATTACAACGCATGCTATTACAACGTATTCCATTACAACGCATGCCATTACAACGTAAATATGGGTAAGTATTTATCTTGATTAATATTAATTTCGTTTTAATTTAATTTACTTACATTAATTTTATTAATTCAATTAAATTATAAAATAATTTAATATATTTTAATTTAATTTGATTTAATTTTAATGTAATTTATTTTAATTAAACCCCTACACTATCCAACACTTACCCTACTATTACACCCCCTGGAGTTAGAATAGTAAATGTAACCCCTACACTATCCAACACTTACCCTACTATTACACCCCCTGGAGTTAGAATAGTAATTTTAACCCTTAAACTATCCAAAGCGTACCCTACTATTACACCCCCTGGAGTAAGAATAGTAATTTTAACCCCTACCCTATTCAACACTTACCCTACTACAACCCCCCCAGGAGTTAGAATAGTAATTTAAACCCCTACACTATCCAACATGTACACTACTATTACATTTCCATTAAGTAAAATAAAAAAAATACTTACCCATACTTACGTTGTAATGGCATGCATTGTAATAGCATCTGCATTGTAATGGCTTGCGTTGTAATAGCATGCGTTGTATTGGATCTTGCATTGTAAAAGTTTTGTTGTAATAGTATGCGTTGTGAATGTATGCGTTGTAACGTCATACATTCCATTTAGTTACAGTTGCATAGACAAACATATAAGGACAAGTCCCCAATGGAGGATGGATGAAAATGGGGAGGGGAGTAGAAACAGGGGGATGGGAAGCAGATCAGTTCTGGCAGACCGGCAGGGGAAAACAGGTACCTCATGGGAGCCTAAAAAGATTAGAGTAAGCTGACCCAAACCCAGGTGGGGTCACATAGACACTAAGTCCAGTGCCAAATTCAATCACTGCATTGGGTCATCTCGGTAATTTGGGGGACCTCAAGGTGGGGGTGAAAATAAGGGAGCCTCATTACTGTCCATTAATGTCTGGTGGGGAGCGAGCATCCCAGAGGTGTCCATCCAGGGGCGATGGACAGGCAGGCGACCAGAGGTGTGAACCGGCGGCAAGCAGTGATCCAGGAATCGGTCGAGGCCAACACGATGGTGGAACCAGAGTAAGAGTCACAACAACCTTGGCACAAAATGGCGGCCCCCAGATCAACAGAAAATGCAAACCAAAGAACAGCTCCAACCTCCGCCTTACAACCAAGCATAGTGTGGTAGGGGCATTGGCACCGGGTGAAAGGGTGTGACGGGCCTACTTCACCTAAAACAGTGGCTGTTGTTTACCACAAAACCTGGGGACAAGGTGGCCCAAAAGCTTTCATCAGGGCCCTTGGTGCCCTTTCTATGCCAGAGCCCAGCAGATTACACCAATGGGTGCCAACTTCTAGAAAGAGAGTGAACTGCCAATGCTCTGGTTAAGTCAGAGCCCAAGTGAAGCACTCTGAGCGGAGCAGGAGTTGGACAGGCAAGAGACAACACACGGTGTGATTAGTGCCAAGGCTCTTGCCACCACTGTGAGCAAAGGGCCTGTGTGACGCACTGGTTTTCCTTGAATTTCTCAAAGCATATTTCAGTGGTCTTTAGACATCCAATCTGTGACTGGTCTAGTCTACCCTACAAAATGTGTGGCAAAGATAAGATAGATAAAAAAAAATCCTCTGTCTGAAATGCAAATCCGATTACTTTAGAAAGGATCAAGGAATGAATGAAAGTGCATCTGTGTCCTCGTGACGATGCAGGGAGAGAGTGAGTTCACTTTGTCCAGCAAAGGTCACAATAATGGCTGTCTTCCAGATAAACTTCTAATTCCAGTTTTGCCAATCTTAGGACTGGCCAACATAACAAGATCGAAGTTCAAACTTCACAGTGCCAGTGGGTCACTCAGAGTAAGAAATACGTGTATTCCGTTGCCAAACATTTGACTATTGTATTGTTTGTTGTTTCTTTTGTTATTGTTAGAGTTCATTGAGTGCACAGTCTTGTAGCCACATGATAATGCATCACCCTTTGATAGTCTGGGGTGACAGCCATGCTACCTTTTAAAGGGTTATGTAAAAATCAAAGTGGTAATGCCACTGCAAGGCACCAAATAGCTGTTGACGCATTGTATAACTTTCTTGTCTTAGTTACTGTTCACTTGTGCTTGAAAAGATTTGATTAGCCAGGCTTTGTCACCTATAATTTACATGCATACAACTAGTGTCCCAATTTACATAGAGCAGCTATTTCCAATATACAAAGTTAGCACATCTTGGCCGTTTGTCACAACGTCTGGATAGTATATCACAACCAGTTGCCATTAAAATAAGCCTATCATGACCTGATGCCAATAAAGAGGGTTAGCACGTCATCCCCAATTGTTAATATGATAGCTTCCGGTTTACAATATGTTAATATATTGCATCATGAGTTCCAGTAAAGGCAGTTAGCACCCCACAGCTGCTTTTAGTTATGCCAAGTAAACCATTCATGATTATGTTGTTAATGGTAACATCATCACAGCATGACTAGTTTCCATTATGGCCAACTAGCATATTTATACCAGTTCCCATCATACCCACCCAGCACACCACCATACTTACACTCTGGCAAGTAGTGGCTAGTTGACACATCGCTGACCAAACACTGCAAGACCGAGTAAGCTGTGCATGCTTCTTTGGCCTCATTATTGAGATCTGAGACAAAAGTTCAGATATCGTCTGCTATGTGGCATTGTTACAGAATGTGGGGTTATATGAGGCTGGTCAGCAGAGAATATAACAGGCTATATATGGAAGGGACAATAGATCTCATGAGAAAGGAAGAATAGTGTAAGCATATTCAATAAAATCTATGGAGGTTCAAGAAAGGAAGAAACGTTTAAGCACTTTGTCAGAATTATGAATCTTGGTACAGACAGTGGATTCTATGCAGTAAGTACTTCACCACTCTAAGCTCCAATACTCGTAACACTTTATTATGCGCTTGGCTAGATTTATACTATGGTGTAGTACCACTTTTAACAAATCACATACATTTTTGAGGGGTTTGTTTACTTTTCTGCATGCAGGTTATTTGTGTGTCTGCCCTGGTTTCTTTTTGGTGTGTTGCCATTTTGCATTCCAGATAAAGAAGTGGTCCTCGTGTGTTCACAATTAGTTCTGACATACTGTGTAACAACCATCCAAACTTTTGGAATTGGCACATAGACCGAGACTATGGTATGTGGTTCTTTTCCAAATATTTACATATTCACTTCTTAATCAACCAGTTCTTGTTTGGTCTTTGCTGCTCTTTCTCGCGCCATGTTATTCGTGCTCTTATGGCAGCAGTTGCATTCACTTCGGAACTTTTTAAGGTATTTATTTCGACATTGACGCACAGTGTGATACTGAGCACATGGCAATCATGGCAAATTGGGCGCCCTCTGTAGATGCCCCAGGGGAGCCCGGGAAGCAAAAGAAAATCTAATTAATTCCAACACACACCCTCTGATTCTCCTGACCCAACCACAGCGCGTCACGCAGTCGCGGCCCTGAAACATTCACGGAAGTGAACGACTTGCCTTCCAGATGATGCATAAGAGCTGTTTGATACCTAATGAGTTCGGTGCAGCACCTGACAGCCCGCGGATAATTAATGGCGGCGCGGTGATGGGAATCAGGAACAAAGCTTAGGGAGAAGCAGCCACCTTATTATGTGTCGTGAGGAGTCTGCTCAGCTCATAAACACGCTGCTCCAGTCCGCATGGGCGCGTCTGCGGAGGGGCGCCGAGGTGCTGCGGCGGAACCGGAAGAACCGACGGAGGGTGGCAGGGTAGGAGGGGATACCGCGGTGGCGATGCCAGGGGGCAGATCGCGTACATTTAGAGTCCAGGGTCAGTACAGCTAGGGGACAGGTGGGATACACTTAGGGCATAGGAGTGATATGGGTAGAACACATATGTAATAGGGAGGAGGTGTGGCGCAGCGGCCCGGGCGACTGACTCTGGAATCGGGCTGCAGATTAGCCCAGCACCATGTGACTCTGGGCAATAGCCTGCTTAATCTTCCCCCCAGCGCCTAGAGACCCTTATGGGTGATTGTTCGCTCTTTACAAATGTGGATAATTATTATTATTATACAGTTAGGGAACTTGTGCGAGACAGCAAGGGCACAGGTGTAATTAAACTAAGTTACAGGTGCTATATAAGTAGGGTACAGGTATGATACAGCTAACGCGCAGGTGTAATATCGACGCTACGGTACAGGTGTCATACAGTTACAACCCAGGCGCAATACAGCTAGGTACAGATGCCATGCAGTTTAGGTACAGATGTAATGCAGCAAGGACACAGGTGCGATACAGTTAGGACACACGTACAAGGCAGCTAGGATACAGATGCAATATATCTGGCAGCCGCTGCAGGTAAGAGCGGTGAGGCTGGCTGGGGGGTGGTGGGGATTTAGAGAGACGACCACAAGGGAAACTTAAGTAAATAATTCATTTCCCCTCGTGGTAGTTTCTTGAAATCCCCCCAGGCGGCCCCACCGCTTTTACCTGCAGCGGCCGCGGCTGATATCTGGGACTGTGGTGTAATACAGCAAGGACACAACTGCGATACTGATAACCCTGGCACAGGTGTTGTACAGCTAGGCAATACATCAAAGATAGAAGCATGGTGTAGAACACATGGTGCTGGGGAAGGAGGAATGCGTCCATGGGACTGGTGTAGAGCAGATGGGGAGCAGACAGCTAGTAAGCCAGTGTGCAAATGCACGCAAAAAGAACAATTGATGGTCAGAATGCAGAACAATGTCATACATTCACCCCAGCACAGAGATCTGGACCTAAATCCATAATTTCTTTGCTCCCCATGCCATTCCAGTTTGAACCCAGCCATATGCAAATCACTCTTGACCCTGCGCGCAATGGGAACAGTCCAGCCCGAACTGCCAGGTCAGGTCCTCCCTGGACTGGAACCAAGCATCCTAGAAGCGGTTTCGGGGTTTTACCCAGATCTATTGACTGGGGGTGAATTTTTGATTTGTTCTGCATTCCGTCCATCAATTGTATGTTTTTTGCTTACTTGCCCTAAGTGCGCAGGGTATGCCCAGACGTGGGTCACAGGCTCGCTGTGCCACTGGATTCAAGCTAACCTGGCTGATGCCCTGAAACAGGTCCCAGGATGCTTGTTTCCAGTTCAGGGAGGACCTGGCAGTTCAGTCTGGACTGTTCCCATGAGGCACAGGGTGAAAACTGATTTGCATATGGCAGCGTCCAAACTGTGGCACGGTGAGCAAAAGAACAATGGATTTAACTCAGATCAATTGGCTGGAGGTGAATATTTGATTTGTTATGCATTTTGTTTGGTGTGGTAATACACGCAGGCACTTAGCGGGCTAGATAAGTGAAAGGGTGCAGACAGTTTCAGACGTTTCCCACATATTTCCATAGTCCACACTGTATCTAATGACCCCCAGTGCTCTTCTTTGAATTTCTGCTGCTCTTGTATCTAGTAAGTCAGCTGCGCACAACAGCAGCATCCCTGTGTACAGGAAAGGGGCAGGTGCCAGGTAGCGCATGGTCAACCAAAGCAGCAGTAATAGGCAGCTGAAAAGCCATATTGTACGGGCGGCACATTTGACAGCAGTAACAGAGAGTCAGTCCAATAAGCAAGCTGGAAGACTCCTTTGTGTCACCGGAGACCCGTGCTCCCGACTTAGTTCCTGCATTTGTACTATACCTTCTCAGTGCATGTTTTTTCTATTTTAGTAAACATCTGCGTTTTCTGCTCTTATGATTTGTTTTACATCTTCTGGGTGTCCGAATTTCTGGTGTGGTGCCTGAGAGAAAGTAGCCTGTCTCTCCCCATATGTGGGTCCATACAAAGAGAAACACTTCTTTTCCCTTCACAAACTGATGTGGTCCTTTGTAAATGACAACTTTAAAAGGTCTCAGGGTGGGGTGTGTTTGGGAAGCATTATGCAGTGGCCCGGAGAAAAACCTTCACTTTTCGAATCCCTTTACTCCCTGCTTTTCACATTTATTAAAGACGAGACTTTTAGAGTCTTCCCTGCAATGTGTTTTTTCACATCCCTTGTTTTTGGTTTATCTGCCTTGAGTTGCCAGCTGGAAAGGAATACCCTTCATAAGAATCTTACACACTTAGAGAACCCAGTACCAAGTAAATTATGACAAAGCTGGAAGCCAATTCATAGGTGCAGTGTATTAGTCTCACTGAGGTGCAGCACAGCTGGATGCAGTGCACTATGGATACTTTGCGCTCCTGGGAGACAGTGCAGTGCGTTTAACCCCAATGTATGTCATATACTGTGGTGAATTTATAAACGTCATATGAAGTGCTGTGGGGTGGGCTAGTGTTGATTGAATTGAGTGTTGTGTGGTGGGTTAATGTCCATTAGTTGTAGCGTGTTATTCGGCTTTAGTGAAGTGTGGTGGGCTAGGGTCCCTAGGATGCAGTGCAATGTATTCAGCTTTTGGTGTTAGAATATAGACACCAGAGCCTGACATAAAACCTCATTACAAAATTACTCACATGGGTACAAGCTGCAATATCAATGAATTGCAGAGAAGGCCCAATCAAATCATGTAACTTTCTTTCCCTGTCAGCCATGACACTGGGAAGTCAAGAATGAACACCAATCAGAGCCCCCGGAACTCATGCAGTCATTGGTATATGCCTTTGGATGGAGACCCTTTTGTTATGGTCTGGCTTGACATCGCAACTGTCGCCACACAATTATGTGAGCATCACTAGAGAGGGTGTTTGGCTCCACCCACATGTTGGGAGCCAGGAGTACATATTTTGATTAAACAGAAGTTGAGTGCTTCCACAAAGAAAGTGCTTAACCTCCACAGAGCTGTAGTCATTTTGTTTATTTAGCCAGCTGCCCGAGCATGAACTTCAGGGTTACACACATGACATTGTAATGCTATGTCTTAAATAACTAGATAATTTATGGTGTTTTTCTCTGGCAGAAGCACAAATGGGAGAAAGGAAAGTCATTAACCAACATAGATGTTTAAGTCAGTCTGGCTTGATAGCACAACTGTAATCTGGCCTTTTAACTTATAGCAATATTATTCTACAGTTCTTTGCACCCACACAAATACATAACCATTCTCATGCTATTTTCTTGTAATGCTTCGCGTTACCACACAACATTCCTTTAAATCCAGACCAATTGGCATTGCCATTGCTGGTTTAATATATACTAAACTAGGAGTGAGACCTATAGTTCCCCTCTTCAGCCAGACACAAAAAGAATCTGGAAAATAGGAAAAAAGGTTCAAACAATAGCAAGCAAGGGGTTGGTGTTGCCCTATTAAAGAGTGCTGTAAGATGTTAGTTTCTTTAACCTTATAGTCAGATCGATTCCCGGCATTGCCAGCTCTGTGTCTTCTCCCCTCAACTGTCACAGCGCTGTATGCCGAGCCTCCTTGGGACCCCCCAACCCCCAGGGCCCCGTCAGCTTGGAAGATGAGCGTAATCTGTTTACTCACCTCTGAAATTGCTCTGTCAGGTGCACTGATCCCTTTCCTGTAGGATGGGTGAGCGTGGCAGTCCCGGAGGACACAGATGGTTTGCCTGCTGCATACTGTGTAATGATCAGTCTTATTGTATGAGATGGACAAGGCCCACAGTGCAATCTGAAAAATGTTCACCTACAGGGAGTAGATGTGGGCAGGCTAACAATTTAATAGGGGGAACTGAGCCAAGAGTGGGCTCTGGCTCTAAGAGACCATGCCCGGGCCAAGCCCTGAAAATAGCTGACATGTAAATCATGCAACAAACATCATTTTTGAATATGAATTCAAGAAAGTATATTTATTTACCAGAGGGAAGCTTTTCACCTATGTACTTCATATTATTTGAACAGTATTTATGAAAAGTGAGATTTTTTTAACCAGGCATTGAGAAACATTCCTGCCACCGCCCTGGAGACAATGCTTTAGAGAACTAAGAAGGAAGTCGGTTGTCATTTGTCCCCTATATGTGGACTGGAGTGCTGATGTATGTAGGAATATTACTTTGAGGTACCAGAATCGATTCCTGATCACGTAGTATTGATAATCGATATGTTAGGATTAGCATGGTGTCACTAAACTCACACTGTAGACATGCATAATTAGTATTTACGGTATTTTCTTTCCACTTAGCTTCATGCCACGTTACGCTATATGAATACCATATTATGGCCCTCTTTAATATCGTACATGCACAGGCCTTATTCTCCTTTAGCTCTAAGGGCCCTGCTCCTGGGAAAGAAACCAACTGTTGCAGAAACTGCTGTTTCAGCTCGGTAGCCTCGGCAAGGTCGTAGTTAGCCGAGGAAGGGCCGATAAGCACATTCCAGGAGGGGTGCAGGGTGGTTTGTCTCTGAGAAGACAGAAGGGAGTCACCCGTCTGACCTTGCTGCCTGAGCGAAATCAGGAGCTCTTTGTGTGCCTTATATGGGCTTTCCTATTACTGTACTAGCTTGTACCAATTTGTATTTTTCCATGTTAGGCCATGCCAGTGCCAACGCAATTGTATATATGTGATGTGCTGACAATGTGCCAGCAGTCTTCTTGGCGGACCTTTTGGGTCAGGTCGCAAGGAGCTCCTCTGGCAGAGTTTGTGTTTGTCTAATAAACGCTTGAACCTTCTACACTGCCGACCGACTGCTTATTTGTAATGATAAGGGACTTGGTAATGTAATGATTATTGTTGGGAGGGGATCATATATTTTTCGGTACTTCAGTTGGCGACTCCGCCGGGACTCCGCGTTGGGGTCGTCCCTGTGTAGCCACAGGCGACATCGAAAGGGGTCCTCTTGATCGGGAGAGTTGCAGACCAGACGCATAAGAAATTGGGGTTTTGCTCTGCCCTCCCGATCCGGAGGGCTTCAGCTGCTAGTAACCCCACGCCGGAGTCCTTCGGGTGCAACCCGAGAACCTGCAGCGCTGATACTGGGCAAACGTCGGCAGTGAAGAACGTTCCGGCAGACCTGCGTGCACCAGGTGAGTGTTGTGTCTCGTTATATGTTGAATTACATATGTAGATTTAAATAACGGGATCTAAGCATTTGGTGGCCCATGGTCACGGAGGAACTCTGACTTTGCATTAGTTGTCACAGAGAAGATTTGGTCGGAGGTTCGACGGGGGCAGTGTGGAACTGCACGTGCGAACGCTCTGGGTACACTAAAGATAAGGATTATACGCCTAGGGGAACTGCGGTTCCTGCTCGGCCGGACTGTTCTCGGGAAAGCCGATGGTTGAGATTGGGTAGCACCCGGACAAATCTGGAGCGGCGCTGAAATGCGGGCTCAGCCAGAACAGTTCGGGAGGTGAACCATGAATGCTGTCGGATGGCCTGTAGACCGGTCTGTGGTTTAAAACCTGTGTAACTATCTTTAGGCAGTCTGAGGACGAGACTGTTGTTGGTCGTGTTTTTGCAGCCTTTTGAATAAACTAGCAGAAGAGTTCTCCACGAGTGGGAGCCGACGGGCTCCACTTTTTCGATTGCAATTGCAGGAACTTATGTGTCACGTTTTACGTTTGTCTGATGTATAAGGAAAATACGGATGTGAGGATGATGGGTGTCATGGCCATGAGAATGAAAGCGTAAGGATAACGTGATATTTAATTTTGTTGAATTTGTACTAACGGAGAAATTCCTTTTCAGCCAGAAACTAGATAATACAATATGCCGTGCCTTAGCAAATTGTGTTTCGGTTGTGTCCATAGTGAGGAAGGGAGGTTAGACGAGAGTCAGCCGAACCCCCCAGAGGGGACACCTAGCCACTTTATGTATTGTAAGCACGGTATTGGCCCCCTCATCTTTAACTCTCTGTGGCATAAATACACTAAGGACAATATAGAATTACAGTGGCCAAAAACAGGGTCTTTCGATGAACAGAAACTGGCATATTTACAAGAACGTCTTTTTATTAAGCGCAGCCGGCAGTCGATGTTCGACACCCTTAACAAATGGCAGAAAGAAGCTAAGAGACGACGCATTCGATCTGAAAAATTAATGAAGATAGAGCAGGGACAGACTATTACCCAGAAGGCTATCGCATATGACAAAAATAAGGTAGAACAAAATATTGAAATTGCGGACAGGCGGTTTAAACTGCAGGTAGACCAATGTTATGTAGCCAGAGAAGGGGCGGAAGATGAGATTGAGGAATTGTTAAATGCAAGGCCTCCCCCACCATATGCCCCGGAGCGTATATACCCTGCAATACCTGTCCAGCCAGAAGTCAGACCACGGGCATCTGCGCCCGAGGAACGGGGCTCCGTTATCAATGAACAACATAACGATGTTTCCTCACCTCAAGGTGGGGCCTTGGCTACGCTTGTCCCCGAGTCTACACAACTGATCACTTCCCCTCAGACGCACTTGAGTCTCCCTATGCCGGAGATATCCTCCCCCCGAGCTGGTATTACACCCAGAGGGTTTGACCCGACCCCGAGGGGAGCTGTAGGGGGCCTAGATGGCAAGCGTTTGTTCACTAGAGCATCCGTAGAATATGGCGAAAAAGAAGCATTAGGAGACCAGGCTGTCAAGTGGGTGCGGAATGAAGTATATACCCTGATTGACATATGGAGTACTGTGAAGGATTTAGAGCCAGTCATGCAGCAACATGTGCTATACGAAATGTCCAATTCGCTCATTGGGTATTGGGAAATAAGCTTTAGGGACGGGACAGCCCCCCAGATCCTGTATACTATCAGAGATTGGGCCCATAAATTTAGCCTAACCCCGGAAGAAGTATTTAAGAATGTAGACACTTTGGTACAATATCGCGACAGATTATTCTTGAAAAGTCCACAGTGGACTACGCAATACCCTATGCGAGAAGTACACCCAATCTATCATCCCGAAATCCCCGAACAACGAGATGGTAACCAGGCGATCATACGACAAGGGGTGGCGGCTCGGTTCCAGGAACAGTGGGTTTATACCCCATGGAAAAGAAGTGAAGTACTGGCGTTGAAATCTCAGCTGCCAGATCCCCGAAAGAATCCTACTGCGTACTACAAAGAATTGACCGAAGCAGCTGCATCCGCTGTAATGACTTTAGCCGATGTTGAATTGTTCTTCGGACTGCTAGTACCGGTTGATATATGGCGACAGGTGCACGATTCTAATCATGCTGAATTTGGTGGCACGTGGGAAGAGTTAAGGGGCTGGGACCAGGATCGCAAACCAGGGGACAAACCCAGAGTGGAAATAACTTCTCTTCCAGCGAAAATAATAACTTTCATGCATACTCTGATCCCACCCCGAAAAGTCGATTGGGATAAACTGTCCGCCTGTAGACAAAAGAAGGACGAAAGTGTGTCCGACTTCTTTACCAGGTTCGAAGAAGTTTTTATTGATTTTAGTGGACAAGATCTGGCCACAGAAGGGGGCACAAGGTTGTTCGTTAACAGGTTCGTTACGAACCTGGCTCCGGAAATTTCAGCACGACTAGAGGCGGCAGAGAGTACCTGGACTACTTCTTCCCCGTCTGTAATACTCAGCATGGCCCAGTACTACGAGCATAGAGAAAATGAAAATAAGGATAAGGTGGATAAGAAGGTTAAGGATCTGAAGACCCGAGTACTGTTACAGCAAGTGGTTCGAGGACAAGGAGGAGTTAGAGGTGGTCGGGGCCCAATGACGAGAGGGGCGGGGACAGGAAGGGGTTCAGGAGGAGCCCCGTCAATAGGCATTAACCAATGTTCCTATTGTAAAGAGGAGGGACACTGGAAGGCTCAGTGTCCATACTTGGCCGCCCAGAACGCAGCAAATCGCGGACGAGGTAGAGGACGAGGGGGCCCCGACCGAGGTGATATGCATAGAGACGAGTACAGAGACATTCAACAAGACAGGTCAGAAAGGAACCACTTCGATAACACCCAACGCAGACAATACTATCATGGTGACTATGCCGAAGGGAATGATGATGAATATGCCCCAGCATAGGATAGCCAGGGACAGAGGGGGGGCCATGTGTCAATTCCGGTCAATCAGAAGGGACCCTACATTAGAGGTGAAGTGTTGGGGACATCTGAAAATTTTCTAATTGACACAGGAGCAATGAACAGTTCCGTTGCTCGATCCTTGGTTCCAGGGGCAGCTCTGTCCGGGCAAAACAATGTTTCGGTGGGTTTTTCCGGAGTCCCCGTTGTAAGCCCCATCTCTAAACCTATCCCCTTTACGATTGGTCCAGCCACTATGGACACCCCTTTCTTATTGACATCGAATTGTGGGGAGAACCTGTTGGGATTGGATATGCTGAAAAGATTGAATGCTACTATACATTGCTCTGCGGATGGGGTCTATTTAACTATACGTCCCTCTGTAACACCTGTTAAACAATGTTTTACGAAAAATGAACGACTCCCACCGGAGTTCGATGGCGTCCCAACCTCCCTTTGGGCGACAGGGGACGCGGATGTGGGTGAACTGGACATACCCCCAGTTCACATCACGTTGAAGCAAGGCGCTAAACTACCACGCATCCCACAGTACAAAATAGCACCGGCGGGGGAACGGGCTTTATTGCACATCATCCAGGAACTAATTGACAAAGGGGTTGTGGAAGAGACCAACGCCAATATTTGCAATAGCCCGATCCTCCCGATTTTGAAGAGGAACCATGACCAAGGGGAGGTGGGTGCCGCCTATCGTTTTGTGATTGATTTGCGAGCCGTTAACAAAATTGTGGTACCACAGTACCCTGTGGTGACCGATATCACTACCATTCTCACCATGATCCCTCCGACTGCACAGTACTTTTCGGTCATTGACCTGAAAAATGCTTTCTTCAGCATTCCTATCCACCCTGATAGCAGACAGATCTTCGGATTTTCAATATCCGGACGCAGCTTCCGCTTCTGTCGCGCTCCTCAAGGCTACACTGAAAGTCCGAGCATATACAGCCAGGCTCTGAAGGCTCTGTTGGATGACTTAGAATTGCCGGATGGCAATGTCCTCTTGCAATATGTAGATGACTTACTCATTGCATCTGACACAGAGGATGGATGTAAACAAGCTACGGTTAAATTGTTGCACCATTTGGCTGTCAAGGGGAACAAGGTATCCTTATCTAAATTTCAGTATTGTCGAAAGGAGGTGACCTACTTAGGTCATCTCTTATCGAAGGAGGGTAGACGACTAACACCTGAACGTATTGCTACTATTTCTAACATGTCTATACCTTGCACGCAGCGTGAAGTCCGCGCTTTTCTTGGCATCACATCTTACTGTCGCCAATGGATACCTAATTTTTCACTTCTGGCTAAACCTTTGTTGCATTTGACTACCAAAGATGTGCATGAACCCCTACCCTGGACGGATGAATGTCAGCTCTCTTTTGACTCTCTAAAGACTGCTCTATGCTCCGCCCCTGTTCTGGGTACTCCAGATTATCGTAAACCTTTTGTACTATATGTACACGAGGTCGACGGTTGTTCATTATCTGTTTTAACGCAGGCCTTTGGAGGTAAGCAAAGACCGTGCGCCTATTTGTCAGCAACATTGGATAATGTTGCAAGAGCACTTCCTAGCTGTCTGAGGGCTACGGCTGCAGTAGCAGTGGCCATCCGGCAGTCAGAAGGACTCGTTTTAAATTCCAATTTGACTGTAATGGTGCCGCATGCAGTAGACACCTTGCTAAATAAAACAAAAACGCAGCATCTTACGAGTGCACGCCTTACTGGATATGAGCTGACCTTATTTGCACCACATATTACGATTACTCGATGCGCAACATTGAACCCAGCTACATTGTTACCACTCCATACGAGTGAACAGGACACTAATTTACATGATTGCATATATCGCACTGAGGAAGAGACCAAGGGTAGAATTGACCTCACAGACACACCCTTAGATCAGCCCCAGGGAGAGCTATATGTGGATGGTTCCTGTTTCAAACTAGCAGATGGCACAACAACAGCTGCATATGCCATCACGACTCTGAAAACAGTTGTTGAAACACTTAGACTACCCCACCGATCAGCCCAAGCTGCTGAACTTATGGCCTTGTTACGAGCCTGTGAGCTGAGTGAGGGACTAGAGGTCAACATTTACACGGACAGCCAATACGCCTTTGGCGTAGCCCATAGTTTTGGGCGGCTGTGGAAAGAGAGGGGTTTCCTTACTTCACACGGTCAGAGAATACAGAATGGGCAACTGGTTTTGAGGTTGTTGGATGCTCTCACTCTCCCCAAGAAAGTGGCTATTATTAAATGCAGTGCTCACAAAGTAATTGTGGATGAGGTAGGAGAAGGCAATGCTTTTGCAGACCAGGTGGCCAAGCAGACAGCACAGTCGCTGATGTCACCCATGTACGTTCATTCCTCTACTAGATGGGTGGGGGGAGACTGTGAATTATTTGATAATACTATGGAAAGTGTCAGAATACTACAGAAGGAAGCCACCTCAGCGGAACTAGAGAAATGGGAACAAGAGATAGGGAGATTGGATGAAAATAATTGTTGGATCGATTTGACTGAAAAACAAAGATGGCTACTGCCCAATGCATTAGTACAGGCTGTGGTAACAATGGCGCACGGACCAGCACACATAGGAGCAAAAGGTATCTGTGGGATCTTAGATCCAGTTTGGAATAATCCGAATATCCAACGGACGGCTGTCCGTTTGGTCCAATATTGTATGGTCTGCTTGCAGCATAATCCAGGAAAAGGAGAAACTGTTTTAGCCGGGAATTTCGCACCACCTGCATTGCCTTTTGAAGTGCTCCAAATGGATTATATTCATATGGACCGCGTCAATAATCTCAAATATGTACTGGTTGTAGTTTGTGCATTTAGCAAATGGGTTGAGGCATACCCTACTAAGGAGAACACAGCATTGGCAACTGCAAAAGCTCTCCTGAAAGAGTTTGTGCCTCGCTTCGGATTGCCTCGCTTGATATGGTCGGACAACGGGCAACATTTCCATGGGGCCCTTGTACGGCATATCTGCGAAGGCTTACACATACAACAAAAGTTCCATGCTGCCCGACACCCCCAATCAGCTGGGCTCGTGGAAAAATATAATGGCATACTAAAATTGAAAATGGCAAAAATAAAGGAGAGCACGGGGTTGAACTGGCCTGACACTTTACCTCTAGCCCTTATGTCTTTACGTGTCACCCCGCACTCACGTTCGGGTCTCTCTCCATATGAGATACTGTTTGGGAGACCTGCTAACGTGTGGGGGGTACCTCGACCTCGTTCTTTTGCAGATATTGAATATCCTATGTTGATTGATTACCTGTATGCTTTGACTAAAGACCTTCGTTCTATTCATCAGCAGGTAGCTTCTGTACTGCAGCCACTGCCAGAGGGCCCCGGTCATCGTCTACAGCCCGGCCAGTGGGTCCTAGTCAAAAAGTTTGAGCGAGACACCAGCTTGGCTCCTAGATGGTCTGAGCCACGGCAGATCCTGTTGGCCACCCGGACAGCGGTTAAAGTGGATGGCAGGAAGCATTGGATACATGTTTCGCATCTGAAACGACTGCCACTTCCACTTCCCGGTGAGCGGTCACGTCCAGGGGAAATTCTAACACAGGAAACTGAAAGAGCTGCTGCATTTGTGCCCTTTTCTGATGCCTGCGAGATTGAGCAGAGGCCACGGGAAGGATCGGCGAGATCAGATGACTTGGTCTCCACTGAAGTTGCAAGTGAGCGTGCAGTAGTGTTGAATTCTGTTTTAAGTACCCCAGACGACCAAGCGTCACCAGTACGGAAAACCCCGGGTGTGCTTTTCTCTGACCCTGAAGTGTTGGGTCGTGAGCGATATAATCTTCGGCCCAGAAGGCCGACACACGGCGCCTCAGACCACATTGTCAGGAGATAGGGAAGGACTTCATTGCATAAGATAGGGTTTGCTAGACTACCGGTCTGAGCGCTGAGCGAGACACTGGACTGAACTCGTTGAGAGCTGGAACTTTTCAATCATTGTGCTCTGTTCAGAAAGAAGATTTTGCTCAAATGGATATGGCTTCTACCTTGGAATAGGGATACGAGTCTGCCTGTGAGACTCTGACGGACGCAGGAACGAAGAAACCCTCTGGCAGGTCGGACTGCTAGGCCTATCTCTGGACTTTTAGCTAGCAATGTACCCTTTTGGTCGTGTAATCCTAGAAGAAGAGTTTCCTATTGCGCCTAGACGCATACCTTTCTATGAGCCAATGTTTTCCACATGGACCACGAAGGTCAAAATAGCTTTTGTTGTAACTATAACTGTTATAGTAGTTGTGTTCATGAGTCTGTTTGTATACCTAGAACATAAATACCCCTTACAAAAGTTTTTGCCCACAACTGCCGCACCTCCCGAGCATTTCCTGTTTACCCTAGCGCCCCACAAAGAAAGGCATCGCCAAAAATATGCTAAAAATGTATTCATAGAAATGTTGCATCAGACGCACAATGTTACTAACGCCACGGATTGTTGGGTTTGTGGACTCCTGCCTACTGTGGTGCGCAATCATGATCTATTTCTCTCCCGCCCTCTGTCTTATCTAGGTAGTTGTGAAGCATGGTACAAACTGTTTCTGGCCATATACCGGCATGGGAGTGAGCATTTCAGGGATCTAGATGTCAATGAGCACAATATTATTCTTGATTATGTTCGAGCGCACTATGCTTATAATAGAACAGGACATGGGGATAAGGTGATAATTGACCCGCAAGGATGTATACAGCTGTATTTAACAGTAATGAACAAAACTTGGTTGAAAGATGAACTGTACGATTTTAAAGACTTCAATGCCACTCAATACTTTCAGATTTTTATCGAACGAAATGTTACCAGAGACCGCACTGTCCCCATTCCTATTTTGAATGTTTCTGCAGGATTCTGTGTACAAGGGATAGGCAAGGTACAAATGGGGAATAGCATCTGCAATTATACCTATCGACTGCGAAAACGTATTAGCCCTCCTTTGATTACCCCCCACAATGTGTACTTCGTGTGTGGGGAACATGCATACACTTGGCTACCACGAAACTGGGGGGGACGCTGTTATCTGTCGTTTCTGTTTCCCCCTGTTTATGTGGCTCCCTCCAACTATCATAAAACGCATCAGTTATACCCGATGCGGTCGTATCATGGGAACCCAGCCGCTCCAATCACAAGCACACCGATAGCAAGCTTCGCCGAGGTGACCCCGAGCCATTCCCGTAGTTCACTCTTACACAGAGCCCGTAGACAGCTCGATATGGCTGAAGTTGATCAGACAGATACTTCATTGCAGCAATTTACAGATTTCAGCAAGGGTCTAGTACCCTTTTGGGGGCCTATTTTCAATAGTAGGGAAATTAGGAGACTGTCTAGAATAGTGGAGAATGTCATTAATATCACTACTGATATTTTAACTAACCTAACGGTGGAAATTCAGGCTACTCGCCTTGTAGCGCTTCAAAATCGAATGGTTCTAGATGTTATCTTAGCTGATCGGGGTGGGGCATGCCGCGTCATCGGCAGTTCTTGCTGTGTATATATTCCTGACTCCGCCCCCTCCGTCCATCTAGCTATCCAGAAACTGCATCGCATTGCTTCCGAAATGCATGTTGACAATGGGTCTTGGACATTGTCAGGTTGGTTTTGGGGACTTCTGGCCACATGGGGATGGAAGGTAATGTTAATTTTAGGAGGAGCTGCTGCCATCATTTTCACATGCTGTGTCTTGATGCACTGTGGTCCAGCCTGCTGTTCTTACTGTGCTTCCCGTATCACCACTCTGTGTGTTCCATCCCCTATCGCCGTTAAAGCCCAAATGCTGCAGAAAGAGGTACATGGTATGATGATCATCGATGAAGAAATATTTGAGGAGTAGATGTCTGTTATCATTTAGCGCCACCACGCTAAAAGGAGGGTTTGAGGTACCAGAATCGATTCCTGATCACGTAGTATTGATAATCGATATGTTAGGATTAGCATGGTGTCACTAAACTCACACTGTAGACATGCATAATTAGTATTTACGGTATTTTCTTTCCACTTAGCTTCATGCCACGTTACGCTATATGAATACCATATTATGGCCCTCTTTAATATCGTACATGCACAGGCCTTATTCTCCTTTAGCTCTAAGGGCCCTGCTCCTGGGAAAGAAACCAACTGTTGCAGAAACTGCTGTTTCAGCTCGGTAGCCTCGGCAAGGTCGTAGTTAGCCGAGGAAGGGCCGATAAGCACATTCCAGGAGGGGTGCAGGGTGGTTTGTCTCTGAGAAGACAGAAGGGAGTCACCCGTCTGACCTTGCTGCCTGAGCGAAATCAGGAGCTCTTTGTGTGCCTTATATGGGCTTTCCTATTACTGTACTAGCTTGTACCAATTTGTATTTTTCCATGTTAGGCCATGCCAGTGCCAACGCAATTGTATATATGTGATGTGCTGACAATGTGCCAGCAGTCTTCTTGGCGGACCTTTTGGGTCAGGTCGCAAGGAGCTCCTCTGGCAGAGTTTGTGTTTGTCTAATAAACGCTTGAACCTTCTACACTGCCGACCGACTGCTTATTTGTAATGATAAGGGACTTGGTAATGTAATGATTATTGTTGGGAGGGGATCATATATTTTTCGGTACTTCAACATAGTACTGGACATTTAATACTGTTCGCAATTTGCGACCAGTATTTTTGTGATGAGTGTGCTACTTTGCGAACTGGCCTATGTACTAATACATCTGTTTTTTTTAGTTTAGAAAGCTTTATTAAAATATATAGAGAACATGGTACATAAATATAATAAGGAGAATGAAAAACAAATCCCAAGGGTAACAAAGAATACACATTTAAAAGCAAATGGTGAAAAATCTAATACGACATAAATTGCAAGAATGAAATCAATGTAAGTGGAAAACAAAATCATAGAGTACCATGCTAAAATTAGCATTTTTGTTTTTTGAGTTTGAAAGACAGAACAGGGAGGGAACAGAAGGAAGGAAGGAAGAGAAAGGGGGGGAAAGGAAGAGAGAGAGAAGAGAAAAAAAGAGAAGAAAAAAGAGTACATCTGTTAACAAAATACAGATTCCTAGTAGGTTGCAATTCTACCTACTTCATAAATATTAATGAAGTAGGTCGTAAATTGCAACCAACTAGAAATCGCAGCCATTTCATGGATGGTGACCTGCTGAGGTCAGCAGACCACCATGTCTATAAGTTGCTTTTGAATAAAGCATTTTTTTTAAAAAGGCAGCCTGTTTTCCATAAAGAAAAAAAGTATGTGTTAAAAAAAAAATGCAAACGTTACCACTATTTTTTAATAGCAGTCAGTGTCCCATGGGACTGCTGCCTACTCTCAAAAAATATTTTCGTCAACATCCAGAAATGAGAAGTGGCCCCTTTTGGACCCCTTACTATTTGTGAATGCATTACCACTACCTTTTAGGAGTCTGTCACAAAACATTAATAAATACCAATCTGATTCGGTATCTGGAAGGGACAACCAAAACATGCCCCTTCCAAACACCGACTCACAAACCAAATTGTGATTTGGTAACATGGTACCAAATCACAATTTGGCGTTGATACACAATATAAAACACTTTTGTTGTTGCAAAAGTCCAGATTCTAAAAATCTGGACAATTTGTGAATGCAAGAATACTTTATACATCTGGCTCTATATTCTTATTATAGCTGCAACAACATTATATGCTATTAAATCAAACACAAGAGTAGTTTTTGTACAGTGCACACCCTGAATACACATATTTGCAGGTATCCTCATATATGAAAATGAACAAAAAGGAGCTTCAGCGAAACAAACAATATGCCTAGGATCACACAGTCTGGTCAAGCAGAGAAGCTGGAATTGATCCCCGATTTTCCAGTTTCATAATGCAATTCAACTACTACATAGGTATCTCTTTCTGACATCAAAGGTAATGCTTAGTCTTTAAAGTTCGAATGGTAAGATTGGAGCGTAAGTGACAAGCAGAGCCCACATTTTTCTTGGGTGGAGAAAATCTTTCCCAAGTACTTAAGAGATCTTCACAGGAATCAGATTAATGAACATGTTGTTTCTCTTCGGCACAGTGGGATTTGCCAGGATCCACAGGTGCTGAGCCAAAGCCGGGGTTTGAACTCCGTCCCCCATGATACAAGGGCAGCAGCTATAGCTGTGCGGCCTTATCGCATCCCAAGAAAACTCGGCTCGTTTTGACTCAAGGTTCAAAAAGGACCTCGAGGTCTATCAGAGCCAGACATCTGACTCGAGCTTTGAGTGGCTCACCCACCTCATATAGGGAGCCACACCAATACTCTCTTTCACATCACGCAAATGATTTTGGCTACACAATGCAGTTCTTGTTGCAGTCAATGGTACTTCTTCTTGTAATCAATCATGTTCAATCAGGTAGCGTAGCAGCTAAATTATCAACATCCTCAGATGCTGTGATAAAGCAATTTTACATGCTAAAAAGCATATAACCAATTCACAAAAATAAACTTTTTCAATGAAAACTGGCAATGAGAGAGGTGATGATTTTGTGGGTCCCCCCTAACCTAGGGGAGGACCAAGCAGATGCCTTGAACACAAAGAGCATAAACAAAAAACACATCTTGTTGAACTTTGGTGGTGGTCCCATCCTCTTAGGACCACCCCAAGCACAGTTATTGGCAAAAAAACAATCCCAACCAAAGGCCCTGCAAAGCATTATGGGATGAGATTAGCAGTGGGCAGTGAATATTATAGTATCCAATATTAAAATAATTCTACAAAGAGCTGCAGTTCAACTAGTCGTTACTAGATGTCCCTCACAAGTCAAATGCAAAAGCACTGAAACCCTTTCATCAAGCATTTGCATTTGACTCGTGAGGGACATCTAGTAACCACCAGTTGAACTGCAGCTCTTTATAGAATTATTTTGATATTGGATATTATAATATTCACTGCCCACTGCTAAACTTATCCCATAATGCTTTGCAAGGTCTTTGGTTGGGATTGTTTTTTTGCCAATAACTGTGCTTGGGGTGGTCATAAGAGGATTGGACCACCACCAAATCGTTCAACACTATGTGCTTTTTGTTTTCAAGGCATCTGCATCGTTCTCTCCCTAGGTTAGGGTGGATCCCAAAATCATCAGCTCTCTCACTGCTTGCTAATTTGTCAGTTTCACTTTTGTGAAAGTACTATATGCTATTTAGCAAATAAAGATAGATACTTATTTTTTCATAATTGGCACTGTGCAAGGTGCCATTTGTAATAATTTCACAGTGCAGAAAAGTACACAGTGCCATCAGCTACACTATGCAGGGTTACTCTAGACATCTGGAAGGTGCTGTCAGTCTCAGAAGGAGTCCCAGGGAGCTTAGAGCTGATTATGATTCTCTTATTCAGTTTTTTTTGGCATGCGCATAGCTGTTTTTTGTTCTTTCTTTTCATCCAGGATGTATATTTCTGACAGAAAGCTGTATCTCTTAACAATGCTTGACATTTGTTTATGAGCACTAGGCTTTAAAGGCACAGAGTCTAATAAAACAAATTAAAAAATCTAATTGGTCAGCAGAGGGTGAAGTGAGATTTATCACTTCTCCATCTCAAGCCTGCTGTTTTTGATAGGAGTAAGGCTCTTACATTCTTGTTTATCTCAACCATACAAAGAACAGTCTCTTTGGGCATATAAGTGAGGGTGTACAGTGATGGGGGAAATGAGTGCAGATGTAAGAGGATGCGCATGAGTGCACACACCTTTTACTGTTCCCTCTGTCTCCCTTTTTACTAACTACAGGTCGCACCAGTCCCACAAGCTATTCCTGGAGAAGTATCTAGTTGAACCAGCAAGGGAGACCATTCCTGGCTGCTGAGAGCCAGTAGGCTGGTGGTTCCATATTTTATACACTCCCTGATTCCCTTGGGTGCACTACCCAAGGAGCAGTGAACTCTGTTCCTTGGGCACTCAAGGAGGGGAGTGGTTGGACTGTCTTTCCACCATCATCGCATGAAGGCAGTCCGAGCCTCAGCACCAATACGTCGAGGAAGAAAGTGGTGTACGGAGAGTGTACAGAGAGCCCCTGTAGTTCACTCACAAAGCGTGCAGAAGTGATGGTGATAAGAAAGGTTGTCTTGATTATCAAAGCAGTAGAAAACAACTATGTGTAGTTGCGAATGGCGGCACTCTGGGAATGTCAGGACTAGGTTTAGGTCCCACTACTGACGTATAGCCGACAAGTAACCTTTAACTATGGCCACTGCAAGGCCATGATGGGACAAAGCCAAAACAAACAACAATACACCATAGACTTTTACTTGCTGTATTCTACACAAGGCCCCAAGCTTTTCGCAGCACCTGGCATAAATGGGCTTAATGGAAGGGCTTTTGGCTGCCTGCAAGAATAACAGCTACTACTTCAAGCGGCAAGTTAAAAGAATTTAACTATCAGTGCTAAATCTCCGCAACTGGAGGTGTAGGATGTTATGTTAAGTTATGTTTGTTGGCATTTAGTATAGCGCAATGACTCATCCTCAGAGGGGTATCTCAGGGTTTACCAGAGTTAGGATGGAGAAACAAGTCAAAACAGCCAAGTTTTAAGAAGTTTAAAAAAACTTATAAAGTCAGCACAAGACCGGATATATATAGAATGTTGAGATTTGGGAGTTGTTGGTACAAGTTGTACCCAGCCAAAAAGCATTTTTTTTGCTGAGGATAAATGTTCAGACTCTAGATCTCTGGGCACCATACTGTGCTGGCCCAGTCTGGGGCTATTAAGATGATTAGGGCCTGGCCTATCGTGACTTTCCTTAGAACTCTGAGCAGGTAATTGCAGGAAAGCTTACAGGAGATTCGTGCCCCCAGAACAGAGGGAAGGTGTTGCCCAATGTTTGTTTTTGCAGAAAACTCCTCTACGCAGTAGCATGTGACTGTGGCAAACAGATCTAACCAGGGGTTACCCACTGATCGAAGATGCCCTGTGTCACCTCGGGATTGAGATGCCACTCATCTGCTCGGCTCATCCACTGTGGAGCTCATGTACCACAGCTAGGTGGCTGGCTCCCAAAAAGATCTCCTACTGCTCCAGGCACCAGCAGAGATTTAGCTTCTATCGGCACAGTATTCAGGACTTCACGCCACACTACTTGTAACAGTACCACATGGACAGCATGTTGTCCATTAAGAATTATATTAGCCTTTCCTTGATGGTTGGTAGGAAGGCTTTCAGAGCAAGATGGATCGCCTGAAGCTCCAAAGGTTTGATATGAAGCTAACTCTTCTATGGCGACCAGAGACCTCTGAGCTTCACCCCTCCCAGTAGTGAATTATCTGTTATAACCGTAAAGTCTGGATGGGCTAGGGTGAGTGGCCTTCTGCATGTCAGGCTGACACTAATCTGCCACGAGAAGCTGTTTTTAGCCATCTCTTGTGGGATCTGGACTGTGTCAATGAGGCAACCCTGGTGCTGGGCCCACTGAAGTAAAGTTCCCTAGCAGGGTCAGAATGTACCATCTGGCGTACAGGACGAGGAGAATGCATAGGGTAGGAGCTCAAAAAGTCTCATGACCATATTCAGCGGACCCACGATGAATCCTGAAACATTGGGATCATATTCTGGGTGTCCCAGACTTGCTGCAGTGGTGGAAAGACCTTGAACACCACTATATCTAGAGTAGCCCTTAAGAAGGGAATCCCCTGCATAAGGTTCCGGTGGGACTTCAGCCTGTTGTTGAAAAACCCCAAAGAGTTCAAGAGCCTGCATGTCATCTGGAGGTGGTCTGTAACTCACAGCGGCGAGCCTTCCTTAATAAGCCAGTCATTGAGGTATGTGAATATATGTATCCTGCCCTCTGAAGATGAACAGTGCCACTAATATCACATTCATGAACACCCAAGGGTCTGAGGTATGGCTGAAGGGCAGAGAGACAAATTGAAAGTGTTCCAACTCCACTTCAAAGTGCATGTGGCGCTGTAAAGTGCAGGATAGGTATATGAAAATACTCAGCCTTCAAGTAAAGAGACAACATCCAGTCCTCTGGATCAAGAGCAGAAAGGACCTGAGCTACAGCAAGCATTTTGAATGTGTCCTTCTTCAGAAAGGCTCTCATTGGCTGGAGGTCTAGTATAGATAGGCCTGAGTTCTCATCCTTTCTTCAGCATGAATAGCACCTCTCCGAGTTTGGCACCCGCTTGATGACACCGTTGGCCAGCAGGAGATTGACGTCTTGCATAAAGATAGAGGTGTGGCCTGCTGAAAATCCCTCTGCTGTAGGGGAATAAGCAGTAGGGACCAAATAAAAGTCAGGGAGTAAAAATCCATTGGTCTAACAGGACAGATATCTAGCCGGGAGGAAATATCATATCCTGGCCCCCACCAGCTAGTCATTGGCCAGAGACAGCAAGTAAAAGGGGCTTGGCAATAGCTGCAGAAGAGGAGGAAGAGTTTGAGGATTGATGTCCCTGCTAGAGTTAACGGCCACGTCCACCATCACACAGTCTGCCCCGAACATTTGCCGCTGCACTGGCTGGTAATGGTGATGCTGCCAGTAAGCCATAACTCTGGAATATGCCCTATATTTCTACACTGCTGACGGAATTGTCCGGCTCGTAGCAGTAACCTACAAGGATTGAGCTGTGGCATGTCTATTTATAAATCGCTTGAGCACTGATTCAGCCTTTTCTCCTAACAGCCTAGATCCATCAAATGGCATGTCCATAAGAGACACTTGGACATTCCCTGAAAACGGAGTTGGCCAGTTTCTGGCGTGCATTCTAAGCACACATTAGTGCCAAAATAATGAGATATGCAGTCAGTGGTATCCAGGCCTAAATGCAACACAAACTTTGCTGCATTCTGTTAATCTTGGATCATTTGGGACAGTGAAGTCCTGAGGCCCTCCAGGACAGATGGAAAGATCTTGCTGGTCATGTCACACATGTATCAGATGGACCACCAACTGTGCAGACAAGCTCGCCCCATCCACAACCCCAACAGACAGCGCCCCAGGAAAACCATCTGGTTCACCACTGACCTCCGAGAATCCAGACGCACCGGAAGACGTCTCGAGAAGTTATGGAGAAACATCAAAACCTCGGAACATTGGACCACCTACAAGAATGCCATGACAGAATACCACCAACAGGACCTTCAGCCAGAACAAACTTTTTGCCAACTCCAGCAACTTAAAAGAACTCTTCAGCATCATTCGAGAATTCACCAAACCCCCCAGCGAAACCATGGACATCACACCATCCCAGGACCTCTGCAACAAACTTGGCTCCTACTTCCATCTGAAAATCAAGTCCCTCTACGACAACTTCAACAAACAGACCCCAGACACCGAAACCACTCCTTCCTCCAGCAACAACAGCCAGCAAACCATCTCCGCCTGTACCCCATTCAGCACCGAAGACACCACCTCGACCATGAAAAGCATTCACTCAGGAGCCCCCATGGACCCCTGCCCGCCATACATCCTTCATTGGGCAATAGCACCCGAGCTACGGGACACCATCAATGCCATCTTCAAATCCGGCACATTCCCTGATGACTGGAAATGTGCAGAAGTCAAGCCCCTCCTCAAGAAGCATGCTGCAGACCCGGTGGACCTAAAAAAGACCAATCCATCTCTCTCCTCCCCTTCGTGGCCAAAGTCACTGAGAAGATCGCCAATGTCCACCTAATGAACTTCATCGAAGACAACTCCATCCTCGACCCTTCCCAAGCCTGGATTCGCAGCAACCACAGCACGAGCCCACCCTCTTTGCTGCCACATACGACATCTGCACTCTCCTCGACCACGGACACACCTCAGCACTCATCCTAAAAGATCTCTCATCAGCCTTCAACACCGTCTCCCACCACACCCTCACCTACAGACTCAACAACGTCGGCATACGAGGAACCGCCCTCGACTGGATCTGCTCCGTTCTCACCGGTAGATCCCAAAGAATCATCCTTCTGCCCTTCCTCTCCGAACCTACAGAGATCAACTGCGGAATACCCCAAGGATCATCGCTCAGCCCCACGCTCTTTAACATCTACATGGCCCCACTCGCCGCCATTGTCAGACAACATAGACTCAGCATAGTATCCTACGCCGACGACACCCAGCTCATCCTCTCCCTCACAAAGGATCCCCACACCACCAGACTCAGCTTCCAGTAAGGAATGAAAGACGTTGCATCCTGGATGAGAAGCAGCTACCTGAATCTAAACTGGGAGAAGACAGATGTCCTCATCCTCGGACCCCCCCATCAGCATGGGACAACACCTCGTGGCCCGCCGCCCTCGGCAACCCCCAAACTCCCACGGACCACGCCCAGAACCTCGGCCTCATACTTGAATCCTCCCTCACCATGACCCCACAGATCAACGTTGTCACCTCCACCTGCTTCAACACCCTCTGCATCCTTCGCAAGAACTTCAAATGGATCCACCCGAATCCAGAAAGATTATCGCCCACGCACTCATAACAAGCAGACTGGACTAAGGAAACACCCTCTATGCCGGAATCAACAAATCCCTGTTCCGCAAACTCCAGACCATTCAGAACACCGCGGCCAGACTAAAAACATAAACATATCACCTAAGACCTGCAAGACCTCCACTGGCTCCCCGTCGAGGAGAGAGTAACCTTCAAGCTACTCACTCACACCTACATATTCCTTCACAACACCAGACCCCAATACCTCAACGAAAGAGTCTCCTTCCACATACCTAAAAGAAACCTCCTCTTTGCCGCCCTCGCCCTCGCTGAAACCCTGCACATCTGCAGAGCCGGACCGGGTGGAAGAGCCTTCTCCTACATCGCGGCAAAGACCTGGAACGAGCTCCCAATCAACATCAGATGCTTCCCCACTCTGCACACCTTTAGGAAGAGCCTCAAGACCTGGCTCTTTGGCTGACTCGGAGCTGAATATGTCAATAAATTAGCTTTAGTTTACAGAGTAGGCAATTGCAAGTCTAGCACTTCTGCTGTTCTTCGCACCACTAAAGCAAAAGTGGCACTTTCTTCCATTGGTGGATCAGGTGATGCGTTCAGTTCTGACTCTGGTGAAATATTTAGTCCACTGGCATTTTGCAGATCTGAGTGCAGCCCTTCATGAGTGTAATGAGGGGGAAACAGATTGTCCACCTTCTTGTCATCATCAGTGTCATGGGGGACTTAAAGTATGACCTGGATCACATTGCAGTCAGAGCCGAAGAGGGTCTCTAGCACCTGCTACTACTGGAGCCGAGGGAGAACTCGAGTCTGCAGGTATGGCTGGTTGTGCCTTCATTATTTCATTGGATCTGGACCCGACAGAGTCAGTATCAGCGCAATCATGGATGAAACAGGTGTGGACCCGGGGGCTGGAGAAGACATCTAGACCGGATTCAGTATGAGAGCAGGGCTCTATAGGACAGTTAGTATTGGGGGAAAGCTTGTCCTCTGAAGTCGAACTAGAGTCCACTATGGCTCAGTGGGGCCTAAAGGTTAGGTGGGGTGAGTGAGTAGATTCTGGAAACTATGTAGCATGGTTTTCTTGAAGGCTGCAATTTGCTGCAGGGTTGACAATGGCCAATGAAAGATGGGACCCACTGGGGCATATTTGGAACCAGCTCAGTCAAAAGGTGGTAGATCCTTTAAGAGTCACCCTTGCGACTTAAACATTTAAAGGATTTACTTAATTATTCTAAAGCAAAAATTTAAAATATTAATTTTTTTTTTTTTAAAAAGAGCTTTTAACACTTGAAAAAATATTCAAAATAGTTTATGTACAAAACAACATTCTATGGGATGTTATTTTAAGTCCCTGCCTTTCTGAGGAAATGTGTTGCAGTACCTGTGAGTGGCCACATGTGGTGCTGGAACTACTCCTATGCTGGTGAACATTTACTAATGTATTGGGTCCTTTCTGGCTGTACTAACTTCAGAAGTGCGCTTTGTGAATTGCAATAGGATTATTCTTTTGTGGGTGGGTGTTGGTATCGCATGCCCACCCCAAACCCCTTCCTAAGCCACTCTTTACCACCCTGATCCATTCCCATTCAGTAGTAAGTAATCCCCATTATCCAGCCAGGCTCCTTCTTCCTCGCACATTTACTATTAAAAAATATACCTATGTGTGCGGAGACCCCCGCTACGGGGGCAGAGAACTTTGCATTGAAGAGACAGACGAGCCTTTCCAGGCAGGGAACACATCTTTGCTCCTGCCCAAATGGAAGCAGAGAAATATGCTGCTTCTGCCCGGGCAGAGGCAAAGTAAAGGAGCCGGCTCCCACCATCACCAAAATGTGTGCTGGCTGTGGAGCCGGCTTGTGGTACCCCCGCGGCCCTCAATGAGTTTACCAGTTGTGGGTGCCCCTGGTGGGCACCCACTTTAAAAAACAAAATGCTGTAACCCACCAGCGCCCGGTATAAGTGTTGGCTGGGCAGCCGGAAGGGGGTGTGGAGAACTTGGGTTCCTCCTACAGCCCCAAACTTTTTTTTAATATAAACTTTGGGTGTCCAGGGCGGGACCAGGTCACCTGAAAAAAGAAAAAAATATTTAAAAGAGTAATAGTTGAACAGTAGGATCCACTCATTTATTATTCAGTGCTGCTGCAAGGAAAGCCTGTATCGCCCTGCCAGTGCTTTTTTAAATTATATTTTGTAATGTTGTGGAGTGCTGCAGGGGGCCAGCAGCCCCCTAGCAAAATTAACAAAAACACAGTAAGTCTTCTGGGTCATTGAATCCATGACCCAGGAGAGCTTGCCATCTTTTTTTAAAGCACTCTGAGCTGGAGCTGTGTGCTTTTCAGCTGGATTGCAAATATCCCTTTTGGTTAGTACTATGGCTGCACTTTATGGCCTGAAAAATGTTAGGAGACTCAGGCATATTTCCTGTTTTTTAAGTGGTTTAATGAAATTATTTTGAGACAATCACTAATATTAAACATTGCAGTGTGTGAATTTATGAAATATACATTTGATTTTGGTTATCAGTGAATTTTTGATGAAGCCAATACGTCTCCTTTATATATGTTTATGTGATAACCCCTTGAAATAGCCAAAAGGCCCAGTCCCTTTTATACTGTTACATGATATAGTCAGCCATGGGGGGGCGACTGCAGGGGGGAGCTGCACTCAACCCCACGCAGGCGCCCAACAAATAGCCAATAGCTGTGTGCGGCAGAGGTTTGGGCACCTGCAGGGAGTTGTGTTCAGGCCTGACCACAGACCACGCCCTGTGCCCAAACCCACGCTGCACATGGTGATGGACATATTACTTTACGCTTAAAGAAATAGAAATTCACTGAAAAAAACAAAGGTTAAAGTCATGTTGTAGTTAGGAATAGCTATCTCAAGTAACTATAATATGTGCCTTAAAGTAATTATAACTTGCTCCCCTCCTGCCATACTACATCACTCATGACATGTTATATGCCATCATTGATAATATCACGAAAAGATCTGATATTAAATCATTGATGACTACACAGCATGGTTAAATAACTATAACCATTTCAGTGGTTTTGTTTGTTTAAAATGTTATGTTTTGACTGAAAGTTGCACCTAACTAGAACTATAATTAGCTCAGCCAGTGGCATATGTGCAGTTCGGCTATACATAGCGGAGTGGGAGGAGAGCCTGGCTGCAGTAACCGCCCCGCAGTGGATCCGCCGCAGCACATGGCCAAAGGACATGACGAGCTTGTGTTGACTGCATAGGGCTGGGTGAACCACCTGGCCACAGGCCATGCCCTGTTGGCGTTGGATACTTGTGGAAAGGTGGGTACACAACAAAAGTGAGATTCTCCTGTATGCCATTTTGTTGTAATAGGCGCTGTTAAAGTTAAAACCATTTCTAACGAGCAGGCTGATGTAAACATGTTAATATAGGCACTAAACCAAAGGGTTAAAAACGTGGGAGGAGAAGTTGCATTTTGGTAATTTAATGGGACTAAAAATAGTGTAAGGAGAGTGAGACGGCTGCAAAAGTACAGCATCATTTCCACATCTGTTTACTCAGGCATTCCATCTTCTTAGTCACTTAGCAGCTCCACAATATTTAAAAAGTAACATTTTGGTAGATATATTCAAATAAAAAACCAAAGATGAGGTCATAAGCAGTGCATGAGGGACGCAAGCTAGGTTAATTTTGTTTCTTGAATGTTAAATTTACCTTATTTCAGCACCTAATTACAACATAACTTCAACCTTTGTTTTTGCAGTAAATTTCTATTTTTTTGTAGTGCAAGCTAAGATACTATATAACTATAATGGAATTGTATCCTCCACTCTGACTGGGAGTATAAATTATAAGGAAAATATAACTATAATGGAATTGTATCCTCCACTCTGACTGGGGAGTATAAAGTATAAGGAAAAGTTAAAATAAAAGCATTTAACTGAAGAGATTGTGAAAATACCCTTATGATACATATCAATATAAATTCATTTTAAATATGGTATAAAAGAAAAAATGTTATAACGCTACTAACTTAATTTTGTAGTAAATCTTCAATTGATTGAAATATATAAAAGTATTTACAAATATATTTCTGAAGTTTAAATTGAAAAATATATTCCAAGCTAAAGAAATATATTTTTTATAATGCATTAATAACTACTAAAAGCGTTGTACTGAAATATTTTAAGTAATGTAATATTTTAATAAAATTGTTAATTAATTTGTAAATTTAAAAAATGTGTTAAAATATGTTAAGACTAAATAATAAATGTGTTATTTTGAGATATTTCTATAACATTCAATTATATTTATTCATATTTTTAACTATTTTAACTATTTAATTTAAAATTATTTCCAATGGGGTTTTATTTTAAGTCTGTACCTCCATTATTTTCTGTGTGTCTATTGGGCCCTCGCACCAAGGCTGGGATTTTTTTAACTTCATTTAACATTTCAAACTTCCAATGAGCAATCAAGTGCATCTCACCATACATTGTCCTTGGCCGCTCTAATATTTTGGACCTACAGTACAAAACACCAGGGTGTATCCCTCCCGAAGGCAATTCAGATGAACACAATAAACTATTAGCACTTTGTCCAGGATCAGCCCTTCTCTGCCTCAAACCCACAATCTTATTTAGTGTGAAACAACTATGAATAAATTGGGGATCTCTTTCACTGTGTCAACCAGAGGTCATTATGCACTTAGATGTATTTTTCGTAAAAAGTATGGAACAGAACCATAAATGTTTGTTCATGCTGGGCCAGAATTTACCCTCTTTGTTTCTATGCCCAGTAAAAGGACCGGGCACAGAAGTGGAAGCAGAAACATAGGGCACAAGGCATGTTGCCCCTCTTCCACGGCGCTGGGTGTGGCGTTTTATTCACATGCTGCTGCAGCTCCCATTGCCACTGCCAGAGCTTCAAATTACAGTACCAACACAACAACTAACCGTTGCACTCCTACAAGTGTGATGATTCAGACTATTCCAGGCACTCAAAACCTATTAAAAAAATGGAATGGGCGGCAAGAATTAGTCAAACTCTTTATTTGGTCAACATTGGCCATAAAAGCACATTTGCACACACCAAGAATAAAATGCTAAAAATGTATACAATACTTGATGAAAGAGCAAAACCAATAATTCATATACAAATGTCCATGCACGAGTGACAAAACCCTAATATATATTATCTTTAATAAAAATGTACTAACTACTAAATGTCAAAGCTACTGCGCCTTCATAGACCTGGTTAAAGAGCATTCTATACGCTACTAGCAAATAATTAAAAACACTAAAGTATGGCAATCCTAGAGACAACTCAATGCATGATCAAATTTTTTCCTTTACCATAAGGCTCATGTTAAAAAACTCGCAACCCCAAAGCATATCAAGGGTGATGACAACATATGCAAATATATAAGAGCTGGCCTCACTTGTGTAAAATTACAGTGTTTTAAAAGTGGTAGAATGTATCTTGACCAAAGATCATTATAAAATCCGCAGAAAAACATTTTTAATGTATATTGAATTAATAAACAACTGTTGTTGTGATAATCTATCAATTAAACAGACAGCGCCACCATGTAGTAGACTATGATAGGTGCCAGTGCTGACAAGTATGTGCTGGTGCCCGCACCGGAAACCACCGGCTCAAATTAATCCCTGGTCCTATCCAGATGTCCTCCCTTCTTATGACCCCCGCACAGTGACTAGTGTGGGTTCCGATTACATGCACCGCCTCTTGAGAGCAGGTGATATACTTAAGGGAAAACTTAATGAATTGTGGAAATCCAGCAGAAAGGGGCTTTGAACCCACGGGTCTGACAGATTATTCCATATCCTGGGGCTTTATGAGTGGACACACTGGCTAGAATTGGTTTCTCCGGCCCCGGCATCTCCACCCCATAATCTCAGCCATCTCAGACTGAGGGTCCTTGATTCTTCCTGGAGAAAGACTTCCTCTCAAATTACGCTCTCAACCTAACCTATTTTTATATTAAGCAAACATCTGAAAACCCATCTTTTCAAATAGTAACCCATTTTTATTCCTCAATGATTAGGGTGACCAGATGTCCCGGATATCCCCGGACAGTCCTGGTTTTCATAGGACTGTCCTGGTGTCTCAACGCTTTTCATAATATTAAATACATGCCCCAGTTTTTTGGGCAAATGTCAAGTTATCATGCAAAGAACAATTGAAAGGTATACTCTTGTTAAACACCCAAATATAGCAATAAGCAACAGAAAGGTGACCAGTTGCCCTTAGCAAAGAGCCTTCCGCTGTATGGATACATGTGTTGCTGTGTTTTTTTAGTAACTTTTGAATCATTTGAGCTAAAATCTGCGGAATATGCGGCAGATGATGGATTATGTGGCAAATGCAGCAAATGTTTAATTATATGGAAATTGCAGCAGCTGGACAATTGAATAATTCCAGTGGTCCTGGTCTCAAGTAACATTTCCTGTACATTAGCTTACACACTTATACAAGCCATTATGTCTGTATAATATCTATGTGATATAATGCACTCCAACACTCTACTCTACCCTACATACTTGGAATGAGAAGGAATGTAAAACAATTAACAACACAAGAAAGCGGTTCTTTGTAGAGATGAGTGGCACAATTGGAGAGTGGTACTGATGGAACGCTGGAGGAAGTCTTGGCGGGGGGGGGGGGGGTACAACTAAGATTCTCACACCATCTGGCACCAGCAATAAAGCCAAACCTATCAGGGCCGTAGCTATCTTTCCTGCAGATCGTGCAGTGCCCCAGACACTGAGGAAAAATCATTTCAGCTGATTGTGGGATGGGCTGGTAGGAAGGCATTGTCTATGAACGTAGGGATTAAGGGGCATATTATCAAGAACAGGCGATAAAATTATCGCCGCTTTATCGGCAGGAAATTGCCGCTAAAGCGGCGATAATGGGCTTGATAATAGGCCCTTGTGAATTCCCATAGCAGCCCAGGTTCTGGTGTTAACCTGGGCTGCTATGGGAATTCACAAGGGCCTATTATCAAGCCCATTATCGCCGCTTTAGCGGCAGTTTCCTGCCGATAAAGCGGCGATCATTTTATCACCTGTTCTTGATAATATGCCCCTTAATTTTATTGTGATCTATGTTTCTGGAAAGATTTTATTTCAACATTCCCAGTTAATGGAGAATAAAGAGCATAAGGAGAAAAGCCTACATAACATGACTGATGTGCTCAAATCCCAGAATCTTCTAATGCCACATTGTAACCTGACAGACAAACAGTGCTCGAAGTGGGCGGGATCGGCAGGGCACTGCGTGCCCCCTCTTCTTTAATTAAAGTGAAATCCGTCCCCCTACTTTTTATTCTTAAGAATGTGTCCCAGGACTGCAGGCTCGGCGCTCGTGGACGTTCGAGGGTTAGCAGAGAAGGAAAAGGACTTTCTGTCTTTTCCCTCTTGACAAGAGAAGACAAGGGCACTTCTCCTGCTCTGCTGCTGGCAGATGCCCCATCTCTTTCTTCCTCTTAATCCCACTCTCTATGGGCTTGCTCCCCCTCACTTGCTGATAACCATGACTTTTAGAAACCCTTCTTACCCTCTTTTTCCTTTCCTTTTGTTTATTTGTTCCTCTGTGAAATGGATCCAAAAATAGAAAACACTTGAAATGTCGTTCTATTATAAAGTGCAGCCTCGGGAGGAAGAGAAATAAAAGGTTTAATATATGAAAAAAATAAAAATAAAGCAAGACAGAGTGGCTGCAAAGTGGCCAGAACAGCATTGTTTACCCTGGTGGGGAAGTACACCATTCTTGGAGGTAATGCAATACCTGGTGGTTGGGTGGATTGGAAAAAAAAATGTGTGCTGTGCCTCCGTGTTCACGGAAGTGGTCTTTTTAAACCATACAGCTTACATTTTGTAACGATATAAGGAATGGACATTGAAACTGGTCCCTTCTGGGTCCTGTAGCCATGTCCTTAACTTTTCGGGCAAAAGCACTCACTGATTTCTGAATAAGTGTAAAGGCTTTAAGGTAACCATGTTGTTTGTTGTTACTGCTTACATTTCACATACTTTACCTAATTTTGCATTTTCTGTATTTGCTTTTTCCAGGATGTTTTTACTTTTTTTTTTTCAGGCAGCATATTACTCTTGTCTAGTGCATAATTTGAATTGAGTCACATACAGGTTTTTATAGCGAGCACAATTAGGTTGTAGCTGTGCTGAAGGCAGTGTGAGTTTATCTCAGTGGAGCAGTAATGTGTTCAGTGTGGGAGAGGATGTGGCACTATGGCCAGAGCTGCCGAATTTGGGAACTGGGGAACCAGGTTCAGCCTTCATGACAAGTCCATCAGACCACTCTCCTGAGACAGCACATCCCCATGCTAGATCTTAGAAGGGCCTTGCTAGGCCTTAGAATAGCCGGTGTCTTAGCACCAGCAGGTGGATCCTAGCCCCTAGCGGTGGCAAGTGTGGGTTAACCTTGAAGGCTTGTCCACCACAATCCATACTAAAGTTAATCACCAGTCTTGGGGGGAAGGCCTACGAAGCAGCACAACCCAGAGTGGCAGTGACTCTGTCACTGAGGTCACAGGACCATTGAGGCCAGTCCGCCCAACCCTTTGGCACCTCCATTGGCCTTGATTCAGCAGTAGTAGCGTAACTCACCAGGGATCGGCAATGCAGCATTTGCACACACACCAAACTAAGGGGGTCATTAGGATGGCGGGCGGACTTAGTCCACCTGCCATCCTATCGGTTATTGGGACCGCCCGCCATAAGGGCGGGTGTCCCGTGGGGGGTATTGCGCCTGCCACTGTGGCGGGCGCAGCCTGCATTTTTAGCATTGTGGCGGGCGGTGCTCTCAGCACCGCCCGACACAATGCTAAAAATGCACGTATGCATTTGCATAAACAAAGCGGCAGGGCCCGCGCGGTGCCTGCCGCTTTGTTTATGCAATTGCAGGTACCCCCCGTGTGCACCCCACTCCTCTCCTTCACTCTGGGGGCCCGCAGGGGGCCCCCAAAGTGAAGACCGCATGCCTTTCCGTGGCAGCATCGCCGCCACGGAAAGGCATCTAAACAATCCCATGCTAATTTGGCTGGCAGTGTCGATTAGACACCGCCACCATATTAGACCTTTTCCGCCCGGGTCGCAAGGTGACTGGGGCGGAAAAGCGGCGGACGGTTTTTCCGTCCGCCGCGGTCCCCTCGCCATACTAATATGGAGGGGGGGTTATTTAGGGGACTACCGCCAGCCTGGCGGGGGCAATCCGCCCTCCATCCTAATGGGCCCCTAAGTTTGCAAAATTCAAGGTCTCTCTGCTTCATGCACAAGCACTTTTACATGTTCTACCTGCTTTGGGGCCATTGGAATTATGCAGCAATGGAGGACAAAATTATGCCGCAGTGTTGACTAAATTATGCAGCAAGAAAAAGGCTGAAGCGTAATGCGGTATATTTTCAGATATTTTATTATTTTGACATTTTTACACATACTGTCTCTGCAAAGATTTTGCTTTATTAGTACCAGTTTAACATAGAAATGCAGCAGTGAGAAAAGTGCAAAGGGCCGTAGACTTCGCAGCAATACAAGTTACATTTTTTTGCAACTTTTGATCCATTTGAGCTGCAAACAATGTATTAGTTACAATCGTCAGATTATGCAGCAGATGATGTATTGTGTGGCAAATATGGCAGAACCATAATTATGTGGAAAACATTTGCAAATCAGGATATTTTGCCATTCATGTTTGAACTGCTCTTGTGGAAAAAGGGAGAAGTGCTGCTGACAGAAACTCCATGGCTCAGAGACAAATGGCTTGTGACTCCACTTTTAAGGGTATTTGGGACATTCTGTGATTGGGAACATATCCCACTTTGTGAATGTATTTTAATGTCAATAACTCATATTAAACCTTAAATAAACATGTGTATCCATTGGTTGAATTAAATGACACAGTGAGCTGTAACTGGTCAGTGAAATGCCAAACAAATACCAAAAATTGCGATGTTTTGCTCTTTCAGGCCACACCTCTGACTCCGCCCACTGACCCAATCCTCAGGTTATTCCAGCCCTCTGATTCTCCGCCTACATTTCCCCTACTTTTTTTTCCCACTTCGACCACTGCAGACAAATGCTTCGGGCCGGAACTTTGGATGGATTTCTCCATCATTCTTTGAAAAAAATCCTTTTGTTAACAGTGATTTTCTGCCTGTATGTATGTATATACCGTTTCAGTAGCGCAACCCTAGCCAAAAGGCAGAGATGCAGTGTACAAGGTCCAAGACAACATTTAAGTTTGGACACCTGTGCCAAATCGGTGAGGGATATATTTACTAACATTTCATGCAACAGCGCAGTGAGTGAAGTTACTGTGCTGTGTCAGGTCGCGTGAAAGAGTAATGAAGCACCATATTTTCAAAGATATGGTGCATTGGAATTAAGATTGAAAGGTCTGACATGCAAGTTACAAAGTGAACCTTCACATAATTTCTCTGTTCACTCCCTATTCAACCTCTTCATCCCTTGGTTCCATTTTCTCTATCTGTTCCCTCCTCTCCCCTACCTAGCCATTCGTCTCTGCCTCTCCGCCCCCACATGCTTTCTCTTGGTTCCCGCTACCTCGCCTTTTATGTGCCCCCACTACCTTTTTTCCTCTTTTCAACCTTCTCTCTGTCACCCTCACCATCTTTCTGCATCTATTTTTCTGCACTTCTCTGTTCCATATTCTTCTGTTGTCGTCTTTTTTCTTTTCACAGTCTTTTCTTTCTCTCAGCTGACAGGCCCTCACTTGCTTTACTCTTCTCTCACTGTTCACTCTAACTCGTCCAACAACCTGTCTCTCCCTTTCAGCATATCCTTTCTCACCATCATTTCCCTCTGTTTTTCACACTCTCTAACGGAGCTACTGTCTGTGAACTCTAATTCTATGTTCAGGAACAGAGTGATGCTTCTGGCACTATTATTCATGGTACAAGCCACGGCCGGTGGTAGGTGTAACCGCAGGGCGGTGACATAGGGAGGGGGAGGGGCAGGGTGGGGGTTGTAATGAATGGATTACGGACTTTAACAGGTAAGTAAACATATAAATTAATAAAAACGAATTTCGTTGAGCTCACTGCATCACCAAATGCGATGCAGTGCGCACAATGAAATTCGTTTTATTTATTTATATGTTTACTTACCTGTTAAAGTCCGTAATCCATACATTACAACCCCCCACCCTGCCCCTCCCTCTCCCGACGTCACCGCCCTGCAGTTACACCTACCACCGACCGTGGCTGCATGGTACGGGGTAGATTTGTGAAATCTGCTTCTTATGTCAGCTGTCAAGTTCTGGTTGGAGTGTATATGTTTACTAGTTTTTTCATCTTTCAATCTGTCCAGCTGTTTGTGAATGTGTGCTCAACACTCCAATGTGTAATACAAACTAAAGAACATTAAACTATTTTGGCTTGTACTTCTATCAGCTATTTTATAAACGTGCAACGTCCTCAGATGTGTCCCTAAAAAGGACCTTCTGTCCTGAATTTTTGTCCTGAATTTTGACCCTTTGACCTGAATTTTTACTGGCACTGTCCAAAATGTTGCCCTTTTGCCAGTTGGACCTCCCACACCCACGCCCTGCTAATCCCCGCTTGCACTAATTTACTTCTGCAAAGCCCTTTGAGGTCTCACTAACAGGTTGCAGGTAGCACCTCTCATACAATAAACACATACATTGGGCAGAGTGTCCTTGAGGGATTAGGGGGTACTTCATATGCTACCTTAACCCTGTGTGATGTGCGAAATAGTCCACGTAGGCAGAAACTGCCTGTTGTGGTGAAATAAAGAGAGCCTGTGGCCTTCAAGGCACATGACGAATTGTGATGCATTTTTGTCAGCATGGCAGATGTTTCTTGGTGGATGTCCCATGTGTCTGGCCATCTTGTGTCACAAGGTGGGGTAGTGCGATAGTTGTCACGCTTAGAATCAGAATTTAACAAATGTGATAATTATCACAGGTTCCTGATTCAGCGCTGCCAAATGGGGTGTATTTTAGTGGTTAGCACACCAAGAGCCACAAGCCCCGGTACTTTCCTGACATTTCTCCCCACCTCTAAGCTTTAGCAGGTATGGCCTGCTGAAATGTAACTCCAGGGTCTGCAAACTCCGACAATCTTATAATTGCAGCCTCTGCACAAACAGGTGTAGGCGGGGGGCGCATTGTACTGGGACACCTGCAATGAGGATCTAACTGCCCAGTGCTACTGCAGACAGCAGACCTGTACGTTTGGTTGGAGAGGCGTATGGCATACATGGAAAGGCGGCGTGGTGCATAATATCAAGACATGTGGTCTGGTCATACCCCAGTGACGTACACTGCACTTCATGCACGTTTGTTACACCTGTAATGTGTGAGTTCTCACAAGGAGGGTGTACTATACTTTTCTTACCACTGTGGTTCACTAGTGCAACACTGCAACCATTCCTGTCCTTTAAACGGATGGTTTCTCATGATGACATCATATCCTGGAGCTAATGCCCTGTGCACGATGAGTGCCCAACCTCTCTCCAGGTTCGAGGTATTAATGGCCAGTCTAATTTCAAGTCATGTTTAGGTCATTTCTGTAACGTTACTTTTTTTTGCAGCTTGTGCATTGAAGAGCGTGTATTTTTGATCTAATGCTCCTAATGGGAATCTGTCCTGCTCTTGCCAAGTGGGGTTGCCTAATGAATAAGGGTTGTTCATGCCGTTACAATTGCAATGGCCTTTGAAATAGCAGGCTCATTTGTCTAGTTGAAGTCCAGTGGGATGCTGCAATGGGGTGTCTGATTACACATCACTTGGTGTTGGGGAAGGCAGGTGGTGGGCTTGATTTTCATCGGTGTTTGCCAACACACAGTTAGATGCTACTCATGAAACAAGAAGAGGTGCAGAGCTCTCTATCGCCTTCCTGGTTGGAGATCCATGCAAAAAGTCTATAGTACAAGGTTAAAAGGTCTTCCTGTTGTGTTTGTACAATATCAAGAGTTAATTTTGTTCTGTGATGCGCATGGGCACCACTAGCATCATGGATCCAATCTTCCTTGACCTTGGTCACCAATCGTCAAACGCGCATGCCCGCATGTCTACCTTCAGGGGGGTCCGAGTAGTCCCACAGAGCAGAAACAAGTCAGAAGCAGAGAGGGTGCATCTGTGCTACCCCAGGAAGTTGTGCACCACAACACAGTCTTGGAGATCATCCCGCGGCTCATGCATTGCGCAGACGTCAGCTGAGCCACAACAAATCTGCAATCCAAAACAGGGGTGAAGAGCACCCCACAGTGTAGCACTGATCAGAAGTATGTAAAGGGGAAGTCACTGGAACCAAGAGGGCGCAGTCGCGTATGTGTCCAGCACACCTTGAGAGGACCACAGCCGGTTCTAATGTCCATTTGCTAGATCTTAACTTTTAAAACCTCAGAACTTTGTAACTGCAGAACGAGGGTTGATATTTACACAGCTGCGGGGTGATGAAAGGACAAGAACCACAAGTCACAGTCGAATATTTTCTGTGCAAAGAGTGCCCATAGCTCCTGGTGGGGGTTGGGGAATCAAAGTCATATATGGGTCGGATTTTTCAGGGCTTGTAACTCCACTGATGGAGTGTGTCATGGGCTAAGCCATTCAGTTGCGTTCAGGCATGTCAGTCTATCTCATGTATACCATCCAAAAGACTCACGTAAACGTCAGTGCCCTGGGAATGCAGCTAGGCGGCACCCTCAAAGGGTCAGGGATGAAGGGGGCTCACCACAAGTACTTTTAGGCACTGAACCTTCCGCATCACACGACATCCCTTCAAGCAGGACCCTGAAACTCTCTACGGAACTTTTAGGACAGGGAAACAGAGAGTGAAGGGGCAGGCTGTCGAGCTATCAAAAGAACTGGGCAGCCTTATTCACAGAGAGCAATGAGAGGTCCACACAACTCTACAAACCTGTGCCTCATAATATTGCGGACATGGCTGGAGTGGGGGGTGGGTACTTTCTTAACTTGCACAACGGCTCATGGTCATAGCAGGCAACTAGTCCAATGCATTGCGCCATACCTTCTTCCAGCCCTGGTTTTTTAGTCAAAACGATTCTGAATCATGGGACTTGTGTTTTTTTGTTATTTTCTTTTTTTTTTAATATGGAACAGGTTAAGATATCCAAGCAAGCAAAATGGCTATGGGGTAAAATGTCACGTCTAGCTAAAGGTGTCTCTAATTACATATGCCCACTTGGCAGCTTTGTATGTGAACCTTGCTCTGCCACTTGCAATACAACCTGCCTCTCAGTCATGGAGCCGAGTCACATAATTCGGGGGGCAGCAGAAATTACACACTGAACCTTTTGACACCTGACGACATCAAAACAGCCTACTATTGGATATTTAGGGGCTAGCTTAAGGGAAAGGAGAGAAATTCCAGAGGGTAAAAGAGGTCTTGGAGACCTGCTTGTGTTCTGCTTTCTGTCCCTGCCTCTGCCTTCATGACCCCAAGACAAGAGGTAACAGTGGAAGTGTTGTGGGTACCAAAGGACAAGCTGTGGGTAGCAATTGCTGCCCTTGGGTATTCTTAATTGGCATCAGTGCTCCGAGCTCCAACAAACCTCATCAAAACCTCCCTCAATGGACCTCTACTACTTCGTTTTTTGTTTGAAATCCTCTTTCTTTTTCCATCTTTAATTGACCATCAGCCATTTTGAGTGCATGCCTTTAAGCATATTAACACCATTTTAGTTACCATAGAACTATATGTCACCTTCTTTAAGGAGATCTAAAAGTCCCTACTTCCTGTGGCCAAGGGAGGCCAGTCTGCACTAGACCAGTGGCACCTATGATCAAGGGTGTACACATAGGATTTGCAAACAATATATGGTTCTAACATGAATGCATTCTGTGCAGAAGGATTGGCTGCAAGGATGTGTCTTGGGCAGTTATGCTCACACAAAGACCACTGAGCTTAGGCTAAGCTCATCAAAACCCACCCTATGGTCCAATATGTACTGGTCTAAGTCTGGGTTGTAGTTTGCAGCCAGTTGTTGGGCTTCTTCACTTGCATGCTCAGACACACATAAATGTATCATGGGCTTGTGTAATAATGCATCTATTAACTATCACTAACGTATCCAGGTTTCAAAGGACAGCAGACAGAATATTACCTAAAGGTTCTTGCTTTATCGACTTGAGAAGTGTGAAAAGGTCTTGTTGATCCAGTCATGCTTCGAACCTTTGGCCCACAGGTTGCTCACAATCCTATGCAGCAGGTACATTAACACACTGAAATATCTTCACTAAGTCCAAATAGTTACTGGCAACACAGTCCCAGCATCCTTATTTCCGACCACCCCCAGAGCTTCCCAAAGTTTAAGTTCGCCCCACCGTGGAGTAAATCCAAACACCTAATTGCCTCCAGTTTACTCTCTGCCTTTGCCCAGAGAAATACAATTTAAAAAAAGGTGCCAGCTAGAACGTGCTGTTCGTGTCTCCTTGCAATGTAACAAAGGCTCTGTCTCGGCCTGGCACTGAGCAAAAGCCTGCTGGGTTATTAATTCTGATTTCCATGCAAATCTAAATAGGTGTTATTCCAATTTTCAACCAGCTGCGTTTACCCTTCTCACCCCTTAAGAAGGTGGTGCAGAGAATGTGACTGAATTCAGAAAATGGGCTCCAAAATAGAGGGATTGTACACCAGCGCTTCCTAACCTTTTTGGCTTCTGTGGATCTCTATTGAATCACTACAGGAAGCCGAGGACACTTGCCTAAGCAATTCTATCATTTGAACCTCAAAAAACTGAACTATAGAAAGAAGTATACATCCAAAAGTACAAACATTCTGATATATCTTACTTACTTCACAAATACATAAAAATCTACATTTTATTTTAACGGAAAGGTTGGAGCTTTTTAAATGTTGGTTTTATTTCAAAAGAGGAAGTGATATACTAGACTCTAGCATATCACTTAGTCTTTTTTGCTCCTAAAGGGAGCTGTCATTTGGTCATAAGAAATGGGCTTCGTTTGACGCCACTAAACATCAAAGCTAGAATATGTTTGCGGTACTTGCGCTGCTCCCCAAAATCAAGCCAAGGACACCAACTTTATTTTTACCCTCCATTTTCAAATTCTTCCCAATTTATAGAGCTTTTTAAAACGTTCAAGCTTCAATTTTGCTTTTTCTGTACGTTTACTTTCATAATCTGCTAATATTATTATTATTTTTTTTAAGTAGCGGTCCCCCTGAGTAGGTGCTGTGGAGCCAAGAATAAGAATCACTAGTGGAGAGATGACAATCAAAGAGTAAGAAATCACCTTTGGGAATACTATCAAATTTGTGGAGAGTGCCTTTTCTTAAACACCAGCAAACAAATACTACTAAGCAGGCCATGGCATAGCCGGCATACTAACTATGGCTGTATAATTCTGCCCAGGAGTACTATGCCACGTGGACGGGTGGAAGTTGGTCCGAAGTGAAAAGAGGGTAATTTTACAGTCGGCTAGCGCCTATGAAAGAACAGTTGGGGAGTACACGGTGCATGTCAGCCGACATGTAACGGACTCGCCCATATGGCCTATTGTGACCCAGCAGTCAATAGCATCATGAAGTGCATGCCGTGTCCACAATATCATCCTTTTTTAAGGTGACTGTTCAATTTAGGCACATTCTATGTCTGCATCACTTCCAGTTTTGCTTAAGCTACTTTGTACTCACTCATCTTGATCATGTACTAGCAAAGGCCTAATCACCCCTTCATCAGTGTAAAATCACAGTGTGATCCCAAAATTATGTGGATTAAATGTTGCATACCCTAAATGGAATATTCCATACCTCCCCCAGCACAAGAGCTTAACATGTCTGCAATTCGAAACATTTACCGGAGAACTTCGATCCCCTGCATTTATTTTATTTAAACCATGTTTCTCTATTTACAGTCAACAGATCACTGCATTGGTATAACCGGAATTTAAAATTCAAATTTCGTCGCCGTCGCAATTCATTCTGAATAGGATTAAATGGTTCCTATCACATTTTTCCAAAGCGACACTATTTGATATGTCACTTTTCACTGACTCCGGCTTTGCAACTGAATATCATTTGCAAAACTCTTACCACCTAATAAATAAATATACTTAGCCTTCCAAGACGCTCCGCTTAATTTATGATTCTCTTTTCCCACCTCGCCTTCCCAACCTATTCATAACAACACGCAGGACTGAATATATGAATATCAGATCCCAAAACCGCCCAATGCTCGCCACTGATCCCTCTGTCCATGGTCCCCCCCCCCCCTCCCAAACGCAACTATTACTGAAATGCTGAGGGGGCGAAACCGAATTTTGTAAAAATAGGCAGAAAAAAATGCAAAGTTAAAAAAGTCATTAATAAGAGCTCAAAATTAATAAATGTTATATTAAGTGCGAAATGAAAGAACGCCCCTTCCTTTGAAGCTCGCTGTGATCTTTCTCAACCCCTCTTTTTTGAACTCCCCCAACACTTTTTTTCCAGCGCAAAGGCGTTTGAAAGAGACTGTCGCGCGCCCCACGGCGGAGCAGTATGGCGGATGAGGAACCCCCTGCGAAGTGCGCGAGAACATTATCTAGCTGACTAATTTGCACACCTGCCCCCTCCCGGCATTTCTTTCCCTCGGCCCCAATATAGTTTTCGCTCCTGCGTTTAATTGGCCTTTACCCTGGTTCTGGCTGCGCACCAAGACGAGCTTTTCTTATGAGGTAATTTTCCAGGTCTGCTTCTACCTGAACCAGCTCGGAAAGCCGTCGCGCCCCTTGGAAGGCTTCTTGATTATCATGTTCGCGCCTCAGCCAATTATCGAGAACCCCTGTCGCAGTCACGAGAACGGAAGCCTGGAAGCAGCCAATCAGTGGACCGGCGGCTTCCGGTGGTAAAATGGAAGGCGAGGCGCGCAAAGGGCCCATGTTAGGGGAATCAATGGTGGATGAAAAGGGGTCTCTGTGGGCTCCAGTTTTTAAGAAAACGATAGCGAGGGGGTTATAGAGAGCATATACTGGTGTTACCAGTTGGAGGGGAAGTGAGGGGCTTCGGTCACAGACCGAGTTTATGAGGGCAGTGGGTGGCACAGGGATTGAATTTTCTATTTAGCTCAAGAGTAGCTGTTTCTAAGCCAGAATTTCAGGATAACCACTGACTATGCAAATTGTTTGCTTTTTCATTAATTGTATATAAACTTGTCCCATGTGGAAATCCAAAAATTCTAGCATGGATCCAGAACGAGTATTTGCAAGCCTTTTATCCCTATTTCACATACTCTGGATGGCTACTGAAAGAGTTGGCCTGATAGCCTAGCAACAAGAGATGATCCTTCAACAGAAACCAAAGACAGAAACCAGGGACTGGCTGGGCAAGTGCTTAATTTGAGCAGATGGTTGCTGGTGCTGCGCACAGGCTCTTTATTGCCAGCGCCAGCGCTTGTGATAATCTGTCACAAGGTGGCGATGTCTGGCTAATTTAGAGATGACCACAACAGTTAAAGTTTGATTCAATATACTATTACCTGCCACCCAAGCCATTATTATAGCTTTGGGGGTCTGAAATAGTCGGAATTTTCACACATTTTTAGGAGTTTGGTGGTTAGTAGTTGTGTTGTTACTAATAATTGGCAGCATCGCAGGGGCAATGGGTGGTGCAAGCTGTATTGGCCTCCTGACGAGAGCCCTGGCTCTTTTTTTTTTTTTTTAAACAAATTAAGCACTGGACTGGGCAAATGTCATTCTGAGATAACCCAAAACAAATATCTGTGGGAATTGGTTTTAGGGGTATTGCAAGGCAGTAGGTTGCTACTGGGTTTTACTCTTGTGAGTTGGAGACTTTCAACTCTGTCCCTAGTTCCACTTTAACTAAGGAATCCAAACATTGCACATTTTAGCACTTGATCCTCAGACCATAAGGCGGAGCAGCCCAAGGCCTTATCCAGGGAGGGGGCATGGGCTAGAAACTCAGAAGTGACGATAATAACATGAAATTATGCAAGCACTCCAGCTAGTGTTAAGTAAGTTGTATCCCGAGCAAAAGAAAAGGTACAATTGTTTACAGTGAAAATCCAACAAAAGGTTCAAGTCCACACGTCTACTTTTTCTTCTTTTATTTTTTTTCAAAGCAGAATCCATGTGGATTCTAGCCAACACGTGTTTCGTCTAAAAGCGGTATACGCAACAGACTTCATCAGGGCAATTCCAATAAGGTGTGATCTTACACTGCAATTGAATGTCCATATCGCATAATAAATAGTCATATAAATTGAAATAAAAATCTCCAATAAGGTTAAATCCGAGTTCAAATAGGTGCTCCAATGTAAGCAAAATAAAACCCCACGTAAGGGGCTTACCGGCGTCTAGAAGAAAAAGTAGACGTGTGGACTTGAACCTTTTGTTGGACTTTCACTGTAAACAATTGTACCTTTTCTTTTGCTCAGGATGCAACAGACTTAACTTTATTGATGTGGATGTTCTCTGCATTAATGGTGATGGTTGGTTGGACATCACATTTATCCCTAGGAGCTGTTTGATATCTTCTGGAATTACAAATCACAACTGAGCGCAAGTGTATAACCAATCATCTGTTTCTTGCTTTAATCTGTTTTCACTCCAGCTAGTGCTTTCACTTTAACCCCTTCCACGCTCATGACGAGCTGGGCTCGTCATGAAGTAGCCTCCTCGCACGCTCATGACGAGCCCAGCTCGTCATGTAACATGCACTTTACGGATTCCCAGCATAGCAGGGGAATATGCTGAGCATCCATGGGGTTAAAAGGAAAAAGGGCTTTCACATACAAACAGACCACTGCTGTGCAAGGAAATATGAGAAAAGCAAGGACTGCCATGCAGGCTTTACACAGTAAAGAGACATTTCCCAATTGCGTTTGACAAAAGGTTTCATAATCAATAAGCCACTTACTTCAGGCTTTCACAATGGGTTGTCACAATCGTTAAACTTCTGCCTATGTGCTTCAACAATAGGATTTTCAATAAACACTCCCTGCCTTCAGACTCTGAAATAGAGGATTTCCCAAGAAATAAGCTGCTGCCTACTGGCTTTATCAAGATGTTCCCCACGGATGTATGACATTACAACACATGCTCTTACATCGCATGCCTTTGCAACGCGGTTTTTACAACGCATAGCGCTTTGGGGTGCTGAATAGTGAATAGTTTAATTTACTATTCCAACTCCAGTCCCCGTGGACACTAGGGAAGGTGTTGGATAGTAAATTAAACTTATCCCTATCCTAGAGCGCCCCCCAGCGCAATGCGTTGTAATGGTTTGCGTTGTAAAAGTTGCGTCGTAAAGGCACTGCGTGGTAAAAGTTGCATTGTAAAGGATGTTTCCCGTTCCCCACTGGCAATGTGCATTGATAACAGTGTTTATATGACAGCAGGCAATTACAGAGTTAGTATTTACAATTCTTAAAAGCTACTCGCGCACAAGGGTTAGAGGCACAGGTCTTAATTACCAGACAGCTCGGCAAGTATGCATAAGGACAAGGGTGCACAAAGGGCGCTGCCCCATCCAACAACGCATCATGGAAAGTGCCTGTGCACCACACTAACAGAGGTATTGTGCATGACTAAGAACTAGGGCTCTATGAGAACTCTTGCAGACACAGGGGTAGCTGTTATCTAAATTAGAACGGCCTATGCTGTGACTACTGTCTTGCATATGGCCACGGGCTGCGGGGGAATTGAGAGGTATACATGCCCCTGAGCCTTGATAGCCTCCTGAATATGTCCTTAGAACTCTGATCTTGTTGGGGTATTGGTGAGGAACAGAAGAATTGTATTATGCTCTCAGAAATTAATGTATCGCGGTATTCCGAACGCCGTATTTAGTACAAACGAATCTTTAGGTCGCATTTGTTTAGCACGCAAGTCATTTTAACAACTTTCCTTAGGGGGCTGCTGGATGTTGGAAAAGTTTAATTTATTATTCCAACTCCAGTTTTTGCAACAGTAGGGAAGGTGTTCGACTTTAAATCCAACACCATTCCACCAATGCACCCCCCCTCCCCAAAAGCATGTTGTTGTTACAACTTTTGCGCTGAACGAATGCGTGCAAATGCTGCGGATTTTTTTTCTGTTGCCTGTGCTGTGTTGGCACAGCGTATTGTTTCCGGCTTTGTCCGAAAGGACGTTTCCCCCAGAAATCCCTGTATACCATTTTTTCGCTTGCTTGCAATTCATGCGTAGTATGTAGCTGTATGTAATGATTAAAGTAGTTTCTCTTCTACAGTAAAAGAACTAGCTGTACTTTTTAAAAATGGATTGCTGTTATATGTTTAATTGAGTTTCGTGTATGTACACTCACCAGTTCCCTGAGTAAGCCTAGGACTGCTCGACTTGACTACCCTGAAAGTCAAGTGTTAAAGGGGTTGACTTGTGCTCAGTTTTGGGTTCAACAGTAAGTTAATGCCCCAGGACACCAGCGCTGAAAAACTCTAATTTTGATAATTATGGGCCAATAACCATTGTTTGCCCTGGGATAGCTGAAGAATTTCACACACAAACCATTGCTTGTTAGGCCCCCAGTGAACATGTGCGATTGTCATTTTCATTTAGGTTAAAATCAAAACCTACAAAGACATAACTTGATTTTCCTAGACATTTAACACAGATTTGCCGTCTATACTACCCAAAGCTATGCAGGAGACATTCCAACCCAACAAGAGCAAAGTGAGGTAAACAAGAGATTTTTTTGTCATCACTTAGAGATAATCTCTCCCCCTAGAACCATGATCTGAAATGGCTACAGCTGATCGCCCCTAAAAGATAATGAGTCATTAAAGTGAAAATAGCAGAAACTGACAAGTGGCTGATGTGAAAGACACCATGGAATGAAGAGTAGAAACTGAGCTCCACCCATCACTCATAATTACCTCAAACAACAGAGGCTGATCTTTCATGAACAAGACATAATCTCTCCACAGTCACCAAGGACTTAAAGAGCAGAAACTAAGCTCCCGTAGCCAAGACATAATCTCATCACGCTGTCCAAGGACTGAGGGGACAGATATCAAGCTCCCTTCACCAAGGGCAGATCATTCAATAAGAAATAATTTGATCAACAGAGATGACTCCTCATTGAAACCATAGACTGAAGAGAAGATTACGTTCCTGTTGCTGAGACACGTCACAACCTTAAAGGCCAAGGACTAAAAGAACAGAAATAGAGCTTCTTTACCTTGCAGATGATTCCTCTTTAGTGAACAAGAGCTTCAAAAGCCGAGACTGTCACTGAAACGCATTGATCCACAGAGTCCGAGGGCTGAAAGAGGAATGAATGAGCTCCGGTCACTGATATGTGCCAATCAATGACTGAAGCGTTCTGGCTTTCCTCCTATTAACTCCTATTACTTAGCAATTACCTCTTCATGGAGGCCAAGGACTGAAAGGGCAGGGACTGATCTACTGACACTTAAACAGGATCCCTCTCTAGAAATAAAAGACCTTGAAAGCACAGACTGATTTACTGCCACCAATAATTGACTGTGCCTTAGAGAACAATGATTGGAAGAACAGTGAATGGGGTTTGACTGTTGAGAGATAACGCTGCCACTGAAAATAAGAACTGAGGGAGCAAAGACTGCAGTCACATCATCAACAGATGAGTCCTCCATATTCCAAAAATGCAATGAGAAGACACCCTGCTTTTGTCATTCGGAGATGATCCCTCCTGTGTCCTGGTCACCAAGGGAGGATTTCTTCCAAGAATGGGGAGTACAAGAGCAGCGAATCAGCTTCCACCACAGCACGATTAGTCTTCCCTTAAGACCAACGATTGTGGTAACCAAGAATGAGATCCCTGCACTGAGCAATAACCACTGCACAGAGATAAAGGAATGAAAAGCTGAGAGTCTACCTTAGAAATGTACTTCTCAACAGAAATCAAACATTTAGGGAGAGGACTTATCTAATACCGCTAGAGCGCTGATCCCTCTTTAAACGACAAAGACTAAAAGTGTGGCGACTGAGCTCTATCATGAAAAAATGAACTCTCAAGAGACCAAGGACTGAAAGACCAGAGACCGGGCTCCAATCACCAAGAGGTAATGTCTTGATTTCCTCCACAGAAATAAAGGAATGAACACCAGAGACTGATCTAACTTTATTGAGCAATGAATCCTCAAGCAGTACTAAGCACTAATGAGCAGAAACCGAGCTCCCCCAATAAAGCTAGGTACTCAATAGATGTGAATGACTGGAAAAAAAGCAGAGAATAAGCTTGCCACCAAGAGAGGATATCTCAATGGACAGCAAGGCGTGAAAGATCAGTTACTGTGCACCCATTAATCACTGAAGAGCTTATACAGACACCATGAGTCAGCCATTACTAAATGCCGTAAGTAAAAGCTGCTACGGGTACACATTGTATATCCAATTCATAGGCCTCAGAAGGATGGAAGATTGCATCTGCCTTGCCTGGTTCCCTCATGACCTTCAAATAACTGCATTTGCCAACAGTGAACGCTCAGGTCATTAAGCCATCCTCACTGTTTTGTGGTCCATCACTGAGAGACCATGGCTGATGCAGTGGAAACTGAATGAGCCTGAAAGAAAGAGGATTCCACCTTAGAGACCAAAACCTCGTCACAGATGATCGCTTCAGAGACCAAGGATTGAAAGAGCAGGACTGAGCACCCGTCAAATAAGAGGATCCCTCCCTAGAGGCCAAGGACTTGCGAAATAGAGACTGACTTTCTGTCAAGGACAGATTATGACTTTGAAGGCAAGAACTGAAAGAGAAGACACTCCACGCTGGTAACTGAGAAATGATCCATCTCTTGCAACCAAAGGCTAAAAAAGACATTTCCTTTCTGTTGCTGATTGAGGACCCTCCAAAATGAGTCTCCTGCCACAAAAAGTCAAGGACAGAAAAAACAGGCACTTACCTCTCAACATCAAGAGGCAAACCCTCCCTAGAGTCCAGGGACCGAAACAGCAGAGAGTGAACGCATGAAACTTAGAGATGATGTCTCCACAGAGGCCACTGCTTGATAGAACAGTGAATGAGCTAGTATGAGCGATGATTCCTGCATGGAGACCAAAGACTATTGGAACTGCCATTCTAAATTAGGATTACTCTCTAGAAAGAAAGGACGGGAAGATCAGAGTCTTGGACCATGTCACTAAGAGAAGAAAACAGAGGCCAAGAAATGAAAGAGAAGTGACTGAACTGCTTTCACAAAGAGATCATTCCTCCACGGTAACCAGAAACCAATCAATGCTGGTAGGTTTCCTCCATAGAGATTAATTATGGGCAGAGCAGTGATTGACCTCCTGTCGCCAAGAGATGAACTTCTATAGAAAGCAGAGCCTAGCTTTCATTCACTAAAGGTGCTCCTTCCACAGATATCAGTGATCAAAAATGCCATAACTCAGCATGCATCACTCAGAAGAGATAACTCCATAGAACTCCATTACTGAAAGCGCAGGCACTGACCTAACCAACACCAAGAGGTAATCTCATCTTTCTAAAAAGATGAAGGTGACAAACAGCAAAGGCTGGGCTCCCAGTGGGGATGGAACAATTATCAGGGTGGGAATGCTGACCTCATGATTTTGAACTGAAAAATGCAAACCAGCGATCACATCCTTCAAGAACTCTGCGAGCGGGGTGCTGTTTCACCCTGCTTCTCTTATTCCAGCTCTGCAGTGGGCACCTGTGGAAAGGAGAGACCTCCATAGAGGAGGAACACTGGAAGAACAGCGACTGAGCTCCCACCACAAAAGGATAATTGACTGAGTATTGTCATAGCACGATGATCCGCTGTATGGATCAATGGTTGAAACAGCAGACTGAGCGTTGATCACAGAAAAATGAACTCAAAATAAACAAGAAAGAGCAAAGTGGAGCTCCAGCACGTGGAAGGATTCCTCCACAGAGAGTCAAACTCAGAGGAAGGCTAGACTGAGCGCATATCCTTGAGGGATGACCGCTCCATCAAGAGTCCCTGGAGATGATCGGTCCACGGAGATCAGGCACTGAGGGAGCTGAGAAGGGGCCACTGTCACCAAAAGTTCACCAAAGAGCAGAACAACTTAAATTGAAAATGACATTAGCTGGAATCTTTGGCTTTAAATGACAGTAAACTCGAATTTTTATTCTTTAATTTCCTTGACCCTCAAAGTGTAATCCTAATACTAAACTTTAAGCAGTTTCCGTTTTTAAGTAACCCCATTTTTTAACTAACCTCACTCTGATTATGTATCAATCTCTAACCCTACACGGTTCTGTAAACATAACAAAAACCCTACCCCTATCCCATCATCCCTTTCACCTTGGCCCTAAAGTTAAATCTCATTCTTACTCTACCTCAAGGTGCAGCCTGCACTTTAGCCCTAATGTTATCCCATAAGTGACCGGAAACTATAGAGCACAGAGATGCCATCCATAGAGGCCATGGTGATTACCACCAGAAACATGGTACCCTACCTGACAACATCTCCTGCTAGCATTACCCACGCATCACCCACGCGCCGGAGTCCGTTCAGCCAGCGGCGTAGCTGGGGTTGCCAGTGTGCGTTGCAAGGCAAATATCCTTCCACTTTTCTTTTAAAATGTTGTGCCCCTAATTATTTCGTGTCTGGGGCAACCTCCCCTGTGGCCACACCCACACTACTTCACTGCGTTCAGCCATCCCAGAAACCTAGTCTCCTCCCCCAAAAATCTGCTAGCAACAGACCTTAGTTCTAAGGTGTAAGGAAAGCATTCATTAGCAAGGGTGCTACCAGGGCAGGGGGCCAGGCGATGACAGGCCGGAGGATGGGGGGGGCGACAAAGTGCCAATTCACTTATACAAATACAAGGAAAGAAAGGGAATTGCTAATAAGGCCGCGTGAATAATTCATGCCAAGACGCGGGTCTTCTTAATTCAATGCTACAGCTTGGTGGAAGAAAGGTCGGACGCTGCACAAGCAAGAAGCGAGGACAAGAGCGTAAGAAGAGGCAAAAAAAAGTGCAGATTAAGAGCAAATCAGGAGTGGGAGACATAGGTGAGCAGAAACTTGTTTCACAAATTATCCAAAAATCCTGATAAGATCATGTTGTGTCATAACCAAATTTGAGCGCGAGTAAAATATGTCTTTGCCTGGGCTACACTAATGAGCAAATAAGCGGAAGCGAGGAAAAAAATATGTCGCAGGAACTACTGATTTTTAGCAACATATATAATTTTTATTGACTCATCAATTGATTTTTTTAAAAAACATACGGTGCTTTTGTCTTTAAATCAATACGTCACAAAACATTCAGAATAACCCAGAAGTGGCTTATGGGTCAGCACGCCTCAAAATAAAACAGTTTATAAAGCTCATTCAGATGAAAGTCTTCCGAAGAGAACAGGGCATAACCTATATGCTTCAGACCTTCATCCTAGAAGGTAACATCGCAAAATTTCATTATAACTACGCCGACGACAAGGGTGTCGTTATAATGGGTAATGAAAACAACTATTATTTGAGCTCGAAGAGAACTCTGTTTCAGGTTAGTTCTCTAGAGAGAAACTAAGTCGAAGGTGACACTCGTAGCGGATTGAGCGATCCTACGCGTAAGAGCGAGGGTGAGGAGGGCCCTAATCTCTATGTCCTCAAGAAAGCAAATAGTGACCACAATAAAGTGGTCAGACAAAGATGGATGGCTTTCTGAGACTTAACTTCAGTCTCAACTTAGAGGATGTCATGCTTGAAGACAAAATCAGGATCATATAAGGATCTGGTAGGACCAAGGAAAGAGGACACTTAGGGTAAGTCTTTAACCAAGGCACTGCTTAAAAGGGTGATCATGAAAGAGAGCTCGGTGTAATATCAGGCAAGGTGATTTTCTATCCAGACTGTGATACGGAACTATCCCAGGAAGCCATGAAACGCCAAGAAGAAATACAAACAGCTTATTGGAGCTTGATGTAATACCTACGAGGGGGACTGTCTAGAAAAGACATGGTTATGTGGAAGACAATGACTGCAATTGCAGCTTCCTCATTAAGGCGTCACTCTGCATGGTATTCCTCTAACGTCTATGCACTCGAAGATTTAGAAGAGCAATTTCTAAGCCTTGATGAGTGGCTCAAGAATTTGTCTACTCTACAACCAAGAATGTCAAGTACCTGCTAGAGTGGTAGATGGAAACACATAAAGTAATGGAAAGAGTTGAACAGAAGATGAATCCAATGGATCAATTGGCAACTAGAGGGCCTCACCAAATGCCTAAAGAGAGAGAAGAAGGGGGTACAATTGAAAGAACAGGAAGCCTGTTAGACCTGACATTCTTGGCGTGGTCTTCCCCAAATGTTTGCCTTCACCCTTCCTGTTTTGCTGAATAGGTTTTTGTTGGCTTTAGGACTCTGCACACCTTATCAAACAACAGGTCTTTTGCAGTTCCCTCTGAAATGTGGACCATGTCTGAGAGATTCCCCATATTCTGCGCCCACTGGGCCTTTAGGTCTTTAGGTCCCACTGCAGACCCCGCATGTGCCAACGGGCATGTGTCAGCAGCAGGATGCAGGAGGCCTGGAGGCTGAAAATCCAGGATGGAGGCTGAAAATCCAGGATAGAGGCTGAAACACCTGAATCACAGCCTGAATGTCCTGGGCCTGCCGCTCTGGAGGATAGGCCTTAAACTGCAACATGTCCAGAACAGCTCCGATGAAAAAGGAGCATCTGAGGGGGAGTCATGTGCAACTTTGGCATTTTGATAGTGAACTCCAGCAAGTGCAGCAGGTTCATCATAGTCTGAAGATGGGTGATAACTGCCTGTGGCGAGCCTGCCTTCAACAGTCAGTTGTCGAGGTAGGGGAAGACTGAAATCCCCAGACTCTGCAGATGAGCTGGTACCACCATCACCTTGGTGAACGCCAAGGGGCACTGGTAAAGCTGAAATGTAGTACAGCAAACTGAAAGTGCGCTTGGCCAACCATGAACCGCAGATAGATTCTGTGGGTCGGCATGACAGGGATGTGGAAATATGCATTCTGCAAATCCAATGCTACCATCCAGTCTACTGGGTCTATAGCAGACAAAACTTGGGCGAGCATGAGCATTTCCAACTTCTCCTTTTTCAAGAAGAGGTTGAGAAGGCACAGATACAGGATAGGTAGAAGTCCTCTATCTGTCTTTGGCACCAGAAAGTAGTGGGGATAACAACCACAACCTACTTCTGATGCAGGCACCCTCTCTATAGTTCCTTTGGCCAAAAGAACCTGAACCTCTTGATGTAGCAAGGAGAGATGGTCCTCCATCTGCCAAATCATAAGTGGGTGGCATGGGTGGAGGGGTTGTCACATAAGGGAGGGAGTAGCTCAGTTAGACTATCAAGTAGCCAACTGTCTGATGTCACTGACTGCCAGTGGTGCAGGTGATGGTGTATCCTGCCTCTGACTGGATGCCCATGATGGTAGGAATTTACAAAAAACAGTGGTCCCTACATGTGGACAAGATAACATACAAAAAATCATTAATCATACACCTGATGAGTAGTATGTCTTTTGTCCAGCCGAACAAGACAATTTATTTTAAATGTTCTGGTTAATAAAGTGAATTTTAAGAACCAAAAAAGATAACAAGTGGGCACAGCTGTGACCCACAACAGTCAAGACAAAACAACAAAGAAATGGCCAAAAGGGCAAAGCGAAAATCTGTCTGTATACTTGTGGTCAGTGCTACAGACTCAATCTCTTAAACATAACCATACCATTGCATCAAATAATATAGCATTATCATATTGCATATGGGGTTTTTTAGTCGACGACGTTTCGATGCCTTTTTACATTTGTATGAGAGGAAAGGAGGGGTTTGGCCCTGTGGGAAAGAGGGTAGGTAGGGCCTATTGAAATGCCACGAAAGGGGGGTTTACCTATGCCTCTTATGAGCACGATTGTGCACGTATTAATGAACCATAAAGAGAAAAACACATTAGTTAGTAAACTCTGACAATAATGTCATTTGCATTTAGGCTTTTATGCATTTATATCTTTAAGAAACCAAAGAAAGATACATAGTCAACTGTACATTGAGCAAACATAAATTTTGCCAGGGAAAAGCATGAAAAAACAATATATGCAAAAAATAGACACAAATGAATTAGTGCAAACAAATTACAAATGATGAAAAGCTATTTACACTCAAATACCTCAAGATGAGGCACTGGAGGTTTTAGAGATATATCTTGACCAACGCGAAAGACCGCACAGAGTCCCCACCTCATTTATCTTATCACTTGCTGAGATCACGTTACGCAGCAACTATTTCACATTTGAAAATGCGTTCTTTGTCCAAATCAAGGGCATCGCTATGGGTTGTCCATACGCACCTGAGATGGCGGTACTTTACATGGCCCAGTATGAACAGCGGTTCATATATAACAACAATCCATTTGGTGGCCATATAAGTCAATGGCTTAGATACATTGATGACGTCTGGCTCCTATGGCAAGGAGACCAGACGGAACTTGACCAGTTCTACAATTGGCTAAATTCCCGGCATAGAGACATCAGTTTCTCTATTGAATCAAGCAAAAGCAAAATGACTTTTTTGGACATCACAGTAGGCGTCCACGATGACATCCTTACAACCACCTTACACAAAAAAACCACAGATAGGAATACCATCCTTCATTTCAAAAGCTCGCATCCACGATTTTTGAAAGAAAACCTCCCTTTTGGGCAGCTGCTCAGAATAAGGAGGAATTGTACTGACATTTCAGATTTTGAACAACATGCAACAAATTTTTGCGCGGAGATGGCTAAAAGGGGTTATCCCAAAAAACTTCTTAAGCATTCTAAAAAACGCGCCAGATTCACTCCAAGGGAGAATCTGCTTCAGAAAAAAGGAAAAAATGAATCGAATGAATTGGTGTGTGTCACGACTTTTGGATCACACACAAATCAGTTCAAACGCATAATTCTGAAGAATTGGCATTTGTTGGAGGATTTGGAACATCCCCTAAAGAAACCCATTTTCGCCATGCGCAAAAATAAGAGCATTGGACAACATCTGATCAGGGCAGACAGCTACATTCCAAAACAAAAAAGCGACTTGATATCACAGTGGAACCTTAAACCAATAAGCGGGCACCACAAATGTGGTAACTGTGTATCGTGTTCGACCACTTTGGAAGGCAACACATTTGACCATGATGGGGTCAGATGGAAACATGAAATGTTCACAAATTGCAGGACCAAGAATGTCATCTACGCCGTGGTATGTCCCTGCAACAAAGTGTACATAGGAAAAACGAGTCAAGCAGTAAATGCACGGATCACACAACACCGATCTAGGTTGAAGAAAAAGGTAACATCTGCACCCATGGTTGAACATGTCCTGAATAAAAACCATGGAGAAAATGAATTCAAATGGACAGTCCTCACATGGGTGGACCCTAAACATTGTTCGCAAGACATTGAGGCTGCACTTTTACGCAAAGAGGCGTACCTCATTATGAAGTTTAACAGCGTAAATAATGGGTTAAATGTATTGAGCGAGGTAACCAGAATATGAGTGGTTCCAGTATTCTATATTCTTTCCCTTCAAAAGGAAAAACTACAAGTCCCATAACTCCTAGCGGCATGATTCATTGCAATCAAACCGCCTGATTGGCTGGTTGCTGCACGTGACCACTGGGTGGCTTTTCACAATTGCTATCGCGGTAGCGTTCCGCCTTCTCTGCCCCTCTGTTTGGAATACACCGCGGCAAATTAAGCACTCACGGTGAGTCCCGCTTCCCTTTTGGGCGCACACACATGCTTTGTCCTTCATGAAGGGTTCCATAGTAACGCTGTTTCCGTGATTAATGTAGGATTCAAGCCGGCACAAAGCCACAGTTTTGCCCTTACTTGAAGCAAGTAACACCGCCAGGAAGGTCCAACAGAATGTAATCCTGACGGAATTCATCCCCTGTAAATCGCGCACAAAGTAAGCTTTTCTATTTTGCACCCTGGGCACTTTAGATTCACAAAAAACGCGATCTTTTTCTAAATACAGACATCCATTTTTGTTTGTAGCAAAGTTGAAGGGACAGAATATTGGAATTGAGTTCTTTGCACCTCGAGTCCTGAACGCACCAGATTCGAAGGTAACCATTGTTTTATATACATCCCCCTCTTTTTTTCATTAAGTTGCAAAATCCGGCAGCCACACAGCAATTACTGATTATAGCTATGTCGCTCCCTTGCAGGTCGACAACCGCATTGTCTGATGACTATGTTTGATGACTAATTTTGGAAATAATGATTTGTGACCAACTACCACTGGTCGCATGAGGTATGTTGCACCCTCGGGTGCATTCATTGGGATTAAGCTTTTTTACTATTCATGCAAGGCGCAGCCTTCTAAACTCGCTTCCCCCTTTCTTCTCCTTAAACAGTATCGGCGGATACATTTCCACGCCCTGATGAGAATCCGATGATTCATATATTGGAATTCGAAACGCGTCGGCAAAAAGTCATTTTTGACAACAAGTCACTGGTTTTGTCTAAATTGAGTTTTGACTCCTATTCCTGCGCTCATGAAAATGGTTTCTTGATAACTAGACAGCGACAGGAATTTTGATTGAATGTATAAGATGCAACTTTTTCACGCATTGTTTGATATGACTGTATGATACTGTCACACTTGTTATCTTGTAAATAGCTTTTCATCATTTGTAATTTGTTTGCACTAATTCATTTGTGTCTATTTTTTGCATATATTGTTTTTTCATGCTTTTCCCTGGCAAAATTTATGTTTGCTCAATGTACAGTTGACTATGTATCTTTCTTTGGTTTCTTAAAGATATAAATGCATAAAAGCCTAAATGCAAATGACATTATTGTCAGAGTTTACTAACTAATGTGGTTTTCTCTTTATGGTTCATTAATACGTGCACAATCGTGCTCATAAGAGGCATAGGTAAACCCCCCTTTCGTGGCATTTTTACATTTGTGACATCATCATCAGGACAAGAATTATCAACATTATTGTTTTGTACAACAGTTATTAACACAATGCCTATTATCGCATTACTATACATGAAGGAAAATTTCAAAGAGGATTATTTCACTGAAGCAAAAACCCTCAGCCGCAAATTCAGAAATAGAGGCTACCCTCGCAAGTTAGTGCGCCACTCTCTGAAAAGGGCCTGGTATTGCCCAAGGGAAACCCTTTTGGAACCAAAGGAGAAAAAAGATCAAAATAAACTCATATGTGTCACCACATTTTCCCCAGCTTCCGATGCAATGGTATGGTTATGTTTAAGAGATTGAGTCTGTAGCACTGACCACAAGTATACAGACAGATTTTTGCTTTGCCCTTTTGGCCATTTCTTTGTTGTTTTGTCTTGACTGTTGTGGGTCACGGCTGTGCCCACTTGTTATCTTTTTTGGTTCTTAAAATTGACTTTATTAACCAGAAAATATAAAATAAATTTTCTTGTCCGGCTGGACAAAAGACATACTATTCATCAGGGGTATGATTAATGATTTTTGTATGTTATCTTGTCCACATGTAGGGACCACTGTTTTTTGTAAATTGATACTGCCCAAGGTCCCTATGGCATACCTTTCGGGTTCCCTTGTTTTTGTGAAAACATGATGGTAGGAAGGCAACCTAAAGTGGCTTGGAGACAGCGGCTGCCGCGGTGGGCATGGTGGCCTCACCCGATTGCTTGCTACCTATCTAACGTGGTCAATGGGATCAACGCCCTTGGCCACAAAAAGACTGAGATGCCTGCTGGCTGTGGTGGCTGAGAGTGTATAGGCATGGGTGGAGACCCTTTCCATGGCCGCAAAAGGGGTGGAAGGTGGATTGGGGTTGATGAGGGGCCATAGACAAGCCCAAGGACCTGGCCGTGGCCCTTCAGTCCTTCAAGTGCTCCAGCGCTGAATCTGCCTTGTCTCCAAAAAGGCAAAAGCCATCCAAGGGAATGTCCATGAGGGATGCTTAGACATCCCCTGAAAAGTCAGATTATTTCAGTCAGACATGGCGCCACAAGGCCACCGGTGAAGAAATTGATCTGCCCAGCGAGTCGGAAATGTCAAGCCCAGGTTGGATAGAGAACTTAGCCTCATCCCTCCCATCTGCAACAGAGAGTAAGAGAGTCTGGCCCTGGACTCCTCTGTGACCATTGGCAGCACTTGCGCAACCAATTCTATAATGTATGGAAATAACGGCCCAATAGACATGCAGTGTTCACTTACCACAGTACCAGACTGGTGGAAGATAACAATCTCTTATCAAAGGTGTCCAGCCTTTTGGAGTCCCTATCCAGCTGAGTGGTAGGGAACATGTCAGGGTGAATATGGGATGAGGAGGCTTGGACCACCAAGACCTCTGGGGTGGGGTGCTGTGTAAGGGAACTGGGATCCCCAGGAGCAGGGCGATAGCAGTGGGTAATTGTCCTATTCACAGGAGCCCCTGTGCAGGGCTTGGACCAGTCCCTAAGTATCAAGTCCATAAGGTCTTCGTTGAATGGGAGTAAGGATGTGAGGGGTGACTCCCAGTTGAAGCACATCAGTCAAGACATTAGGCTTGACAGCCACTGACAGTAGGTTAGGGTCCAGGACCTCAGCCACATGTGCACCACCATTGCAAATGATGCTACATACTTCATAGCCACAGTAAGGGGGGAAACCAGGCCAGTGTCAGATGAGGTGTCCAACCCACTGGCCTCACCCAGTTCCTCATACTAATTGTCCTGTTCCTCAACTTTGTCATTTCTATAAGGGTCCTTAGACCCCTCCCAAATGTCTCCCTCACCAGGCATATACATCAAATAAGGCACTGGCTTCGCCCCGGGAAGAATGTCTTTGGTTGGTGCTGGACGCAACATCGGAACTCAGCTATCTGGCTGTGTGTTGGAGTAAGGAATGACGGGGACGGCGCCTTGGGGTGGTCAGCAACACCAGGGACGTCAGCACTGGAGCAGGTGTCAAGGAAGGTCTCGGTCTTGCCAGTGGCTCTGCTCCATATCCAGCGAGGGATCCCATGGGTGAGACTGGCGCCAAGGGCGGATCCGCCAGTGAGATCCCTGTAGTGGACCCTCCCATGCGGCCCGAAAGCACTCCAGAGGGGCTGGGTCACCCAAAGATGAGGCACATGTCCCCATAAAATTCTTTTAGTTGGGCGGGGGTCACTCTGGCACCTGGACACCTAGGGAGGCGCGGAGCGAACAAAGGATCATACCCAACTGACTCACAGGGCCTGGAGTGCTGACGCTCCCTTGTCTCGCCAGATGACTTCAACGAACACGGTTAAGCCAAAGAGCATTTGGACTTCTTCTGCTACTTGTGTTTGTGGGATTCCTTGTCGTCCCAGATGACTTCAAATGCGACGTTGAACGTTGTGAGTGTCTCCATGAATGGTCCCAGGACCTCCCACGCAAACGGGACCTCGAGCGTCGTGGAGTCAACCAACGTCGGGCAGCAAGGAGCTTGAGGGATTGCTCTTTCAGAGCCTTGGGGTGCATGAGGCAGCAGTCCTCACACAACTTGGAATCGTGTCCCTGCTCCATGGACCACAAACATACCAAGTGAGGGTCTGTCACTGACATTTGCCTATTACAGGCTTAACATGGTCTGAAACTAGACAGTATCTTTGGTGACATTCTCACACCAGAAGATGAAATATCCGAAAAAGAGTTGACAAAAAGTAAAAAAAGACCAGCCCAAAAATGATTGCGAGGTAGCTCAGACCAGATCAGCAGTATCTTGTGTGGAAAGGAAAGAACAGATGTTAGACCACCAAGGTAGTGCTTATATAGCTACAACGCACATCACTTTAGGTGCTGACGATGCCGACTCAGAGCATAATGACGCCACCTACTGGCGTGCAGATGTACTGCTCAAAATTCTTCCGGGATACGTCTGATGCCAGAGGATATTCTAAGGTAAGGAATACACGGCTAGAAGTCTCTGCACTCTCTTGGAATACTGAAAGACATTTTTTTTTAAAATGAGTTCCCTGAATGTGAACAGTGGAAGAATACAAGTCTGTCATTCAAATGGATGGTAAAAAGCCCATGGGCGTCCGCAGAAATATTTCCAGGGGGCAGGGGCTAACCTGGCAAATAAAGGGGCATGGCTAATGTCAATTAATAGGGGCGGGGCTAAAATTGCAGACAATCAGGATCAGGTAATGCTCAGGCCAAGCTGAGAAAAATAAATTGGGAAATTCTGCATTTGAAACTGGACAACAATTAGAGCACACATGAACCCTAAAATTACCCCCCTGGCTCCTTAAAACTCATACATTCCCAGATACCTAAAATTAGCCCCCTGGCACCCCAAAACCCATAACCCAGACCCGCCCTGGCCCCTAAAATTGTCCCCCTGGCACCCCAAAATCCATACTCGCCCTGAACCCTAAAATATCCAACCCCTGCACCCTAAAAACCATACCCACCTTGAACCCTAAAATGACCCCCCTGGTACCCCAAAACCCATACCCACCATGAACCCTAAAATTATCCCCCTAGCACCCCATACCCACCCTGAAACCTAAAATTACTTTTGCCCCCCCAAAAACTCATATCCGCCCTGAACCCTAAAAAAAAACCTGGCCCCTTAAAACCCATACCCACCCTGAACCCTAAAATTACTCCCCTGGTACCCCAAAACCCATACCGACCCTGAACCCTAAAATTATCCCCCTGACACCCCAAAACCCATACCCATACTGAATCCTAAAATTACCCCCTGGTACACCAACACCCATACCCACCTGGTACCCTAAAATTACCACCTGGCACCCCAAATCCCATACCCATACTGAACCCTAAAATTACCCCCTGGCACACCAACACCCATACCCACCTGGTACCCTAAAATTACTACCTGGCACCCCAAAACCCATACCCACCTAGAACCCTAAAATTACCCCCTGGACCCCAAAATCCATAAGCACCATGAACCCTAAAATTATCCCCCGGCACCCCAAAACCCCTGCCCCCCAAAACTCATAGCCGCCCTGAACCCTAAATTTACCCTCCTGGCCCCTTAAACCCCATACCCGCCCTGAACCCTAAAATTACCCCCCCTGGTAACCCAAAACCCATACCCAGCATGAGCCCTAAAATTATGCCCCCGGCACACCAACACCCATACCCGTCTGAAGCTCTAAAATTACCCCTAGCACCCTCTGAGGCTAGGGCCATAGGGCACCTCTCTGCCTCCCACTGAGGCTAGGGTCATAGGGTACCTCTCTGCCTCCCTATGAGGCTGGGGTCCTGGGGCACCTCACTGCTGCCTCCCCCTGAGGCTAGGTTCCTTGAATACCTCTCTTCCTCCCTGTGAGGCTAGGGTCATAGGGTACCTCTCTTCCTCCCTCTGAGGCTAGGGTTATAGGGTACCTCTCTTCCTCCCTCTGAGGCTAGGGTTATAGGGTACCTCTCTTCCTCCCTCTGAGGCTAGGTTTCTTGGATACCTCTCTGCCTCCCTCTGTGACCGGAAGACTCCCTCAAGAGAGTCCACAAGTAACCTGCGACAACAGCACACCCTCGCACGTGAGTACTAAGACAGCTGTTCTATGTACACGTGTGTAACAGCATCTTTTCAACTTAGGGTCACTCTCTTCAATCCATATAAATACTAATGTTATTTTAGTAATAACTCCTACTCATTGGCACACGCAATCCTGGGGGTTCCTAGCATTTATTGTACAAGCTGAGTGTGTGCGTATACATGTGTGTGAATGTGTGCATGTGTGTGTGTGTATGTGAGCACGTGTGTGCATGTGTCGGAGTGTATGCACCTGTGCGTGGGTGTGTCTGGTTGCATGTGTGTGTGCGCATGTGTGAATGCATGCATGCGTGCCTGTGTGTGCACGTGAGCGCGTGTGTGCATGCGTCTGAGTGTATGCACCTGTGCGTGTCTGGTTACATGTGTGTATGCTTGTGTGTGAATGTGTGCATGCATGCCTGTGTGTGCATGGGAGCAGGTGTGTGCATGCATCTGAATTTATGCATCAGACAGAATGACAATGGGTGAGAGGGGCCACTGGCGTAATGAAAAGTGAGGGGGCCTCCCTGCACGGTACTTAGGGGGCCCCCTCCGGGCTCAATCAAGAGCTCTCCCGGCCAGAGTTCAGTGCCGAGGGGGCCCCTTGGAGCTAGGGGCCCCCCTGCCCCGCATGGGCTGTGGGGGCCTGTGTTACGCCCCTGGGAGGGGCTGCGAGGAGGAGTGCGAGGCGCCCCATCAGGGAGTTGAGGCCTCTCGCAGGGAACAGCTCTGCTCCGAGGATGACCCAGAATTACGGACAAAAGGCGTTCATAAAAGTATGGGCGTCTGCAGGGGGGGGCAAGGAGGGGCGCTCCAGGGGGGGGAGGGGGCAAGCAACCCTCCTCCCCCCCCCCCCCCCCCCCCCCCCCCCCCGACGCCCATGAAAAAGCCTATGGTCCAGGTTAGGGATAGGGACAAACACAGGAAGAGGAAGGCAAGCCTTTGAATAGGAAGTAAGAAAATGAGAGTGACAATAAAGCCTACCAATGGAAAGCAGTGGGTAGACACTTAGCCCCCTGGATTGTTTTAGTTTGGTCCACAAGAGGCTTTTACCTTCAGACAGCTAAAAGTGGTCTGTTAGGGAAGACCCCAAAAAAATGCAAATACTTGACATCAGAGAAAATGACAAATGGATTGGACTGGGGATCCAGCCCCCATTATCAACCCCAACCAGACCCCTTGGGCAACAAGCCCACACCCAGCCGACATTCCACATGCACCATAGACTAATCTTGGAATCAGGACATGAAAAAGAAAAGGGTGAAACGAACCAGAGTGGATGGAGTATGCAATGGAAAGGACACTAGAAAAAGCCAGATGGAAGAGTAGCGCACAACGAACTGAAAATACTTGAAAGTCAAAGAAGAGAATATAATTGTTGCCCCCTTGGAATGCTAGGTGAGAACCGTGCATTGGTCACGGCTACGCAATAAGCCCTGCGTGTATACACCGTCATTATGTTATTATCCTAGTCCGTGAAGCAGATTCCAGTGAAACGTTATCTTTCATTATTCTGCTTTTAAAAAATAGCAGGTCACGATTTAGATGCCCAATCTTTTTCTTATGAGCAAGATATCAGTGTTGATTTAACACTTCACTTGGAAATAGCCCAAAGAAGGGTTTTCCTGTCACAAACCGGATTATCTGATTTTCCGGCCCGGGCGCAGCTCAGATAGCGTATTATGGCCATTTTTAGACCAGAAAGTGGCCGTGGCCGCGCGCAGCAGGAGAGCGCCTCTGCGTGCGGCATCGAGCCCGCGCTTTGTAATGTGTTTATCGCAGCTGCCGAGACACAGCGTGTGGAGAAAAAAAGCGCTCAGGTCCGTGACCCCAACTGTTCTCAGCTATCCTGTTAAAATAACATCCGACATAAAATTACATTTCTGGGCACGAAGCGCCACAAATGTCAAATTCCGCAAAATTCTGTGACGCTTGCATATGCTTAAAATACCTGTGGCGTTGTACGGTCGCTCTGCAAGACCATAGCACACCATTTGGAAGTAATGCGAAAATGACACAAAGCTCTCGGGTTGTTTGGAAATCTCCTACACCACAATGTTAAAATTCACCCAAATTCCTTAATACCCCTGGTACATTATTGAGCAAAATTCTGTGACATTTGCCATTTGTGCAAAACTCTCTTAGAACACTTGGCAAGTCTGCAAAATGTCGTGACACTTTCAAGTAACAAAGCAAATTCCTGTCCAGTTTGTTAATTCTGCAAAAATGGAAATTTTATAAGAAAGTGAAATGATGTGACAGTTAGCTGGTCTTTCAAACGTCTGCAATTCAACGTGATATCTCTGCAAAATCCTGTGTCATGGCCCCTTGATTCGGATAATCTGTGGCATCATACGCACGTTCTACAGAATTATTGACAACACGCATTGTTTGAACACAGCAGGAGTGTTTGAAGAAACTGCAGTTCTGGGCTGGAATTGTAACGTACAGATGCAAAGGTATTGCAGATTGTTATGCTCATAACATCAGGATAGTGAATCAGTGCGTAATATTTATATATGCAATAAAAAGGTGATTCAGCAAAAACCGGTGACGTAATTTTCTAATCCTGCAGCAATTCGAGCACATCGTTTGCTTGCTATGCTTCTTTTTAAGGCGACACGGGTTCAATGAGTGCACGCGGCCTGTGGGCGACCCTATGCCGGGGGTTAAAGTTGCCCCTGAGAGAGAGCTTCGAAACTAATGGCCCAGAGGAAGCGGCGAGACTGGGCACCCAGGGGCGTGCGGGAAGGGCATGAAATATTTATCGTCGAGAGCCTGTCAGTCCGTTAACAAAAGCAGACGGAAATTTGCATGTTTATTAATTCCGCCGGATGAGCTATTTGTTTTAAGGGGGAGGCTTGTTTTTGGGCGAATACGGCTGAAGAGGAAGCTGCAGTCTGCGTCTGGCTGAGAGCACCTGTTTTGTGCTGTGTATATGTGCATAGTGTCTGGGGCTTGTATCCAAGGTGTGTGTTTGTGTGCAAGGAGCGTGCCTGTGTGTGTGTGTGTGTGTGGGTGGGGGGCGGAGGTGGTCCCTGTGTGAAGTGAGTGTCCATAGTGTGTGCTCAGAATGTCTGGTGTGATTTCCTACGGTACGTCCAAAATGTGTGGTGTGGGGGGAAGTGCCCTCGAGGTGCGTCTGGCATGCTGTGTGGTGCATGTGTGTCAGCAGCATAGCAAGGGTCACTACGCAGGGGCGGCTCCTCCGCTGAGGGGGAGGAGCGCCGCCCCACTGCTCTGTGAGCAGGTCAAAAAAGGAAAAAATAAAATAACGCATTGTTATTTTCATTTTATTTTTCAGTCGTTATTCAGCTTGTTAGGGGCGGGGCGAGGCTTGGCTGTGACAGAGGAGCAGCAGGAGGAGTGGTGAGCTCTCTCTTAAGTGCGCATGACGGTTTGGCCGACTATCTTGGGTTGCCCAAATATTTATGCACACTTTGCACGGTCTCCACCATGCTGTATTGTACAGCCTGGTGGAGAACATGCACAACCTCAGAGTCCCCAAACCACAGCGCTCAGACCAATGACAATGCTGCTGTAATGCAGCATCGTGATTGGCTAGGGGAACCTGTGTGCTTCCTGCCCCTGGAGTCCTAGAAGCAGGCGGAGAGACCGAGAGGCAGCGACTGGCAGGTAAGTGATTTTGTAATTTTTTTTAATTCTCACCTGCAATCCACCTACCCCCACCGCCGTTAAGTAGCATCCGCCACTGGTGCCATGGTCCATAAGTAGCCCGCATGGGGTCTTTCACATCCCTGGGCCCCGGTGCCACTACATCTGCTACGCCATTGGCAGCTAAGCCCCTGATGTATGCACCATGTTTAATGTGTGTATGCATGGCTGAGCTAGTTCATTGGAAGTATGCATATCCGCAGTTTGCAGTAAAAGGTATCCTCAGTGCGAGATCTGTGTGATTAGGTTGTGTGAGGGCTGCATGGAGTTTGTGTCCAAGGGCATGACGTGTTGTGAGTGCTTTCAATGTGCAGGGTGTATGTCCATTTTATAGCAAGTGTGCAGGTGGGCAGTGTGCGTGTCAACCAGGGATGGACTGGCCTACAGGGCATTCAGGGAGTGCCAGAAGGGCTGGTCTGACAGGTCAGTGTGTGTTCTGGTTTGTTGGCTGTTTGTCAGCCTGTTTTATGGTCTTGTGGCCGATTTGTTACTATCAGTTTCTCTGATCTTACCACAAATACTCCCTGCAGCAAGAACAAATGCATGCAGTGTTCCATACCTTGCATATTTAGAAGTTAAAAACTGTCCTGATTTGCAAATGTGGGCCACTTTTTAACTATCTCATTCAGTAATGTAGTACATTTTATTTTGGTAACAGAGCCTACTTCCTGTCCCTGTCAAACCCTGGTCTCCAAAGTGTGTGAAGTGTGTGTCAAGGGTGTGGCATATATGTTCTGTGTCCTTCTACAACAGGAGTCTCCAACCATTTCTGTAGAAATGCTACTTCTGATCAGTGAAAATCATTGTGAGCTATTGAAGGCCAAGCCACTCGCGTAATGTTACCAGACGCCCCCACACCCAGCTTAATTGGTTTTAAGCCTAATGTCCATAGAGCCAGATGCTATGGTTTGAACAAAATACTTTGACTAGGGGCGGTATGACAGGGCTGCCATCTGTGTCAGTGAGAGCGTGGTCTCTGGGGATGTATGAACATGTACGGGTATGAATGGGATACATGTAGACGGGTGACTGAGAGACTGTGCCATGCATATTGGGGGCACAGGACATACCTTTCACCTTATGTAGCACCGTTACATGTTAAAACAAATGGGAACAATTTTAAGTGTAGGCAAATGTTCTGCAAAAATGTTCAGAGTATGGAACATTTTCCTGCCCTTTGAATTTCTCCAGCTTAAAATAATGACTGTATTTTTCACTTATAAATATGGCACTGTAATGAGAAAAGTGAAGAGGTAACTTTGTTTGTATTGCTTCCACAAAACTCATCAATTGCATTTTCTCCCATTTCCAAGTGTCACATTTACAAACATCAAGCATCTTACTTCCAGTGGACTGTAGACATGGTGCCATATTTATCCTCATGCGCGCTAGCGGTTTTCCCGCTGCGCGCTGCGTTTTCGAAAAAGCCACGTTACATGACGAGCTCAGCTCGTCATCAGCGTGCGAGCGGCACAACTCATGACGAGCTGAGCTCGTCATGAGCGTCTAAGTGGTTAAAATAGAAAAATGCATTTGTTAAAATGGGAGGAATTTTAAGTGAGCAAACAATCTTCATAAAACATTAACATGTATTTGGATTAATTGAAAGCGGAGAAAGACATTAATACTTAATGTTTCATAGAAAACGTTTTCTTCACTTTAAGTTTTTCCCATTGGAAAAAAAACCTGTTTTTCAGTTATAAATATGGCACAGTGGCTACTGGCCACAGGGAGCAAAAAGCCTACTGCTTGTAAATGTGACACTTTGAAATTGGATCACATTAAAATGACGAGTTAATCACCAAGGTAACGTTTCATTTTACTTTTCTCCAATTTAAACGCTTTCAGAAACATCATTTTGTTCTCACACTCCAATATTGAGTGCACTAGGACTTTTATTTAAAAGTTAAATACCTCAGTGGTTCAGTTCTTCACCTTTGTGACCAAGCCTGACCCATGAATCTGAATGAGCACTGCTAATTATCAGGCTCTTCTATCTGCAGCCTGGTGATAATAATGTAAAGTAAACACAGCAATCCATTAACCTTAAAAGATAAATGTGACTCTGTGCGTATTTAAGAATGAACTTTGAAGGTGTCTGGGAGCTACTGGTATCTTTTGAAGGTGTCTGGGAGCTACTGGTAGCTCACGATCAACTGTTAGGAGACACCTGCTCTACAATGTATACAACAGATGTGCATCAATGGGTTGCCGAATAAATGCCCTTTGTGTGCATTGTGAGTGCCCCATGTATGTGGGGCAAATGTGTTCAAGGATTATGAATGCATGTGTACATATATTTAATGCTTTATTGGCTATACGTTTGTAGGTGCATGCTACCATTACATCACAGATTTTACTTCATGTGACTTTACACAGCGGATAAGTACACTACATTCTTTACATCGCAGATATTGTTTTCAATATTTGACATCCCTATACTTCTCAGGTAATTATTTTTTTAACTGTTAAAAGTCATGTGTGTGTGAATAAACACATATATATTGTATATGATTAAATATATGCAATAATATTTATATATATATATAATGATGAGGAAAGAGGATTTTAAATGATTTCTAAATTGATAGGTTTTTAGCATATATTTATAACTAATTTAAATAACTTAAAAATCTACCCAATTCATTAAATATCTCCAGCTATGGCACACCCTTGCCTTGCACATCCCTAACCAAGAGTCATTTCCCAAGTTCAGCCCGTTGGAGGCCAACATTCTCATAGGTAACCATGGGAAGGCCTCTTAGAACCAGATGGGAAAGATGGATAGTTCTCTGCAGGACGTAGATTGAAGGGGCTCTCTCACGGCCCCCAGAACTCTCACCATATCTGCCAGACTTCGCCTTATACAGATATATTATCTCCACTGCGCATATCTTACACCGGCACGACTGCACAGAGCTGGACTTCTCACAGCCCAGCAATGTCCACGTGGTGAAGATGAACCAGCCGACTTCTTTCATATGGTCTGGCCCTGCACAGTCATATCTAAATATTGGGTGTCAATCACAGCTGAATTGAGCAGCATATTGGGGTGGGAGGTTCCCCTTAGTCCGCTTGCTCTACTTCTGGGGGTGATGGAGGGAATGGCCGGCTCCCGAGCCGACAAATTGTTTCTAGGAACAGCCATGTTGATTGCTAAAAGAGACATTGCAATGGCCTGGAAGGACTCAAAGTCTCCTTCTGTCACAAAATGGCAGAGGGGGTCGATCGGTGTGCTATCCAAGAAAAAGCGGTTTACGAGGCAAGAGGGTGCCCGAACAAATACGACCGAATATAGGGCAAATGGACAGGACTTTTGGACTAATTACGATTAGCGCTAGGGGCAGGCCGTTTCTATTTATTGTTTTACGCCAACAATTGGGGAGATATTATTTGGATATGTAATGACATTTTACACATGTCACAGTGGTACAAATGCTACTACAGTTACCTTGTTTTTACAAAATGGCAATAAAATTTACTATATAAAAAAAACTTCAATAATGCCTACATTTTTATTTAAAAATAAAATATTCATAACCATGTAATGTAAGATATTTAGGAAATTATATATTAGGTTATTGACATTAGAATATTAGTTAATAATGAGTATTGATCAATCTTAACCTAAAAAAGATATATTTATATAAAGGTGTTACATATTACAAAATAATTATATTTTATATATGAATACCAAGGCTGTATATTCTTCAATCCACCTTAGGCCTCTTTAACCAGACACTCCATTCCCCTCTATGTCATCCTTACAGGTTCCTCCTTGCTCACTATGTGACAGTTTTCCCGTCTTTCTCTTCCTTCTTCTATCTCCTTTGTATGTTTTTTCCTCTTTTGCACTTGAGAAATGTCTTTTAAGGAAAAATAAGTCCCTAAAAATGAGTGCCGGTGGCCCCCACTGGCAGCCACCAGCTCAAATTAAGCACTGAGGAGCAACTGCTGTCATACTATGACTGGCCGTTGGGTGTCACTGATGCACCAGCGTCTTTGTGATTTTGCAGGTGTGTCAATGGCCTGCTTTGACTGGATGCAGGTGTCTCTGCTTCACCAGTGTTTAATATGCCCACTCCCTCACCCAATCAATTTCATATCCTAGCTGGCCACTGCATCATTGCTACACTAGTATGCATGCTAAGCCAGAACCTCAACCTATGCCATCCTCTAAACAGATATTGGGTACCACTGTTGCACTGCTGGTTGCCTGCACACAACTCTTACAAAGTCTATGCAATACTCTGACTGGCCTCTTGGTGTCCTTTCAACACTTCTCCAATTCTGCTCTGAGACTTGACACTTGCTTTCTCCGGGGTTGTAACGCATGTACCTGTCATTCAAAGCCCCCCCAATCAGCCTAAGGCCCATTATATCTGCCAAGTAAAAGAGTCTTAAGGGACCGTCACCACATTTTGCAGGAGGGGCACGCAATTTTCTGTTGCGCCAATGGCTGTCACTGGTGTCTGTCTACTGTGTTTGGGTGTCACTGAGCCATTAATGCCTGCTAGCTGCAGGACTGCAGCCAGTCCATTGCTCTGACTAGCCTGTGGGTGTCACTGCTGTATGTTTATCTGCCTAAAATGTACCCCGTACCATGGTCTGTCTGACAAATTCAATGTCTCTGCTCCACCAGTGTCGGTAGAGTAGCTCTGGGCATTAGAGAGTGATGTACTCTCTCTGAGGAGTCACAAATGTCACTTCTGCATGATTGCCCGTGTGCTCCATTGAGCACCCCATCAATGCCATTCCGTGCCTTGTCTCTGAGTGTTGCTGGTGCCAGTCTGCTTCAACTGGTTATTAAAAGCTCTGGTCACTGGGCATCATCATAGACTGCTCCCTCAAGGACCTCATCCAGTTACTTACTCTAACTAGCCACTGGGTGTCACTGCTATATGGGTGTCCCCTGCATAGACTCTCAGCCAGTGCCATACTAGGATTAGCCACCAGGTGTCACTGCAGTATGTCGTTTCACCCAAGATCTTAGCAAGTGCTGCGGAATGACTTGCAAATGGGTATCACTGCTGCACCAGTGTCATTCTACACCTTAGAGTAAACCGGCAAACATCATAATCCCATTGGCCACTGGCTGTCGCTGCTCCACCAATGTCAGTCTTCTATTTCTGAACCCCAGCCAATGTTATACTCTGGACACTGGGAGTCGCGAGGCAGAAATGTGCCTTCACTGCCTAGAATTTCAGGCAATTTCCCAATATGAGAAGTCACTGGGTGTTGCTGTATCACACATATCTACCTACTCACTAGCCCAGGCCTAGGGCTTTGCAATTCCTGACCATATTCTGATGGCTCAAATCTAGTTGCACTACTCCTCAAACATCAAAGTGATTAAAAAGGGCTGACTCCAGTGGGGCTGTGAGAGGGGGCAGAGGGGAAGAACACCTCCCAAAAACTCCAGCTGAAATATCTAGTCCAATTATAGCAAGCATCATGGCTATAAAATGGACAGGCCACATCAAGTCTCAGATGCCCCCGTTTTATGGGACTACATATGGAAATGTAATTTCCAAAGCCAGGACAAATCTGTTATTTATAACGTCTTTATCAGCAAAGGTCATAAATTGCCTTTTCAAAACTACCCTGCACTGCGGTGATCGACACCTCCCGACATTTATTAGAGAAAAATCACAAAACTCTCAGGCACGTCGTGAGAGAGTCCTCTCTGTGAAGGCTGAGTGCACAAGTGAACCCGCCCAAAGTGGAGGGGATGTACGGCTAAATTCACAGGCCGCCATCATCAAGCAGTCTAGGGTTCAGCGCCATCTTTTCAAGCAAAGTGCCTACCAGCCGGGGGCTGTTTAAACTTGTCTAAACTGCAACCCTAGGCCGGGTTGCAAAGTGCTGTCCTAACTCTGGTAACATGAATAAATCAAGTACCTCCGTACTGTGAAGATTCTGAGGAAAATCTTCAAATGGCTCCCAAGCAACACTAGAAAAACTGTCACTCACATCCCACTCACAAGCAAGTTGGACTGGGTGAACACCCTCTATGCTGGGATTACCAAGCAACTCACTACAAGGCCACAAACAATCCAGAACTCGGCAACAGGGCTCATCCTCAGCCTTCCACTCAGAACTGACATCACACCACCCCTCAGGGAGCTCCAGTGGCTCCTGACACCCAAATGTGCTGATTCAAACTCCTCATACACATTCAAGGCACTTCAATACTTAGCCCCACCTACCTGAACAGTTGCACCTCATTCCACCAACCACTCAGACACCTTTGCAGACCTCCTACTCGCACATATCCCACGCATACTCAGAACAAGGTCAGGAGCACAGGTATTTTTCTTCCATCACTCCTAACGCGTGGAACTGCCTCCGAATCCACATCAGAGCTCCTCCTCTCTTCCAGAATTCTACAAGAAGCCTGAAGATCTGGCTTTTCAATTAACCAACCTATCAAAGGTAGGGCAAGGCACACACGCATACAAGGCAGGTTTTACAACGCAAGCCATTACAACGACTTGCGTTGGGGGCGCTGGATAGTGAATAGTTTAATTTACTATTCCAACTCCAGTCCCAGTGGATAGTAGGGAAGGTTTTGGATAGTAATTAAACTATTCCCTATCCTACAGCGCCCTCCAGCGCAAGTCGTTGTAACGACTTGCGTTGTAATTCCTGCGTTGTAAAGGTACTGCGTGGAAAAAGTTTCGTTGTAAAGGATGTTTACCGGCACACACACCTACTCAGTGCCAGGATACCGTCCCAGGTTATAGCGTGCTTTACAGATACACATGACATAACAAAATAATCTTCTGCAAAAATATTAGGCTCCAGAACATTGATAACCAAAATCTCTGTTATGTAAACATCTCCCTACAAAAAATCATCTCCCGCCTCAATTAGACTTTCCACTATAAATCACTAGCTCCAAATACAGTAGGGCTTGAAATAGATTGGTAAATTGTCCTGTTTCTAAAATATGTGGTAAGTGGATTTGGCTAGATTTAAACATTTAATATAGGTCGACATTTTTGATGGAAGATATTTATTTAATTTCAAGATTCAGGCTTATGCTACATTTTGGAGGCCATGTTTAAGCAAACCATGTTTTAGCAGTCTATGTTTTCACATGAAGCATACCCATCCCGCTTTCGGATGCTGCCACAGATTTGCTACTAGTTGGGGCAATCTGGTGTCCCTCGTTGATGATGGTGCCCTCATAGGCAGATAGTTAGTCATGGCTATCCCTAGAACAGACCCTGATTACATCACATAATTGGCAATTGACTACATGAGCCGATCACCACCCTGCTTTTTGCCAAGTGTTGGGTGAGGATTTACCTACCAATAGCACCCTCCAGGTCCTCGCGACTTTCTGTGAGGTTGGAGTTGAGGGGTAGGGTACCAATGGCTCCCTCCGGCACTCTTAGATTTTTTGTGAGGTGACCGGTCAGGATTAGAGGGCAGATGAGCTACAGGGGTATCGCTTTGTGCCCTCTCCTCTTCAATTCCTATGTAGGGGGTTCCTGGATGTGTAGCAGCCCCACTCCTTAGGTCCTCAAGTAGGTAGCGGTGAGTACTAGGACTACCTTCCCCTTGTTCTATGGCCAGCAATTCCACCCTCATGCACACACCTTTCCACTACTAGAAAATAGGCCAGCACCAAGGGTTAAACCATCAGCTTGAGAAAGAAGATACCTCCTGACAGTATAATTTTCTTTCTCAGAAGGGAGCATCCCAGTTTAATTTGAGTAAAAGTCAGGCTCTCCGGGGGACACCTAAGCCCAACCACAAGGTTAGACCTAAAAAAACATAGATCACACTGGAATAACTCGGAATTTTATTCAAGATTCTGTGAACTCCAAAACATTTTCATGGTTTGACACCTGACTTTATCTCCCACCGACCATATCGTCTCCCTTAATTCTAAATTCAGCCTAGCCAGTACAGCAACATTCCTATAGTTTACTGCATATGTTTTGAGTTAAAAATTATAACTGGTAGTCTTTATGAGTGTGTAAAGCGCTCTTTCTCTAATTTGGTTTAGCCTGTACTACATGAAATGCTTCAATAACAGTATATATGGGAAAAGTACCCCCTGCTGTACATTATAAGGATATTGCAAGTTACTGAGGAGTTCCTTGACATACAGAGAAACGAGGCAGAAGGCCACGTTCCTTTATAAGGTCATGGAACACCAAGGTGTCCTGAAATATCATTTCAGCACATGGCAGAGGTATTTTATTCCTAATAATATGTAGTCACATCATCACCCTCCCCACAAACCCATTACATTTGTAGTTTCTTGTACTTTTGTGTAGGAGAGATAGCATGATTGCAGACATGAACAATAAAAGCGGAACCTGCCGTCCAAAATTATGCGCACTAAAAAGCAGTTACTCATTTGTAGCAAAGTAGATTGGAATCAGCGAATGTAAACCATATTTAAAAGTACGGCGGCTCAAAATGTGTAGAAACATGCAGATGGAATGTTTCCTGTAATGACCAATGGTGTGCAAGAAATAACTGAATTACTACAAAAGTCTCCTTTCTTCTGGTCACTGGTCATTTTAGAAAAACTGATGAGAAGACTGAACAAGTCAGATCCAGTTTTCAGTGTTTTAGCTGCAGCTGTAATGATGCTCTGTGGCTTGTCTTTCTCCCTGGATGCTGGTAGCAAGCATTATGAGGTCACAACTGAATGGTAATAACTTATTACAGTTGAGCAGCTCCGCAATTGTAATAAGAAAATTCGAAATTTTCTTTAAAGCGAGATTTCAGTGAGCATGTATTTTAAATAACTAGAACCATGCCATGAGATAAGAATCTAAAAACAGAAGTGCCTTTTACCACCACTCGAAGTCCAGACCATTCGCTCTGTCATGTTTCTAAAAATTGACATGCATGTTCTGCAAGCATGTTAAGCCTGACAAGCTCTCTGTGTACATATTAGGAAGAGTGTAGCTCATCTGCCACCATTCTGAGCTCCATATGCCCCTCTGTCAAAATTCTAAGCCCAAACAGCTGGGTCTGGTGGCTCAGTGGACTAATGCGTCTACTGTAGGGGCCTGTGTTTGACCTCATGGTCACAGGTTCAAATCCCGGCGGGTCCACTCAGCCTTTTATCCTTTTCAGGTCGATAAAATGAGTGTCATTGAGTTGGGTAACAATAAATAAACATCTGTTATTGAGCGCCAAGATACCCTTGTGGATAAACATGCGTTTTGCAAATACACATGTTATGTTAAACAAGCCCCTCTGCCAACATCCTAAGTACATACAAAATGCTAAAACATCTAAGCCCAGGACAGACTTCAGCCATTAATCTAAGCCCAACATTCCAAGACTGGACACGCCCCTCTGACATTATTTCAGGCCCACACATGCTTCTCTGCCAACATGCGAACCCCATACGTGTGAAGCCTTCCAAGACTAGAATTGTGATGTTCTGGACCCCATGAAACCGCCGGGGAAATTAGATTCAGCTGAAATGCCTTCCAAAACAAGACATGCTACGAGAAATACAGCTGCACGTTCGAACAGATATTAATACTTAATGCTATTACAGGAGGTGCGCTACAAATAATGCCCCTGGCATGCTGCATAAATCAGCCATCGCAGGTCAGGTTTGATAAACTGTCCCCGTCTCCGCTTCACGAGCCGCCTTCTATCGCCACACGTGCCTGTGGAGATGCACTGGTACAGGAAGCTAGCTGGTTGTGTGGCGATGCACTGTTACAGACAGATCTCTGTTTATGTGGCGATGCACTGTAAGAAACAGATAGCTGGTTGTGTGGCGATGCACTGTAAGATACAGATCTCTGGTTATGTGGCGATGCACTGTAAGAGACAGATAGCTGTTTATGTGGCGATGCACTGTAAGAGACAGATAGCTGGTTATGTGGCGATGCACTGTAAGAGACAGATCTCTGGTTATGTTACGATGCACTGTAAGAGACAGATAGCTGGTTATGTGGCGATGCACTGTAAGAGACAGATCTCTGGTTATGTGGCGATGCACTGTAACAGACAGATAGCTGGTTATGTGGCGATGCACTGTTACAGACAGATCTCTGGTTATGTGGCGATGCACTGGTACAGACAGATCTCTGTTTATGTGGCGATGCACTGTAAGAAACAGATAGCTGGTTGTGTGGCGATGCACTGTAAGATACAGATCTCTGGTTATGTGGCGATGCACTGTAAGAGACAGATAGCTGGTTATGTGGCGATGCACTGTAAGAGACAGATAGCTGGTTATGTGGCGATGCACTGTAAGAGACAGATCTCTGGTTATGTGGCGATGCACTGTAAGAGACAGATAGCTGGTTATGTGGCGATGCACTGTAAGAGACAGATCTCTGGTTATGTGGCGATGCACTGTAACAGACAGATAGCTGGTTATGTGGCGATGCACTGTTACAGACAGATCTCTGGTTATGTGGCGATGCACTGGTACAGACAGATCTCTGGTTATGTGGCGATGCACTGTAAGATACAGATCTCTGGTTATGTGGCGATGCACTGTAAGAGACAGATAGCTGGTTACGTGACGATGCACTGTAAGAGACAGATCTCTGGTTATGTGGCGATGCACTGTAAGAGACAGATAGCTGGTTATGTGGCGATGCACTGTAAGATACAGATCTCTGGTTATGTGGCGATGCACTGTAAGAAACAGATAGCTGGTTGTGTGGCGTTGCACTGTAAGAGACAGATCTCTGGTTATGTGGCGATGCACTGTAAGATACAGATCTCTGGTTATGTGGCGATGCACTGTAAGAAACAGATAGCTGGTTGTGTGGCGTTGCACTGTAAGAGACAGATAGCTGGTTATGTGGCGATGCACTGGTACAGACAGATCTCTGGTTATGTGGCGATGCACTGTTACAGACAGATCTCTGGTTATGTGGCGATGCACTGGTACGGACAGATCTCTGGTTATGTGGCGATGCACTCTAAGATACAGATCTCTGGTTATGTGGCGATGCACTGTAAGAGATAGATCTCTGATTGTGTGGCAATGCACTGTAACAGGCAGCTGGTTGTGTGGCAATGCAGTGCAATAGATAGCTGATTATGTGGCGATGCACTGGTACAGACAGGTCTCTGGTTATTTGGCGATGCACTGGTACAGACAGATTTCTGGTTATGTGGCGATGCACTGTTACAGACAGATCTCTGGTTATGTGGCGATGCACTGTAAGAGACAGATCTCTGGTTATGTGGCGATGCACTGTTACAGACAGATCTCTGGTTATGTGGCGATGCACTGTTAAAGACAGATCTCTGGTTACGTGGCGATGCACTGTAAGATACAGATCTCTGGTTGTGTGGCGATGCACTGTAAGAGACAGATAGCTGGTTATGTGGCGATGCACTGTAAGAGACAGATAGCTGGTTATATGGCGATGCACTGTTACAGACATATCTCTGGTTATGTGGCGATGCACTGTAAGATACAGATCTCTGGTTATGTGGCAATACACTGTTACAGACAGCTGGTTGTGTGGCAATGCAGTGCAATAGATAGCTGATTATGTGGCGATGCACTGGTACAGACAGATCTCTGGTTATGTGGCGATGCACTGTAAGAGATAGATCTCTGATTGTGTGACAATGCACTGTAACAGACAGCTGGTTGTGTGGCAATGCAGTGCAATGGATAGCTGGTTATGTGGCGATGCACTGCTACAGACAGATCTCTGGTTATGTGGCGATGCACTGTAAGAGACAGATCTCTGGTTGTGTGGCAATGCACTGTAACAGACAGCTGGTTGTGTGGCAATGCAGTGCAATAGATAGCTGGTTGTGTGGCGATGCACTGTTACAGACCGATCTCTGTTTATGTGGCGATGCACTGTAAGAGACAGATAGCTGGTTATATGGCGATGCACTGTTACAGACAGATCTCTGTTTATGTGGCAATGTACTGTAAGATACAGATCTCTGGTTACGTGGCGATGCACTGTAAGAAACAGATAGCTGGTTGTGTGGCGATGCACTGTAAGAGACAGATAGCTGGTTATGTGGCGATGCACTGTAAGAGACAGATCTCTGGTTATGTGGCGATGAACTGTAACAGACAGATAGCTGGTTATGTTGCGATGCACTGTTACAGACAGATCTCTGGTTATGTGGCGATGCACTGGTACAGACAGATCTCTGGTTATGTGGCGATGCACTGTAAGATACAGATCTCTGGTTATGTGGCGATGCACTGTAAGAGACAGATAGCTGGTTACGTGACGATGCACTGTAAGAGACAGATCTCTGGTTATGTGGCGATGCACTGTAAGAGACATATAGCTGGTTATGTGGCGATGCACTGTAAGATACAGATCTCTGGTTATGTGGCGATGCACTGTAACAGACAGCTGGTTGTGTGGCGATGCACTGTAAGAGACAGATAGCTGGTTATGTGGCGATGCACTGGTACAGACAGATCTCTGGTTATGTGGCGATGCACTGTAACAGACAGATAGCTGGTTATGTGGCGATGCACTGTTACAGACAGATCTCTGGTTATGTGGCGATGCGCTGGTACAGACAGATCTCTGGTTATGTGGCGATGCACTGTAAGATACAGATCTCTGGTTATGTGGCGATGCACTGTAAGAGATAGATCTCTGATTGTGTGGCAATGCACTGTAACAGACAGCTGGTTGTGTGGCAATGCAGTGCAATAGATAGCTGATTATGTGGCGATGCACTGGTACAGACAGGTCTCTGGTTATTTGGCGATGCACTGGTACAGACAGATTTCTGGTTATGTGGCGATGCACTGTTACAGACAGATCTCTGGTTATGTGGCGATGCACTGTAAGAGACAGATCTCTGGTTATGTGGCGATGCACTGTTACAGACAGATCTCTGGTTATGTGGCAATGCACTGTAAGAGGCAGATAGCTGGTTATGTGGCAATGCACTGTTACAGACAGATCTCTGGTTATGTGGCGATGCACTGTTACAGACAGATCTCTGGTTATGTGGCGATGCACAGTTACAGACAGATCTCTGGTTATGTGGCGATGCACTGTAAGATACAGATCTCTGGTTGTGTGGCGATGCACTGTAAGAGACAGATAGCTGGTTATGTGGCGATGCACTGTAGGAGACAGATAGCTGGTTATGTGGCGATGCACTGTTACAGACAGATCTCTGGTTATGTGGCGATGCACTGTAAGATACAGATCTCTGGTTATGTGGCAATACACTGTTACAGACAGATCTCTGGTTATGTGGCGATGCACTGTAAGATACAGATCTCTGGTTATGTGGCAATACACTGTTACAGACAGATCTCTGGTTATGTGGCGATGCACTGGTACAGACAGATCTCTGTTTATGTGGCGATGCACTGTAAGAAACAGATAGCTGGTTGTGTGGCGATGCACTGTAAGATACAGATCTCTGGTTATGTGGCGATGCACTGTAAGAGACAGATAGCTGGTTATGTGGCGATGCACTGTAAGAGACAGATAGCTGGTTATGTGGCGATGCACTGTAAGAGACAGATCTCTGGTTATGTGGCGATGCACTGTAAGAGACAGATAGCTGGTTATGTGGCGATGCACTGTAAGAGACAGATCTCTGGTTATGTGGCGATGCACTGGTACAGACAGATCTCTGTTTATGTGGCGATGCACTGTAAGAAACAGATAGCTGGTTGTGTGGCGATGCACTGTAAGATACAGATCTCTGGTTATGTGGCGATGCACTGCAAGAGACAGATAGCTGGTTATGTGGCGATGCACTGTAAGAGACAGATAGCTGGTTATGTGGCGATGCACTGTAAGAGACAGATCTCTGGTTATGTGGCGATGCACTGTAATAGACAGATAGCTGGTTATGTGGCGATGCACTGTAAGAGACAGATCTCTGGTTATGTGGCGATGCACTGTAACAGACAGATAGCTGGTTATGTGGCGATGCACTGTTACAGACAGATCTGTGGTTATGTGGCGATGCACTGGTACAGACAGATCTCTGGTTATGTGGCGATGCACTGTAAGATACAGATCTCTGGTTATGTGGCGATGCACTGTAAGAGACAGATAGCTGGTTACGTGATGATGCACTGTAAGAGACAGATCTCTGGTTATGTGGCGCTGCACTGTAAGAGACAGATAGCTGGTTATGTGGCGATGCACTGTAAGATACAGATCTCTGGTTATGTGGCGATGCACTGTAAGAAACAGATAGCTGGTTGTGTGGCGTTGCACTGTAAGAGACAGATCTCTGGTTATGTGGCGATGCACTGTAAGATACAGATCTCTGGTTATGTGGCGATGCACTGTAAGAAACAGATAGCTGGTTGTGTGGCGTTGCACTGTAAGAGACAGATAGCTGGTTATGTGGCGATGCACTGGTACAGACAGATCTCTGGTTATGTGGCGATGCACTGTTACAGACAGATCTCTGGTTATGTGGCGATGCACTGGTACGGACAGATCTCTGGTTATGTGGCGATGCACTCTAAGATACAGATCTCTGGTTATGTGGCGATGCACTGTAAGAGATAGATCTCTGATTGTGTGGCAATGCACTGTAACAGGCAGCTGGTTGTGTGGCAATGCAGTGCAATAGATAGCTGATTATGTGGCGATGCACTGGTACAGACAGGTCTCTGGTTATTTGGCGATGCACTGGTACAGACAGATTTCTGGTTATGTGGCGATGCACTGTTACAGACAGATCTCTGGTTATGTGGCGATGCACTGTAAGAGACAGATCTCTGGTTATGTGGCGATGCACTGTTACAGACAGATCTCTGGTTATGTGGCGATGCACTGTTAAAGACAGATCTCTGGTTATGTGGCGATGCACTGTAAGATACAGATCTCTGGTTGTGTGGCGATGCACTGTAAGAGACAGATAGCTGGTTATGTGGCGATGCACTGTAAGAGACAGATAGCTGGTTATGTGGCGATGCACTGGTACAGACAGATCTCTGGTTATGTGGCGATGCACTGTAAGAGATAGATCTCTGATTGTGTGACAATGCACTGTAACAGACAGCTGGTTGTGTGGCAATGCAGTGCAATGGATAGCTGGTTATATGGCGATGCACTGCTACAGACAGATCTCTGGTTATGTGGTGATGCACTGTAAGAGACAGATCTCTGGTTGTGTGGCAATGCACTGTAACAGACAGCTGGTTGTGTGGCAATGCAGTGCAATAGATAGCTGGTTGTGTGGCGATGCACTGTTACAGACAGATCTCTGTTTATGTGGCGATGCACTGTAAGAGACAGATAGCTGGTTATATGGCGATGCACTGTTACAGACAGATCTCTGTTTATGTGGCGATGTACTGTAAGATACAGATCTCTGGTTACGTGGCAATGCACTGTAAGAAACAGATAGCTGGTTGTGTGGCGATGCACTGTAAGAGACAGATAGCTGGTTATGTGGCGATGCACTGTAAGAGACAGATCTCTGGTTATGTGGCGATGCACTGTAACAGACAGATAGCTGGTTATGTTGCGATGCACTGTTACAGACAGATCTCTGGTTATGTGGCGATGCACTGGTACAGACAGATCTCTGGTTATGTGGCGATGCACTGTAAGATACAGATCTCTGGTTATGTGGTGATGCACTGTAAGAGACAGATAGCTGGTTACGTGACGATGCACTGTAAGAGACAGATCTCTGGTTATGTGGCGATGCACTGTAAGAGACATATAGCTGGTTATGTGGCGATGCACTGTAAGATACAGATCTCTGGTTATGTGGCGATGCACTGTAACAGACAGCTGGTTGTGTGGCGATGCACTGTAAGAGACAGATCTCTGGTTATGTGGCGATGCACTGTAAGATACAGATCTCTGGTTATGTGGTGATGCACTGTAAGAGACAGATAGCTGGTTACGTGACGATGCACTGTAAGAGACAGATCTCTGGTTATGTGGCGATGCACTGTAAGAGACATATAGCTGGTTATGTGGCGATGCACTGTAAGATACAGATCTCTGGTTATGTGGCGATGCACTGTAACAGACAGCTGGTTGTGTGGCGATGCACTGTAAGAGACAGATAGCTGGTTATGTGGCGATGCACTGGTACAGACAGATCTCTGGTTATGTGGCGATGCACTGTAACAGACAGATAGCTGGTTATGTGGCGATGCACTGTTACAGACAGATCTCTAGTTATGTGGCGATGCGCTGGTACAGACAGATCTCTGGTTATGTGGCGATGCACTGTAAGATACAGATCTCTGGTTATGTGGCGATGCACTGTAAGAGATAGATCTCTGATTGTGTGGCAATGCACTGTAACAGACAGCTGGTTGTGTGGCAATGCAGTGCAATAGATAGCTGATTATGTGGCGATGCACTGGTACAGACAGGTCTCTGGTTATTTGGCGATGCACTGGTACAGACAGATTTCTGGTTATGTGGCGATGCACTGTTACAGACAGATCTCTGGTTATGTGGCGATGCACTGTTACAGACAGATCTCTGGTTATGTGGCAATGCACTGTAAGAGGCAGATAGCTGGTTATGTGGCAATGCACTGTTACAGACAGGTCTCTGGTTATGTGGCGATGCACTGTTACAGACAGATCTCTGGTTATGTGGCGATGCACAGTTACAGACAGATCTCTGGTTATGTGGCGATGCACTGTAAGATACAGATCTCTGGTTGTGTGGCGATGCACTGTAAGAGACAGATAGCTGGTTATGTGGCGATGCTCTGTAGGAGACAGATAGCTGGTTATGTGGTGATGCACTGTTCCAGACAGATCTCTGGTTATGTGGCGATGCACTGTAAGATACAGATCTCTGGTTATGTGGCAATACACTGTTACAGACAGATCTCTGGTTATGTGGCGATGCACTGTAAGAGATAGATCTCTGGTTGTGTGGCAATGCACTGTAACAGACAGCTGGTTGTGTGGCAATGCAGTGCAATAGATAGCTGATTATGTGGCGATGCACTGTAACAGACAGCTGGTTGTGTGGCAATGCAGTGCAATAGATAGCTGGTTATGTGGTGATGCACTGCTACAGACAGATCTCTGGTTATGTGGCGATGCACTGTAAGATACAGATCTCTGGTTGTGTGGCGATGCACTGTAAGAGACAGATAGCTGGTTATGTGGCGATGCTCTGTAAGAGACAGATAGCTGGTTATGTGGCGATGCACTGTTACAGACAGATCTCTGGTTATGTGGCGATGCACTGTAAGATACAGATCTCTGGTTATGTGGCAATACACTGTTAGAGACAGATCTCTGGTTATGTGGCGATGCACTGTAAGAGATAGATCTCTGATTGTGTGGCAATGCACTGTAACAGACAGCTGGTTGTGTGGCAATGCAGTGCAATAGATAGCTGATTATGTGGCGATGCACTGGTACAGACAGGTCTCTGGTTATTTGGCGATGCACTGGTACTAACAGATCTTTGGTTATGTGGCGATGCACTGTAAGAGATAGATCTCTGATTGTGTGGCAATGCACTGTAACAGACAGCTGGTTGTGTGGCAATGCAGTGCAATGGATAGCTGGTTATGTGGCGATGCACTGCTACAGACAGATCTCTGGTTATGTGGCGATGCACTGTAAGAGACAGATCTCTGGTTGTGTGGCAATGCACTGTAACAGACAGCTGGTTGTGTGGCAATGCAGTGCAACGGATAGCTGGTTATGTGGCAATGCACTGTTACAGAGAGATCTCTGGTTATGTGGCGATGCACTGTAAAAGACAGATAGCTGGTTATGTGGCGATGCACTGTTACAGACAGATCTCTGGTTATGTGGTGATGCACTGTAAGAGACAGATAGCTGGTTACGTGACGATGCACTGTGGGAGACAGATCTCTGGTTATGTGACGATGCACTGTAAGAGACAGATAGCTGGTTATGTGGCGATGCACTGTAAGAGACAGATAGCTGGTTATGTGGCGATGCACTGTAAGAGACAGATAGCTGGTTGTGTGGCGATGCACTGTAAGAGACAGATAGCTGGTTATGTGGCGATGCACTGTAAGAGACAGATAGCTGGTTATGTGGCGATGCACTGTTACAGACAGATCTCTGGTTATGTGGTGATGCACTGTAAGAGACAGATAGCTGATTATGTGGCGATGCACTGTTACAGACAGATCTCTGGTTATGTGGCGATGCACTGTAAGAGACAGATAGCTGGTTACGTGACGATGCACTGTAAGAGACAGATCTCTGGTTATGTGGCGATGCACTGTAAGAGACAGATAGCTGGTTATGTGGCGATGTACTGTAAGCAGGGCCGGACTGGCCATGGAGGGCACCGGGCGTTCCCCCGGTAGGCCGCTAGGGTGGGGGCCAGTTTTCGGCCCCTGGGGGCCGTTTTTGTTACCGGGTGTCGGCAATATCGGCCCCCTGGAACATAATAGGCTGAAACCGGCCGCCGCAAACTGCTCAGCTGCATTTCCCCTCACCTCAGGGGGGGCCAGCTGAGCAGTTTGCCAGGGCCGGATTCTGTTCCCAGTCCGGCCCTGACTGTAAGAGACAGATAGCTGGTTATGTGGCGATGCACTGCAAGAGACAGATAGCTGGTTGTGTGGCGATGCACTGTAAGAGACAGATAGCAGGTTATGTGGCGATGCACTGTTACAGACAAATCTCTGGTTATGTGGCGATGCACTGTAAGATACAGATCTCTGGTTATGTGGCAATGCACTGTTACAGACAGATCTCTGGTTATGTGGTGATGCACTGTAAGAGCTAGATCTCTGGTTGTGTGGCAATGCACTGTAACAGACAGCTGGTTGTGTGGCAATGCAGTGCAATAGATAGCTGATTATGTGGCGATGCACTGTTACAGACAGATCTCTGTTTATGTGGCGATGCACTGTAAGAGACAGATAGCTGGTTGTATGGCGATGCACTGTTACAGACAGAGCTCTGTTTATGTGTCGATGCACTGTAAGAGACAGATAGCTGGTTATATGGCGATGCACTGGTACAGACAGGTCTCTGGTTATGTGGCGATGCACTGTTACAGACAGCTGGTTGTGTGGCAATACAGTGCAACGGATAGCTGGTTATGTGGCGATGCACTGCTACAGACAGATCTCTGGTTATGTGGCGATGCACTGTAAGAGACAGATGTCTGGGTGTGGCAATGCACTGTAACAGACAGCTGGTTGTGTGGCAATGCAGTGCAACGGATAGCTGGTTATGTGGCGATGCACTGTTACAGACAGATCTCTAGTTATGTGGCGATGCACTGTAAAAGACAGATAGCTGGTTATGTGGCGATGCACTGTTACAGACAGATCTCTGGTTATGTGACGATGCACTGGTACAGACAGATCTCTGGTTATGTGGCGATGCACTGTAAGAGACAGATATCTGGTTACGTGACGATGCACTGTAAGAGACAGATCTCTGGTTATGTGGCGATGCACTGTAAGAGACAGATAGCTGGTTATGTGGCGATGCACTGTTACAGACAGATCTCTGTTTATGTGACGATGCACTGTAACAGACAGATAGCTGGTTATGTGGCGATGCACTGTTACAGACAGATCTCTGGTTATGTGGTGATGCACTGTAAGAGACAGATAGCTGGTAATGTGGCGATGCACTGTTACAGACAGATCGCTGGTTATGTGGTGATGCACTGTAACAGACAGCTGGTTGTGTGGCAATGCAGTGCATCCCGCTAATATAGGGGCATGGGATCGAAACTTCGACTTTCACATACAGTGCTGCAATTGTACCATTGTGTTTATATATTGTAGTCACTGACGGTTTGAGCCTGCTGTACTATATATTACGATGCAAGCCACGTTCTGCTCCAAAGGTATTGCCTGAAAATCTATTTTGTTTTCTACCTTTTTCTCCATTTTTCTTTTCCTCATACTGGGTACAGACTGTGCCCTTTTGTATTTTTGTGTGTTCTAATTCTTTAAAATAATTTCTGCATTGATCAAATAAATATTCCATGTCCGGCTGGACATTGGAAGTAAACTTATAGCACTCATTGCAGTCTATAAAGAATTTGTGTGAATACCCCTTCTAAGCTTAGGACCACTGTTTCCTGATAGTGGTCAGCATCTCATAGTCGAGCCCCTATACCATGGGTATGTGCACTAAGCACACTTTTTCATGAATCACCACAGTGCCCAGTAGCTGCCAGTCTTTAGTACAAAGTATGCTTGGTGCTAAAAGGTTCCCTGTCCCTCTAGGTTCCGGCCCTGCTAAGGGTAGGGTTATGGGGCACAAACTGCCCATTTGCCACTTTCCATGTAGAAGGAGATGTGCCCTGGTCTCCTTTCAATTCTAGCTCACAGAGAAAACCTGGATGCTTTAACCATGGACGTCGATTCAAAATGCAAGTGGTAGTGGAAGTGATATCACACACCCTTTCACGTTATTGACATCAAAGGAAGTGACATCACGTGACCTTTGATCTTGAATCGTCCCAGGAAGTGATGCCCCTTGACCATAACTTGGATGATAACACTATAATTGACATTACTGAATTTACATTATAACTGTGTATTTCGTATAAAAATACAACACAAATGTCGATGCACCTATGTTAATTTGCTTCCACAGTCTTTGAAAGTTCTGGGGTGTAATACGATACTTTGCCCTAAATTGTACTGAGCAAAGCAAATGAACCAGAGCTGTTTTGAATGGGTTCAGAAGAAAAGAGGTTCTTCTACCCCAAAAAATTGCAAAAATGGGTCGAATAGTGCATTTTAAAGCAAACATTTCACAAAAATCTGTTAAAAAGCCATGGGCTACGAAAGGTCACCAGTTAAATACATAAGACCTTTCTTGGAGTGCCATACCAATGAAACCTGCCATTCCACAGGATACAACCCCTTTTTTTGTTCAAGTTGTGCCATGGGTATCCCCATTTACCTAAAATAAACCGGGTAATGTGCCAGGGCTAGCGTTTTGCCACGGGTGCCCCTAAATGTCATGGGTTCCTTTTTCTGCCAACAAATACTAATAATACGCCAGTCTCTGAATTTTGCTACTGTTATCCATGCACAATGGGTGATCATTGTGCCAAAATGTACTTGTAGTATGATAGGGCCAGCATTTTGACATGTTTGCCCGCCTCTTTTATGCCATAGCTGTCATTCTTTATACCAAGAATCACCTCCAACGTGTTAGCACCAACATTTTGCCATGCTGAAACATATCAAGAATTACCTCCAATATGCCTGTGCCAGCCTTTTATACATCATAGCAGTAGGGAATGCACACCTATTTTTATTTTAATCAATTATTTATCCAAATCGTTGCGATGTTGCATGCTCCTTGAAGCAAGCACCTTCCCCAAATGGTGCTTTCAGATAAGATGCCGTTATTTTGGGGCAACTTTTGCCCCAATTCGAAGGCACAGCGCTGCTATTGCTTGTTGCTTTCATATTTCAAACCGTTTTCTTCAATTTTACGCCATGTAATCATTCTCTTATTCCATCTTGTCATAATCATCCATTTTGCTCCACACACATGATACAATGCCATTTTCCAAAGTTTCTCATGTTATTGATGTATCCATCCGGACCTTTGATCAAAAACACGTACAGACGCATATGTTCATCCAGAAGCAGCGTTTATTAAAACCCAATGCATTTCGGGCTGTTGGGGCCCTTCATCAGGGGTCACTACAAGTAACAGTGAAAACACGGATTTGTTATTTAACCATTATGTATGCTCAAAAATATGTACATAATATTTTATCGAAGTGCGATTAACTCCACCCCAATTATGTGACTACCACATTTTAAAAAATCTACCGCTATATGTATCAACAAACCATTTTGCATTTCCTAAATAGCGAATTTTAAGGAATCGCTATTTAGGAAATGCAAAACGGTATGTATGTACAAAATCGCTTTCCAATAGCGATTCCTTAGCATTCCTAATTTGAGATTAGCAAATTGTTAATCGCAAATTACCCCTTCATTTCCATGGGCCAGGAGGCCCATAGGAATGAAAGTGCAATTTGCAATTAGCAATTTGCTGATCGCAAATTAGGGATTTTTCCAAGGGTGCAGGGGTGTCTCAAGAACACCCTGCTGCACCCCTGAAAAAGACATTTGGGGGCATATGGCGCACATACATGCCCTAAGGGCATGTATGGGCGTCATATGGCACATTTGGTTTTTTTCAAAAAAGCTTTTTGATAAGAATTCGCAAATTACCACCAACTAGAAGTTGGTGGTAATTTGCTAATCCTTAATGGCATTTTTTGCATATTATTTGTTTGATACATTGCATTTAAGGAATCGCAAAATTTGCAATTCCTTAAGTGCAATCGCAAAATAAGGATTAGCAAATTTTGCTATTCCTTATTTTGCATCAAACTTGTTTGATACATACCATTTGTCTATTTAGCATTCGCAAAGGCCGAAATTCGCAGAATTTCGGCCTTTGCGAATGCTAAATAGCTTGATACATATAGCGGCTAATCTCTAGCTCCAAATTAAGTCAAACAGCCCCCCAATTGTTTCAAAAGACAACAACCATTGTCTTCCAACAATCATTTTAATCCTTCAAACTTTCTTGAAACAAGCATGTTAATCATTGCCTCCAGTATGCCAGCAGCAGAATGTTTTCAGGGCTAAAATCAGAATTGCAAGCAGAACGCCACATTCTAATTCAAGCTAATTTATACTCACTATCTCATACTCACCTACGCACTCTTACTCAATCATTCTCTCCCCTCCCTTGCACTCATTCATTCTCAATCTCTTGTGCTAAATCTTACACTCCCTCACACTCATTCTTAAACTGATTAACTCACACCTACTCACACACATTGACTTGTACTCACTCTTATTCTCAACTTCATTATTCTCACTCACTCTAACTCACTCATATTCACTTACTGACATTTTACCTCATTTATTGCCACCCCTATCACTGACTGTCACTTTAACTCACACACACATGCTCACATACACACAGATTACACATCAAAACTCCAGCTCTCACACAGAAACACTCTCACCCACAAGCACGCACACAACATGCATTTAAAAAACTTTTTTTTACTTAACTGATGCTCCAGTTTTTATTACAATAATAGTGAATATTATACAATTATCTACTGTTAGTGCAATTAAAAATGAGCTGGAAACAGGGAGGGAGAAGCTGCCCCTATCTTCTTGGCACTGATTTTGCCACCTCCAACGCCAGGAGTCGCAAAGGCAGTGCCAGGGGTCGCAGGGAACAAGCCAGGAGTCGCAGGTGATTCCTAAATGACATTCATGTGCTTAACCGGTATGTTTGGTTTAAATTTCTCAACATACGGTCGCCATCATGTTTAAAAACAATTAAGGCCTCATATAGAGTTTGGACGATAGGTTGCTCTACCACAAATAAGTCAGATATCCTGTCCGCTGTATCACAAGTGCATTCTATCCTATGGCAATTGTAATACTTCGGATGGATATCCATCTCATTTGTGACAAAGTAACCCATTCACTGAACTCTAAAGCAGGGCATAAGTCTTCAAGTCTAAAAATAAGTCCCAGGGCCTGGAGGTAAGTTTGACCATAGTCTCAGTTTCAGTACCAGGTTGACTTTGAGAGATTCAAGCTCCACACCAATCTACGTACAATTGTGAAGCTTTTTTGTTGGTTGGCAGCCCCAGCTCTTGAGGTAGCGTTCGCCTTACAAACCCCACCAACGCGGACTGATTCTTTCCCCCAGACAAGCCAATGTTGGATGCAGTCTGTGGTAGAAGCGCCAGCAGGCTCCTGGTCAGTGAAGTGTAGGTAGCAGCAGAACCGGCAACGGAGAGCCTGTGCAGCGGTTGCCTTGTCCCTTGTAGGGTGAGTCATGCTCCACTGGTTCTTCTTGGGCCCAAACAACAGCCTCTCACCCAAGCAAAGCTAGGAGCCCGCACAGTGGTCAGGCAGGCACCGTCCAATGTCCTCCTTCCTGGTAAAACCTCAAAGAGGTTTGCTCTCTTCCAAAAACATGTTAGGTACCACTTGCATGTAGCAAACACAAAATGGATTCCATTGTTTCTATGGCCATATGTGTCAAGTATGCTCCAAGCACATCCTCTATACACACAAATAAGTATACACAAGACACATTCCTGTCCCACATGGATGGGTGACGGAGACTATTGCTGGGGGACTTTAATAAATGCTAGAGAGGCCAGTAAGGGTTGTATGTTTATACAACGCATTCCGTTGCAACGCATGCCTTTACCACGCATGCGTTACAACGGAATGATTTTTTAACGCATAACCTTTTCCTCTAATTCTTGCGTGGTGACGTCGTACGTCGTTAAGAGGAAACGGAAGTTTTTTTCCGTTTCCTCTTAAATGACGACGATTGCCTGCATAATATGACGTGATTTCAGGTGAGGTTTTTATTTGGGGGGGAGACCCCCACAAACCCCCTTTGTTTATTTTGAACCTTTACCACATATGCCTTTACTACATACCTCGTAGTAAAGGTATGCGTGGTAAAGGCTTTCGTGTTAACCACGCATGCGTTGTAATGCATGCGTGGTTAATGTATTCGTGGAAATGGCCGCGTTGTAGTGGCCGTTTCCCGCCAGTAATACCCCTACTAGGTGAGTCAGGTAAGAAGGCCTGCCTTGCCTCTATAATGCTATCAGTGTGAGTCCTCTACAGCCTGGTGCAATGACAGTAGTCAAGCTCTCTAACTAGGGTGCACATGGGGTGCCCCTCCATGTCTCCCTTCCTTTATTTGTGGCTGCCTCTCCCCTATTTCTCTTCTTGAGGTAAGACAGAGAGACCTATACATACTTTAAGTGACAGGCGCCAGAGGAGTTATTCAGGCATGAACATCTGGTAATGGCCAACACCTAATGATATTTTGAACAAGATTTATTTATTTCTTTGAAAAGTTTTATCGAGAGCGAACAAGACCCAGCAGGGTGTCAGGGTGCTGTACAACGAAGCCAGCTGATCACTGCTGTAAATATGTTTTGCTCACTAAATAGCTCAAATCAAGAATAGAGCTGAAAAAGTGCAAATTCTTTAGCTAGAGGGTCCTGTGTCGAAGTTATTACTTCATTTGTAACAAACTGTTCAGGCGCTAGGTTGCAATATTCAATATTGTGCTGTCCAGGGTAGTGTACTGCTCCAAAGTTCACAAAATCTGGTGCAACCCAGAGACAAGTCGCCATTTTGCAGGAAACAAACGGAATATTATGCACGTCTGTAATCAAGTTAAGCGACTGAAGTAATACTTCTACATGTAGCATATGGATCTCAGAAGTGCCTCGAAGGGGGAAACCCTCTTTACGCACCTCCACTCAAGGCAATCATAGTGAAACTGCGTTGTGGCGGCAAAGCCCAAAGGTCTAAAATTGTCTTATTCAACGCATTTACGAGAGGTGACACTGATAGACCCTGTAGGCAGAAGTAAACTTGATCATTCCCAACCCCTCCCAAACGTTTAGACTAACACGATTGAAGTCATCTACCTCCACGGTTGCAGGGCATGCTGCGGTTGACCATTAGATATTGATATTGATCCAATATCAAGAGCTGCTCTGGCGATAACTAGATGGTTTCCTACTACTGATGCTCTCCCACATGCCATGGAGGACGTTCATCCGTTGTCAGTGGTCCCCAGCTCTAGTATGAACTCTCTTCTGGAAGCCGTCCCGTTAATGACACGCCGTCCTTGCATTAAGTCAAGACCTAGCTGTTGCTAGTGCCTCCTCCGATACTCCTGCCCACAGTACTGCAGCAGGGGTCACGCGCTTGGTGGCACATGGATAGAGCACTACCACACATTCCAAACCACCATCATCATGGAAGGCAGTCTGTGTGTGATCATCTCAAACATTAATGTAGAAATGTACTGTCTATGTCCAAAGCCATGTCACATGGATACGACTGCATCGATCTCACAGTTAGATAGAAGCTAGCCTTACTATATCCATCGCAAACATCTAGTAAGTCATCTCAAACCTTAATAGAGAAGGAGGCCTGTCAGTATCTATCCCAATGTTACCTAGAAGGGGGTCTGTCAGTGTGCATCTTAACATCTCCTAGAAAGGCGGCGTCTGTCGATTCAATGTTAAATGGGGGGGGGGGGGGGCTCTCGGTATCCATCTCACAAAAATGGCCTGTACATGTTACGAAAGTAGATGGTTTGTCTATGTCCAGTGCAAACATTGAAGTAGAAAGTTGTCTGTACATATTATATCCCAAACATTAGATTGACAGATGTCTGTCTGTGTCTATCCTAAAGATTTAAGAGGAAGATGGTTTGGTTTGTGCACTGTCTCAGATACTACAAAGAACAGTGGTCTTCAAATGTTTTAATGTTGCACCCCCGTCAAGTGTATATAAAAAAACACTTGTCCCCTCCCCATGAATGAAAAACATATTTTTTCACAATTATTCTATAGAATCGGTAGTTCTAAACATATTTATTAGTTCAAACTCAGTTATCACTTTTAAAAATGCAATCTAATACATGATTGATAAAATGCTATGGACTATCTGGTGTCCCTAAGGTTTAAAAGTATTCAAAGAGTGATCCTTTCTCAGAAATTGGGGGAAGAGTTTTGAGGGTTATTCAGAGTCTTTCACCCCACCCACGCACTCTTATCTTTAACATTGCGATGTTACTCAGAAGAGGGTCTGTCTATCTATCTCAATTTTACGTAGAAGAGGGTCTTTACGTGTCCATGTGATATGCTATATAGAAGGTGGTTTGTAAGTGTCTATGTCAAACACTATGTCTAGGACTTCAAGAACCCTTTCCTCTAAAACAAACGTGATTGTTCATGAACAAGATTTCAAGCCCAGACATGTGGCTTAATTCCAAGCGCAAAAGAAGTGCTCTACAACGTTACAATCTTGGAGGAATTTTCTAGAACATTCCGTACCGGAAAGATTTTTTATTCCACAACCGCAAAAATGTTCTCTAGAACCAATCTCAGTGGGATTGTCTAGAACATTTCAAACTCTACTGGGTCCTCTACAATCTGCCAAGCATAGAGCAATTTTCTGGAACATTCGATACATGAATTCATTGTTATTCCATAATCATAGAGTGCTTGGGGTTGTTCAATGTAACATTCCCAGCCATCTGTAGAACATTCCAAGTTGGGATCTAGGGACAAGACAAAATCTGCTCTCAAACAAGGACAGGCTAACAGTATTCCTTAGGGTTATAAGAAAGAGCATCAACTGACTCATGAGTGTCTACCGTTGGCCGAATCACGTAGGAATGTGAGATACCGCTGTCACCCATCAGTGCTGCATTGCCTGTTAAGGTTCCACTCTGACTTCGACAAGTCGGTTACTCCAATCGGTGTGGACACTCAATATCAACCGCACAATATCGATGGGACACAATATCGAGGACAAAATATGAAAAACAGTATTGGCAGGTAAGTCTAGATTTTCTATACCTAACTCCACTTATATGTACCTAGGCAGTACATATTTTCTCAAGGTACGTCGATATGGAGGTAGGAATATTAAATCTATACTTCCCTAGATGCTCTTACGTTTTGACATTCTGTCCCTAGATATTCTGTCCTTGATATTCTTACACCACGATATTCGGGGGTCAATATTCAGTATTACAATCCTCCAACCGAATCCTAATTCGACAGTCAAAAGGCTACAGAGAATCAATGACTGAAGGATTGCTCAGCAAGCAATGTGACTGCTATTGAGAAATGCACGTCACCTTCATGCCATAACTTATAGCACCAACTCATGCTTTCATCCTTCTGAGATTGAAAACATCAGTACTCTTGTGTTAGGTAAGACCAATATCCATTATTCAAGTGCCAAGAGGCAATTCAGTTTAAGGCTTGCACGGTAAACAACCTTTACAACGCAACTTTTACCACGCAGTGCCTTTACAACGCAACTTTTACAACGCAAACCAATACAACGCATTGCGCTGGGGGCGCTCTAGGATAGGGAATAGGTTTAATATACTATCCAACACCTTCCCTACTATCCACGGGGACTGGAGTTGGAATAGTAAATTAAACAATTCACTATCCAGCGCCTAAAAGCACTATGCGTTGTAAAGGTATGCGTTGTAAAACTTGCGATGTAAAGGTAGGTGTTGTAAAAGTATGCGTTGTAACGTCATACATCCGCTTGCACTATATAGTGTCTAGGGAAAGTGCACAAAAGAGACTGGTGAGGCTGCAGGAATGTCTACAACACATAATAATGTGGTCATTTACAAAAATATTGTAGAATACAACATACAGGGTGAGAGGCAGAGAATGTGCTACAGGTCAGGCTTCTCTTTGATGGAGGAAATCAAAAGAAACCAATAAATGGAATTAATAAGAAAATCTATCCTGAGGAAGATCATGCTGAAATGATCCCTTTGGATTGAAACATGTAACACAGGAAGTATAAAAACACAGGGAAGTTGCCGCAGGTGGTGTTAATTTGACCACAGGTTAATTTACATATGAAGCAGCCCATAACCAGTCCCTATGTCTGCGAATCAAGATTTTTTGTAACACAGTGGGTTAATGTGCCTGCTTCAGAGATTAGTGTAGTTGAATCTGAAGTGTATAGGCCTGCGTGCCAGAGACGGGGACTAAATCATTCATGCTTCAAAGTTCTTTAACCACTAATCAATATTTGTGCTAATTCTGAAAAATCCCAACCTTGAGTTTATATAAATTGTTATTTGATTTATCAATACTGATACGTCCTTCTTCTTACACGTTAGTCAGAGAAGAGCCTGGGATTGCCAGACTGCTGTGCCCCACTCTGCGGACTGGTACATGTATGAGTATTTACATGCCCACTTATGCATTCTGCCATCGTCGAGAATGACCCGCGACCTTGCACAGCACTCAGTCCCAACAGAGCCACGCGGGGTCTGAGCCGGAGAGATGTCGCGGCAGCGCGCCAATGGGCAGAAGCAACACACATTATAATAAAAAAGTCCGTATTTAAAGATGAGGAAATCAGTGGCAGATGCTCTCAGCCCCTCAGGGAGCAGCAAAGGGCAGAAGGGTCAACGAATTCAGGCAGCGCAGCGCCTAGGGCGGCAGCGACAGCGCAGCGCGCCAGCTGGCGCATTTACAGAAGGGCCCCGGATGGCATCAGGGAAGGACTTGCCTGTCTTTGCCTGTTACCCCCACCATCCTCAGTACTGCTCATATTTAATGACATTCTTCCAGCACAGGCCTTTGCAGTACTGTTACACACTGCCCTGTTTATTAGCTCTTTTTATTACAAGTTAGGTAACTCGCTGGGATAGGTCTAGTGCTGAATGCATCTGCGTTTTCAAGCGACAGAGGCATTGTTTCTGGGTTCTATGTAAAAGAGATGCATTTGTTTTGTCAATGTGAGGTGGGTGCACAATTCTCAAAAGTAGAAAATACCTCGATTCCTGCATAAAACTCCTCTAGGGAGGGAAGTGTTTGCTAAAATGGGGGTTTGGCTTTCGGCATCATAAAGTGTCTTTGTAAAGCATGAGAAAATAAAGTGAATCTTATTTCTTACTATTAAACTATGGTGTCTTTTTTCGCTTCTTTAAAGTGATGTGAGGTTTACATTAAACGTGGTTGATAACCATTGAACTGGGTGTCTCTTGGTGTCTCTTTCTTCTGTGCAGCTCATCGCGAACCTGAGTGTTAACTTCAATTAAATGCTATTAAAAAAGACAATGATTTTTCGTCGCTATATGGAATTATTTCTACCCAGTCTAAATTAGCACAGATGTAGCAACGCGATTAGAGGCTGATCCAGCACCTGATGTGACCTAGGGCCATATGTATCATCAAAAATTTTGCATTTCCTAAATAGCGAATTTTAAGGAATCGCTATTTAGGAAATGCAAAACGGTATGTATGTACAAAATCGCTATTAAATAGCGATTCTTTACCATTCCTAATTTGCAATTAGCAAATTGCTAATCGCAAATTACCCATTCATTTCTATGGGCCAGGAGGCCCATAGGAATGAAGGTGCAATTTGCGATTAGCAATTAGCTAATCGCAAATTAGGAATTTCTTCAAGGGTGCAGGGGTGTCTCAAGAACACCCTGCTGCACCCCTGAAAAAGACATTTGGGGGCATATGGTGCACATACATGCCCTAAGGGCATGTATGGGCGTCATATGGCACCTTTTGTTTTTTGGAAAACAGCTTTTTGAAAAGAATTCGCAAATTACCACCAACTAGAAGTTGGTGGTAATTTGCGAATCCTTAATGGCATTTTCTGAATATTTTTTGTTTGATACATTGCATTTAAGGAATCGCAAAATTTGCGATTCCTTAAGTGCAATCGCAAAATAAGGAATTGCAAATTTTGCTATTCCTTATTTTGCATCAAACATGTTTGATACATACCATTTGTCAAATTAGCATTCGCAAAGGCCAAAATTCGCAGAATTTCGGCCTTTGCGAATGCTAATTAGCTTGATACATATGGCCCCTAGAGACTAGAGGTGGGCGAGCCACTGAAAGCTCGAGCCAGGCGCCAGCCGGAAGCCTGGCTCTGGCTCAGCTCGAGGTCCTGGTGGAATCTGGAGCCCACAACGAGCCGAGCTTTTATGTGCGTGTGCCTGCCACCCTCCCTCTTTCCAGAATGTGGTGTTACTGTTAGAGCTGGGGTACTAGGTTCAAGTCTGAGTGCCCCCTCAACATTCAGTGATTCTGGGGACATCACATCACTTCATTTCCCCATGCCTATAAACAATGCACCTGACCTTATGTAATGTAAAGCAGTCATCTTCGGGGCAGAGTTCGCAGTGCATTAAAAAACTGCAGAAAATGAACTGAGCTGTAGAAACTAAGCTTCAATGTAAGGAAAGACAAATAGAGACCCATTTCCTGTCTGCTTTGTACAAAGTGAACCCAGAAAACCTGGATAAATGGAGGTTTCCCCACTTAAATTGTGTGATCTTGAGCAAACACTATTTCACAAAATCTCGTTTCTCTGCATTATCGGATAGGAAAGCAGTTTAATATAGGAGTTCAGACTACTAGTTGTACAAAACTATCACTTTTACTGAATAATTCTCAGTGCAGTACTATAATGTGCCTTATTAATGTTAACGCTTCCATGTGTTAAATACACTTTTTTGAATTTTGATGGGACTTTACCATATTTTACATGATGTTTGTTGTATGATGAACTGTTACAAAGCAAATACTTTCAGGACTCGGGTCCTGCAGGGGCTCTCAGATCAAGCCAGACCCTTGGCACGCCCACTTCTACCAGAGACCTTTGGGCCATACCAAGAGGGGGGAGGGGGGGGGATTAAGGACAACCCCTCCCGAAAACGGGCGTCCGAGCCCCCCTGCACCATCCCACAGTCAGCCAGGAGGCTCGGTCGCCCCACCATCCACCCCACCGTGCTTTTTTTTCCAATGTTTTTCCTTCTTCTTAATAACTTTCTTTTGACTCAGTGGCGGACGTGGGGTCGGTCTTCTTACCCCCACCTCGCAGAATATGTCAGCAGAACAAGAAACAGACTCAGCGGGCAGATATTAAAAAGGGCGGGAAAAGGGCGTGCAGTTGCGACTGAGACGAACATATATTTGTTTTTGCAATATCCTGAGACTGACAGAGGAGGCGAGGCGGGGGCGGCTTGCAGTCCAGGGCGCCGAGGAGTGTTCAGGCCGAGAGGGAGCGGTGCAACGAGATATGCCCGTACTCCGCGCCGTACTTCAGTTTAGATGAGACGTGTTGTGCTCCGGGCTGCGCCTCAGCGCAGGCACGTGTCCATACTCGGCGCTACACCCCCGATAACACGGCGTAGCCATTTCTGTACCTCAAAGGGCGGCGGCGCTGCTGGCCTTGGTTCTGTATTTCAGATTAGGGTTACTGCGCCGTACCTGGGGCTGTGCAGGAAAAGAGGTTGACTTTCTGCATTTAGTTCCATATATCGGATGCAAAAGACACGACTGTATTTTGTGCTGTGCCTCACGTGGAGATGACGCGCCTGTACCTCTGATGACGTGGACGCGGCTATACACGGCCCTCGCATCCCATGGAGATGACAGTGTCACGCTATCAGTGTGCCTCCCAGTGCTGTACAGACAAAACGGCCAACGTGGCGATCGCATCTTTAAACTAATCACACAAATCGAAAGAGTGCGTCTGCGAGTCACATGCAGATATATTTTACAAACTAAAAAGCGGAAAGTTAGAGGAAAATAAAGGCCTTTCTTAGTTTCGGCGGTGTCTCCTCTTCTGTCACACTGCACCAGAGCGGCAGGATGCGAGAATGGCACATTTTCACCCCACCCCATCCCTGATATGTTCGTCAGATTATCCTTTCATTATCCCGATTAATGAATGTTAGTATTCAACCCCCTTCCTCCACCGTTTGATGGGGCGACCTTTCACTGATCCCTAACAAGGGAATTGGATTAATAGCGTGCTTTGTTACAAAAGGGTAATTTGAGTTCTTTACGACTTCCCTCTAATCCAACCTCTCCGTTTAATGGGATGGGCAGCTCCCCTGTGACAGTTCAGCGCCGAGCTGCTCTGGGGCTGTCCATGGTGCTGAAAGCACATAACATGGCGGCCAGCGGGAAGTCACATGGGCACTGAAATACACTTCCGGGGTTGGGGGCAGCTTCTGGCGGAAGTCTCATGCTCTCCTTTATGGACCCATGTGGTTTTGTGTTGCCTTTACCTCGGATTTTCGTCAAAGTTCTCATGTTTTATTTAAAACATTCAGTTTGTACTTTTAATACTTTAATGTGATACAGCTTGAAATTACAAATTTAGCTGTACTTGGGTCTACATTAACTTCTAATTGGAGCCAAGCTGTTGTGATGCCACCGTCTTTTTTGCGGTCCCAAACGTTGTGCTCAGTAACGGGCACACCCAAACACAGTTTAATTTGTGATTGGTGCTCTGTTACGGATACACCATTACAGTTGTTTATTGGCACCCAATTAAATTCCATAATGTGAATCGACCATCTAAATCATTAGATGGTCGATTCACATTATGGAATTTAATTGAGTAACACAGAAAGGAAATCTTTTTGTTCATTGTTTATATTACCCAGTCCTTTCTGGTCTGTTTGGGGAACTCTCTCTTTTTTGAGGTGTTTATTGGCACCCTGCATTCTGTTCTGTGGTTAGTGACGGTTGCAACAAGATCTTTGTCAACATTTTGTAAATCTTTCAGGTTTACCTTACTGTGGTCATTATCCAGAATGTAACTCATCCCCCATTTTTCTATCAAGTCCTGTTGGACCACAAACACCTTGGAGGAAGTGAAAGTCTGTATTTGCACATTATGCAAGAGTGTGCAGTACTTCCTTAAGTGCTGAGGGGAGGATATCTTTATTGCTACATTGTTTGGGTCCTGAGGGCCAAGAAATATTTGAACACGCACCTGATCTTACGCCGAGTGAGAGTAGTGAGCTGAACGACTATGAGATTTGCCTTAAGAAGTTAGATCTGCACTATTTGACAAAAATGCATACAGTTCTGGAAAGGTATCCGTTTGGCAAACAGTTGCAACACTCTTGGGTGTCAGTAGAGGAATACATGATAGTGTTGTGAAAACTTTTTTTTAGATATAGGGATGCACACCTTGCTTATTCACATGTTTTTTTTTTTCTCATCTTTTTATCCCGCTTTCATCTTGTTGCGTGCAGATCGGTATTGGCATGCCCAACAGCCATAAGTTAAGAACTGTATGTCGGAGGGGACTGCATAGCCCCAAGAACCTTTCGCACAGCTTCATGCCGTTTTTAACGTGCATGTTTTATTTTCGATCATTTTATCAATATTTTCCATCTTTCTTTCTTCAACCATATTTTTAAACTCTTATTTTCACCATCTTTTATCATGTTTGTTCCAAAGGACCACAACTAGTTTGAAATGCCATTTTCCAAGTTTCTGCTATTCAAATTGAGCCTGTGCCGGCCTCTTTCAAAGAATAGGACTGATGCAGAAGTTCATCACAAGCAGTCTTTATTTTGCGTAAAAGACCCAATGCATTTCGGGCATTCAAGGCCCTTCTTCGGGGGTCACTGCTCTGTTTATATTTAAAAGCCCTGGTGTTACACCATCCTCCTTGTACTGAGGAGGATGGTGTAACACCAGGGCTTTTAAACAAATTCATAACATACCATAACATGAAGTACCCTATCCCATACATGATAATAATATTGCAAGACACCTTGGAGTGCCATTACCTTGAAAAGGAACATGGCCTTCAGCCTCGTTCCTCTATATGGTCATGGAGCTCCTCTGTGACGTGCCAAATCCTTATCATTTACATGGGGTACTTTATCCCATATACCATAGAATTTCAAATAAAACATTCCATCGTTGACACCTAAACAACTCTACATATACACTAGCTGCCATATTCATGCTGAAAGACATTTTAGTCCATCTTGGCAGATTATGTAAATATGCACTGCAATATACAGATGCATAACCAAGCACGTTTGTGGTCTTCGCACTGTGAGATGCTCTGCACTTCAATCCCCAGAATGCATTGTGCTGGAAAAGGAGCAACCAGAACTGGAATCCGTGTAGCTCTGCCTCTGAGCACTCTCAACCTCCAACATTTCAGGCATTTATATGAAGAGAACATCAATTTTAGTGCAGAATATCAGTGCATCTTGTCAACATTGAAAAGCACTGAGGTCTACAAATAAGGGAGAGAAAATAAAACTTCCGGTGAACACTTCCTTTCCCCAATAATGCAACAGTTAGACCATAGTGACGCTACAGCACCACGGAATTCAAAACTTAAAAGCCTGCAAAAAACATTTCACTAACTGTTACTCTGCAACCTGCCCATGGCTCTAGGTGATTATCTAGATCAATCACAGGACGCCCATAAATTGTGCTCCATATTGGTAGAAATTGCCCAGAATATGTGGCATAGTAACCTAATCACCAAACTGACAATCCATCTTCTCTATTTAGAGCCAATGAATGTCATGTTTCTATCAGCGATGCTCCTGTTAGCTCCAGCGGCAAAGACAGCCCCACAGGTCAAGGGCCTCAGTGTGGGTCCATCACGCCGCCCCACCCTGTTTATAGCAGACGGTGTGATATACCTTTTTCAGTTCAGGACAGCCAGGTATGCAAATTTCCCCACCGCCTTCAGAGAATACTCCCATAGTGTTTGGGTCATTCGTTGTTGTTTCTCTGAAATAAACTCCCGCTTTAAAAAACAAAAAAGTTTGCCTGGTAGCCACCTAAACATGGCATCTGCTTAGCGAATTGTCAGTGCCTTCAGAAGACCCACCACGGAGGTAGAGATCTCCACAGGGCTGGAAGAGATCACTACTGATGGTGGGCGGTAGTCGGGCAAGGGTGGAGGAGGACGGAGGTAATTACCACCTGCCATACACTGAATTAGAACATTGGAATGTTTCTACGGGCCAGTAAAGGCCCGCAGAGCAACATTCCAATGTTTTACAAAGGCCTCTCGGAGCTCGAGGGGATTTAAATCCCCTTGAGCTTCGAGAAGCCTTTGTTTTATGTGTTAGAACATTCTAGTGGCAGAATGTTCTAATAGCCTTATAGCCCTTCATAGCAGGGCTATACTGGCTATTAAAGTCCCATTCCTTGTTAAAGTCCATCGCCTTCGGCTCGGGCCTTTAACGCGGGAGCGGGCCTTTAATAGCCGGAATAGCCTGCTGCGGCGGGCTATAAGGCTATATGAGACTCCTAATACTTGTAGCCATCCCAGGGAAGTCGTAGAGCCAGCAGCTGAATTGTTCAAATTGTGCCCACTCTGAGGGGCTATGTCAGGTAATGAGTGACTGCACTGTGCACCATTTTGACATCACTTTCCAGTATTAAACAAAAAACGGAGACTTGGACCAATAAAACATACACTTTGCACACATGGCTATGCCCTGCACAAAAAAACCTCAGAACCATTTGAAAGACATCCCTACAAAAGCCCTATAATGCTCTACCAGTACCAGTCTGCGTCTTATATAAATACCAATACCGACAATTGTTATGTTGGGACTCGTTTCACTATGTGTAGCTTTTACCCATGACTTTGGTGCTTTGGCTCACATCCCACGACAGAGTGAAATATCCACGTAGAATGTGTGCATCGAGAGCGCAAAAGACTTGTGAAGAGTGAATGGGACTTGCAGTGTTCCTGAAACTTGGGGCCTGGTCTAGAGTGTGGGAGGTATCCAGCCAGTCCACCATGTCAGCGGAGGCTATGGCCTTGGCTCTCTTGGCAGACGACCAGTCGCCATATTTAGAGAACCCAGCTGTATGTGCTGGATCTCACCCTCTCCAGTGGCACGGGCACTACAGTGGCTCCATTGAAGGCAGTGAAGCTTTGCTGAGCAGCCACCATGTTTAATGTTGCGGTCCGCACAGTTTTTTCTTTTCTAAAAAGAAACAAACGCCTAATGCAGGTGATTGGTAGAAATCAGTGACCCAACGCATGGGAAGATTTCTACCTGCACAGGATGACCGAGGAGATGGAAAACGAGTGATGCTGACTCTGCCCTAAATACAGCTAGGAACCTCCACTTTAACCTGAAAGCACTGTGGTGGATGGACTGCCAGGTCAATGGTACTAGTGTAAACTTAGGGCTTCCCCTGGCTGTAAATAAAGCAGAGGCACCACGCAGGGCCGGACTGGCCGCACTGGGCATCAGGTGTTTTCCTGGCAGGGGTGGGGGATGGTTTTGCAGAGGTGGGGGCGGTTTTGTTCCTAGGGACCGGTTTTGCAGCAGTGTTGCCTCCAGTAACAAAGGCAGCAGCGCTTGACACTTGCACCCGCGGGGGCTGGTCTAACAAAATTGCCGGACTGCTTTGAGTTCCCAGTCTGGCCCTGGCGCCACGCGCTTGGTAAGGTGTGGGCACTGCCATCGTTCCTGCTCTACCAGACTCTAAATGATGCCCTTGTTTTCATCTTGCACTCACTGACACTTTTTGTTTTAAGTGGCCCTTTCCTTTTATTGTGACTGTGGTGGCAAAGCTCTCCAAATCAGATTTTCTCTGTTTGAATTTTAGGGGTCGTATGGGACAATGAGAGGCAGTATTAGGATGTGTAGTCTTGTGAGGTTATGTGCATCACATAACTGTTGCTTTGTTTCTGTAGAAATGAATCAGTTTCTGTAGTCATACTGCTATGGACCCTCCCCCACTATGGCTTCCTGGGAGCTCTCGCCACAGGCTCAGTAGGGATCAGAAGGCCCTGACAGCTTTAGCGAGGATTAGCCACCAGCCTAGAAGGCCAGCTCAAAATCTCATGGCAGAGTTACACGTGTACAACCAAAGCTTAAGAACCTAACACTTTGCACGCTGCAACCCGGGGGCGGTGATCGCGTTTAGACGGGACAAAGCGTCAAGAAAAGTAAGGATTAACCCGGTCACCAACAACAAGCGAGTCACAAATCTGCTCCTGATACAGCAGTTATACTGTAAAGCAGTGAGCTTCAAACTTTTTAACCGCTTCAGCGCGGCACGAATTTTCGCGCTGTGCTGAAGATTCGAAAAACGGGTGTGGTCATGACGGAACAGTTCCGTCAACAGCACAGCCCAACCGACGCTGATGACGGAACCGTTCCGTCATAAGCATCGAAGGGGTTAATGCTGTACCACGCCAGTGGAAAAAAAATCATCGGACCTCCCCTTCCGACATTTTCACAATTATTCTATTAAACTAGCAATGATCTAAATACATCAGGACTAATTTAAACATTGCAGTTAAGTTCTGTTACTGTTTTAAAAATACAATCAAATACCTGATTGCCAAACATTCTATTCTGGTCAGGTAGGCCTTACTAATGTGTAAAAGTATCCACAGTATGAGTAATTGAAATGGGGGTGGGGTTTTGAAGAATATTTGGAATCCCTTACCTTTTGACACCTTCCCCCACCCAGGATATGAATGGCAAAAGATGGTAGTGATGGATCATTACAGAGTGGCTTACTGCAACTCATTTTTGTCCGCTTAAAACAAAGCACTTTTATCAGCATAATGCTTCTTTTGGCCAGAGCCTGGCGCCCACCGTGGGATCACCTGAGCTCCGCCTAAGGGGGGCAGCCCCCCAGTTTCAAGATCCCTGCTGTAAAGGGTTGGAGCACTGAACCCCATTATTAAGGGCTATCAACCAGATCACCTGCTGGTTGCAACTGGTTAAAAAAGTCCAGTGTAACCTCAAAAACAACTTTAGATTAAAAAAAACGGAGGATGTTGTCCTATAAATCCAAGTTTCAGATTGCTGACGTTGCTTTGAAAGGTGTCATGGTTACAGAAGAAAGCCTGACGTGGAAGCTAGACTGCAGGGTCTTTTTGGCTCCCAATTCACAGGGTTACTTTTCAAAACCGAACTCAATTTGCGATGAAGTAAGTGTTCTACAAACGAGATAACGCTGTTGCACGTGGAATATTAAACAGCCGAGAGTGAAATTTCCATTACGCTGGCATAATCTTGAATAGTTTTGTGAATTTTGCGTTAGGCTTGTTATGCAAAAATCTTGCAATTACCTCATATGCCAAATGCTGCAATTAGAAAACACTTGCGCCAAGATTTTAGCACTGGAACGTGCACAACCAAAATGGGATCAACTGTGGTGCGCAGAATTTGTTTTTATTGCACTTAATGTGTTTTTTGCATGAAATGCAGCATTGCATCTAAAATAAATGCGAGGATGCATTTTGCACTAAAATATAGTACTCCATGTGGGTTTTGTATTTCGTGTAATTTTGGGTGTGCGAAAGCATGAATTTCGCACACCCTATTTAAGATTCTGTTGGAGTTGGATCAGAAAGCCAAGCTTTCGGTCTGTTTGACCAAACTTGGCCTAATCCAGGACAGCGGTGCTACATTCAGATTCAATTTCTAATTTGAATTGAACAGTAAAATATCAGAATATCTTAACCCCAACCTGGCTTCTCCCGCCTCCCGCCTGTCCCACAAAGTATAGAATCCACCACCTGGCGACACCTGGCGCAACGCAGAAGTCATCTGCGGCATGTAATGTCAAATTATGGTAGAACAAATGGTGTAAGTGACTATTAGGTAGGAATTGGTAGCTGAGCTGACATGTCCTGTGAAATGAATTCAAAGTATTTAGGAATTAATGAAAATTATTAAGAGATAAAGAAAAACGATGTTCAGTTTGTAGAAGGTAAAATTAGGAAACCCTGCGGAATTAACAGCTTGATATGCTCTGGGGGCTTTCGTAGGAGTATCTAATCGGTGGCAGCAAGGGTGTCACTGGCCCTAGTGCAAGCGAGGAGAAATGGACCATCCTTACCACTGGTTGGCTAGTGACAGAGAACAATAATCAGGGTTCAGCTGACCCATCTGGCCTCTGTACCCTGGTGCCACTGCACCTACTGCACATTGATAGTGAAGTCCCCTAGTGCATTAGGAGAAGAGGAGGTTCTGGGTTAAGTCTTCATCCTTGATGCTTAGTGGAAGTCGGCCACGCGAGAAGAACCCGTCTGGTTCTACATCACCATGTACCTTAAATAGGTGCCTCATTCCATCCAGGTGTGACCTGTATGGCATCTGCCATCAGTGTTCTTCACCTTTTTTTGTGAATAAGGAATTTTGACTCAAGATCTGGCTCTTGGACGGAGACTCGGCGCCCAGATACCCCTAGGGGTGACAGTGCTGCCATTTACAAATGCTGTTTGATTAATTGGTTAACGGGCCACTGCTGATGGTGACCAAGAGTTTTAATAAGACACATTTTGGTTCTTTGCCTGCAGTGTACCAGGAAATCAGTGCAAAAAGTGACATGTAACAACCAGACACATAGGGCCTCATTTATGAGGCCGTGCGTCACTTTTACGCCGCCGGTGCGTCACTTTTTGTGACGCAACAGCAGCGTAAAAAATGTGCCTTTTTGCACCGTATTTACAAAGTGACGCATCTAGGTAGATGCGTCACTTTGTAAACCCCTGCGCTACATTATACCTACGCCAGGTAGCGCTACATTATACCTACGCCGGGTATAATGTATGCAGGGGGGGCGTTCTGACGCAAGACAGGGTCATAGAAGTGGCGCAGTGAAGGGCACAAATGCGCCAATTTGTGAGGCAGGCGTAAGACTGACGCAGGCCCTTTCACATGGGGCTTGCCCCACGTGAAAGGACACATGCTGGAGTTGCGTCACTTTTGTGACACACTCCAGCAATGCGTCACTTTTGCGCCATACAGATACATCAGAAATACTGACGTATCTGTAACTCTTTGCGCCATGATGCGTCATACTGTAAATATGACGCATCATTGGTCTTGCAAGGAGGGCGCAGTGAAAAGTGACGCATCTCTGTTTTCACGCAGCGATGCGTCACTTTTCATAAATGAGGCCCCCATAGAGAGAGCCCATTTTAAAGCAGAAGTGTCGTCCAAGAAGCGGAAAACACTGGGAGGAGAAAGCACCAAGGTATTTCTTTTGAGTGGAGAAGGATACGGAACCATGAACGTGTAGCACCAGATCTGGGGGAGACAAGGAAGCTGGTACTGTGGGACATTTTAGAATAAGGTTCCATCTGTGAATGACGGGAAAAAGAATTGTGGGTGGAAACTATAAGTTCATCCCCCAACTTTGCTTTCTGAAGTGACACAGGAGGAGGACCTGGACACTGAAGCACAACTTAAGACCAAAGAAGTATAAGTCCATAGACAACGGGGATAGGACTCGAACTAGGAGAGTCCAGCGGCAAGCGAGAGCTGGATCTTCAACGCGCCCATGGAAAGCTGGGATTGCATTCGTCTGAGTGCCGCTGGGTGCCTAAGTGTGTCGGGGACTTCTGGATGTCACATACCACACATGTAGCCTCCATGAATGAGCTGCACGCTGCTCACCATCGATATGGGTTGAGCAGTTGGGCCTGTCGCATGACATGATGGCCAAACGGTGCATAAAGCAAAATATCATGACACTGTTCACAAGGGTTTTTGTGGCACCCTGCCATGCTTTATAAGCTTACTAGGGAGGTGTAGGTGACCGTTGATCATAGAGGCAAGCTTGAGATATGCCTTTTATGGTAATCCAGTGAAGCACTGTTGGCTGAACATCAAGGGTGAAGCAGGAGAGAGACTGGAACCTACAGCGGGCCAGGAGGGGCTAGCCGAGGAAGTCACACGAGACCTTGTCTCGGACTAAAGCTGTGTGGTGTCAAAGAAGTCACAGGAAAAGGAAAGGGGATGTGTAACGGGTTGACTGCACTGGCGGGTCCTTGTATTGTCTTCCACAAGGACAAGGGGCAATGCATGAAAGAGTTGTCTTCCTAGCCACGGAGGTTGAGCTCCACTTAGACCTACAAACTACTCCTGTGGAAACCAACTCCCAGCTCAAGGTCTCTTCCCTTTAGCGGGTGTTCTGAGCCCAGACGCGCTCCTATTCAGATGGTAGAGAGAGAAGCCAGTACAGATATTCTGTTGCCTCTTTCTTTGATGTCTTTACTGGTTATTGCCTTATTCTCTATTGGCAACCATCTTCATTCATCTGTCTGGACTGACTTCCTCTTAGGCTGCACAGGGAGACGACAAAAGGGGCACTCAACGACTCCCTGAATGTCTTTGAGGTCCATCAATGTTGTACCTTGAGTGCCACCCGAAGGATTTTTGGGGCCCCCGGTTCAGAACAACTTTGAATGTTAGTACTTATTTTCTGCTAATTAAAGCCTGCGTGATGCCAAACATTACTCAATTATACTCAAACTTTCAGAAATGGGGATAGCACTGCTGGAGTAGGTCTTGCCCGGTGTCCCAAAATCCTTAGAATGACCCTGGGCAGAGGTAGGGAGCGTGGTTGAGATAAAGAACCAGACAGAGGTGAGATAAAAAGAGAGAAAGATAATTTCCCCAGGGCTCCCCTTGGAAGGTAGGGCTCAGGGCAATTGTCCACTTTCGTCAAACATGAAATATCTTCTGTACATTGCCCAAGTGTCTTTGCCTCGGGGCTCGGCCTAGTCAGTTTCATGCATTAGTGACCTTTAGTGTGGCTCACACTCAGACTCAAGTTCTTGCTCCCCGAGTCTCTGCAGTGCTGGAAGCACACAAAATGCCAAGACTGGGGAAGGTGTGAGTCAGTGACTGCAATAGGCTGGAGTGATGAGCAGGTACATGAGGGGCAGAGGTTGAGGAGCAGAGCCCACAACAGTTGATGCATCATTATTTACATACTCTGTCCCCAAAGATTTTACAACAAGGAAAAATGGCATTGTAAAGTTATTTTAGCATACTTCATTTGATACAAAATACTGATTTTGAGCTTGTTTATGTTGTTAAGCTATTTGTTGCACACTTCTGTGTCAATCCAGGATGTTTCAGGATTCTTTACTGGTGGGATCACTCTTATGGTTAGTACATTCAGCAGAAAGATCAGTGTGCATTCGGATGTATGACGGTACGACGCGTACCGTTACAACGCGTCCCTTTACCACGCAGTTTTAACAACGTAAGTCGTTACAACGACTTGCGTTGGGGGGCGCTGATAGTGAATAGTTTAATTTACTATTCCAACACCAGTCCCCGTGGATAGTAGGGAAGGTGTTGGATAGTAAATTAAACTATCCCCTATCCTAGAGCGCCCTCCAGCGAAAGTCGTTGTAATTACTTTCGTTGTTAAAGCTGCGTCGTAACGCAACCGCGTTGTAGCGGTTGCGTTGTAAAGGATGTTCCCCGTGCATTCACTCAGGGGTGTAACAAAGGCCCCTGCAGGGGAGGGGAGGGGAATGTTGCAGGGGTCCCTCAACCATTCAAAGGGGCCCCATTAAGCCCAAGGTCAATGAACAGCTGAGAGACATGGGAGGCTCGGGCCCCTCATCACATTCTGCAGGGGGGGGGGGCATCATTTTGGTTACTCCTGCATTCACTGGCCATATCACTGAGTCGCCGTAAAATAGCACCGAGGGTCAATGTACGTCCTGCAGAGCACAGCAAGTAAATGTATGCTACATGTTTGTATTTTATGTAAGCTAACTCTATAGATTCATAATGTGGTTGAATAAATTCTGGTGTCAGCAGCAGTTCTCGTGTTACAGTCCTCATAAAATCGTGTGCTGAGTTATGCATCAGCATCTGTAAGCTGCATCTACCCTGCAAGGCATCAATTTGAAACCCTGAAGACTTGAATTCAATGTTTTATTATTGCATGGTCGAGTAGCCTCTGGGCCATAGGCACAGTTCGAGAGGTGCCACGACAACAACATTTAATGCTTCGAAGGTCGATAAAATGAGGAGCCCTGAGTAGAGCAATAACATACCAAAGGCTGTTCAGTTTGAGGATTGCCCTTTAAAGATGGGCAATATTTGAAATCTCTGTGCCGCAGGACCTTCGTGGACCAAACGCACATCGAGCCGGTGTATAATACCTGTAGCTAAACAAGCATTTGCAAAGCAAAAGGTCTCGCGTTAGTTAACGTGAGAGCTATTGCCATTGCAAATTATAATGTTTCTATCCCCGAGCTGGCTTCAGTAACGCTGGAGAAAAAAGATGGCATCAGAAAGTAGTAATGCCTTTTGTGCCAATATCGGCAACATTCCTCCGTTCTCATACAGCAACATATATAAATAAACCACACAACACCTTCTTAGTGGAGAAATTTGCTACAGGTTTATTTGCATAACCAATATGCCAACGTGGTAGGTTATCTTACGGGCGATCCCAGGGCAGGCCAGCCCCTATGCTGCCTGCCCACCTGATGAGCCAAATTGCACCGTGGCCGTCGCCAATCGGTGATTACCAATCATTGGGACGGGCTACCCCTCCCATCAGTGGACCACAAGAGACAGCCCAGAGGGCGAGAGAAAGGTTTTGTACCCCTGTACCCCTCCCACAAGTGACGCGGCCAGCAGACCCATTTGGTCTCACGCCCAGGGAGCCTGGGCAGCCAACTTCTGTGCCTTCCTGTGGCACTAAGGCGGCCGCCCTGTTGGAGGGTCGCCTACGGGGCCCCCCGGGCAGCCTTGGCAGTTTGTGGTGACTACTTAATTTCTGTTTTGGCATTATTTTTTTTTTTTATGGTGGCCGCTCACAACTTAAGTCAGGCAGGTAAAGTTGTTCAAGATGAAGCGTCATTATTAAATAAAAAGTGTGGCTGTTGGGGAAAAAAAAGTCTTAAAATGTAATGTAGGTGAGCCGTGCAGCACAAAAGAAAGGTAGGCGGCCGCCTTGTTAAATATGAAGCGCAGTGTGGCAAATTGTAAAATAAAATTAATATTTAAAGCACACCATCGAAAAACAAGCATTTGCAATGCAATAGGTCTCGCATTTACGCGAGATTAAGGCATTGTAAATGACAATTCCTTCTATATACATTTTAAAAACCAAAACATAAATAAAAGTCATTGTCATTTACAATGCCAATAGCTCCTACTTGCGTAAATGCGAGACCTATTGCATTGCAAATGCTTGTTATAAGGGGTTAGGTTTTTCTAGCCGATGACAGAGCTGTGCCAAAGTAGTTACGCATTCCATCGGTTAGTACTTGTGCTCTTGTCCGGGTAAATATACAATGTAGCATGTACACTGATGGTTGCCTTAACAGCCTAATATTGCATTTTCAGGCTGCGTGGCTTTGCATTCTGATTTCGGTCTTAATGTGTACTGTTGTAATACAAAGTAGTTTAGCAAAAAACAGAATAATTATACAAATTCTAATTTCTTTTTTTAAATCGAATGGTGCTTTTAGACAGGTAACATTTTCGGGGCGTTAACTAACACAATTGTGCTGGCATCTTATATGAGGATGTTCAAACAGGAAAACACGTTTCCAAATTGAGGGACATTGCTCAAACGTACAGCATTTAAAAGGCTGTAATGCAAAAGTACCAGGGGCCTCATTTATGAGGCCTTGCGTCAGTTTTGCGCTTCCGATGCGTCACTTTTTGTGACGCATCTGCAGCGTAAAACATGCCTCCTGTTGCGCACTATTTACAAAGTGATGCATATAAGCAGATGCGTCACTTTGTAAACCCCTGCGCTACATTATACCTGCGTCAGGTATAATGTATGCAGAGGGGGCGTTCCCCTGCAAAAATCCTCGTAATAGTGACGCAGTGAAATCTATGAGATTGCACTCGTCACTTTTTGGACGCTGTTGTGTCAAAATCTTGCGCCTGCCTCACAGCAGGTGTAAGACTGACACAAGCCCTTTCACATGGGGCTTGCCCCATGTGAAAGGACACATTGCTGGAGTTGCGTCACTTTTGTGACACACTCCAGCAATGCGTCACTTTTGCGCTTACAGATACGTCAGAATTACTGACGTATCTGTAACTCCTTGTGGCATGATGCGTCATATTGTAAATATGACGCATCATTGGGGTCGCAAGGAGGGCGCAATGAAAAGTGACGCATCGCTGTTTTCTCGCAGCGATGCGTCACTTTTCATAAATGAGGCCCCGGAAGCGGATCCAATGACGTACAGGTACAAAGAAATCTAGGCAATGAAAAACAAGAACAAAAAAAGTGTGAACACAAGGCCTAGTTAAAAAGAACCAAAGCAATAATTTCCAAATGACGGGCTGGGCAGAAAGCAACTAAAATGTACCCCATCTAGTGCGTGATGTGTGGATGTTGTGAATGCTGTCGGGGAGGGGCTCTGGAAGAGAGAGCACTTGTTGTACACGTTTGTGTAATGAAGGGAGGCCCCTTCCCATGTGCTCCTGGGGGAGCTCAGGGAAGCAAAAGGGAGGAAAGGGTTAAGGGTGGGGGCATGATGGGAGGGTGACTCAGTGAGGGAAACCAAAAAGCATAATGCCTTTAAACGAGGAGGTGGCTTACCATCCAAGGCTGCTGGAGAACAGGGTTCGATCCTCGGTGTGGGAGGTAATTATTATCTCCTGCCTGGATCTCTTTATTAAAAATAAACAAGCCTAATAATGAATGGGAAGGCAGCCTTTACCAAGGATAATGACCCAAGCCAATTAAAAATAGGGGCGGAGAGTGAGCGGGGCTTCCAGTACGTACCCTAATACAGCATGCCTTGCAGAGTGGGCAGCGCATGCATGCTGCCCTTAGGCTCGACCTAAAAAAGAATGTTGTTGAAGTTGATGTAGGTGAGCCGTGCAGCACAAAAGAAAGGCGCACAACCACCCTGTTAAATTTGATGTGCGGTGTGCTTCATTGTAAAAAAATATATATATAAAGCGCGACGTTTCAGCAAGCGTTTTTTGTAAATATAAAGCAGCCACACAAGAGGTACTGCCACCATATTTTAAGTTACAGCGTGACATCGCGGCGACATCCAAATCAGCTGTAGCAAGGAGGGGGAGCAAGCCATAACCGAAAAAAGAGTGTTCAGACATTAATGAGAGGGGCAGTCATCATGGGAGGTTACAAAAGTAAAAAAGAGAGAGCAGTGGCCATATTAACCAATGAAAAGCAGCCATTTACCAAGGACAATAAAAGGAGCCAATTAGAAAGGTGGGTGTTGCGTAATGCTCATATCCTGAATACAGCATGACTCGAAGAGACAGCGCAAGCGCTGCCTAGGCGAGACCTAAAAAAAGGAATTTGTCCATTGACTTGATACATGTCTTGAATAAGAGCTTTTTCCTGATTTAATTAAATTACGTTCCTTGATGATTTGGATCTGTGCGCCAAGGGCACAGCGCACAATTCAGTGCACAATTCCAATTATACACCATTGAGCAAACCCATTATTTACTACAAAACTCTTCTCTTTGCTTTTGTACTATTTAATAGGGCATATATTTTTTCAGTTTTTTTCTTTGCTACCTTGCCTGGACTGACAGTGAACTATTGTTTGTTATTTTAGCAGTTAAATTACATATCAACTTCACAAACTTTTCCCATCCAGGACCAGCCTTGGGCATGGGCGAACTGGGCCGAGGCTCGGGCGCCAATATTTCAGGGGGTATAGCAGGGAGCTGCCTGACTTTATGTTATGCAAACAGCAGCTTGTCCATCCCCACTTGGTCTCAATAGGGTCCTGTTAAAGACTTTGTAATCAGCCCTTAATGTACCTCAGGGTTATTGTTAGCACCTCATCAACTCCCTGCCCTCCTCCCATCTCCTGTTGTCACACCGCAATAATGTCTCGCCCCCACAAAAAAAACAAATTTTCTTTCCGCCCAGGTTCGCTGTCCCAGTCAAACCAATTTAGGGGTGGCCCTGTCCCAATTCCTCCTCCTCCCCTTTGAGGGGCACAGACCAGAGTGGGACTGGGACAGAAATAAGCATCCATTAGCAAATCAGATAGCTAAACAAGCAATGCCAAAGCCAATAGGTGTCGCCTATGCAAATGCTATTGGCTTTGCCAATATTCTTTAGCCATGTTGTATACCAGGGTAGCTGCTGTTCCGCATGGGTAAACGTTAGTGGAGTAAAGGTGAGCGGAGTGGAGTGCAGTCTCATAAAGTGGAGTAGAGGAGAGTGTTATGGAGGGGCGTAGAGTAGGGTGGCGTGGGGTGAAGTGGAGTGTCATGGAGTGGCGTGGCGTGGAGTGGTGTAGAGTGTTGTTGAGTGTCATGGAGGGAGTAGAGTGTCAGAGTGGAAGGGTGTAACGTGGATTACGTGGATTAGAGTGTTGTACAGTGGAGTGGCACAGAGTGCCATTGACGGGTGTAGAGCAGAGTGGAGTGGCTTGAAGGGTGTTGCGTAGAGTGGAGTAGAGTGTTGTAGAATAGAGTGGTACAGAGCGGAGTAGATTGTAATAGAGTGGGGAGGCACAGAGTGGAGTAGTGTTGGATAGTGGAATGGCATAGATTGGAGTAGAGTGTTGTAGAGTCGAGTGGTGAAGAGTAGAGTGGACTGGCAAAGAGTGGATGGGCGTAGAATGGAGTAGTGGAGTGGCGTTTAGTGGAGGAATGCAGTAAAATGGAGTAGTGTGTTGCAGAATAGAACTGAATAAAGTAGCATGAAGTGGAGTAGAGTTTAATGGAGTAGAGCGTTGTAGAGTATCGCAGAGTGTCGTGTAGGAGAGAGGCCTACAGTGAAGTGGCGTAAAGTACAGTGGTGCAGAGTAGATTGGCATAGAGTGCAGTGGAGTTGAGTTTATTGGTTTTGAGTCAAGTGGTGAAGAGTGCCTTAGCGTAAAATAGAGTAGCATAGAATGCAGTGATCTAGAGTATAGTGGTGCAGAGTAAATTGCAGTGACGTAGAGTGCAGTGGTGGAAAATGTAGTGACATAGAATAGATTCTTTCAGAGTAGAGTGAAGTTGCATAGAGTGGAGTGGTGCAGGTACAGTGCAGTATTGCAGAGTGGTGAGGAGTGCAATGGCATGGAGTGCAGTGTTGCAGAATAGATTAGGGTGGCATAGAGTGATGCAGAGTGGCAGTGGCATAGAGTGTAGTGGCAAGAGTGCATTTGTGCAGAGTGCAATAGAGCACCATGGAGTTGAGTGGTGCAGAGTAGCATACAGTGGTGTAGAATGATGTGGCAAAGAGTACAGTCTTGCAGAGTGCAGTGACATAGAGTGAAGTTTCATAGAGTGCAGTGTTGTGGAGTTCAGTGGCGTGGAGCAGAGTGGTGCAGAGTTGAGTGGTGGCATTGAGTACAGTGGTGCAGAGTAGAGTGCAGTGATATAGAGCGCAACGGTGTAGAGTAGCGTAGCGCGCAGTGGCATAGATTGTTATAGAGAAGAGTTTAGTGGCATAGAGTGCAGTGGTGTAGAGTTGTTCGCGTAGAGTGCAGTGATTTAGAGTAGAGTGGCATAGAATGCCGTGTCATAGAGTAGAGCAGTGCAGAATAAATTAGAGTGGAGCAGGGTAGAGTGGAGTAGTATACAGTGCAGCGGCATGGAGCAGAGTGGCATAGAGTGCAGTGGCATACTGTAGCTTGTTTCAGAGTAAAGTAAAGTGGCCTAGAGTGATGTGATGTAGAGTAGAGTGTAGTGGCAAAGAGTAGTGGTGTAGAGCATAGTGGCATAGATCTAGTGTAGAGTAGGTTGGTGTAGAGTACAGTAGCATAGAGTAGATTGTTTCAGAGTAGAGTGAAGTGGCATAGAGGGGAGTGGCGCAGGGTAGAGTGGAGTGGGGCATGATAGAGTGGAGGGGCATTGAGTAGTGGCGTAGAGTGCCGTGGCATAGAGTGGAGTGGTGCAAGGTAGCCTGTAGTGACCAAGACTAGAGTGATGTAGAGTGCTGTGACAAAGAGTGCTGTGATGCATAGTAGAGTGGCACAGAGTGCACTGGCATAAAGTAGAGTGGTGTAGAGTGGTGCTGAGTGTAGTGGTGTAGAGTGTAATGGGTTAAAGTGCATTGGCATGAAGTACATTGGTGTAGAGTGTAGTAGAGTGGCGTACAGTAGAGTGGTGCAGAGTAGGAGTGCAGTGGCATAAGAGTACAGTGGCAAAGAGTTAAGTGTTGGAGAGTGCAGTTACTGAGTAGAGTGTTGTAGAGTGCAATGGTATAGAGTAGAGTGGCGTAGAGTGCACCAGTGTAAAGCAGAGTAGAGTAGAGTGGTGCTGAGTAAGTGACACAGAGTGCAATGGTGTAGAGTGGCATAGAGTGCAGTGGCGTAACGTAGAGTGCTGCAGAGTAGAGTATAGTGGCGTACAGTGGTGCAGAGTAGATTGCCATAAAGTGCAGTAGCATAGAGTGTACTGGTTTTGAGTAAAATGTTATAGAGTGCATTGGTATTGAGTGCAGTGCTGTAGAGTTCAGCGGCATAGAATAGAGTGGTGTGGCGTAGAGTAGAGAAAAATAGATTGCAGTCGAGTGGAGTTTAGTGGCATACAGTGGAATGGCGCAGAGTGGAATAGAGTGGCATAGTGGGCAAGGGCGTAGAGTAGATTGTTTCAGAGTGGAGTGCAGTGGCGTAGAGTGCAGTGTTGTAGGGTGCAGTGGTGCTGAGTAGATTAGAGTGACTTACAGTGGATTGGCGTAGAGTGTAGTGGCATAGAGTGGAGTGATGGAGAGTTTGAGGTTCCGTGACGATTTTACTCGTGTTTGTAAACATTGTCGTAAATACATAATTTCGGTATCAGTGAACCGCAAATGATCCATTTAGTATATCCTGGTGTTTTCGCTATGCTACGAGCAAGAGCACTCCTGTTACCAACACATTTGTGATTTACCCATGACATCCATCTTAGAACACGGAAGCCATTTTGTATTCCTTGCCCTCACATAGTCAATGGACACGCAATGACCTCTTTTTATTTAAGGACACGTAGGCCTTAACCGGCGATTCACCTTGCGAGTGACACGTGCACCTTAGGCCAGCAACGCTGTAGCAGCATGACTCGGCAAGAACTGCCTCCCCAGCCTGAGGCCAGTCCTGCTATACTGGTTCTTGTGTTCGTTGGCCTGATCATGATTAGGCGGCCGAAGCTGGTAACCGTGCCCATTTACGACCCACAAACATTTCTTATCCTGTCTTTCTATCTTCTGCACCTGGCTCTGCTCCTTTCCTTCTGGGCCTTTATTAGGGGGAGGTAACGAAATTTACGATGAGGCGGTCCGGGTCTTGAATGAAGAATTGACATGGGATTATGATGGACTAGTGGGAACCCCTCATTCGTAATGTTTTGACATCAGATACTGTTGACGATTCCTGTGCAACGCCAAATATTTATTGTTTAAGACACGAATGTTTAGAACTGTGGTAACATGTAAAGAATTTGCCTGAAGCCCAATATTTAGTATATAAGGAGCAACCCTCTTTGTACAAATTGAACAGGCTCCTAGATACTGCCCATGTGTAGTTTCTGTGACTTCTGTGTCCCTGCAGTAATAAACCTTTGGTCTTTGACGCCACCATCGAGAAGCCCGTGTTTCTGTTTGTTTTGTGCACCGAGACAGGTGGAACTCCGGGGTCTTCGGGTGTTATCCCTGACACCTCTGGACGGAACCAAAAAGTCCAGAACTCCAATTGGCGCCCAACGTGGGGCGACGTCATTCGGTACCGGTCCAAAAGCCTGAAGAGTTCGAGGAGCTTCGTGTGAAGATTTCAGAGGGAGGCGCCCCACTTCATCGATCCCGGCATATCGCAAAAGTGGCCCCGACGTCCTCTTCCACGAGGGTTCCCGTTCAGACGGCTGCAGTGGTCCGTTGCCTTGACCGTCGCCCTGTCTTGGACCCGAGGTGCAGTCCTCAGTACGGCGAAACGTGACGGGTTTCTCCTTGGTGACGTCTTCAGTGTCTCAGTTAAGTATTCAGTGGTTGCTAGTTGGTTATTTTGTAAGGGTTGCTCCTGTTTGGATAATCCTTTTTAGTTCTCAGTTCAGTTCAGTTCTGTAAGATTATCACTGGTTATTCTGGTTACGATAATCATTCTGTTCAGTTCAGGTATCGATACATTTGTCAGTTCTGGTAGGCCTAAGTTCTTGGTTCGAGTGCGCATCTTTTCTGTTTGTGTCTTGTTTGTGTTTTGTTCCGGATTATAAAATGGTAAGTCGGAAAAATTGTATGTTGTCTTGTTTCAGTTGCAACAGTGATTCCCAGTTGGAGGACTCGTGTTTGGTTCCTCCGATTGGAACTCCCCTTTATGATCTATATTGCAAATTTGGTGTGGGCCCTATCTCTTATAACGAGGTATGGATCCACTACACAGAGAAAGATGGTGTCCTTAGTTGGCCACTACATGGTAGTTTTGAACCTGAAGTTCTCGATAATCTAGAAAGAAGGTTGTTTAAGAAGAAAGCCCGGCCGGCAATGTTTGATTCTTTTCGTTATTGGCGAAAAGAATCTAAACAGAGAGAAATTAAAAAGTTGAAGAAAGAACAGAAAGAGCAAGAGTTGACTTTAGAACAGTCTGCTAGGCAGCTGCAACTCAACGAGTCTGAGAAAGCGATGGAGGTGGCCGATAGAGAGCGTAATTTAGCGATAGACAAGTGCTATCCTGCTTTGCCATCGAGTACGGCTAAGATAGTAGAGGACCCTGAAAAGGATCCCCTGTTGTCTTACTTGTTACGATCACCCCCACCGTATGCACAGGGTGCTACGGCTCCACCTATACCGAATGTTCAATTACCGGTTGCTGGACAACCTGGTATCCCTGCTCCCGCTCCCCCGAATCCAGTTCCTGTACCTCCTGGGGTCAATATTAATGTTCCTTCGACAACCCCTCTTCCAGGGTTGCCGGCTTCTTTACCTATGCCTGTGTCGCTCACACCTGCTAATTCACAAGCTATTTTGCCTGCTACTCCTACTGTTCCTAATCTATCTGTTCCAACTGCTACTCTATTTACTGCCTCTGCTAATATTATGACTCCGCTTTCTGTTCGTCGAAGAATCACTGATTCTGTCTCTAATATTCTATCTCCCTTCTATAAAACTCTGATTAAGACTCCTACCTCTGACTCTGTGCAGAGGCGTAGTCAGCTTCCCAGTACTGAAGAAAGAGGAATACTAGATTCCACTGCTCTTAGATGGGTTTCGAAAGTTGGAAGATATAATGTACAAGATGTATTAGATACATTTATGCAATGGAACGAACCGACACAACGATATGTGTTCGATGAAATGTGTTTCCTTCTACGTGAGGAATTGGAAGAGGATGACCCTGAATCAAATCTAGGAGAATTAATTAATGTTCAGAAAGAGTTTGCTACAGGTATGATAGTTGGTCAAAATATAAAAGAAACAATGGAACTGATTTTAAGTTATAGGAATGACCCATCCCTTCGTTCACCAAGAGAGTTAGGGAAACGAAGTACGAAACAAAATCGTCAATATCCAATGAGAGAGGTTCCACCAATTTGGCGTGAAGCTGTGCAAGCTAATGTAAACCTTGGTATTGCAGCCGCTCCGGCCCAATTCCAGAGAGTATGGATACATATTCCATGGAAGCGAGCTGAAGTATTAGCAGTAAAACAGGCCTTGCCAGATCCGCGTAAAAATCCTGCAGGGTACTACAAAGAGTTGGCTCAAACGGTTGACGCTTGTGTATTGAATCTTGCTGACATAGATCTGCTATTTGGTAATGTAGTACCGCAACCAATTTGGGCTAAAATTCGTAAAGAGAATCATCCAGTTGCCCTAGGTGGTGACTGGGCAGCTATAATTGCAGCGGATGGTCAACAAATAGGTGGTTCCAAACCTGAACCTTTAATTGCTAATTTGCCTGGTAGAATAATCGATTTAATGAAAACCTTGATGCCAGCATTGCGCGTTAACTGGGACAAATTGTCCGCGTGCAAACAAAAGAAAGACGAAAGCGTCTCCGACTTTTTCACAAGATTCGAAGAGACTTTTGTGGATCATAGTGGTCAGGATATGAGCACAGAAGGAGGCCAGAGATTATTTGTTGATAAATTCGTGCACAATCTGTTGCCAGAACTTAGTAGTAAATTAAAGAATTCTGAAAGTGCGTGGGCTGTCTCTACGACTGCGCAAATACTTGCGACTGCCCAGTACTATGAAAATAGGGATAAAGAAGAGAAGGAAAAATCAGATAAAAAGACGAAAGATTTAAAAACTAAAGTACTTTTACAGCAAGCTTATCCGCCTCGCACGAATCAGACTAATATGCAGCAAGGGTCATATCAAAGAACGGAATATAATTTTCAAAGACCACAATACCAATGGAATCAATGTGCTTATTGCAAAGTGGAAGGTCATTACAAAAATGAGTGTCCAGTTCGGGCACAAAATAATGCTGCGGCAGCTCAGAGAGGTCGTGGTAGTTCTATGCAAAACTCTAGAGGTCGAGGACGAGGTGCTATGCCTCCACAGACAAGTGATCGCCCCTCTAATTATTTTGACCAGCGAAATGGACAATCTGCCCAACAGAATAGGTCTCCACAATATCATGTTGAAGACTATTATGAAGCTAGTGAGGAAGGTCAGCAAAGCGAGTACTAGGACAGCCATGGACAAAGAGAGGGAGTAGTATCAGTACCAGTAGATCAGAGTGGGCCTTATGTCGCAGTAGCAACATCAGGTATAGTCGAACCGTTTCTGTTGGATACTGGTGCAGCAAAAAGTTCTATCATACATGCGAAACTCCCTGGCGCACCTTTGTCTGGCTCAACAAACGTTTCAGTAGGTTTTTCGGGCGCCCCTGTTCATAACCCTGTTTCTGGTCCTTTGTCTATTTCAGTTGGACCCCGTCAATTGAAAGCACCCTTGATTTTGACGACAGGTTGTAACGAGAATCTGCTTGGTTTAGACTTGTTAAAACGCCTGTACGCGACATTGTACTGTTCTCCAGCAGGAGTACAGCTTACGTTGGGTAAAAGAATAACCTCCCCGATGTACTTGTCGATGGATGCGCTCCCACCAGAGCTGCGTTCACTCCCTAATACTCTTTGGGCGACTGGTCCTAATGATGTAGGTCTCTTGGAAATTCCACCCTATGTAGTAACTTTGAAAGCAAATGTCAAACTTCCACGAATTCCACAATATAGAATCTCTAGTGAAGGTGAGCGTGCGCTCCTACTGATAGTACAAGACCTGATCAAGAAAGATGTTGTAGAAGAGACTAGAGGAAATGTCTGTAATAGTCCTGTACTGCCTATTTTGAAACGAACTGACCCAACAAAGCCTCCAGTATATAGGTTCGTAATTGATCTTAGAGAGGTTAATAAAATTGTGATCCCACAGTTTCCTGTGGTTCCAGACATTACTGCATTGTTAACGTTGATTCCTGCTACAGCAGCATGGTTTTCAGTTGTCGACTTTAAAAATGCCTTTTTCAGCATTCCGATAGCCGAGGAAAGCAGAGATATCTTCGGTTTCTCTCTAGGAGGACGAAGCTTTAGGTTTAAACGCGCTCCACAAGGCTATTGTGAAAGCCCATCCATTTACAGTCAAGCATTAAAAAGCCAGTTAGATTCCTTCGTACTTCCTCGTGGTTCTGCTTTAGTACAGTATGTCGATGATCTTCTAGTGGCTGCCGATGACAAGGAAACTTGCAAAACAGCTACGATTTCTTTATTGCATCACTTGTCAGATTTGAATCACAAGGTGTCACCTTCAAAAATGCAATACTGCTGCCAAGAAGTGACCTACCTAGGTCATCTCTTGTCAAAGGAGGGAAGGAAGTTGACCCCAGAGAGAATAAAAGCAATTACACAGATGAATGTTCCTAGCACGCAGAGAGAAGTACGTGCCTTTTTAGGTATTACCTCATATTGTAGGCAATGGATCCCGAATTTTTCTCTTCTAGCAAAACCATTGGTAGCCTTGACTGGGAAAGGTGTTCCGAGTCCGGTGCCATGGCCTGCTGAATGTCAGCAGAGTTTTTCTGAATTGCGAAATGCACTATGTTCAGCACCTGTATTGGGTACACCCGACTACAGTAAGCCATTCACGCTCTATGTCCACGAGAGAGAAGGTTGTGCATTGAGTGTTTTGACGCAGAAATTTGGTGATAAACAACGCCCTTGTGCGTATTTCTCATCAACGTTAGATCCGGTAGCCAGAGCGTTGCCTAGTTGCTTGAGAGCTACAGCCGCAGCTGCAGCTTCCATTCGACAATCTGCTGGTTTAGTAATGAACAACATGCTAGTGGTTATGGTTCCTCATGCTGTGGATACACTCATGAACCGAACCAAGACGCAGCACCTTACCAGTGCTAGATTATCAGGTTATGAACTGACACTATTAGCTAGTCATATTCAGATCAAGAGATGCAATGTATTGAATCCAGCAACATTGTTGCCGACTAGCCAAGAGTCGAGTGATTCCGAACCACACGACTGTTATTTCAAAACTGAGGAAGAAACAAAAGGACGAATCGATCTAAAAGACACTCCGTTATCAGATCCAGATGGCACGTTGTATGTTGACGGGTCTTGCTTCAAATTGGAGAATGGTGATGTGACTGCTGCTTATGCAGTAACGACTTTGAGTACGATTGTGGAAACTGCAAGAGTGAGTCAGAATTCTGCCCAGGCTGCAGAATTGATCGCGCTAACAAGAGCGTGCGTTTTAGCTAAGGGAAAGAGAGTGAATGTGTTCACAGATAGTCAGTACGCGTTCGGCGTGGCCCATAGTTTTGGCCGCTTGTGGAAAGAGAGAGGTTTCATTACGTCCCATGGGACTAAGATTCAACATGGTCAGCTAGTTAATGACTTGTTGGAATCTCTAACCTTACCGACTGAAGTTGCGATTGTGAAATGCAGTGCTCATAAAGCAATCACGGATGATGTTGGTCGTGGGAATGCTTTTGCTGATGAGACTGCAAAACAGACAGCTAGAAATATGATGAGTAGAATGTATGTTGCAACGTCTGCAAGATGGATTTCTGAGTCTGGAATGTGTGAAGACACAGTGGAAAGCGTGAAAGAAATTCAGAAAGAGGCGACTGAGGAGGAAAAGCTTGCATGGAAAGAGAGCACGGGTAAATTGGACTCGAGTGGGTGTTGGATTGATTTGTCGGAACAACAGCGTTGGATGTTGCCTGATGCGTATGTGCTTGCAGTAGTAACGATGGCACATGGAACAGCGCACATCAGTTCAAAAGGGATTTGTAAGATGTTGGCTCCAGTCTGGAAGAATGATGGGATTAGTAAGTGTGCAGAGAGAGTGGTGAGAAATTGTATGGTATGCTTGATGCATAATCCTGGCAAGGGAATCCCCACACCTGCAGGTCACTTCGCTCCTCCTTCCTGCCCCTTTGAAGTGATCCAGCTAGACTTCATTCACATGGATCGTTGTAATAACCTGAAATACGTCCTAGTGGTAGTTTGTGCTTTCTCCAGATGGATCGAAGCATACCAGCTAAAGGACAATACTGCCTTATCCACTGCCAAAATTCTTCTTAAAGAATACTTCCCCAGATACGGAATGCCACGGATTGTATGGTCAGACAACGGAAGTGAGTTCGTAGGGAAAGTTATGCAGAGTGTGTGTGCCGGCCTAGGGATTAGACAGAAGTTTCATAGTGCGAATCATCCCCAGTCCGCGGGTTTAGTCGAGGGTTACAATGGCACCCTTAAGCTGAAACTTGCTAAGATACAAGCGTCCACGGGTTTGTCCTGGCCAGACGCATTGCCTTTGGCTTTGCTATCAACAAGAGCAACTGTACATTCTAGAGTAGGGCTTAGTCCTTATGAAATAGTTTTTGGCCGTCCTGCAAATGTTTGGGGGGTACCTAGACCGAAAGAATTTAAGCAGCTGGAATACCCAATGTTAATTGATTACCTTTTCGACTTGACTGCTAAATTGAGTCTTATTCACCAACAGGTTTTCGATGCATTGCCAAAGCCACCGGAGAGTCCAGGTCATCAGCTGAAACCGGGTGATCAGGTGGTCATCAAAAATTTTACAAGAACAAAAAATCTTCAGCCCAGATTCATTGGCCCTTTCCAAGTCCTGCTAGCAACGAGAACTGCTATTCGTGTGGCCGGAAGGAAAAACTGGATCCATACGACACATGTCAAATGTGTGCCTCTGCCACTTCCTTACGATAACTGGGTAAAGAAAGGAATCGGTACCTCTGAAACGGAACAAGTCCCCAGGTTCATACCTTTCAGCGATGCAAAACTAATCACTGATTCACCAAATTCTGACTCTCCTCCTGAAACTGCTCTTTTGAACCCTGAACATTTGCCATCTGCACCAAAAGAACATTTGCCATCTGCGAACGTGAACATTGCAACGTCAGTTGAAAATACATTGTTTCCAGATCAGACAGCTCCTGCAAAACTGAGATACAACTTGCGACCTCGCAATATGGACAAATAAAGCAGGAAACTGCCTATTTTCAGATTTGAATTGTCTATACATTGCCTCCAGCCAGGAAGTTTGCTAAATACTTTGTATTGTTTCTTTTTGTTTTAAAATTGCCTTGCCGTCTGGGTAGCCGTAGGGTCGTGGCTGTGTGCCTAGTTGAATCTGCGGGGGTCAGACACAAGGTTGATCTTTCTGTTAGTTCTGGGAACTCCCAGGGCTGATAGAGGCATTTTCATCTACGTACACATCATCAGTGGTCGCGAACGGTCGTAGAAGATGGAGCTTCCTGAGCTGCTACGAGAAAATGTAATTTATGTTCGTAGAAATAGACTGTACAGAATACTTCACAGCAAATGCTTTCTAATGCAATGTGCAGTTACATTTTTAATTGTTTTGATAACGTTGGTGGGTGGAATCGTCTTTGGTGTACATTTGATTTTTATGCCAGTAACTACAGTACCTTCCCTTGATCCTACTACTTCTACGGTTTCTTCTATGCATTCTTTTCACTCATTTCCTGAACACGAACAAGCTCGACGCTCAGAATTTATTAACAATACATTTGTACAGCTCTTGCATCAACACCAACTGGTAGTTAATACTACAGACTGCTGGGTGTGTGGCTTGATACCTCACACTATGGATAAAGGCATTCCCTATCTAGTCTTGCCTTTTAGCTACAATGGATCATTTCAGGCCTTTCAGACCATTTTTTCATATGCCCTTGAGACCTATCCTCCGCGTCCACCACGGTCCACTAAATACAACTCAGCCAACAAAGCTTTAGTCCAGGGAATTATTGACATGATTAAAGACGTCAATAATACTCCATCTTACCCTAGAGATGAATTACGGGTGTATTTGAGTTGGAACTCTACAGAGTATCGCCTTAGTTTGGGAGAAAGCAAGCGTAAAAGCTCCACTTCAGTTTGGGTCGTGCCTCACCGAGGTCAGGTCTGTTTGCAAGGAAATGGGAGAAATCTGAGAGCTCAGCTAGGGAGGAGTGAGTGCGTTGAGACTTACGTATTTCCGTCTAACTCCTCCCCTGCCTTTCTGACTGCTAGGGGTACCTACTTCATCTGTCAGGACAGAGCATATACATGGCTGCCTGCTGACTTTTCAGGTTCATGTTATATTGCTCGATTGTTACCCCCGACATACACTGCTTCTTCAGATTATCACAAGACCAGAGTAGCAAGAGGTGTCTTCAGCAAGGAAGATACCGCTGGTCAAGAAGCTGGAGACTTTTTCAAAGGTTTCCTTCCGTTTTGGGGGCCTATGGCCAATAGTAGAAATCTACGTCAACTAACACGGGTAGTTGAATCTACTATTACAGAAACTGCTGGTGCCCTTAGTAACTTAACAGCTGAGCTTCAGGCGGATCGTCTCATGACGTTGCAGAACCGTATGGTTCTAGACGTAATACTTGCAGATCGAGGTGGGGTATGCAGAATGATCCAATCGAGCTGCTGTGTCTTTATTCCAAATAATGCTCCAACAGTCTATGAAGCAATCTCTAAGCTACACAAGATTTCCGACTCTATACACGTAGATAAGGGAAACTGGTCCTTCATGGAGTGGTTTTGGACTCTGGTATCAGCGTGGGGATGGAAGGTTCTGATGGTCATTGGTGTCATCCTAGTATTTCTGTTCTCGTGCTGTCTTATTATCCAATGTGGTCCCGCTCTGTGTAGTCTCTGTGCTGCAACCTGTTTCAGAAAACCACCTGCATTAGGAGAAAAGGCACGAGACAGGATGATGATACAACAACATGTCACTGACCTAATGAGCATAGAATTAGACTCTGACTCTGATATAGACTGAGTAATTGCCTATGTAAGGGCAAAAGGAGGGTCTGAGGTTCCGTGACGATTTTACTCGTGTTTGTAAACATTGTCGTAAATACATAATTTCGGTATCAGTGAACCGCAAATGATCCATTTAGTATATCCTGGTGTTTTCGCTATGCTACGAGCAAGAGCACTCCTGTTACCAACACATTTGTGATTTACCCATGACATCCATCTTAGAACACGGAAGCCATTTTGTATTCCTTGCCCTCACATAGTCAATGGACACGCAATGACCTCTTTTTATTTAAGGACACGTAGGCCTTAACCGGCGATTCACCTTGCGAGTGACACGTGCACCTTAGGCCAGCAACGCTGTAGCAGCATGACTCGGCAAGAACTGCCTCCCCAGCCTGAGGCCAGTCCTGCTATACTGGTTCTTGTGTTCGTTGGCCTGATCATGATTAGGCGGCCGAAGCTGGTAACCGTGCCCATTTACGACCCACAAACATTTCTTATCCTGTCTTTCTATCTTCTGCACCTGGCTCTGCTCCTTTCCTTCTGGGCCTTTATTAGGGGGAGGTAACGAAATTTACGATGAGGCGGTCCGGGTCTTGAATGAAGAATTGACATGGGATTATGATGGACTAGTGGGAACCCCTCATTCGTAATGTTTTGACATCAGATACTGTTGACGATTCCTGTGCAACGCCAAATATTTATTGTTTAAGACACGAATGTTTAGAACTGTGGTAACATGTAAAGAATTTGCCTGAAGCCCAATATTTAGTATATAAGGAGCAACCCTCTTTGTACAAATTGAACAGGCTCCTAGATACTGCCCATGTGTAGTTTCTGTGACTTCTGTGTCCCTGCAGTAATAAACCTTTGGTCTTTGACGCCACCATCGAGAAGCCCGTGTTTCTGTTTGTTTTGTGCACCGAGACAGGTGGAACTCCGGGGTCTTCGGGTGTTATCCCTGACACCTCTGGACGGAACCAAAAAGTCCAGAACTCCAAGTTTAGTGGCGTAAAGTGTAGTGGCGCACAGTGCATTGGCATAGAGTGCTGTAGAGTGGTGTAGAGAGGGGCAGTGTAGAGTGCAGTGGCATAAAGTTCAGTGGCGGAAAGTGCAGTGTTGCAGAGTAGAGTGGCATATAGTGGAGTGGCTTACAGTGCACTGGAGCAGAGTAAAGTGGTGCAAAGTAGAGTGCAGTGCCATAGAGTGCACTTGTGTAGAGTAGTGTAGCACAGAATTCCGTGACAGAGAGTGCAGTGCTACAGAGTAGACTGTTGTGGAGTGAAGTGGTGTATAGTAGAGTGGCGTATGGTGCAGTGGCGTAGAGTGGTGCAGAGTAGAAAAGAATGGCATAGAATGCAGTGACGTAGAGTATAATGGCATCAAGTGTAGTGGGGTAATGTGTTGCAGAGTATAGTGGTGTAGAGTGCAGTGGTGCAGAATAGATTGAGCTTAGAGTGAATTGGTTTCGAGAAAAGCGGCGTAGGCTGCATTGGCATAAAGTGTAGTGATGCAGAGTAGAGTGTAATGGTACAGATTAGAGTGCAGTGGCACAGAGTAGAGTGGCGCATAGTGCAGTTGTGCTGAGTGCAGTGTCATAGAGTAGATTGTTTCAGAGTAGAGTGGAGCACGGTACTGTAGAGTCACGTAGAGAGCAGACTAGATTATAGTGGTGTAGAGAGAATTGGCATAGAGTGCACTGGCGTAGAGTGGATTGGTACAGAGTAGAGAGCCGTGGCATAGAGTGATGTAAAGTACAGTGGCAAAGAGAGGAGTGGTGTATAATAGAGTAGTGAGGGGTAGAGTGCATTGATGTAGAGTGGTGCAAAATAGAGAGGCATAAAGTGAAGTGGCATAGAGGTGAGTGGTGCAGAGTAGAGTGGAGTTGCATAGTGTACAGTGGAGTATGATAAAGTGGAGCGCACTGCCATTACAGACAACACATCTTCAATTGAAATGACTATTACATTTGCACAGACATACAGTTTTCCCGATAAAAGTATAAAGCACACAAACAATAATGTGTGGAAATGTCCTCACCGAGCAGATTGGTTTGTTTTGAAGGTATTAAAATATTTGTATTCACCACACTTCAGAATTACAAAAAAATGATTTTCATTTGTACTTTTCTAATTCTGATATATTCTGAAATATCTGCACAGTTTATTTACAGACATTTCAATGTTGTTGTGTTAGAAAAAAAAAAATTTAACAGCCTTTCTCAAGCACACCCCCAGTAGCAAGTATGATTGTCAAATATTTCCTTCACTTTGAAGTCAGAGAAAGAAAAGGTAACTCCAAGCTTCTTGGAAACTATAGCCTGACATTTGACCTCTGTTTTTGAATGCACAGCAAATGTGACAAAATAAGAACAAGATTTAAAGGCCTGTTTAAAGAAATTGAGCACTGGTGGAAGAATACAGTAAATAGGGTTTGGGCAACGGAACGACAAACTCAAGCTGGACAGCCTAATACAAACAGAGCTACCAAAAAGAAAGCAAGTAAATGTGAGTTACAAACCACAAAGCCAATGGTAAACAATCAACGGAATGCATTCCCAGGGAAGTTTTCTGTATATCCCCAAGATGGCTTAAGCAAACCAGACAGCTGTGCTGTCTGGTAGGCTTCGACCTACAAAGTGGCTGGCATGTGCAAATCAGGACAATGTTAAACTTGTAAAGACACGCTATATAAGTGTTTTGCAGGGTGTAGCAGGCTGCTGGCATGTGTACTTGCTGCAAAAAAAATGTTTGGAGTATTATCTGAGAAATTAACAATTAAAAAAAACGGTCAAACTAGACCATAGATAAGGGCCACAAATAGCCCAAAAAGAAGCCCATACAAAGATCTGCGAGAACAACCCTTCAGGCATTGACAGATTGCCCTATTGGCAGGGCCACTGGAGTTATACATAGAAGCGAGGATAATATTATGCTGCAGAGTTTACTAAATTATGCGGTAGGAAAATGCTAATTATGCGGCACAATGCAGAACATTTTGTAATATCATCAGGTCATTATTTTGTCATTTATTACACATCTTAACACTGTCTTGACAAAGGTTTCACCGTATTAGTATTAGTTTAACAATCAAATAGAGCAATATGCTACTAAAAGGTAAACATTCAACCTTTGTGAAGTGCCTTCTGCTGCACACTAATTCATGTAGCAGCATTTTCAGTAACTTTTGATCTGTTTGAGCTATATATCTTTATTTCAGGTTAAATGTGGCAAATGTGGCAAATCCATCATTATGCAAAAATGCAGCAAATGCCAGTGTCATGCCACTAAGAAAGGTGTGTCTTCTGGTGTCATGTCACTGCAGTGAGGGTGTCTCTCAGTGTCTTGTAACCGCAGCGGGGGCGCCTCCCTGTCTAACTTCACTGCAGTGGTGGTAGGTCCCAGTTTGATGCCATTGCAGTGAATGGAGCTCACAGTGTCAGTTCACTGCAGCAAGGGAAGCTGCCAGTGTCACTGCGGCAGCGGCAGCCAGTGTCATGTCGCTGCAAAGGTGGCCACATCCAGTGCGATGTCACTGTAGTGAAGACATCTCACACTGTGATGCCATAGCAATGAGGGTGGTTCCTGGTGTAACGTGACTGCAGCAGGCCAGCACCAAGTGTGATGCCACTGCAGTGAGTGCGGCTCACACTGCCATGTCACCGCAGAGAGGAAGGGATGTATGTTGTTACAACGCATGCTTTTACCACGCATGCCTTTACCACGCAGGTTTTACAACGCAAGTCGTTACAACGACTTGCGTTGGGGGGTGCTGGATAGTGGAATAGTTTAATTTACTATTCCAACTCCAGTCCCCGTGGATAGTAGGGAAGGTTTTGGATAGTAAATTAAACTATTCCCTATCCTACAGCGCCCCCCAGCGCAAATCGTTGTAACGACTTGCGTTGTAATACCTGCGTGGTAAAGGTACTGTGTTGTAAAAGTTGCGTGGTAAAGGATGTTTCCCAGAGGAAGTCTTATAATGGTCTCAAGGCGGCTGTGAGGAAAGCACTCAGTGTACTGTCCCTTGGAGAGGGTGCCCCCCAGTATCCTGTCCCTGCAGTGAGGGCGAACCCCAGTGTCCCATCAGTGCTGTGAAGTCACTGCAGTACGGGCCCTTTCATTGTCATGTCATGCAGTGCAGTCGGCTTTCAGTGTCATGTCACTGCAGTGAGGGCAGCTTCTAGTGTTAAGCAGCCGCATTGAGGGTAGTTCTCACGGTGATGTGAGTGCATACCAGTGTCATGTCGCTGCAATGACGACAGCTACCAGTGTGATGTTACTGTAGTGAGGGCAGCTCTCACTGCTATGTTACTGCAATGAGGGTGCTGCTGCTGTGATGTAATGCCAGTGAGTGCAGCTAGTATTGTCCTGTCACTGAAGAGGGAGAAGCTGCCACTTTAATATAAAGTAATGGGAAGCAGCCCACACTGCCATGCCACTGCAATGGGTGGAGCTCCCACTGCCAAGTCACTTTAGTGAGACAACCTCCCAGTGTCATGTCACTGCAGCAGGGCAGTATCAAGTGAGGGTAGTTTCCGGTGTAATGTCACTGCAGCAGGAAAGAATCAGGTGTGACGTCACTGCAGCTAGAGGGGCTTACCAGTGCAAAAGAATTACACCAAATTTGGCAAGCTATTAGGTGTTGTTACACAGATTGTTCTTTTTGTTATTTGGTGCAAATCAGTTTAGTAGTTATTGACAAATTTAAGAAGAAAATAATAGTAATATCTCTGGCCGCAGATATTTTGCTAAAAAATATGGGTTCGTGCAGGGAAGTGCACAGCTCTGATTGGCTGCCAACACTTCAACCAGGACGTGCTGGCAGCCATCTTGGGACTCGGTTCCATGGAGTCCAAAGAAAAAAAGTGAAAATAAAGAAAAGGGGGAAGGGTAGGAATACCCTGACCCCCAAGCCATGGTCTTGGGGTCCTCCTGGCACCCCTCCACAGCATTAAAGCCTTTTTTTTATAAAAAAAAAATGCATTCATTATATTTGTGTGGGGGGGGGACAATAAACACAAGGCTCCCACGCTTGCTTTTAAATAACCCCTGGATGGGCCAGGCCCCAGGTTCTTCATGGGCCCGCCTCTTTCTCTACCACTCTGCAAACATGCCTCCTGGTTCACTACTAGTTGGGGGATGAAGTCCCCTTGGCTGCTGAGGATATAATTCGGGGCCAACTACCCCTCCTGTTACCTCCAGTAAGTCCCACACAGCGGGATTGCTAAGAGGTGTTTGGATGCCACGCCCCCTTTCTCCACCACTCTGCAAATGCTGCTCCTGGCACTACTGGTTGGGGGATGAAGTCCACTTTACTCTTGAGGAACCTTGGGGGCCAACTTCCCTTAATTCCTACACAGTGGGATTCCTTAGAGCTGGTCGGAGGCCCAGTCCCCTTTCTCCACCACTGTGTAAACATGACTACTACTTAAGAAAACCATAGAAATTCACTGAAAAAATAAAGGTTACAGGGAAGTTATAGTTAGGAATTAGCATTTCAAAACCCTTAGAAATGTACTGAAAAAATGATAGGCTACGGAGACATTATAGTTAGACTCAGATTTCACTCGTACAAAACCAGTGAAATTCAGAAGTTATAGTTAGTTGAGTTAACTGTAACTTGCCCCCCCCCTGCAATGCACTGCTTATCACCTCACATATTACATTACTCATGACATGGTCAGTGACATGACTGATGACATCTCAAATGACATCATCCACAGAGTCCCTGACACACCCACTGCCACCCCATAGAACCTTTCATACACCCTCTCCCACTCAACCATTCACAAAACCATTCACAGAGCCATACTAGTACTTACACACCCACTCACTGATTCATAGATCTGCACACACATCCACTCACTCACCCATAGAGTCACTCATACACCAATACAGTCACTAATACAGCCACTGACATATCCATACCCATACAGCCACTCACACACTGAGTCAGTCACCCATAGAGCTACTCACACACATAGTCACTCGCCCATAGTCAATCACACAGCCACTTACTCACCTATACAGAAACACACACAACTACTCATTTACTCATACAGATACTAACATGTACTCACTCACCTACACAGCCACTCTCACATTCACTCACTCACCCATACAATCACTCATATGCCCCATCACTCACCAATACTGCCTTTCACATACCCAGTTACTCACCCATATACCACTAACACATCCACTTACTCTCCCACACAGCCATACACACACTCAACCATACAGCCTCTCACACGCGTGCTCACTAACCCATTCATTCAATGACTCACCCACTCACTCACCCATACAGGCAGTCACACACCCTCTCACCCACCCAGACAGACACTAAGACAACCATCCAGGTACTCAGACAACCAATCACTCACCAATACAGCCACTCAAGTCCCCACTCACACACCCACACAGCCACTTAGAAGCCAACTGACAGACTGATACAGGCTTTCACACAACCAGCCAGTCACCCATACATTCACTGAGACACCTAATCACTCACTTATACAGTCAGTCATGCACCCACGGAAGCATCCATACAGGCAGTCATGCACCCACTGATTCACACAATACACAATACACATTCACCATGAGGTATTTATATTTAACACTCATAAACTTTTTAAAAACAGTCACCAGATGATGTCATCAGCGATGTCATTTAAGATGTCTTCAGTGATATAATCAGCAAATTCAGTGACCATGTCATAAGTGATGTAATATGTGAGGTCATAAGCAGTGCATTGGGGGCGCTCAAATTATAGTTAGCCCGGCTAACTATAACTGCTGAATTTCACTGTTATTGTACAAGTGAAATCTGAACCTAACTATAATGGCCCTGTAACCTTAGTTTTTTTCAGTGAATGATAGGTCAAAGTGACTATAGTTAGGTTTTGAAATAAGATCAAAACTAGCATTTAAAAAAAAAACATTGAAATTCACCAGTTATAGTTTACTGAGCTAACTATAACTTGTGCCCCAATATGCACTGCTTATGATTTCACACATTACATTACTCATGACATGTCGAATTATATCATTGATGACATCGCTAATGACATCATACAATCACTGTGACAACATCCTAAAATGTTTGTGGATTTGAAATAATTGAACATGCTACACCTGTGGCCAAATTCCAATTCCCCGTATCGGCCAGGTGCATCAGGGGATTGGCCTCCTGTTGGACCCTTCACCCACCGGGCCCACCAACTTCCCTCACGCTCTAAACCCACCCGCCTCTTTGGGGGTGCCCAGCAGGGGGTTGATCTGCAGGGAATCTGCCCTCACTGTGGTTACATGGCACTGGGAGTCGCCCTCAATGAAGGGGCATGACACCAAGCAACGTCATTCCACTGCAATGAGGTCAGCTCCCTGCGTCACGTCACTGCACTGAGTGGTACACAACAATTCAACTCAAACAGGTAACCTTGCAATAATATGTCCGTGAAACCAAAAAAATGCAAACACCCTGCTATGTGGTGAAGGTGGCCGTTTATCCACAGTGCTGCGTGTCCACTTCACTCCCTGAATCCTAACAATGGACTACTTCTGCACCACGAATTATTCAACACCCAATGCCTTTTACAAATGTGGCGTCACCACTGTGCCTTTATTTGTATACTTCCATTCTTAGTTCTTTTCTCATTATTTCCCAGTAGATAGGTGTTAAATAGAGTTAGGGCGGGAAAAAACGCCAGGGAGCGTGATACTCCCCCGGCCTTCCGGTAAAATCCTAGCCACGAAGAGCACCCCGCAAACAGCAAAGAAAGGTTTCATGAGTAAGATTGCCTCTAGCTTTCATTCTGCAGTTTACCCAGCGACTGATTTTATGGAATCAGAATTCTCCCCATATGTTTGGCCCAAATAATGCTGCGTCCTCAGCCATTTTCACTAACAGTGCCACTCAAACCAACCTCAATAAAAACATTTGACTTACATGGGCTCACTCTTTGGGTGAAAAGATATATTGGAGAGTACCAGTCTGATGGCCACAGACTGACGAATTATCAAAATTGGAACTTGCCACAAATTGTGAAACACTATTTGACTAATATCTGGGAGGGGGCGGGGAGGATGCCCAGGGAAAAAATGCACAGGACTCTGGTTCATACCAGAGGTCTGAAAGAAGAAAAATTAAAACAAGTTTGCACGACCAACTAGGCCTCGCATTTGAAAGGTGTTAGCCAATCCTTTGGCTTTGCCAATGCTGATCATCAATAAAAAGAAATACTAAATAGGGATCCCCAACATGGTTCATGAAGCAGCAATGATCTTCCTGTGTTTTTTTTTCCGATACTGAAAACAAAACAGAAAAAAAGGTTTGTTGAAAAGGTTGTTGAGCAGAAGGCGTATGAGTGTGATGATGTGTAAGAGTGCATGCGTCATCACCCACGTGCATGTATGTATCGTGATACTGCAGCAGCCGTTTGTTTTCCTTTTAATTTACTGCCTTGGAACTGTAAATCTATACATTAAAAAGTTTTTAAAAATCTGACCAAATTGAAGTTGCTGTCAACCCTTCAAAAACAGCTATATATATATATACATACATACATACATACATATATATATATATATATATATATATATATATATATATATATATATATATATATATATATATATATATATAGATATATATATAGATAGATAGATAAATATAGATATATATATACATATACAGAGTGGTAGATAGATAGATAGATAGATAGATAGATAGATAGATAGATAGATAGATAGATAGATAGATAGATAGATAGATAGATAGATAGATTGATTGATTGATTGATTGATTGATTGATCGGGGAAGCAATGGGGGAGTGGGGGAAGAGTGAATCACTGCAGCTGAGCAGCAGGGAGGTACATTGGGCAGGGAAGCAAAGGGGGGGCCTGAGGAGGCGTAGGAAAAAGACAGAAAAAAAATCTGCGTGGGAACGGGAGGCATGAGGGCGCAGTCGATGAGCAGACCAACATAGAGAGCACTGAGGTCAGTGATGTGAGGTGGGAAGCAGCACACAGGGCAGAGAGCAAGAAAACACTTGTACGCCCATGGAGAGGAAAACAAAGAAACAGTTCCCTAGGGTCATCCAATCAAAAGGATGATTAAGAAGCAGTGCTCCAGGGAAAGGTCAAACAGAAGCAGAGGAATGAAAGTCATCAAATAAGAAGCAAGCAATGGAGATAGATTAAAAAGCCAACAAATGATAAGAAATGGGCTGACCCAAAGCCCACAAAGTGTAGGCATGATATGCAATAGGTATTTCGACAAGCCAGCTGAAGTTGCCCATAGGCAAGACCTAAAGGATCTTTTGAATTTTAAGAATCAAGTTATATAGAATTAGGAGGGAAAGGGGTTGTCAAAAAGGTAGGTTAAAGGTCACAGAGCTTATTTTTGTACATCTACTATGCCTGACACCAGAAGAGGAAACAGCAAATGACGTCAGATCAAGAAGCAGGAAGACTGTTCAAAATAAAACATGTTCAGAGGTTAAATCTGTGGTGGAAGGGCGGTATCTTGGGTAACTGCAAAGAGGGAGAAGAGGCAAACGAAGCATAATTCTAGGGAGGGCACTGGAGGAGATTATAGTAAGAGAAAGGGAAGAGGAGAAAATACAGAAAGGGGGGAGTCCGGCTACCTCTCTGTTGGATCAGTTGGCAGGGGAAGATTGATGTCAAAAGAGGCAGAAGACTGGGGAGATTGGGGATATGGTTTAGAGGTAGTAATTACGGTAGTTTAGGGGTGGCAAGTGGTAAAGGGTGGTAAGGGTAATTTTAGAGTTTAGGTATAGTAAAGGTAATTTTAGTGTATAGTGGTGGGCGTGGTAAAGGGTGGGAGGGATCATTTTAGAGTTTAGGCATAGTAAAGGTAATTTTGGGGTTCAGGGTGGATAATGGTAAAGGACGGTAAGGGTAATTTTAGGGTTTGGGCATAGTAAAGGTCATTTTAGGGTTTAGTGGTGGGTAGTGGTAAAGGGTGGGAGGGGTAATTTGAGGGTGTGTGGTGGATAGTGGTAAAGGACGGCAAGGGTGAGTTTAGGGTTTAGGCTTAGTAAAGGTCATTTTAGGGTTCAGGGGTGAGTAGTGATGATGGGTGGGAGGGGTAATTTTAGAGTTTTGGGATCGGTTGTGGTAAAGGATGAGAGGGGTAATTTTAGGGTTTTGAAGTGGGTAGTGATGTGTCTCGGCCTATCACATGGGAAAGGCAAAGCCAAAAATGTGACAAAGAGACTAAATGATGTTATGATACGGTAGACTTTTATGGTGGTGGCTGCTTGTAATAGTTGGGCTCAGGGTCAGCCGACACCCATAGAAACCTAGCAACCCCAGACATTTCTAAAACTTAGAGACCTGGAGAGGTACATGGTGCTGTGGCTTGTGTGGAACCCTTGACTTTTTTGCCCGGAATGTCCTGCAGGTGTCAAACCATGCTTCAAAAAAATTAATTTCCTCGCATTTCTCTGATAGAAAGTTCCAGAAATTCCAAGGAATAGCAAAATGCCCACCACTCAGTGCTAACATCCTCTTCACATTAAAAACTGTAGTACTGGCTGGGACAGGCTAGGTGCAAAAAGGGTTTAAATCAAAAGGCAAATTTAAAAAGGAATTTTCTTGGGCTGTACATAGCTGTGGTATTTGGGCCTGGGGTCTGTGAGTGTGTATCTGTGTATTGGTATTTAAACAGGGTAAACCAAGCTGTGACGCAACAGAGCACTGTACAGCAAATGAAGGATTTGGAGACGATCTACAAGATTGTGTATGTGAAGTGGTGATTACACAAATACATTTTTACACTCATTTAGGCACATGGAAAATAGGTAATAATTAAAATCACACGATGTTGAGTCTAGCGACGAGGCATGTATTTAAACCTGGATCTCAAAGTTACAATGGCAGCGGCTAGAGCCATTAAGCCACATCTCTTCCCACATCTTCCCCTTTGGTGCCTACAGAAATCCATCGACTGCAGATATTTCAGAAATCTAGACACTGGGGAAGTCCAACCCCTATCTAAAATGCTGTACAAGCATTAATCTTTGGGTCAGTAATTTCTTTGAGAACCCCCCCCCCCCCCCAGATTTGCACTTAAAATATAAAGAACTGCAAAAGTCCTACCACAGAGCTTTCTCATACTTCTTTCAATAACAACAGTACAAGACCTGTTTATATAGGGCTATGAGTCTATGACCTACAGCAAGAAAAGCCGACAAATGTCTTGGGATACAGGTACCTGTGGTATTTGGGGTGTTTCTGAAAACTAGACATCCAGTCACCTCAAGGTTGTGCAGATTGCATGGGTCCCATTGCTTTTCTTACCCAGAATGCCCTGAAAATGTCCAAGTATGGATGTAGAAACTCAATTTCCTCATATGTCTATGAAAATAACTCTGGACCTTGCAGCCAACAGCAAATGTCCTACTGTTCTGCATTTCCACATTTCTCCCCCCAAAAAAAAGTATGCACCAACTCGTGGCAGGCCTGTTGTGCTGGACAGGAACGGGTCAAAACTGTCCATGTGTGACATCTATGTAGTACCAGGGTGGTCTTCATATTATCCCAGTTTTGGTCGGAGGTGCTGAGGAGGATGGAATGATAATAGATCCATTTTTAGTTTGGCTTAGGGTGGAGCACAGAAACATCTTTTGGAGAAAAAGAAGGAAACTATTTAAGATGATTCTGACAGGAAAGTAGCTTGAGTATGGAGATTTCACAGAGAGTATGAAACTACCAAACTCTCATAGGAGATGTAATGGTGACAAGTAACACTGTTTTAAAGGTTCCAAAGAAAACACGAAGAAAATCAGAGAAACGTCTGGTCAAAAGTGTGGCATCACTTCTACTATACCAGCCTTCTCTCTGGGGAAGGAAAAACGAATCTGCTTCTGTGTTCACAACCAACCCTTTGAACTGGACGAATTGTGTTGGAACTGGAGTCGACTTCTTTATATTTGGAGAGAATCCCAATTTGTGCGGCAGGTTATACAGTGCTTAATTTATAAAAAGAAAATAGGTGCCAGGGCCCTTCTCGGGAGGCTACAGAAGCCTGCACCCACTATTGTCCATGTTAGCTCTGCCAAGGACAGCGAAAGCACAACTACTAACCATCACATTCCTACAAGTGTGACAATTAGGACTATTACAAGCCACCCAAGGATATCATAATAGTGCGCGTGGCAGGTATTATTCCTTTTAACCCTTTAACCACGGCGGAAATTCCACCGCGATGCGGGTGAAATAAAAGGTGGGTGTGGTTCGGACGGCCCCCGGCCATCCTCCACACACGCCCACCGTAACGTCGGACGGCCGAACGCATCCAAGGGGTTAAAGTATATTTACTTATTAAACACTATTATTGCGCTCATCCCAAAATCAGAAAGACAGCACCACCATGTGGTGGGCTGTCACTAGAGCCAGTGCTGACAATTAAGTGCTGGTGCCGAGCACCGGAAACCACTGGCTCAAATTAAGCACTCTAGGTATAAAACAGAACGTAGAGTCACCAGCACTGCCAGGGCCTTATGTCATGTCTGGGGATGGCATCTGGTGGATCTGCACTCATGGGTGCCATCTAGTGCCAGAATGGCGCCTCGCGAGAGAACATTTCAGGATAACACCCAGAGATGCCTCAAGATGAAGTATCTTTGGGCATAAGTATCCACTAGAAGACCATATTGCACTCTTACGCGCATGTTTCTCGTGCCTACCAATGTACAAATTATTAATAAAGTGCCCGTCATGCTGTAGATAGGAATGCAAACAGAAGCTGAAGAGTAGCATTAAAATCTGAGCAGGCAATTTAGTGTCCTTGATGGATTATTGATTTTATTGGAATGCACTTTTAACTGTAAACACCCCACAGGTCCTTTCTTTGTTTTGCATAATTGATGCAGCACCATAAGCTTGTGAGGTGTTGATTTACATGTGGCTGCTGCTAGGCTCCTGCCTGGTATAGCCACACTCCACTGATGATCGCCAATAAGAACTAAACTTGTCTGAGCAGTTACACTAGTCCATAAATGCATGCAGGGTATGTTACCAGTTTATTTGATGAAAACAATGTTCAAGCAGTGTGTCCCTAAACTCCCTCTCTGGTTTGGCATGGGTAGTATTTTTACTAACGCTGTCTGAAACAGCTATTTGGGTATTAGCCGGTTGGTTATAAACTGATTTTTTTTGTGCACCCTCTCCACCTACATTGAGACCATCGAGCAGATCCTCTCTTTGATTCTCATTATGTTCTCTCTCGCCCCCTTTCTCCTACACTCAAGTCGAAATCTCAAAGAAAAGACAGAATAAGCAATAACAGAAATACATCATCTTTAAATTGTGTGACACGTTAAATCTGGATTGTGAGTGTAGTACTCCCAAATCCTTACGCTAATTGCCGCCCACTGAATATCGGGTTTCACAAGGCTGGCTTCAATTTGGAAATGTGTGAAATGTAATAACTTGAGAAATTGTGAATATCAATCAGTCGTTTTACAAAAACAGCTATTTTAATTCTGAAATAACCTGAGAAACAATCATTTGTGTAGCAAGCAATAACGGGGCCTCTCTGCTCAGAGGTCTTAGTGTAGTTTTAATTCAAGAAGTAATTTGAGGTGGCATCTTGTATTTACGTAGAAACTACACCTAGAACACAACAGGCCCATTGTTTTAGAAAGACGAAGGTTTGCCAGGAGGAAAAACAGAAAGTGCGCCAGCTCAGATCTGCGGAAGACATAGTTCACCCCACCAACATAATGTGCAGAAACAAACAGCCTTGAAGGAAATCTTTCTCATACATAGTTATGCCTTTGCACACAGGTTTCCAGGTTAGAAAGACTTTCCACAATATCGGATTCTCTTCCTAAGAAATTCTGCATGGTTGATGCATCAGTTTTTTTTTCGGGTGTTCAAGTACAAGCGATCAAAGGACTTGAAAGGGATTTCTAAGTAATATTGTAATTTTCCAACCTTTTCTAATATTATTTTATTGCTACAACCAATGATATGAAACTTTTGGTCACAATATAATGAAATAAGTAAGTACACAGAATTTCAGTGTCTCGTTGCAAAATTGCCTTGGAGATATTTTGAAAACAGTAAGCATTATACGGGACTTGATATTGCAGGATTCATATTAAACACGTAATAATACTCAGAAGCGCCGACAAATCTTCTAGAGAAAATATTATTGCAAAACACTCCAATTGAAAATTACTTTCGACGGCCAAGGGCCAGGAGCATTGCTTTTATCTCGAAGAAAAATTGTGGTCGAGACAATTTTATCAGACTTCATAGCACTGCAGTCTCTCGAACTGGCATATCGCGATGAATGGAGTGGCCTGAGAATTCAGAGTCCTTCAAATTATAACTGGGTAGTTGGTTCTGCAATTTGCATGATTTCTTTTTTACAGAGTTTGCAACAAAAAAAGAAAAACACACAATATCCAAGCAATTAACTCAGATTCTGTAGTCTTTAATCTGACAGCCCCGCCCTACTCTACACTTTCTATGGCTCAAATGATGACCTAATATATTTATTTGTAAATTCGACTAGATTTAGGGGTGGTGTTGCACCCACACCGTTTATTTTGTTTTCTATACCAAGGCAGCTACCCCATAACCCACTCCTCTGAATCCGATATATTGGGGCAAAGGCAGAGTTTTCATTCTTATAAAAGCTCTTTAAACTGTTAAAAAGCTAAAAGATTAGTTTATTTGGAGGGCGTTTTGTTTAATGTGTTTGGTTAATGCACTTAGGTTTAAGCAATATATTAACTGACAGAGCATAACATTTTTTGTGTTGTGAGGTCCAGAAAACCTCACTGATTAAAAATAAAGAAGTTTTAGCCGAAGGGGATGAAAAAGGCTAAAGGATTACCATTCAGTTTGCCCATCCTTCAACAGCGCAGACCATTCTGTTGAAACATCTATGCGTGGTACGCAATCACTAACACAAATAGAACACTGACAACAAAACGATGAACGTGATATTGTTACTCTCTCCTCAGTCTTCATGTTCCTTCACTGCTACTGACCCACTCAAGTATTGGAAGCACCTGACCTTTGTCAACACTACACCATCCATGTAGAATGCAGATGTTGCCAGTGTTGGTGAATCTCCCTGATGAACAGTCACGAAGCAGCTCGCGGAGCAGCAGGCATAGCTTAACACCGACTCATTCATTACGTGAAAGCGGTCATGGCAAGAAACTGGAGCATAGCGCCATACTACTAATGGCGCGGGGGCTCCCACAGAAATAAGTGGCAGAGACACATTAGCACTTTTTCATCTGCCTCTGAATGGTGTTACAGTAAGAAATGACAGTGTCACTGAGAACCTGGCACTTGTTATCTGATGATGAGTGAATGCATCAACAGTAGCAAATTGTTGTGATATCCTTCCACCCACTCATCTGCCCCTGAATATTTAAGCTGTTACAAATAGCAATGGTGCCCCAGCTCTGGTCAGACGGCTCACAAATGTCGTGAGAGTGAGTAGCAGGATGCGGTGCTGACGTACCACCCATGCACGAGCTGCAGAATGGTGAAGCAGTCACACGATGAAGCAATAACAGTGTCCCCAAGGCCTAGCACCGGGCAGCACATCTGCCACTCCCTCCTGCCCTGCCTTGGCATCTTTCAACACCATGCTAGTATCAAATATTATCAATGTCTTTGTCAAGGGCGCGAAGCAGTGAGACTGGGCTCACACATCCAAAGAAAAGTTGTTTATCTGAAATGTACTTTTGTTCCTGGTGAAAATTGACTTTAAGATGGTCACAAATCCCCTTCAGATCAGACAGACCTCGATAAGGCACCTGGCAAAGGGGGAGCATTTCAGGCAGGATGCCTACTTGCCCCTGCCTGACTCCTTGGGAAAATGGACGACACACCATTGGGGAGTAACTATAAGAAGATACCTTTGACTCCTGAGAAAATAAGGCAGTGCTCTGACCAGAGCTTACAACAAGAACACAGCAACCTGTCCTGTTGAAGAGAGACATTGTATTTCTGCATGATACCGAAACAGTGATGTTTAATAAACCACTCAAAAACTTAGAGTGGTGTATAAATTATGCAAAACAGAAAAGGGAGCTTCTGGGCACGCAAATACTTTGGGTAGAAACATTCCAAGTGAAAGACATGTTCTCTATTTTGCCTGCTCTACGGTCTGTTTTCTGGCACAGTCTTTAAGCATTAGATTACTGAAATATCATCGACGCACAGCTAGAAAATGGCTTATGCATTTACCACTGCAAGCTACGTTAATACAGCTTTTGGATTAGTAGGACACCACCATCTCTGCCCACTTGGAATAGAATAACAGCAACTTCTGACAAGCAGCTCAGTCAAATCTCATCGGAGGGGTACAGCTTAGTCCAGACATGAGCAAGGCACCCAGTGCAAGTGACACATACATTATTCAAAACTTTAAAAACAGCTCAGGCGTAAGACATGTCAAGTGATACGCGTCAGTCTGAGGGTGACACTGCAGGTTTCTGGCAAAGTCTTTAAGCCCTGGATTAGCTAAAGGCCAAAAAAGACAAACTTTCCCCATTCCAGTCAAAATATGACTGATGGTGGGTTAGTAAAATACCACCCAGGCCCCCTTGTCGTGGGATATAAGCAACTCCCAGTCAGCTTTGCTCTCTGTAGACCTCATCAGAGACGTGACGCTAATTCGGAAGTGAACACAGCACAGCGTACAAGTGAAAAAAATACGCTCAGAATTTAGGGTGAGGCACAAATGATGCAAAAACTAAAGATGAACTTTGCTCATGTGCCACTGTGTGTGTACTTCAGTTTTTTGTATAGAGTTGTTTTGGTCTTAATTATGCACTCAGAAATTGAGCAGAAATGTTCCTGTGTTCCTGTGTGCTTGGGCCAGTAAAGAAATAACAATTCAGGATGTATGGGGTGCTTTAAAACTTCTTAGGATCAGACTCTGCGGACCAATCAAAATGCACACTTTAAGTGGCATCTTAATTAAATTAGGATGCTGTATAAAAAAAAAGCAAAACCCAGTCCTTGAGTAACTGGAAGGGGTGAAAATCAAATTAATTTCAACAATGAAATAACTTTAATAAGTTATGAACGCAGTTAAAAAAAAGACTACTCCTTCTGTTTTTCAACCTTCCAATACCTACTGTGGTTTAATTCGAACATATTCTTCACACTTCCGACTTTGACCCTGTGGGCGAGGCTACAAAATGCTGTTCCTGTTTCATTTCGGGGGGAAAGCACATTGTTTATAGCATTTCCCAACAAAAAGGGAGAATTTTTGACCCAAGGTTTTCCCAAGCACAGCAAATATGTGTCGAATGTTCCAGCGGTGTGATGAGGCCCGAAAAAGGGGACAGTGAGATCGTAAAATCAAGAAACTGAAAGTATTTGCTGTGAAAACATTCAACTCCAGAGTGTCCATGAAGAGACGGCTCCGCGCGCCTTTCGTAGCAGGTGTCTCGGTGCGCGAGACCGATGCCTCCTCCTCGCTCCACGGCTCCGGTGTTCTGTTCTTTCGCGCGCCTTTCGTCGCAGGTGCGTTGGCGCGCGAGGCCGCGAGCCGAAGCCTCGCTCTACGGCCTCGCGCGCCCTTCGACGCTGGAGCCCCGGTGCGCGAGACCGAGGCCTCGCTCTAAATTAAACACGAGTCCGCCCAGGAACTCTAAACAGAGAAAGAGGGCGAGCCCTCGGGATTTTAGGTTCACCCGCTTTATTTCGTGATTTAACGCAAACATCCACGAAATAAGCTTTTTCTGTTTGGTTTTTTTTCTTATAAAAAAAATCAGTTACCTAATAACAGTGTCTAACGCTTGAGGCAGTCACCGTAAATACATTCATTATTACTTCCCGAGCGAGAGGCACTCATTTTAATCGACTTCGCGCAGATGAAAGGCTGCGACTGCTTGCGGGGATTCCTCTCTCTCTCTGCAATTCACAGGTGTGCTGAAAGGTCGCTTCAGCAGGCACAACAGTCCCGAGAAATCTCACAGGAGGTGGCATGGCAGCTTTACACAGATATGTCTGCAGCTGGGCACCAACCTACCGAGGTGTCTTAATAGGCTTTAGCACTATCTGCCGGGAAAAGGACCAGGTGTAATGGGAAATAATGCGATGCCAGTGGCCCAGTGAAGAAGTCGGGGTAGGAGCCCAGTTTTTTGTGCCAACGCTTGGCAGTATGCCCACGTGAAGACCCTGCCCCTCGGTGTGCTCCACTGGGAACAGAACCGCCTGGTTCCCCCAGGTAAGGAGTCAGGGTGGACCTGGGCACATTGGGTAAAAGTGATCTGCCTGAGATCACAAGAAACGCCAGCTCTTCGGTTATACACGCGGGGCTACACATATCAGAATACCTCACCTGGCAGCATGTTGAATCTGTAGAGACACAAAGTTCTCTGCCAGCGATCACACAGTGCCAGTTCTGATTATTAGTGCAGAACTACGTGTATCAAAATATAAACAAACTGCAGAACGGCTCAAGCCCCCAGTTCAAAAAGAGATGTCCCACAGGGTAGCTCGGGAGATGCAATTACTGCAAAACATATCTGTAAACTGCAGGTCCGGGGTTTGACTTCCAGTGTGGCAGCTAAGTGGGTTAAAGCGCCTCTAGCAGAGCTATCTCTGGCTGTAACCTGCAGAGCTCCAGGTCCCAGGCGGGTAGCTAAGCGGGTTAATGCGCCCTCTGCTGAGACTTGTGAGAATAGCCAGCACACCTTTCAAACCGAGAGCCACATCTTGAGTAGGTTAATGTTTCCGCTCCGGGTTTTGTGTGCTTTTCTCTGCAGGACAAAGCATCAGATCGCAATGTAACACCTACACGGGTTTTACACCAACTGCAGCTCTCTGTCTATGCCCCCATCACCGCAGTCCACATCTACTGTCCTAGTAAGACACCCAGGTACCACTGGGTCCACTCAGGGGTCCAAGTCCCAAACCCAGAAAGACAGCTCCGGTGGTCCACGCGCTTTCTGCACGGATTTGTGCAAAATCTGAAAGCGGAAGGTTGAGCTTTGTTCGACCAACAGAGACTTTTGTGCCTCTGATGGCAATGTCTCCGAATTAGTAAATTACACGTGTTGTTTGCAGTGCCCAAGAGCGCCTGCTGCGTCAAGACAATGGCGGGAAAAATGAGGCCCCTTGAACAGAATCTGTCGACAGAGTTGTTCTATTGACATCTATGCATCCAGCCACCCATCCATCCATGCACAAGAAAACCTGGAGGCGCTTTTTAAGGTAATTGGATTACGTCATTCTTTACAAGCCCATTCATCCATTCAGAAGAGGTGTGCCCGGAGTCCTCCACTTAACAAAGTTATGCTATAAAAGTTTATTATTCGACCTACTCACAAGAGGACCAGGTACCTCCTTGAGACGATTCAGTTCACAGATTAGTGTGCTACGTTCCTATTCATCCACCCATTCATCCATCTATTCGCAAGAGAGCTCTTGGGCGACTTGAGGTGACTGAGTCAACAGTCATTCACTACTTGGCTATTCATTCATTCACAAGAGAACAAGAAGGCAGTCTGACGCCATTCATATGACAGGGTCCTTGTCAACAAGCCTGTTCACCTAGCCCTACATCCACAGGTGCACCAGTGGGCGCCTAGAAGCCAACACTTTGGTACAGTCAATCTCTGGAACCCTATGAATTCATCAAGCTACTCGTGAATTTACAGGAGACCCAAACTGAACAGCATTCTCGTGGCACCCACCCTTGAACCCCCTCTGCAGCCACATTCCTCCTCCGCTCTCTTCAGTTCTTTGGGCATCTAGTGGTGTTATCACCTGCCGTGAGATCATAAGTCGTGGCTGTCTCACAACTGAGCAAACTGTGTGATCTTGGGAAAACGAATGCACAGCTATCACCATTGAGTGGCATTTTTACTCCGGTCCATGAACTACATCAATTGAGAGTGTTTGTAAACGGGTTAAATGCCAGTGTAAGGCGCGACATAAAGGACACCTGACATGTTCTTTACTACATCAGGGTATTACAAATGCTTGCTATCAGCTCAGTTACAGAATAAAACCCAGAAGTACTTCTATGCACGTATAAAGATTGAGCAAGGAGACCAGATTTCGAATCCCAATTTCTCCGTTTTAAACCCTGTTTAATCCTGGGCATTGGGAAAACCATGTTTTCTTGGTCTCGGACTCAGCTTCATATTGGCAGGACCGAGGTGGCGAGCGCTACTTTAAAACCCCGGACGATTTGGTGAAAGGGTGTAAAACAGCTGTATTTGTCAGCTGTGTCCGCTCACGCGAGCCTCTCTGAAGTCTTCGGTTCGATTTACCCCGAGTACGTGCCCCGTCCTGCTCGCTCTGTCGATGTCACACTCAAAGTTTCGGGCATGAATAGTTTTTTTCTCCCCGAGTCAACAGGACGTGTTTGTCTTTCTACAGAGGCGGGCACCCCAATGCGAAGAGAAAGTCAGACAGACATGGCACACTGGCAGAGAGTGGATGCTGATGGAGAGTGGAAGGAACGACCCCGGGAGACAGGTCGATTAAACAATAGACAGGTGGGAAGAGAGCGATGTGCAAGACAGAGCGAAAGATGAAGAGGCGGAGAGACAGATAGGTAGGTAGACAGAGAGAGAGAGAGAGAGAGAGAGAGAGAGAGATGAATAGAGATAGATAGATAGATAGATAGATAGATAGATAGATAGATAGATAGATAGATAGATAGATAGATAGATAGATAGATAGATAGATAGATAGATAGATAGATAGATAGATAGATGGATGCATAGATGCATAGATGCATAGATAGATTAAAGCATACAGAGGAGAAGCAAGAGGTAGAAAAGAGCAGCAGAGACAGACAGAAAGAGAGGCGAGTGCTGAAGGAATACAGAATCACAGGCAGAATGGCAGAGACTGGGTGCATGGGGGTGGCAGGCAGATAGAGACTGGGAAAGGTAAGCGAGGGAGACATGATAGAAATACAGACAGAGAAAGACAGTTAAAGCGAGTGTGTCCGGAGCGAGGGTCGCACTGGCAGACACAGACACAGGCAGGGGTCCTGTCTGACCACACCCTCCAGCGGCAGGGCAGGGGCACACGCCAGCTGTGCACCTCTCATGCTGAATCCCGTCCAGGGGGCGCTTCCACATACCACCCGGCAGAGGGTGGCACACGTGCTCCTTCCGTGGGGTCTCTTGCCCGTCGTCCGTTCTGTGTGTCTCAAAGACCCACCTGCGTGCCCAGTGCCAGGGCTGTGGGCAGAGAGACTCGCCGTGGCAAAGCGCAGAGATTCTTGAATGTTCACCAGGGACACGTCGAACGCACCAGCATCTGGGAGCCACGGCTCCCAACTCAGTGGTACTCATTTTATCTTCCACGGAAGGGTGAAAAACGGACTCTGCTGGAGTCCAGAAGCAGCTCTCTGAAGCAGCCTACATGCACGGTAGAGTCGCCAGTAGACGAGAACTCTCTTCCTATAAGGCGCACCAACCCACTGAGCTGCCTCCGCAGTAATAGCTTAGCTGCGATTAATAAGGAGGCGCATTTTTCCAAGCATGAAAAGGTGTCCTTGTGTAATGTTGATGGTGCGCATGTAAAGCGCTTCAATTCGGGTTAATTCGCGCTATATAAAATTGCAACAAAAAAAATATCCTTCATCACAAGACTAAGATCAACACAAACTGTGCACAACCCTACAAAAATAGGCTACGAAACACACACAGTATGTGCGTCAGCACTTTTAGGAACAGCGTGTGCGTTGTAGTGACTGTGGACCCGGCAAACTCCAGTTCTAAACCCGGCTTCCCCAGGTTACTACACTGTGTGATCCTGGACAGAGCACAATTTCCTCCAGCGCCTCAACTCTCTTTTGCAGTAAAAAGTAGAACTTCTTAGAAAGGGGTCTGGGCACTACATAAAAACTGAATAAGCGCATGCATGCAGTGCCTAGAGGCGCTGGTGTGCCAGGTCAGGGCGCTGTGGCCATGCCAGCCACTTGACTTACCGCCTGCAGGACCCACTGGCTGCACACCACAGAGATCCAAATCGCCGGCTTCATCCTCGGGGACCCCGCCGCAGCCCTCGGACCCCACCCGGATTGGAATCCGGGATGGGGGGTGTCCCGTCCGGATGGACACGGGGGTCCGGATGGAGAAACGGACAGAAAGCACAGAGTGGAGGCAGCGGCTCAGCTGTCAGCAAGGAAGGGGGCGCCGGTCCATGGAGAACGGGGAGGAGGGGGGGCACACAGCCAGAAGGAAGGGAGGGGGAGGCTCGGGTGCAAACTTGGTTCTCCCCCTGGCTCGCGCGCTGCGATCAGAGACTGAAAGTGGAGGGTTGTGTGCGAGCGGCACTGGTGCCCCCCGCCTCCTCTCACCGTCAGGGTGGGGGCGGAGGCATCCTGCCCACCTCCACCGTCCTCCAACCAGGCGTGGAACCTGGAACGTGCCCCCACCCTCCCCGACAACAATTGACCGGTTTTTTAGCATTTTTATATTGCTTTTGAGTAAGAATTCATCGCAAAGGCACTTAAAGAAAACCTGCCGCTTGGGTCTCGTAGAGACAGAAAAAGACTTCAAGCCACGTGTTTGTGCAAATGGCCAGTTGTGCACGCAGCGCATCATACTGATTTACAGTTTGTTTCTAGGCGCTTCGGGTGTGTGGGGAGGGGACGAAGTACATCGCCGTTAAAGTCACTTGCGCAGGATCACAGAAGTATGAAGGTGTCAGAGAGGTGAACCCAAGTTTAGGGCCAACTCGACAGCAGGGTAGTGGAAGTGCACGGAAAGAGGGGTGCTGCCTGCACAATTCAGGTTTGAAAAATGAGTGAGGGAAAGACAGGATCGAAGGAGCAGCATATTTAAAGGCAGGGTACGGAGTCTTAGGCAAGGAAAGTCACTGCTGAGTCCGGCGTGACGAAGTGAGTAGGGCAGATATATGAGGCGTAATAGTATTATATTGTAATTGCATTTATATAGCGCTTACTATCCTTGACGAGGCGTCGAAGCTCTTTTTCGGCGAGTAGCACGCTACTCTGGAACCCATAAAGGATCAGTGTTGAATTAGTATAGTGAAATATAAAAGTATTTTGAGTGGTGGATAGGTTATTCAGTTATTTGGATTCAGAAGGATAGCAGAGGGATATAATAGGGGAAAAGGTTTGCATTTATATAGCGCGTGTTACCCCTGATAGGGTGTTAAAGCGCTTTTTTGACGAGCAGCACCTACTCGAGTTGAAGTACAGTGTAAACGGCAGGGGGTGAGGGATGGTAGGTGTTTGGTGTGTGAGTGATGACTTGGGGCATGTGGGATTTAGGTGTGGGCTGATAATGTCTAATTTTAGAAGGCTTTTGATTTCATTTTTCACTGCTTCTTGGAAGTGAAATGCCACTCAACTGCATCCCTGTGCGACTGTGCAGGACTCTGTCAACCACAGCAGAAGCCAGCCAAAGCATGACCTAAAAGTTCTTCACACCCGTTAACACCTTGACCGCAACGCGAATTTAGCCGCGGTGTTGGCATTGTTTTTTTTTATTTTTTATTTCAAATCGTTTTTATTGAAAGTTTAGGAAAAAGGAAACGAAAGACAATACAATAAATCTTCAATTACATAGACTGATTCAAACATGTTGTTAAATGACACCTACAGAAAATCAAAGGAAAAATAAGACAAGTGGATCAGGTACACTACATCCAAGCTACCCAAAAAGTAGGGTGTGCACAAAGTGATCAGGTGGAGAGCTATAGAAACAGCCACATGTGAATAGATTACAATATTAAGTATTACATCACGGAGGGTCATAATGAAAAGACAAAGACGCATCTAAGGATTCCCACAATTTCTTGCCGGAGGATTTCCATGTAGTCGCTTGCAGAGCTGGATTGTCAGCTCTTCTCAGGAAAGAGAGCCATTCTTGCCACATTCCAAAGTTGACTTCTGATGAGCTCTTCCATTTACAAAGGATAACCTTGCATGCCAACGTCAACATTAGATCTAGAAGATGGGGGTCATGAATGTCCGGTAGTTGAGGGTCTATTGCCCCTAGTATAACGTAAATGAAGTCCTTCACAGGGTCTATCTTAAAAATTTGGCGGATATAAGCAAAGACTTTCCCCCAGAATGTCTGTAATATGGGGCAGTAGAAAAGCATATGGGCAAGGTCCCCATCCGCTGTCTGACAATTCCAGCAAGTGGGCGTGTCTCTCAAATGACATTTAAATAGCCTATGTGGGGTCCAAAATGTTCTGTTTAACAACATGTATTTCGTCTGGCAAAGAATTGGAGATATTTTATTGGATAAGGCGGTTGCGTGTATTACATCCCAGTCTATTACTATACCCGTTGAGTTAACTTCGGATTCCCATTTACCTTTCACCAGTCTGTGGGAACTGTTGGGCAGAGGGAGGAGTAGCTTATAGACTATAGACACAAAGTGGCCCGCATGAATTAGTTGAGGTAGGCGCGTCAGGAGCCAAGGTGAGTCAGTAGTAAGATTACATTTAGAGATGACAGATTTCAATTTCAGGAATTGATAAAAATCTATGGGGGGAAGATTATATATCTTCTGTAATGTCGAGAACGGAGTGGGTTGTGCACCATCATAGAGGTCCTTAACCATATTAATGCCCTTTTCAGCCCACAATTTCCAGAAGAGGGTTTTGCCGTCCAGTTTGAGCATGGGGTTTCTCCAAAGTGACACAAAAGTGGTTTTTTTGATGGTGGAGTTGGTTTTATGGGATTGGTCGAGCCGTAGCAAAGCTCGTCTAGTGTTTAACAGGATGTATTTGGAATGAGGTAAGTATGTTAAATCCATAGTAAGGAGAGTTGGTAAGGGTGCATGTGCGATGATAGATTTTTCAATGGTTAACCACACTGGGACGTAGGGTGGAGAGTCTATCAGCCAGAGAGCTCCCTGTTTGCAGAGGAAAGCCGTCTGGTAATTCCTGAACGAGGGGAGACCCAGGCTGCTTTTCTCTTTTGCCAGTTGCAACTTTTTCAATGATATCCTGGCTTTCTTCCCCCGCCACAGGAACTCACCAAATAGCCTATCCACTTTCTTGATAAAGTCGTCCGTAAAAGTCATAGGAAGCATGCTAGCCAAGTAATTCACCAGTGGGGTGGACATCATTTTGAGAGTTTCTGCCCTGCCCCACCAAGAGAGAAACTTGGATGACCAGCCGTCTAACAATGTGGAAATTTTCTTTAACGTCAGTTCCTCATTAATTTTCAAGGTTGATATTAAATCCTTCCCAAAATCAAGACCCAAATATTTAAAGTATTGTGGTTGCCAGGAAAGGCCAGAGGATCCAAGGATATCCTTATTTCCAATGTTGTTCAAGAGTTTTACCTCCGTTTTATCTTTGTTTAGTTTGTATCCTGAAACCCTGGAGTAGTCATCGATAGTATTCATTAGCGCAGGAATAGCTTTATCCGCTCTTTCTGACATAATGAGTACATCGTCCGCATACGCGGTCAGTTTTACGGTGCAATCGTTGAATGGGATACCGGCAATTGCATCGTTTTGCCTTATATGGTGTAGAAACGGCTCAATTGCTTGTAAAAACAAGGATGGGGAAAGAGGACAGCCCTGTCTTGTTCCCTGTTTAAGACAGAAAGATGAGGAGAAAGAACCACCAGCTCTCACCCGCGCAGTAGGACAAGCGTAAAGGGACATTACAAGTTTCGTGAATGTTGCGCCTAAGTTGAACTTGCACAATACCGCTTCGAGAAAGGCCCAATCGACTTTATCAAAAGCCTTTTCGGCATCTAACGTAATTGCCGCCGTTGGTGTATTTAGGAATTTAGCTTTCTCCAGCACGTGTGCCAGCACCCTGGTATTATCACTAGATAGTCTATTTTTTAGAAACCCTGCTTGGGACGGGTGGATTAAGGTGGGAAGAACTAGTTGCAGACGGGCTGAGAGGATCATAGCTAGGATCTTGCAGTCAAGATTAATTAAAGATATAGGTCTGTAGTTCTTTGGGAGAGAAGGATCTTTCCCATCCTTGGGGAGTACCGCGATAATTGCCTCCGCCAGGGTGCCTTTTACTTCACCCGTGCCACTTATTTTGTGAAACAGGTGAAGAAGGGGGTCCACTAGAGAGGAGACAAAACATTTGTAGAATTTAGCAGTGAAGCCATCCGGGCCAGGTGCTTTACCACATTTTAGACCTTTGATCGCTTTCTCTATTTCAGCTGACGTTATCGGGTCATTAAGACGCCGTTGTTCCTCTGAGGAGAGCCTTGGTAAGTCACATTCATTCAGGTAGTCCTGAATCTTCCCCTCATCTACAGATGCATTTTTGGCATATAGGGTTTCATAGAAGTCCTTAAATACTTCCGCTATTTCATGTGGTTCTGAGTGTCCCATCCCCGATGAGTCCTTGATGACATTGATCGAATTCTTCTGAACTTTAAATTTTAGATAGGCTGCCAGGCTCTTTCCCGCCTTATTGGACTCACAAAGCTTAAACCTACGTTTCCTGTCTAACCATACGCCTGCCCTTTCACTCACCAATTTGTTGTATTCGTACTTCTTATTAGTCATTGTGTTTAGTGTCACGTTATCCCTGTCTGTCTGGTGCCTGTTTTCTAACTCCGATATCTCACGCACTAGTGTTTCCAGTTTGGCGTTGTGATCTTTGTTTATTGCTGAGCGGATTTTGATGCATATCCCCCTGAGCGTGCTCTTCAGGGCTTCCCACCGTGTGAGATAGGAAGTATCCCCTCTCGCATTTAATGCTAGATACGAACGGATGGCGGATTGAATAGCAATCCGGTGCTGGTCTTTATTTAAAATTTCGTCATTTAAACGCCATGATGTCTGTCTCGGGGAGGGTTTAATGTTGGAGATGGAAAGGGAAATACATGAGTGGTCTGACATAACTCTTGGTTCGATAGATGTGTCCTCTATCCTTGCAACCCCATTCTGAGAAATAAAGATATAGTCAATACGTGAATAAGAGTCATGAGGAGAGGAGTAGAATGTGTAGTCCCTATCCGTAGGATTCTGTAGTCTCCACGTATCAACCAGGTGAAAGTGATAGCACAGGTTAAGGAAGGCTTTATGTAATTTGTTTGGCCTAAAAGTACACCGTGAGTCTCTATCTAGGGTTGGGTCAAATGGTAAATTGAAATCCCCAGCCATCAAATGAACAGCCGAATCTGGAATAAGTTCAATTTGCTTTGCCAGGTCATCCCAGAAACCTAGGTCACTTGTGTTAGGTGCATAGATGTTGGTGACGTAAAATTCTGTATTATCCCTGCTCAGTTTGGCCGTAACCCATCTACCCTTTTCATCTGCAGATGAGGATAGTAAGTCCACTTTGGATTTTTTCGCTATCAGTATCAGTACTCCATTCTTTTTACCCACCGCCTCAGAGCCTATCACCTCAGAGTAAAATTTGTTTCTTAGCATATAGAATTGCTTCATGTCTAGTTTGGTTTCTTGTAGTAATACAATATCGCCTCTTTGTCTACGCAGATAATCTAGTATCTTTTGTCTTTTTATGGGTTGATTTAGACCTTTTACATTTAGGGACAGGATTTTTAGCTTATCCGCGGTAGCCACCCCAATCGGTGTGTCAAGTGTAGAATGTATCATTTCACCCAGTTATAGACATTAGATGACCCATATGACTCCTAGGAAAGTTAAATCTATGCAAACCAGCATAGGTCATAATTGATACAAGCCCCCTCAGCACGTCTATTGTGGCACCCGACCAACTAAGGCATCGAGCAGACGAAAAAGCTTGTAGGGATATCATGTAGTCTTCACCTCTTGTCAATACACAAAAAAAGCAAGAAATTGGAAACGGAAATAAAAATGAAAGCCAAAACATGCAACACACCCCCCACTATCTCCCCACAACCCCCTCCCCACCCTCCCCAACCGTAAGTAGAAAGCATGGTGACCTGAGGAAAATCGCAGAATTCCCTCCCGTCAATAGTTGATAAAGTAGAAACCTTGGAACAATCTCTGAAAACAGTAACCCGATGGTAGGCAGGTTATACCCATAGGTAAAGAATCTCAATTCGGGTCCGTAGCTCCGCCACTATCAAACAAGAACATTTGTACTTAACAGCAAGTGGTTCAGCTAAATGTCTGTAGGACTAGAGGAAACAGCTGGAAATTTACTATCAACACTAGCTTTTCTGAGCTAGATCGTTTTAAAAACTAAGGAGCAAGCTGTGAAGAAAGAAATTAACATATTGTAAGCTGTCATATCTATCACCCAAATTCTTCACATCCTGCATTGGAGCGTTAATGCAGTGAAAGACCTTAAACTGTCATAATGCAACGGTTTATCCAACCCCTGAAATCGGAGCAGTAGAATACAACGTACAAAGGTAGGCAGTGTTTAGCAACACAATAGGTCAGAGTAATGAGGTATTACAATAGAAGTAATGATGCAGTACAATATCAGGGCGCATACTAAGGAAAACATTCTAAGTAATGAGCCACCCAAAGAAGGCAAGAACACAATGGATAGAAGGGTAGTAGAAGTTCTGAAAGGCATCGTAATGTGACCATCCAATTAGTAGTCAGACCCTGTCTAAATTAGGTAACCTCACCCCTGTCAGCTCTCCAGCTAGAACTCCAGAGCCATTGATATGGTGGGTCAAAACAGCTAATAGAATTATACATAGCTATCTTAGACAAAGGATACTCATTTATAGCCAGAGGCCGAGGCCGCCATATTGTCAGGATTGTTAGTGTCCATATCTCGTTCATCCATATCATCCAGCATACGTTTGAGTTTCATGGGGTCTGAAAAGATGTGAGTTGACCCCCTAATAATTACTCTGTACTTTGCTGGGCCCACAAAACCAAACTGGAATCCCCTTGATTTCAATTGCGGACGTAGGGCCAGGAACGCTTTCCTCATATCTACCGTGTCTTTACTATAGTCTTGTGATATGTATATCTTTGCATCTTTCCATAGTATATGGTTGTGCTTCCTCACAAAGGTGAGGATTTGCTCCACGTGCTGATAGCGCAGTGGCTTACAAACGATGGGTCTCGGTCCTTTCTGCGTCTTAGTGATCCTCCCCGGTACTCTGTGCGCCCTATCAAATTCTAAGGGATGGACAAAAGTCAGGTTGGTGGCTTGAGTGAACCATGACTCCAGAAACGCGACACAGGAACCTTGTGAATCTTCGGATCCCTCGGCAACGCCAAAAATGCGTAGGTTCCCCCTCCGGTTCCTATCTTCCAATTCCGCTAGCTTCCTTGTTGTCTGGTCTGAGGACACGTGCAGATGTTTCAGAGCCGCACATGTTTTAACTTCTATATCTTCAAGACGGCTGATCCGTGACTCCGTCTCTGCAATGCGCGCGTTGGTGTCTCTTATGTCCTGTCGGATTGCGGCCACTTCTTCTTTGGTTGCCTTGGCCAGATCTTTAACCTCATCCAGCCTGTTTAGGATCATGTCGATTGCGTCAGGGGTAACTTTCTTGGTCTTGACAGGCGACCCTGGGTTTGAGTGGTCTGATTTAAGCCTTTTCAGGGTGTTTTGGTCCTTGGCGTCCATTATTCCTGTCTCTGGGCAAGGCTGTTACACAGTGTGTGACGGAACTGTACTCACGGTGAGTTGCGCACGTCGTAGACTGGAGTGTGTTGAGTTCAAAGAGGTTACGCTAATAACCTAGTGCAGGCAACTGAGCAGCGAGACCACAGATGAGGTGGGTTGACTAAACACTTATAGGGGCAGTTGGTGACAGCAGGACAGAGCCCCTTCTTTGTGTTGTAGGGAGTGACACTCTCCGCCGAGTAGGTCAGCTGCCAATGCTTATGACTTGATGAAGTAGGTATGAACTAGCTTCCGTTCGTGATATCCTCATAGATAAGCTCACAAACCAAGTGAGAGTGACCGCATCAATAGCAAGCGTGAGCTACACAGGATCAGTGACCCTATCACACCATTGCCTGGTCTGCAGAAGCAGCCTCTGGGCGTTACCTGCACCTTAGCACCTTAGCAGTTAAGCTTGTTTCGAGAAGTCATCCTCTTCATCCTTTGTTTGCAGCAATCCCCCGTCCCCCACAAGAGACATCATTTTGATACAGCTTTTAGATCGCTACTAGTTTGTACATACGCAATCTGAATCTATACCGCAGTTGTGAGGCAGCATGTGAGTTTAGATGCAATTGAACATTGTGCACCAGGACACGTGGCGTCATAGGCAGACTGCATGTAGTGGTTCGTGGGTTTTAAGCACTATTGTTATCCTCCTTAAATACCCAGCTCATCACGTCAGAGCAATGCTCAGGGTGTTTCCATATTTTTTCGGGGGATTATCACTAGTGCATTCGGCGATTATGGCAGCAAAATCAGCACGTACCAGACACTCGAAGAAATGGCGGCCGCCATCTTGGTAAAGGCATCGGGTGTCTATTTACTGTCCGTGTCGGCTGACTAGGAAGGTGAAAACGTGTTTACGAGCCCACGATGTAGAGTTCAGGACAGGCGTCAGTTCACACTGCGGATCGGGCGATTCTGATGCGTCAATCATCAACCAAACTCGGGGATCTCGGAGACACAGTGTACACGCTCTCCCGCTGACGCTGCAGCAGGCGCGCTCAGACTCCCATCGAGATATTGGTGAATCTCGGGTGACTCCGCTCCCGAAAAGCAGCCCACCGTGCTCCCCTTACATTCCGATTCCCGAATCGGTCACCGCGAGTTCGAGTGGGCAAGCTCTAAATGTTCCAAACTTCAAATAAAGGCCGTGATGCGGGAGGAGAGAAACTCTAATCCGCCATCCTCCTCGGCGTCCAAACCACGCCCCCGCGGTGTTGGCATTCTAATGAGTGGGCGGGGTTCGGACGGCCCCTGGCTGTCCTCTGCACACGCCCACTGTCACGTGGGACAGCCGGGGGGGGGGGGCATCCGCAGCATCGAAGGGGTTAATGGACTGGGACAAATGAAGGATGCTGGCGTCAAACTGCATATGAACCAGGCAATCCGCCCAGTTGCACAAGGACACTGCAAGTGGCATTCCACCTCCAAGAAGGTCCGACTTAGTGGGTCTCACAGATCCTAGTTGTATTGAAAAGAGAAATGTCAGAAGATGTGCAAATCTGTGTTGACATGCTGCAACCAAACAAAGCAACAGAAGGTAAATAATACCCTGGCACGCACATCTCGGACATGATCACACAAATGAAAAGAGCAAAGCTCTCCTTCAAACTCAATCTGAATAAAGGATCTCACCAAATAAAACTTGATGAAGGGAACCACTACATCACAAAATTCTCCACACACCTTAGACTTTTCCGATAAAAGCAACTGAACTTTAGCATCTTGTCGGCAGCAGAGATCTTTCAAGAAGTCATCCACCAAGTCATTTAGCCAGTCGATGCATTCAACTACAGTGAAGACATACTGGTGTTTGGCACCACCAGGGAAACACGTGATGCAGACCTACACAGAGTATGATAACTACTAGTAGAAGTGGGCCTCACACTCAACACCAGGAAATGTGAGTTTCACAAAATCAGGCCAAATTTCTTTGGACACATTGTCAGAGAAAGGAATAACACCAGAACAGGACAAAGTCGAGGCACCCTTAACCACCAACCCACTACAAGACAAAAGCATGCAGAGGTACTTCTTGGGCGATTGAGGTGTTACTGTGCCAGATACATTCAAGACTACACCACCACAAGTGCCCCTGTCCGACACACCTGATGAATCAATACGTAGATTTCAAATGGCCATTAGAGTGTGAGCAAAGTTTTTGAAGCATTTAAAGTGCAATAGGGGAGGCAGCAGTCATGGCATAGTTTGGTTCCACACCAGAGAGCGAGAGACAAACAATCAGTTGCACGCTTCCAGCTACAGCAGATATACACAATTGCAACTGATAATTATGAAGGATGGAAAAGGCTCCCACTATATTTGGGGATATTAGTTCACCACCTCTGCTATATCCAAAGATATTGGAGTAGACACCTCACTCACTTAGCCTGACATGCTTCATCATCGGTGCCTATCCACACCCTGGTCAGATGATACCACCAGGGCGGACTCAACCATAGATAGAATGGGAGTTCTAATATAAAGTCAAACTGGACAATCAGGGATCCAGAAAAGGGAGCTGTTAAAAATACCTTCAAGTACACCCAGAGATTGCTGCAGCAATGGACGAGGACAAAGACAAACACTGATCAACGCTCAGAAGGGAGACATGGCAAAGAATGTGGAGGTGAACCAGAAGAGATAAAGCCTTTCACAATAGCCAGGATGAGCCGGCCATAACAGAAGAGAGACTCTTATTGAAGGGCTCCCGCATTGTCATCCCCAGGAGCTTTCGAAAGCAAACCATTGTGTTCACACATGAGCTCAATTGCAGGGTAGAAGCCCCCAAAAGAGCCTTACATGAGAAAATGTGGTTCTCAAAACTTGATAAAATGGTGCAGACAGAGCTACAAATACACCTTGTGTGCAAATGCTTCTAAAAAACAGCGGAGCCACTACCATTGACTATGTCAGATTTACCAGAGAACACACGAAACCTGGTGGCCATCAACTTTTCCGGGCCCCTTCCCTAAGGGAAACTCCTCCTGGTACTGATGGACAATTACTCACAGTTCCTTCTGGTCAAAATTATCTGGACAATTGGAGCAGCAAAATTGATCCAGAAGCTGGACGACATCTTTGCAACATGGGGGAACCCGCAGACTCTCAAAACGGGCAACGGTCCACTCTTCACAATCGGAGTGTTCAAAGACTTCCTAACCCAGCTGAGCATTGAATACTGAAAGATCACATCACTATGGCCACAAGCTAACAGGATAGCAGAAAGGTGCATGGGAACCCTGGAAAATAAATCACACAATGAGCCACTGGAGAAAGCGTGGCAATTGAGAAAGCGCTGCGCTAAGTCCTGCAGGCATATCTAACCACTCCACGTTCAACAACCAGGGAAAGACCAGCCATCCTCAAGTTTAGCTGAGCCAAACTCCCACAGTAGATGATGGCTTTTACTACAACCACCACCAAACTGAGAACAGCAAACAAGGAAAAGAAGAGGAAGACGGAGACCTACGCAGATGCCAAACAGCAAGCGCAGGAAACAACCTTCACTGAAGGAGATTGGGTGGTGGTCAAGCAAATGCAAACAAGAACATCAGAAACCCCTTACAGCACACAACCGCATAAAATAACGGAATGGAAAGGACGCATGGTCACAGCGACCTGACCTGGCTCAATCGTCTGGGTTGTAGTGCTCGACCCCCACAGAGCTGGGGTGTAAGTAGGTGCAGATTAGGGTGTAGGTGTGTAGATAATGAGTGGGCATCTGCAATTGAAGTATGGATTAAGTGAGTGATAGTGGATGAGGCATTGGGTAAGAGGTGAGTTGAAGATTATGCCGAGATTCACGGATATGGGAGTGAGTATGAAAGTGGAGGGCAGGGGTGGTGCCAGTGAAATAGTGGGCTTTGGTTTCCAAGGCACCAAGAGAAGTGCTGGGAGACATTCCTGATGTATCTTTTTTTGCTGCAGTTTTATATTTCACAAACTCAACCCAAAGCTAGTGGAGCCCTTTACACAAGCACCAGTTACATTACACAAGGTCACATTCATATTTTTTTCAATTCATTTTTTTTAATTTTAAGGCACAGGTATATTACATGATTGTCCCAGAATCACAGAATGTTGAGCCAAGGCCAATACTGGAACCTGTTTCCCCAGTTGCAAAGTCGGCAGCTCTGGCCGTAATGCCACATCCTCAATGGCAGACAACCTGGTTGAGGGACGGTAAAGAGAGGAGAGCACATGGTTTTTCAAAGCCTACTTCGCAGAACACGCATGATGTTTGCGGATTGGGAAAATGAGACAAGAGAGAAATTGGACAGCAGCAAGGGAGATTAAGAAGGGACTACTCCAACTGAGACGGCAAACGCAATAGAAGCTCATGTAGCTGCAGGGCTAGAGAGAAGAGCGTGGAGCTGAAGCAGGGGCTGTAGCCTACAAGGCCTCCGGTGCAGTGGCACAGGAGCCTTTCAGCCTATGGGCCCCACTACATCCCAATCACGTCCACTGCGACACTGGCCATTCTGCCACCTTTTTTTAGGTCTCACCTACAGACAGCTTTTAATTGACTGTTACTGAAGACCTATTGTGGACAATACCAATGCTTACAGCTTTGGAGCAGCCAGCTGCTCATCATTGGATAACCTTCTTGTTAATCTAATTTGCACGCTTCAATTTGTATTATTCCACTTTTTTCTTTTAAGTTCATTACTGCATGTGAGGGCATGCATTTTCTTGCTCTTTCAATTGAGTGCTGCTTCCCCACACAAAACACCATCCTGCTCTGTCACCTCCCACAGCTGATCCATTGCTTTCCCCAGCCCTCCACACTACAGCTTTTTTTATGTTAACACCCACTGTTCAAGCCTCTGTCAGCGTGTAATTATCCTGCACCTCTGCCCTACCCACTCCACTTTTGCTCCCCACCCCCATTCTTTTTTCCATTTGTCTTTTTTCTTTTCAACTTGGCAGCTGCACTTTGAAGCTGGGCTGTTTTTCTGTATTGAAAAAAATTTACTTTGACATGTTTCATATTTTTTTAATTAACCTTTCCAAGATGAGAGGCCACCACCTTGAAATGGTAAATTAAAAACAACACAAAAAGGCAACTGTGTCATGATGATTGCTCAACATCCACAGTGACGTACACATATAGGTTATGAGGCTAGGGCCACTATAGTGTAGCATGCACACTTCCTCACGTGTGACACACGCATGTGAACACATGATTGCACTTTATTTCTTATGCTGCCTAGCCAGGCCAGGTCTTCCCTGAACAAAAGCAATTCAGGATTGGTTTTGCTGTAGTTAGGGCATATTAGCCAGCAAAACAGGCCCTAGGTTGCTTGTATTTTGGTTTAGGGAGGACCTCGCCTGGCAGTTAGGGCTGGACTATTCCCACTGGTTCAGGGTCAAGAATGATTTGGATATGGCTTGGTCCAAACCGAGGTGGCATGGTGGACAAAGTAACAATGGGCTGGGATGCAGCCTGAGATTACCAGTGGCTGAGATGAATTCAATCATTTGATCTGTCACTTTTTTAGCATACTTTAGCAAGTCCCTCGACCTGCATATTCTGCTGAACTCACAGGTGCCATCTCTGCCCATTCAGGTGAAGAACTGAAATCTTCATTCTCAGGGAATACTTACTAATAAAAAAGAACTTGGCACAGAAGCTGAAAATATGAAAAGACATCTTTATTAAATTTAATAAGTGAGGCCACGTCACACAGAAGCTGTAGCAACTGAATGAGGTAGTCTGAGGAATACAGAGAACAGAGGCCTTTTATATGCTCTCAGGGTTACAAACTTCAGCATACAAGTAAGGGGCAGTCCTAGCTTTTGCAAGCATGCAAAATACCTAACATTCCTTCTTACACAAGCCGGACAAACCCATAATAAAAGGACCACAACCCATATCATAAACAGACCATAAAAGAAAGAACAGAAAACAGATAAGGGGCGTGTGTGTGCATACCAAACTCTACAATGTCCTGTGCTTTGATCCTCAATCTTGATCAGCTAAAGGGCAGGAACTGGTTTAACAAGGTCAGCTTCAGGCAACAGGGTCAGTTCACTCAGGTCAAACAGGAGTCAGCACGAATTCGAGCTAAGGTGTACATGTCCTTGAAAGACTTGTTCAGCCACAGTCATAGGCCTATGTGAGGGCAACCACAAAATGGCTACCATGCACAAAATGGAACCCAAGGGTTCATAATTCACAGAACCTCACAGGTCCACCTATTGTTTGCTAATTCACACTTATTTAAGGCTAATCATTGACTTGGAGGAGCTGGCGAGCCAATGCATATTATAGGAACCTCCTGCAGGGAAAAGTTAACTTTCTAAAAGTATATTTTCCATAATATTTATTACAAATCTGGCTTCAACATTCAAATGAATTTTTTATAGCAATTAAAAATTGTTGGTTAATTTCTTTTCCTGATTTGAATAAACTATTAGTATTTAATATAATTTCCCTGTGTTTCTCTATGGGCCAGTCTTCCTTCCTACAGTGAAAATAACTTTTGTCTGCTAGTCGCTATAAGAGTATTTTCACATTACATTTCTACATGTCCTACTTTTAAATACCATGCACCCTGCAGTGTCGGGCTACATCGCCTACATGCGGGAGACTTATAAATATTTAAAAGGAAGGGTTTTTATCTGTTAAAAGGATTTATTTTAACAGGTCGCAGTACATGTTTTCAACTGTTGGAGTCAGATTTAAGTGGCAGGCTTGAAGCCATGTTTGCACTGCCACTATACTCAATGGTACAATAGGTGATGCAGTCCACTAGTGACATTTAACTTCCTGGACCTAGGTACATTGTTTACCATATACTAGTAATTTATAGGCAAGTTAAATATACTAATCAGGAGAATGCCAATTAGACCAAGTTTTAAACGGGAGAACAAGCACTTTACCACTAGTTAGTAGAGGTAAAAAGCAAAGAGTTCTAAAGCCAGTTCTAAAAATATAGGATCCAGCAGAATGTAAAAAATCCAGGGTGACCACGTACAAAAAGTAGATTTCCTATAATACTCTGTTCCCCTCACACTCTCTATAGTAGGTTTACAGAAAGGTAGACTTTAATATGCTATTTTTCTGCGCTATATTGTAAATGCTTCTGACTTGATAATGCATTTGTTTCACTACCGCCAGCCAACACGTGTTTCGCAGTACAAGGCTGTTTTTTTCAAGGCATGATAATTGAAGGGTTAGCGATGCCAGTTTCCTTATTAGGATTTGGATAAATGTAAAAAGCTGCTGTTGGGATTCAGAGGGTGCAGCTTGAAAATATGCAATCTGAAAATTAACATCTGCTCTGGAAGTGACACGCAGAACCCCACATAGGCATTACACAGGCTCACTGACATTAGTTACTTTCTAGGCTGTCCGCTCCCCCAGTTGCGGAGCCCAACAGCAAATTCTCTTCCACCAGTGCACAGATCTCTCTACTTGGTACCTCTTTAGATAGAAAAGAGCCAGTTCACAGAAGAGGGAGGATGAGAGGGTCGGGGAGGAATCTGTGGTTAGATAGAGTATCTACCAGACAGAGTGTTACTGAAGGTAAATAACTTGTTCAACAGATAGATACTTCCAACCACAGACTCCTAACCTTTTGAATCAATACCAAAGCAGTACCTCCTAGGAGGTGAGTCTGTGAACCGGCTCAATCCAATAGGTCTTTCAGGACCAGGTGGGCAAAACTCCCAGTTCAATGGACCGCAGTGTCCCGAAAGAAGTGCTTTGTGTAAGTATGGAGTGATGCCCACATAGCAGCCTGGCAGATATCCAGAATAGGCACCCTGCATGCCAACACAGTGGTAGCAGCCTAGGCTCTGGGGATTGAGCCTGTAAACCTTCTGGGGGCAGTTTCTGATGAATGCCTAGCACAATCAACTAAGAGATGGTCCTCTTCTGCACTGTGTTGCTCTAGCAAATCATTAGCGAATAGCTGATTATCCACATAACGTTCCATGGTACTATCAATCTAAAATTCAAGAACTCTTCTATGATCCAGCTGATGGAGTCTCTTCTCCGTAGAGGGGTGAGATGGAGCAAAGAACACCAGTAGTAGATGTTTTGCCTGGCGTGCAAAGGAGTCACAACTTTATGAGGAAAGGAAGCTCGGGTTCCCAGGACCAGCTTGTCTGGGTAGAAAGTAGTTTATGGCGGGTTGTTGGAGATGGCTTGCAGCACACTCACCCACCTCACTGATGTACTGGTGATGAGGAACAGCATCTTGAGGGTGAAAAGTTGTAGAGGCAGCTATGCAGTGGTTCAAAAGGGGTACACATCAGGAAGATGAGGACCAAGTTAAGGTCCATCTGAGGCATGATAAAGGAAAAGGGTGTGCCCAAAGTAAGTCCTTGCTGGGATCAGGACAACACAAAAAGCAATACATTTAATTACATGGCTTGAAGTGTGTCAATCTGCCTTGTAACACACCAAGTCACAAACTTGTCCCAATGGCGAATACTGATTTGGATGCCTGGCTGTCAGGGTGACACCTACAACATTGGAAGGGAGATCAAAGCAGTCAGCTGTCACAGCTCATTCTTCAAGTATGGAAGTGAAGTTAAGCGGGCCCGGGTGATGGACCCGGGCGTGCTGCTGTGACAGAAGTTCCTCACAAAGCGGCAGTCTGACTGGAGGATAGATACTCATGCCTAGGCTTTCTGAAACAAAACATTCTCCTTGCCCAATCCAGTGCAACTAGGATGAATTGGGCCTGGTTGTTGCTGATCCTTTTCTGAACTTGGGGCAGGATGGGTATCTGCAGGATGGTGTAAAGGACTCCTGAGTTCCAGTGGCGGCTTCTGCTGCTGAACACAAGTGGTGGGGCAGCAGGGTTGGGGGGGAGACGTGGGACAAAACAATAAAATAAAAAGATAGGATGACTTACCAGTTGGCTGCTGCCACTTCTCCGTCCTCTTCTGTTTCTCCCGGCAGCACAGAGACAGACAGGCTCCCAGACTCCTCTAAGTCAACCATAGTAGTATTACCAGCATGACAGCAACATTGTGATTGCTGTCATGCTGGTAATAGCATTACCAGCATGACAATAGCGTTGTGATTGCTCTGAGTGGCGTGGTTTGCAGCTCAGTCAGTGCCTGGAAGCCTGGGACTGTTCTCCACCCATTTGTGCAACACAGCCAGGTGGAGAAATGCTAAGTCCGCATGATGGTTTGGCCATCCTAAATTGGCCGGCCAAACCATCATGCACACTTATGGTGCCCACCATTCCTCCTCCCTGCTGGCTGCTGCTGTACACCAGGATAGCACAGCCCAGCCCGGGTCCGTCCTGAAAAATGAATTATAATAACATTGTGTTATTATCATTTTATTTTTTATTTTTGCACTGCTCAAAGAGCAGTGGGGCGACACTCTTCGGTTTTAACAGAGGAGCCGCTGCTCCCCAAGGCGGATACACCTTGGAAACTCCAATGCACAAAAGTACAGATGCTGCAAGTTCCCAGCAGTGGTGAATAAATTGAGCCAAGATTCTCCCCATTCATAGAAGAGACCTTGCGCCACCTCCGGGTGTACGTTAATTTCATGGTCTGCTGGGCTGAGACCTTGTGCCACCTCCGGGTATAAGTTCCATTCATGATCTGCTGGGCATCATCAATTGATTTCGTCGGCCCTGGCATTTAGAGATTCTTCAGGTGGTGCACCACCAGAAATATTCCCTGGTGTGATACCTACTTCTAGAGATGCAGAGCCTCGTGGTGCAGGGCCCAGGACTCCAAACCACACTATTTTTGGCAATATCATATGGCGGTGATATTGTCCATGAGCACCTGCACCAGTCTCCCTTTGATGAATGGTAGGAAGGACTCTCTGTTGCAGGAGGTGATGGAGGCACTAAACCAGGGCCGGACTGGGAACCAAAACCGGCCCTGGCAAAGTGCTCGGCCGGCCTCCTCCCCTCCCCCACGGGGGTTGGTGGTGCTGCCTGCCAAGCTCTTTGCCGAGGCCGGTTTTCGACCAATTTTGTTACAGGGCCGATTTTGCAGCTATGCTGCAAAAACGTCCCTGTAACAAAAACGGCCCCCAGGGGTCCAAAACCGGCCCACACCCATGCGGCAAACCGGGGATCACCCGGTGCCCGAAACGGCCAGTCCTGACCTGCACTTAACTGCACCTTGTCCAGAATGTACCAAGTATATGTCGTTCTGCGCATGACTTCCAGAGCAGAACGACATCAGTGCAGAGTCACAGGTGGCCACATACTGGTGCGCAGGGATACTTCTAAAAAGTTTCCGGATTCTGATTCTTTAGGAATATTCAAAAGGTGAGAGATCTACAGTTAGAAGTATCCATCATTTTAAAAAGAAAGTTGCTAGTAAAGGGCCTGTATTACACATTTGGGTGCATAGAATGGAAATAGCCGAAGAGGCATGCTTGGTTGTTCATGTTGAAAATTATATGGTGCCCCTTTTACAAACCAGAAAGGTTTGGGGTGAAAATAGTACTCCATGTTAAACAAAGTAAAGGCTGAGCATATCTAACGTGGGTTGCAGAAGAATGTTTCAAAGTAGGTTGTGGCGTAAAGCCAAACCTTGTTGCAAAAATATGTGAGCAATACCAAAACCTCTATTAATGACAGATTATCCACCAGTGGATGTCTAGCAGTGTGCTATTATTAACTAGTTGTAATACAGTGCAGTAGACACGTTCTGTGTAACAAAGTAATTTATAAGCAGTGGATGTTTATTTCCAGAACTTCACTGAAGATTTTGATGGATTACAGATTGTTAAACAACGTAGATTATAGGGGTAACCCATTTGAAGGAGTGTGCCACCCACCGGATAGCCACTGACCCTATACTGGGTCTGCCATTGCAGGTCTGAGGGGCACCGTTGTGCCCATGCCTAAGTTGGCATCACTTACACCTCGGCCAACCCGGAGTGGGTCATCCCATAGCATGAGGGCACCCCCACTCTCCCCAAGGGAAGACCTGACAGGCACTGGGGGGTGCTAGGCTGAAGGCCAGGTGGGCACATATGAATGTTACCTGCCAGAGTCGTGAGGAACGCATCCAATGGAGCTTCCCCTTCCTTAGAGTTCTGCTCTCCCATGAATACTCCTGGGGAGTTAATGAATATCTGGAGTGGTCTCAGTGTCGTCCGCACATCTTTAATGTCAAAGCCGTGGGTACGTGCGTGCACCTTCCTACACAGGTTAGGAAGAGGTGCTGACGTGCTGCTCCGGAACATAGCCTGGGCTACCAATGCTGACAGAGGTGTGTGCACCGACCCTGATGCTGTATCAGATATATGTCCCATTGCACTGGCAGGCTAGAGGATACACCCCGGCATCTAAGGCATGGTGGAAGGTCTGCCACCATGAACTGATGAGCGTTTACCGGCAACCCCAGTGTTCTAACCTACAAGTCAGGCCTGCCAGTGCAGCCCTGTGTCTGCTCGCTTGTATCCATGGTGCCAGTGGCAAGGTGCCAGGTCGGCCATTGCTGGCCGGGAGTGCACAACCGTACCCATGAGGGGTTCCACCCATGGCTGGCTGGGCTGAGCAGGGAGGTGTGTGTGCACTGGCACCAAAGGTGCTCGGGCCTGGGTAGGCAATGTGCCCAGCCTGTCCATGCCACATGAAAATGCACGCACTCTTCCTAATCTGTGTTGGGAAAGGGTGCTGATTTCATGTTTTGAAACACGGGCCAATCTGTCATTGCAGACTGGTGGGTGCGCACTGGTATCTATTGTGGGTAAACTCATTAGCAGCTTACCAGTGTAGGCCGCTGTGAGTGCGCACCCACAACTATGGTGCCAGTGCTTGTGTGTCCCACCTGGTAATGCAGGTTAGTGTTTGCGCACATACACATGTATTGGTTAAACCCATGTCCAGTCTGCTGTGCAGACCCAGGTGGGCCCACTGGCACCACTGGGGCTGATAACAATGTGTCCCTCCTGCTATTGCAGTTCGGGATGCGCAATACCGCATGTTCGCCCATGTAGTGAGGGATCCCGGTGCATGTTTTCACTACCTATGAGGCCTGCTCAACCCATATGTTAAAAACCACCTGACTTCGAAGGCACGCAACAGTATAACTAACTGTGCCATCCTCCAGCAAAAGGTGAGAAAAGCTTGTGGAGAAATGGAACCGGAGAAACCAGACTGTGTGGTGCACATTGTCAGAAGGCTCTGTTGTGCACATGGAGGATAACTGCCATATAGAGACTGGCCTCGACCAAGGAATTGAAGTGTGGTGCCCTGAAGTGTGCTCTCCAAGGGGTCGATGGTGGGCCTCCTGTTCTGCCAGAGATCTCAGGGACATCAAAGATCTCCCCTGGGGACCTACACCATCTACCTGTGGCATCTGGAGAGTGGTGCTGTCTCAAGTGCCCAATTTCACTACTAATTCCAAACTGGTAGCATGGTGTGGGTGTGGATTTAGACTTGCGTCTGGAAACCTGATTGCCTTGTGCGTAGCCCCAGAAATCTTGCCCGCATCTGAGGGGTGTGGTTCCTGTACTGCGGGGACCACAACACTCATAAGCGTCTAGTGGTGGTGAGCAGATTCACCTGCTGTGGAAACCCAAGGGGCCTGTTTCATCGATTGTGCGGCATTTCTCTTGTGCGCCATGCTGACTGCATGCTCATTGCATGGGGTGTCCAATTTACAGGGTGTGACCCTCTGTGAGGTGGGGGTGTACCTGGAGTAGTGCCTCATTCTACCTCATGTGGCTCTGCTAAACCTGTGTCTATTTGTGTGTGACTGGACTGGTCTGGTGCAACCTGTATCATCGTGGTTTGAACATTGTGTCACATTTCCAGAGAGGTACGGAATTGCAATTCTTCGCTGAGCGTGTGACTGGAATTGCCTGGTGCAACCCAACTCGACATGCACCGGTCTCCTTACCAGGGTGTTGCGGAATTTCGCAACTCATTGTATTTGAAATCTGACGTGTCTGGTTCGACTAATCCCTAAGCACGCCAGTCACTGTGCCCAGATTGCCTAGTCACGACCTGGATAATTGTGTACCGATCGGGTGCTTCATCCTACAGAGAGGCTCCCCTGTGTTACTCTCCATTCATCGATTGCTCCCTTGTTGACCCTCATCGCGGTAGACTAACTGCCCTCTCCAGACCTAGCCCCTCTTGAAGACATCTTGGCGCCAGGTAGTAGTGAGAGAGATTGACTGGGTTGAAGAAACGCTTTCGAGACAGTTCGGAAGCGGGACAAGAGACTGCATGACTCCTTTGTGCTTTGAGACCTGTGGGTGAACGTTCCAAGTGGCTGCTAACCACTCCCTTGTTTATGTCTACCTCCTAATTAAAATTGTTACATATTCCCACCTGCTGCCCAAGGACCCAGACTAGATGTGACTTCGGCCCATGTGGCCCAGTGTCCGTGAGGTGCGGCCCAGTGTCTGGGAGGTGGGGTTGGTTATCTTCAATCAAGGGGTATAGGACAAGAGGGGTGAACTTGGAGGGTGGAGGGAGGCATGGGTCACTTAGCCTGCAGAGGGTGAATCATTTACCTGCTGGGTACCAGTGGCACCGCATTAGGGTGCTGTGTGTATGTGTATGTAAGAGCGTGCCGTATGGACTGACTGGTACCTGTTGCACCATGTAGTGGTGCAGAGTGAGTGTGTGTGAGTAGAAGTGATCATGTGCGGAATGCCTGTCAATCATGACACTGACCGGTGGTGCCACCTTATACATTTATTGGTGCCAAAAGCACAATATGTTTTGACATTGGGTTTCTCCCACGTGGCTTCAGCCCACAGTGCTTCTAAAAAGGTGTTCTATGTTTTGTGTATGTGCATACTCTTGATATCTTGCACCACATGTGTGCTCTCTCTCTCAACTGGGGAGTTCATGCATTGCATTTATTGTGAGTGATTTTTTGCTGTGCCTTTGCTTTACACATTGCCTCTGTAGTGAGCCTGGCTGGCAGGTGCCAAGCTACCCAAGGGTGAGCACATCTTATACAGCAAGTGTAATCACCTGCCCTTGAAGGGAGCAGTAGTTCTGCATGGCTGGGGGCATCAGTTCAGCCAACTAGATGCTGCCGGTTCCCACACAGGCCCATTGAGGGTTCTCTCTTTCTCAACGTTAAGAAATCAGAGGTGGTCTCTGATGTGAAGTGGCACCTTTTTGCAAGAGTGGCTACTGCCATATCTACCCCTCTATCTGAAGACTGACAGTGGTGATAGCTTATAATGTAGTCAGGGCACATACCTTTGTACCTGTACCATCATGGGGGCCAGCCTATCAGCTACAAATTCCCTTGTGAAAACTTCTGTTAAACCCCCCCATAGCTTTTGCTTCCATCATATTCGGAACATGCATGGAGAGGGCCTGTGTCCAGTGTAAAGTGCTGAGAGTTTACCGTGGCTCAATGGATTGGTGGCTGGTGGGAGTCCATTTTGGAGGACAGCCAGACATGTTTTTTCATCACAGTCAACACATGTTTTGCCCCATTTGGCTGATATGGTCCTGGGCTTTCTCAAGGCTTGATATGGTCATGTCAATATTTTAGCATTAGAGGTAGCAAGAAAGTGTGTATTCATAAACAGGTCAGGTAAAAAGGTCAGGTGCAGTCTGTGGTTGGGATGCATGTCCTGGCCACTCACTGAGCTCTTAGCAGGTGGGCAGAACACTCCCCCCCAAAGAACACGAGACACATGTTGGGTGTCCTCCTGGCTCATGAAACTGCTAATTTCATAAACAATACCAAAGCTGAAAGACATGGCTGTACTTTTAACTGATACACTTTTGTAAGTAGTGCAAACAAGAACATAGAGGGAAATCAAATGAAGAAATGATAAAGCTGTAAAGAAAATCGTTTTATGTTCTTTTGAAAAACTGCAACTTACAATCTAAAACCAGCATGGCACTTGTAAAATGTAATTTTATATGAGAACTACCTATACTGCAAATGCTATGAAATTTCCTTGCCACACCTCCCTCCTTCTCTATATAAGTGTTAATGTGTGTGTGTGTGATTGTTGATGCATGGGTTGGTGTTGGCGCACGGGTGGCTGTTCATGCATGGACATCTTTTAGGGTGCGAGTGTGTGTGCTTGTAGCTATATGGGTTATTTTAATGAGTGTTGGTGGTTTTGTGTGGGTGGTGTTTGGTATAAGTATATGTATGAGAGTGCTGGTGCATGGGTGAACGCTAGTGTGTTACTGCTGATGTGTGGATAGACACTGGGTGAGTGAGTGTTGGTGCACCAGTGTTGGTTCCCTTGTGGTGTATGTGGCAAAGTGTGAGATTATAGGTGTATGGGTAACAATATGCATGGTTGTGGGTGTATGAAGGTTGGTGTTGGGTGAATGAGGGTGGGTGGTGTGTATAGCTTGGAGTATGTGTGCTGCAATAGAACAAGCCACCTCAATATTTACCATAGAGGAAGGCCCTGGTGCTGTTAGAGGACCGGGAGCTCATTGAATTTAGAAGATTCCAGCACTGTCTATTTGCATTCAGAAAATTTCAAATGATTGTATTGTATTGTAATTGCATTTATATAGCGCTTACTACCCCTGAAAAGGCAACAAAGCACTTTTTCGGCAAGTAGCATGCTACTCTGGAACCCATAAAGGATTAGTGGTGAGTTAGTATATTGAAATATGAAAGTAATTTGAGCGGTGGATATGTTAGTCAGTTATTTGGATTGAAAAGGATAGTGAAGGGAAAGAAGAGGGAAAAGGTTTGCATTTATATAGCGCTTGCTACTCCGTATGAGGTGTTGAAGCACTTTTTCAGAGAGTAGCATGCTACTCCGGAATCCATAAAGGATTCATGGTGAATTAGTAACTTGTTACTCAAACTTTAAGGTAATGACTTCTGCCTGTACACCTGTAAAAATAGGGCAAGTTAAAACAGTGACAATTGTTTTTGGACCCCCACTGCTAATACAAAGTTTCCACCCAGTGTAGAGGCAACAATGCTGGATTCCAGTGTAGCATGGCAGTCCATGCAGTGCAAAGAGGATTTTACAGAGGCTACTGTCTACAAAAAAATAAGCATAGGCAAATCCAAATGGTTTGACTTTTTGTTGGGAAAATCATAATAGCTGGGCGACTTTGTGTGCGTACCAGCTGTGCTAGAAAGAAAATTCCATGATGAAGAAAACTTTTGAGCTACAACAAAAAGGAAGATGGGACTACAGCCACATGGCTGAACAGATTGCATGAGCAGAGTATAGATGTACCCTCAAAGAAAAGAGTTATGGAAAGAAGATAAAAACCTGAAACTTGCATTCTGAGTGGTGGATTTAAAAGGCATATGCAGTAAAATATTGCATAGTGGACACTTTTGGCAAAGTATCAGTGTTTCCATTGCAACTTCAATGTAGGCTTTGTGCGCATACATCTGAACTTGTGAACAAAAAGAAGCCGTAAATCCAACAACATATCATAACACTAAAGTACAAAATGAATGTGCTAAGGTGATTGGTGAATGGCATTATGTCTATATGATAGGCTTTGGCATACTAGAGCAAACACTTCCTTAACAAAAAAGTGATCAGCAAATAAAATGTTCTGTCAGCAAAGTAAATACAAGTTTGCGTAGCGCTACCCGTAGCTCATGTAGGTCAAAGTTCACTTTGCGTAGCTACACGTATTGCTACTTCACAAACTACGCCCAGGGTTATTAAAGATTGCCTGCCTGTCTCACAAAGACCTCCATTTCAAAACCCCCAGTTATCTAGCGCAAAAGTTAGAACTATCCAGAGGAGGCAGACCTTCTAGAAGTGCTAACTCTTTCCTCCTGAAACCACAGATATTTTGCAAAAAGAGAACATGTCACCAAGCTTTCTCAGGCTCTGCCCCGAAGATCTGGAGCTCTCTCCCATCGGAAGTTCGCAGAATCTCCTCTGCTGTTGCTTTCAAATTTGAAGCTTAAAGATTGCTTACGAACAAGTTCTTACCTTAAATGGGTTTGGTTCCTCAGGGATTGGACTTACACCTCTAAGGCCGGCATAGGTGCTATTCTGCTTTAACTTTTCATCGGCTACCTTCCTAGTTCATTATGCACCAGTTCTGCCTCATTCTCTGTTGACCCCCTTTCGTATGTAACTGTTCTGTTTGGTATTCTTATATGATGCTGGTACTGCATTTATTACCTTTCGTCCAATTGTAAAGCGCTCTGATATCCTTCGGGATCATGTTCGCGCTATGTAAAACTTTATAAATAAATCAAAGAACACAATTTGGGTCTCCATTACAAGTGACGTATCATGTTGCATCTGCAATGTTACAAAAGGACCACTTGATGCCGTACACCTAAACCTAAAAGAAACACAAATAGATCCTGTAACCCTCCATGAAATGCCATGGCCTTGATGGACAGCCCATTCAAGAAATGGCAAACTAAAAAAACAAATGCAAGCTAAAGACTAAAGTGCTCTGTTCCAAAGCATACTCTCTACCACTATTTCTTATAATAATTTCTTGAAAGTTTGATGGCATGAGATCACCAAACAGGCCAGTGCTTTAAGTGGGAGGAAGTGGTGGGGTGTCTAAACGGGAGTGTAGCCAGCGAAACATAATTAGGAATTCTTTCTAAGAGGCGTTGCCTGTGCAATTAAGGGTATGGCTTAAAACATAAACTTAAATTCTGTGTTTTACACAGGATTCGATCTAACCAGTATTTGTGTGCCTCTCTGTGAGTTTTCTGTTATTGCATCCAGAAATGTCATAGAACAAACATAAATACCTAAGACAAGCAAGGCTTTTTGGTTTTGCTGATGCTTCTTAGCTGTAACAGATACATGAATAACAATGAGTTTGCTGTGAATAATTAGAATTGAAAATGTTTAATTTCTGAAAATATGACACTGAGGTCTGTGGAAGGAGTAGTGACATTCAGAATGTCTCATACACTCCTGTGCTCCTCTTCACACCATTCTCTTCTGCAGTATCTCACTCTGTTAAACAATTACAAGCCTTTTCTCCCCACATGGTTGTGAAACTTTTCAACTGCATATCTCACACTTTCCCACAATTAACATTCTCACAAAATGTAACATTTGAGCACTAACCTGTTTCTTTCTCTAGGTCGGCTGACTATGTACAATCGAGAAGTGATCACAGAAACGAATTCCCAATGTCACCCAAGCACTGTCAACGTCTGAACATTGTCTTAAGACCTAGATCGAGCCAGATCCAGAGGGATGGGGAAGTGGATTAAAAGAAAAATAATGCCTTTTGTTTAGCCTGGTTCCTCTTAGTGTAGAAAAGTGTAGAACATTTTCAATTGTGTCCACCTCTATGCACTATGGGAATTTGTGCACCTATATATATCATAAACACAAAAGGCAACAGTAAGCTTATTGAACAAACCTGACGCTGTTTTTGTTTATAATGCCAGCATCCTGATATACCTCAGTATAAAAAGTGTTGTCCAAAGATTTTTTTTTTTGTTTTGTGTTTTTGGATCATTAGCGAAGTAATTTAGCTTGGGTAGACATTGCTGATGCAAGCAGATTTTTTCGGTCAACATTTACAAAAAAATTGTGGATGTGTTGCAGTGATGATGCAATATTTCAGGAACTATGGACCTATATACTTCATATTGGTGTCAAAACATAGGTTTTGCGGTCCAAGTAGTTTTATGGAGACAGAAAATAAGCCCTCAGAGCAACCCTTCCGCTATTTTCCAAAATGGCACCTATAATAGAGGAAGAAGAGACATATAGAAATTAGAATAATCATGTTTTTTAATCCTTTTATGTATACACCAAGCAATATCAGTGGTGTAGCAAGTAGGGGTGGGGGGGCGGTCGGCCCCAGGCAGCACGAGTGTTGGGGGTGGTGGCAGCCTCTCCTGCTCCTACATGCAAGAGCATATCAACAGGGTCATCTTTTTGTAGCACAGGTTTTGCAAATACATGTAAGTTCTTGAGCAGAGGATTTAGAACTTTGTAGGTTTTAGCACTCCATCAATATCTTCCCAAGCAAATTCACACAGATATTTCTCTTCATATGCATGATGCAAAACATTTACACATCTTCTGGTCAAGTAGAACGCTATTTTAATGTAATGTGTCCACGCGCAGAATATGACATCAGTGGAAGGTCACTTAGCGGGATTGATCTCTGGAAATCACTGTACCGAAGACTGTCCAATGTGTGACAGTCAGAACTCTTTTTCCACACATGTACAAGGTATTTTTCTATGTCTTTAAAGTCACATTTTCCTTCTGTCTCAGCAAATCCTTTTAGAGACTTCACAGATTCAGTAGTTAAAGTTCCAAGCTTTGTTCCAATTTTGCTCATAGTGTCATCACCCGTAAGAATATCTGTCTTGATAAGAACACTGGGAATCTATGTGTCAAGTTTCTTGTACAGAATATGAAGTGTCTTTTCTCACCTGTTCCATAACGTATCCATAACTCTGACAATTTTTGACTTATTAACATTGCAACAAGTCTAAGCAGCTCAATAATAACATCTGTATCATTTGACAGTACAGTGCCTCGGTTGGAACCATTTCGAACAGCCCACTAAACATGTGGAACAACACGAAGGTCAGCTTCCTCCAATTTGCTGTTAAGTTCTTGAACAATATTGCCCGTACATTTTGAATATATCTTTACAGGCACCAACTTCTCTTTGACAATCATTCCACTTGCAATAATTGGAAATTCAGTGTTCACCTACGCGTCAGCAATGTTTTGGCGAGTTAACATCTCTAGGTTCATCTTGTTCGATGTTGATGATCAGAATTTATCAAGTTGTACAGGTATAGGTGTCGAATATTTGATGCAGGCAAGGTCAATTGTTCCACTTGTAGCCATTCGTCTGATTCTCTCACATTCTTTGACAGATAATTCAACATAACTTTCAAAGACAATGTGCAGTACTTGCAAGGTGCACCCTGACTTTGATCTCTGTAGAACAGTCTGAACGACCTCTTGGAAGTTTTGCAAGTATGAAATCTTGACCATTCGCAATTGTGACTTGTAGTTCACAACAACAGCAGTTTTCAATGAGGACACCTTTTTTAATTGAAATTCTTCAGGTGAAAGTTTTAGAGGCTCTTGTACGAGTTTGTGCTTCACTGGTTTGGTTCCAGTATCTCCATCAAATAATGCGTTTGTCGGAAGCAGATCATGCGGCAGAATGTCCTTGAATGTCCTTTCTTTTGCTACATCCGTCTCTCTATGTGCTTGTGAAAGTTGCTTTTCTGTAACCTGTTTTGTAGTGGCTGGTTGGATGAAACTTAATGCACGCTTTAATTGCATTACTATGGCAATTAAAGCGTGGGAGTTTAGCTTTAGTGATTATGTCAAACAGCTTTTTCTCTTTTATACAAACCTCTCCTGCCTCAGTTCTGCCTTTAGTTTCGATCCATGTTCCAGGATATCTAGTAGACGTGCCTATACATCATTATCCACATATTGTTTGCTCTTGAAGTTGTGTAGTCGCAGAGGCTCAGTCATTCCATAGGGGTTTATCATGCTGCTGTATGAAATGAGGAAGGCTGTCAACATGTTTATTAAAATGTTCTCCTCTCTTTCCCACAAGTTTGTGTTGAGGAACTGTTTCATAATGGTCCATTAATTTTGAATTTGTCATTCTCTGAAAACATTGCAAATAGAAAGGACTTCATGGAAAACTAGCTGCCAGTGACCAACATATTCACTTTAAAGTATCTCGCCAATATTTCCCTTAGAGCTTTTCTGTGATCGCTGGATCGTCTACTCCAGTTTCATAACTGGAGCCACAGCATTGAACCTTCCCGCTCTGACTTTCCCCACAAAATTTATTTAGATTACTTTTCTGCAGAGGTATGGTTTTTCCACCTCTAGCTTCTTCACTCTTTCCAAATACCAGGACCCATAACTTAGGTAGTTTATGCAATCAAATTCATGTAGTACAGTAATCAGTGACTCCATAGTCTTCACGTGCAGCTCCCAATCACAATCCCAATCAGCATGTACCAAGTTTCACACTAGAGCTATCATGTGGAAAATATTTACCCAGTGTTTGCAAAGTTCGGATTTTTCTTCACATTCTTTAATAAACTTGGTTTTCAGGTTTTCTGAATTTGAACTGAGAGTATTGAACATTACCTGGCTTTCAATTATGTCGTTTTGTGAACCAGTAGCTAGCACTCAAGAGTGGCTTTAAAACTTTGTTTGCTTTTTCAAAGAGTGCAAGCTTAACTGAAGGCTGGCAGTTACGTTGCTGCTGGGAGCTCATTGTGCATTCATATTTTTGAATTTATGCACACATGCAGTTCAGGTGGGAATACAAATCCGCTGTAAATACATTAACCTCGCTGTTTACGTAAGTTACTCATCCGAAAACCTAATCTTGGGAGAAACTAAATGTTTGCCCTACGAGACTTGCAAACTCTGTACTTTGACCCTCGTTCTGGCTAAACCACAGATTACACATTGACGATCCTCTGCTTTCTGATCAGTTGTTGGAGGTGAATGAGGGGTAGCCATTGATCTTCTAAGTGGATGGGCATTGGGTTTGGTTGGCGTCGATTTCTCAAAAGACTCAGATACTTGTTGTGAATAACTGGTTTCTGCAATTTTTTACTACATTTTTTAAAGGCTTTTTTACATTGTATACAACTTGTAGCACTTGTTGTCACAATGCTAAAATATTTGATCCTCTTCACCCATCAGTTTCAATCTTTTGTGAACTTTGTCTTGACGCATTTCTGCAGCATCTCAAACTCTCTTCTGTCCAGCCCCAGTTGATGTTAGCTTTTCTTTCGGATTACTTTGACATATGATACATTTTTCTTTGTTGAAGGAGGCCTCAGATTTTGTAGTTAGCAACACTCTGTCAGGAGGTAAAGATCCTCTGCTACCACCTGCTTCGTTCATGTTTATGAATTTGAATCAACGGAAAACCTGAAATAAAAGTAATATTAAAAAACATTCCCAATATGATGGCTAAAACACATCATTATAGAGCCACCATTTTGGAAAATGGCTCAAGAGTTGCTCTGAGGAGTTATTTTCTGTCTCTATAAGACTGATTGACTCCCAAAACCTATGTTTTGACTCCAAAATGAAACAGATAGGTCTCATGGTAACTGGAATATTACAGTATCACTGCAACACAACTGCCATTTTGAAACATGTCACCCAGAAACATACGGCCTGGGTTAGCAATGTCTATCAAAGCAAAATTACTTCTCTAATGATACCAAAACACAAATCAAAAATGAAAATCTCTGGACAACCATTTCTTTTACGTAGGTATATCAAGGGGGCTGGGCTGTTATGCTAGGAGGGCTATCCCTATTGTACCTTGCTTACCTAAGACTTCTCTCTTTCCCTCTGTGAATTCTGCAAATGGCAAAATGAGAGGAAATACAATGAGCCTTTGACACTCCCAAGAAAAGAAAATGAATAACATAATATAAATGCACTCTTTCTAAAATAATGTGTCTTTTAAGTAACACTTGTTAAGAATCACTTTGATTACTTGACTCGTCATTCAGGGAGAAAATAGCAAACAATCAATTGTGAATTATAGACTCATTCCCAGTAATTGTGTCATGTTTCTTAATGCAGACAACAGGCGAAATCAGGTTTGAGGAAAAATCTAACTAAAGTCTCTAAATTCAGAAATTAGGTGAAAAATTCTTTAGAAGATAGAGACTGTGCTATTGTCTAGAAACAACATACTAGCATTTTATTTTTTGGGGTCTTCAGAGTTGTGGTTCAAAGGAGTCCTTAGAAAACATCCAGGGACTGTAAGTATATTTCCACGCAATACTTATAATGTACGTCTTACCACCTTAATGTGGTGGTCGTCTGCCGATAAATGCCTTTAACTCTTCTTTCCAAAGGTTTTCACAGCGTTTCTAAAATACCAGAGATGCAAGTGAAGAGCAGCAGGAGGGCTGACCAAGAATTGAGTGAATCAAAAATTGAGGATGAGAAGCAACAGACATCAGGCATGTCGAAATTCCTTCGGAAAAAAAAAGAATTGCAGGCTTCGAGAAACATAACCATGGTGTGCGCAAACTCCCTGGATCTGCAGCCCAGAAAGACTAGACCGCCTCCTGTGTGGCAGAAACCGGTACACAGGTGTCAGCTGCATTGGTAACCCAGCACTGAGAGTAGCAGTATTTATAACACATAAGCAACTTTTCCTTTTGTGCACCTGCAAAGAGGCCAGTAACTGGCTGTGCAGGTAGTCTGCCACCTTCATGACCCAGTGATAGAAACAGTGAGTAACTCAAACTGCCTTTTGCTTAAAATTCAGAACTCTCAATTTTGCTTCACCATAAACACATACCCACAACCTAACCTCACTTAGAGAGACCTGGAGGCGACTCGACTCAAAGTATGCACTACCAAAAAGTAATCTATTGCATGGGAAAAAAGCTACAGAAACACAATACCTGGAAAAAGCAAACACTCAAAGGAAAGCAAGAAAAAGTAAAACATGCAATGTAAATAAAAATTGCATCCCTGACATGAAATACCTTAAGAATTTTTACAGTCATTGTTGGGACTGCGATCAATCTTTGAGCTAGTAAAGTTAAGGAAATGAATATAGAGCCTGACAGGAACCAGTTTCAAAGTTTAAAAAAAAAAGAAATCTGTTTATTGTAAAGAAAAACACATCAAAAGACATTACAAAAAACAACCAAATGCAAAATAAACCATCATCCGAAATGCACAGTGTACAATAAATGAAAAGTTGTCAACCCAAAAAATTCAAAGCAGTCCCAAAGGTGCAGTCGAGTGGAGCTCGAATAAAGGGTACTTATTCATAGACAGTCTTTTGGCGCACAATTACAATGTCTCATCATTGGCATTAAACAGGGAGGTATCCGCAAAAGGAGCACATAGCCAGCCTCTGCTCTTGTTCCAGGGGGCTCAGATTTTTGTCCATTTACTAGGGCATCCTTTACTTTCATACACCACTCGCTCAGCTTGCATGCACCAATCCATGTCGGACGCCCAGTCAGCACTCATCAAAGCAACACCTCCCTTCCAAGCTCTAGCAATATTGCGTTTCCCAACCATGCAACCCACGGTGACCCATATGCGCTTTGGCCTAGATAAGTCAGTGGCATCCCAGATGTTTAGGAGGCACAGTGTCGGGGTGGCTTCCACTACTTTACAGCAAGTTTGAGACATTAAAGCGATGACTTCTACCCAATAGCCCTGAAGAGCTGGGTAATCCCACCATTGGTGTAGACATGTGCCGATCTGATCACAACCACGGGGACATAGCGGAGATACTAGAAGGCCCATCTTTACCAGCACAGAGCTTGTATAATAGGCCTTATGCAACAATTTGAGTTGAACCAATTTAAAGCGGGAGCGAATTGTAACCCCCCGGGGCGACGCCAGAGCTTCCCTCCACTCTTCTTCAGTTATCTCACCCACATCAGAGCACCACTTTGTACGGACTTCATCAAGGGGATCGGGTGAGTTGTTGAGAATCTTACGGTACGTGAGAGATATGGCCTTCTTGGGGAGATAATCATCCAATAGCCCGTCTTCCAAAGGGAAAGACGAAGGCAGGTCCTCACCTTTATGGAACACCTTAGCCAACACACTCCATACCTGCAGATAGCGGAATGTCTCACAAAGTTGTTTTTTAGGTTTCGCCCGCACAGCGCTTGCCCTGTGCTTGTGAAATCTATTGTTTTAAATATAAATCTTAAAAGGGGCTTAAATCCTGCTCCCTTGTTTTCTTGACTTTTTATTGGTTCCTGTGCTTGCTGCTTACTTTTCCTCTATTTCAATTGGCTGTAGCATATTTTCCTGCATTTTCCAATGCTTGTTCCTTGTCTGCTTCTCTTATATGTTTCATGTAGCCGAAATACGTTAACATCTGCTTTGGTGGAACTCTTTTTTCATAAAGTTTCGCCTCTTTCAGCTTTTTTCAGCTAGCGTGATACTTTGAATTAAATTAGCAGATTTATATTGCCCAATTTATCACCCGGAGAGAATAAGTGAATTGCCCAGAATCGCAGGCTGTTGCGTCACCGAGACTCGAACCGGGACCCCCGGCTCTCAAGTCAGCAGCTCTGGCCGCTGTGCCACATCCTCTCCACTTCCGTGATACTTGTCAGGCAGCTCTTTCTTTCGCCCCTTGTCCGTGACAGTGATTGATAAAAACAGCTTATTAGACATCTCATAGGTGAAACTGATGCATTACCAATGCTTGTTAATTATTGCCTGGTCTTAGACATGGCAGGATCCAGCCCACAGGCAGCTAAAGTTGTCTGTAACCAGATCAAAACAGCAATAAACCAGGAAATAAAATATCATCCTGGAGTCAAAATAAATACACCAAAATGAAAGCACTGACTATAGTCTTGCAAAAGGACTACTCAATGTCCCATCACCAAAACGTAAGGCTCAATCATTGCTGGCTTAGTTCCCAGTTGGACACAATCCCTACAATGAGAGCTGGAATCCACTGTAAAAGGAGAATATGTCTGCTGGAGAAAGGGGGTTGCTGTACTGTATCCTCCAGAGCAGAGTGCAAGGGACTTGACTCCTTTTCGTGCTGAAGGGGCTGCATCTGCCTTGAGGGAAGAAGCTAGCTCGCTGTGAGAGGTGTGACCCTAGATGAGCACATTGTCGGAAAAAAGTAGACCACAACCATGTCTTAAGGGAAAAAAATATAGAACATTTTGGAGTGACTTATAAGAGAACGGCAGTTCTGCTGAACGAAACACTCCAAACCAGGGGTCTCCAGCCAGTAGCTTGTGAGCTATTGCCGCTTTCCAGCGGCCTCTGAGTAGCGCACCTGTGTGCAGCCCAGCTTATTAAATTAGAAAGCTTTTACTTGGTTGAATTAATATACATATAAAAACAATTGAGATTATACAACACTAATAATATTAGTAGCTCACAATGTGTTTAATTAAATATAAGTAGCTCTCAGCTCAGAAAAGGTTGGTGACCCCTGCTCCAAACCATGTACAAAATGGTGAAGCACATGCGATGAAAAATGTAAATACTAATCCGGATTTCCAAAAGGAGCCAACACCATCACTACCAACTACTCAGGGCAGCCACAAGGAGGGTAGTGGCATGCCTCAGACTGCCCCTTGTGCAGGGAGTAAGTGTGGCTCTCTGAGTCTCCAAAGATGGAAGAGGCAGGGGCCCAGGAGCAGGAGAGTGCCTGCTAGAACTGCTTGCTGGGGCAGAGGACACCCTCAACTGTTGTAGGGGCCTCAAGGGATGCTAGGCAACCAGTGACCACAGCTGAAGTCACAAAAGCTCTACGGTCCACTTGGAAGTAAACCTGAGTCGGTCTGCAAATATGCTTTGGGGCATATTTACAATAACTGGTTCATCCCTGCAAATCAGCAGGGATGCGCCAGTTATTGTGCGCCACAGCTCCGCCATCATGGATGCGCCCCATTTACAATGCAGCGCACCATGGTGCAAAAACGGCACAGATGCGTCACGAATCTGTGCAATAAAAGTGACGCATTGCTGGAGTTGTGTCGCAAGCGCGACGCAGCTCCAGCAATGCTCTGGGGGTCCTATCTAGTTAATGCTGCATCAATCCATACCCCTGCTTCAGGCAGATGCGTCACGTTGTAAGTACCCCCGCACCATGGAGCAGGATTTGCGCCGCCGCTGCGTCACAAAAGTGACGCAATTGCGCCGTAAATGAGGCGCAAGGGGCTTGTAAATCTGCCCCTTTGTCTCTAGAGAGAGATGCTGCTTATTGATGCCCCCAGGTATTTTTAGGTATCCCCAGAAGATTTTTAGTTCCTCTCTAGAGGAAGATATGTTAGAGTTTAATGGAATAGTATGGCCTGCTTGAAGTATGGTTTGTCTTCCTAGCGAGAGGCCTAGTGTTAATGTTATATTATTCTCAAAGTTAGCATGGGCGATTTTATTGGTTGCAAAAGGTATTAAGTGCTGTAAGCCTTCCTTTTGAAATTTGAAAAACAGGTGGCAAAGTCTATATCCTAACAAAGAACACAATGTGGAAGGAGGGTCTACAGGGGAAAATAGTTTAATGACCTAAAAGCACCCTATCCCCTAATCTAACTCGCAAAAAACACAAAAGGGGTGCTACTGGTCTGATAAGGCTGGAAAGTGTCTGCTTTCTCATGAGAGAGTGTGTGTATAAACTAATAAGTGTAACAAAGGAAGAGAAGAAAGTAAAAGAAAACCCATCAGCCCACCTATTGGCGGAACTACATCATCTGGGATTTTTGAATACAGAAGGGTATCCACTAGGTTCCACACTAGCAAGTATTGTGAGGAAACTCTAGTATCGGATCCGCCAGTGTTGGAAAACCAGGCAGCAGTTGTGTTATGAGCTGTGGGTGATGAAAAGTTGCAGTGCTCAAAGAGTATGTGCTAATAAAGAGTGATATTTAAAATTGGCTAACATGGTGCTTGAGAACAAATTTTATTAAGGCGGTCACCATGATGACAAGGTTAAAAGCAGAGTGTGGATAGTGTTTCAACAAATACTGCTATCCGTTGGTGAATTAACTGGTCGACATGTTTCAGCCAATAATGGCTTTCTTCAGGACCTATTACTACAACACTACTGTAACTGTGACAGAAAATAGTGAGAACTAAATACCATGCAAGAACAGTTAACCTACCATCTGGAGAAATACTTAATGGTAGGATCTGAAGTCATGGTTGTGAAAAAATCCTCTCCTGAAACACAAAAAGTGTATACAAACACACAGTGTAAAATATGAAAACAACATATATGTAATGGGACATATAACAGGCAAAGAGACATTGCTCAATCATTATTAGTTGTATAATCACTCACCCAAAATTTGCTTGGGAGTGGCCTCACCTCGCCTATCACTCGCTCAGGTAATGAGGCCCGCTCTGAGGAAATGGAAGCATATATACCATTGCATCACATCTTATATGGTACACATCCACTTCATTAATAAATCTCCTGGTGTCGAGAATGGGCAGAAAAAAGACGGCGCTCTTGGCTAGCCTAGCCAGCTGATGATCAATGATGTTAAAAGTTAAATGATTCAAGTTGTTAAAACCAAATGCGCATGAAAAATTGCTGCTTGGCGTTGTAACATTGCAGACCCATACGTATCCATATTGATCAAAGAATGACCTTGATGTTATATAATCGTGTTTTGAGGGACACCTGTTAGGCTCCACAAGAAAAAGAAAGAGAAAAACCCTCTTAACTTAGTCCCCAGGCATTGATAAATGACCTTGTGACCTGATAGTTAAATTAAGGTTCTCGGATTAAGATGTATAACCAATACAATTTACGGTTAAAGAGTCGCCAAACAATGCCAAAAACCGGGGTAACGTGGACCTCCACAGTGCTCTAACCCGCTGCACTCACCTGTCCGTCGGTACCTCAGACCCTTACTGAGCTGAGGGGAAGGTAACACGACGGACAGGGCGGCCTGCTTAAATACATTATATGCGGACCCCAGAGGAAGCTTCTGGTGAGTAGTAACAGCCTCCGGAGGTGTGCCAAAGGTCGTGCTGTTCTAAAGGCGGTAGAAACAAGCGGACCAGAAAGAGAAACGTTATAGCCCGCAGTAAAAGACTCATAGTTATAGGCAAAAAGTTGTAAACCTGCACCTGATTGGTCTGTACGATTAAAGTTGGTGTTATCGCGCTCGCTACTGGTTACACCAATAGCCAATCAGAGCCTTGTCTTTGCAAAACGGCTCAATCAAGGAACGGCAGGGCGTCCGGAGTTTACCTTGCCTTAGTGCATATGAGTGGTTCAAATCTTGAGGCAAAACAAGTTTTCTATTTGTAGACAAGATGACAACCGGGGATCGTCAATGTAATTGACTGTTCCGTCAGTATACCGCGCGGCATCCAAAGATTGACGTGCCAACGCTTATTGTAAACGATTCTAGTGTGGAACGGAACAATCCGTTTAACAAAGTTCATTTACGGGTCGAATGAGCAACAAAATGGCCATATATACAAACAGTCTAAGTATCGCTCCATAGACCCTTACAATGTACGGACATGAAGGAGATTGTCAACGATTATAGGGACAGCTCCTATATCAGCGCACACTGTATAAACAAGCGTTTGAAATGCAATAGGTCTCGCATTTGCAAGAGTTTAAGCTATTGGCATTGTGTAAATTACAATGCCTTTTCAAATGCGAGAGCTCTTTAATGGTGACTGTGCCCCTTTCTTTAGAAGCTGCTCGCTGTATTCAGGTTACAGAGAGATGCATCTAAAGAAAGGGGCGCGACCACCATTAAAGTTAAAGCACAGCATGGAGGGCTTTTACAAACGAAATAACACATTTGTTTGTGACCGCTGGGTTCAGAATTAATTGGGTACCTTAAATTCCACCTCTTCCCAGTCAGCGGTGATTTCTTTCCATGGGGGTGGGCGGAGGCTGAGACCACCCTATTACCAGAATCCGCTTTTATTTTTTTAATGCTAAGTAACACTAGTGGCAATGTTACATAGCATTGTAAAACAGATGTAGAAGCCTTGCGCCAGTCCTGCTGCTGACTGCCTGGCTGCCTGATGGATGGCAGTCTGAGCAAGACAGGGCGTCAGGCAGGGAAGGCAGGTTTCTTGTGACACATGCACTGTTGCGCATGTGTGGCATTAAAGCTCTGTAAACTGGGCTGACCTGTAGTCACTGTTTGGGGGCCCTTGAAGCCTCCCACAAATGACATCAGACAGCATCATATTTTGAAGCAACCCCGGGCTGGTACAGTGTAAGTCCTGTAACTCCTGAGAATGCTAATTCTAAAGCTGCAGCATGACGACCTTTCCCAAGTCATCACTGGATGGGTTGGGGCCATCAAGCATAACTGACCCCACCCTTCTCTGTGACGATATGGGAAAGGTAGGATTTATTTATTTAGTTTTATTTATTTTTCATACTGCCTAAGCAACATTATGATACTATAATAATCACTGCACTTTGTATTGTGCTGTGATTACTGTAGTAAAGCTGGATTTTTTAAAAATGCTTTCAATCTAATTCGACATGACGCCACAGAGTCATGAGACTCAACTCATGACTCTATGAGATCGATTCACATGCTGTGCTCCTAGTTGGCCGCAGTACAACCATTGTGCATCTGGGATTTCATATTCCAGTTCTTGCTACTGATGGCGCGGTATTACCAGCTCAATTTACCATACTCACCTGGGCCCATAAACATTCAGACTTTGAACCGGTAATCCAATGTCCTTCCTGCCTATCAGAATTGTATTCACCTTTAGGACTTATACCTGTACACCATGACTTACCAAATCCTTGTCACCTGTGCTCTAAGTCCTACATCTAATGAATCAAGGGAGTTAGAATAATAGGTAGAGAATAACATTTACCTTTATGAAAATAACCAGACTCAGGAGAGTTAGAAACACTTTATCTATGTAAAATTCTGTGAGTCAGGTTCCAAACAAGAGCGGTCAAAGACTGTTCAATTAGGAAAGTACTGATAAAAAAAAATATCTTTAGAGAATTTACGAGATTACTTTTAGACATTGGTACCTGGGAAGGGTGAAAAAGGGAAACAGTACAAGGACATACCACACAGATTTATATTTACCTAGAATGGTGCGAGGACCAACCCTGGCCAAGGGCTGGGACAAGAAAGGGCTCCCGACTAATCAAGTGCCAACATGACAGGACAGGTGTGAAACAGGACAGGTAACCTCTTCTAAGTGCAACACCAGTGTCACACCCCTCTCTGCAGCTACTCTCGAAATCCCTTCTGGGTGACAGAGTCTTCTCCCTCAGCAAGTTCCTGATTCTTCATTCAGAGTGCTAGACCAGCCCTCAAAGGTCTGCGGCATCCACCATTCTTCTCCAGCATACGTTGGGTCAGTGACAGGTCCGTGACAAGTTGGACAATCTAACTAACTGAACCTGCCGTAGTTATACCATTTCCAGGGCAATGTACCACCCCCCAGTGTTGCAAATGTGCGTATTCCCTTCATTTGATTGGTCAGAAAGGTGAGGAGAGGTCATCACACCATACCAGTATGAGATCATTTCTATTCAATAAAGTTGATCAATGTTCCTGCCCATAATTTATTTTCCCATGATTTTATTCCACCCAGCAATATTAGTTTCAATTAATATAAAATGTATTAAATCAGTCCATATTTCTTCCTCTCCTGGGGTCCCACGGTCAGGTTCCCAGGAACATTGCGAGTAAGCCAGAACTTTAGCTGTGGTTCAATGACAGTGCTTCAAGGATTTCTGGGATCATCTGCGCAGACGCAGCCTTTTCAAAATGGAGTTTGCGACACCCTTCAGGCCCAAATACGAGCTAATTATAAAATCAAAGAGCGACACATTAGAATACGAAAATAAATTAATGCACTGTATACCACTTATTTCTACTCTAACCTCATTACTTTATTTTAACTTTAGCATTAGTAGTTAAGCAGGACATACAAAGTTTAGTTCAAGCAGAAGCATGTGCATTAGTATGTGAAGCATGAAGCGGCCACCTTTGGTACTAGTGCACAGCTGCAAGAATTCCCACCAAAAGCATAGATACGTCACACTACGTAGGTGTAGCAAACCCATGCGCAGAAAGGTTCCTGCGTTTTCGGCAGCCATATTAGGACACTCGAGTTACTGTTAGTAAAGGCACATAAGAAAGCTTCCCCTAGATACTTTAACATCATGAAATGCAGAAATTATTAATAACAAAACATGTTGATTAATAAGTTACACGTTTTTTCGAGAGGATTGAATGGAAGCAAGTTTCTTTTCGTATGAATCCTTGCTCCATCAATCTGCTCTTTGATGGTATTCTATACCATCACTAATTACGGAACCAGGTGCCAACTTTAGCAGTTTCCCAATTCAATTTCTTCTATTACTTTAGAATTTCCTCTTTCCCTTTTCTTTTGGACACCTTTCATTCTTTTGTAAATCTCCCCCTTCATTTCTTCAAGTTGAATTTCATCATACTTTTGTTTCTTTCCTTTCTCATTAACTGCATACCACTTTCTGTTTCTGCAGCATTTGCACCAAAACATTATCACTAAAATCCGAAGGGCTATTCCCAATATTGGCATCAGTATTAGACCTACAATACTTTTTCCTATATTAGAAAACCAACTACCTACAGAGGAGAGACCATCAGTTAGTCTCTTCCATGCACTATCAACCTCTAGTGGTTTCGTTTTCCAAATAAGTAATGTTTTTCACATATCTCCCGATTTCGACTCTTTTGTCAGGTATGTAAGTGCAACAATGTTGCACCTTCAGCATTCTACAGACTCCGCCCTCCTTTGCCAATAATATATCAAGAGCAAGTCAATTTTGTAAAACCATAGATCTTATTGCAACTGATTCAGTATTGATCATTAAAAATCCTCCAGAAGTGTCAGTCGATAAGCGATCAACCACTGTAGAAAATTTACAAATTCTTTGTGTATTCAGAACTACCCCCACTGAAGGTATCAATGCACTAAATATATCTCGTACAATTTCTGAAAAACTAGCTCTTTTATTTTGTGTTAGTCCATTATTTTCTTCATTGCTTCCAGTGATTCATTTTACATGCTATATGTTTGGGAATACTATTCCGAAATAGCAACTCCCATACCAATGATCAGGCAATCTAAAATAAGATTTGTTTCCACAACTGTAATAAACTCCAGGAAACACTGAATCAGTTCCCCCTTTTAGTCCCCAACCCCCAATTATCAGGAAATTGTGTTCACATTCACTGGAACCAATGAAAATATTGTTATACGCTGTTTTTAACCTATGGAGACAGATTTTCCATTTCTTTTCAAAGTCCAGAGACATAGCAGCATGAGTCTTGCCAGTTGCAATAAATTCCCCCGTTCAGCCCAATTGGGTATCTAGGGTTTCGGTTCAGTAGCCTTCGTATGGAAATCCTGTCTCATTTTCTCTACTAAATTCAAAAATATCTTCTCTTTTTCATGTAACTTACATGTTAAATTATCTTTATGTGCTTCAGCTATATCTATTGTTTTCATTGTTAGGAAGAATTCACCCATAAACTGTGAATCTTTACTACTAATGACAGGGTTCATGTTTCTGTGTATAGGAATTTCAGAAAAAATCACATCTATGTTAGAATAATATTATTGTAACTTTCCAGTTCTGTAAAATAAACTAGCTAGAAAACTACATGAAATACCACATTTCAATGCTAAATGGTGATATGTCACTCCCTCTACTACTGATGTCGGTAACTTCAAGCACACTAAGCAGTCGCTAACTTCCATTGTTTCTACATAATGCACTAACAGGTTAGCAAACACATTTAAATCTGTCTCATTTCTATTTATACTATGGTATATTTCTGTCTCATCTGGTGCTTCTAATTCTGCTCTGCCTTGCTTAAGGTTAGCTACCTTTCCATGTGCACTAGTGTCATTCTGTCTATTCTCATTCATTAAGTAAGGTATGGGTATTGTCAGTCCTAACCATGCTGTAAGTACTATCAATATACTACATATGCATATTCTACAACATGTCTTTATACAATTTCTTTTCGGTTTTCCAGCAGCTATCAGCCATTTCTGACTAAGGCGACTTGTACCCCTCTTTGTAACTTTTACACAGAATATAAACTGTGAGTTTATTTTCAAGTTGGTCTCACTTCTTCGTCAATTTGATCAGCAATTAATTCTTCATCACTTTCTGCATTGATTTCCAAATTCTCGAAGTCCTCGAGAATCACATATGTCCACTCAGGACCCTTGAACTTATTATTCCGTCTTTTCAAACGTGGACTTCTCCTTCTGGGTTTCTCTGTGGATGCTCCAGACTGGCTTGTTATTTCTTCTACTTTTTCTGGTTCTTCAGTTATCGTTTCCAAACGATATTTCAGTCTTTTGATAATACTTGGCCAAGTATCACCTTTTCTGAGTCTTTTAGCTGGCACTGTGCTTTTATTTTCTCCAAGTGTCTGTGAGAAGTTGGCCTGATATGGGATGTCCACTATTCTAGTGGGCACCCTGTATCAGTCCAAATAACCCTTATGGTGATGGTTGTAAAGTCAGCCTTATAGACCAGCTATCCTAGTGGTAGCATGGACAAAGCAGTCTTAGGCTAAAACTTCAGAGAGCATGTGAAGCCAGCTGTTTTACCATATGTAACCCCTTGAATACCAAATGAAAGGACACCACACAGGTTATATATAAAATATATATGTATTTATTACTAACGCAACCCCTCTGAACTCTTTATGAGGTCAGAGGCCAAAGCACATAACAAGTTACTCAATTATCATACAATAAGTTGCACAAAATACAGTCGTGCCCTAGGGGCGCTGCAAACCATATATTAAAATAGTGGTATAAGAACCACGTCACGAACAGTGAGTAGGCCTAGGGCCTAGGGAATCGCTGGGGCTACACTGAGCTAATGAGAGTTAGGAAGCAGGAGGCCCACGGGATACGTGTGCAGTGTCTAAACACACACGCGGGTTCTCATAGGGATACAATGGGAACGTAAAAGTTAGAAACAATTTGATTTAGGATGCTTCCGGATGAACTAGGAGAAAGCTACTGAAAACAAGGACACTTGGATAGTCAATACCCACAGGAGCACCGGAGTACTCACATTACCTCACCCACAGGAGCCGGGTGCACAGGTGTCAAGTTGTGTCGGGTTTCGTCGCTGAATCCTATGGAGACCTGTAAAAAGATGCTGCAGGCGACCAGGAGGAGGATGTCCGGTTGGATCCAAGGGTGGATCAAGGATGAAGAGTACCTGAAAGCAGAGGGGACAGAGTCTGGGTGTGATGCGGCGGCCTCTCATACCCGTCATGGTCCACGTCAGTTCGGTCCATCGCGTAAAACAGAGATCCCGGCCAGAGCGTCCATAGCAACGACCCGCCCCACCAAATGTCCAACCCTCTGTCCTCTGTTCCAGGACCCAATCCGGAACGACGAACACCCGGAAGCAATACCTCCCGACCCCGGAAGTACCTCCCCCTCACGTTACCCGGACACTGGAAAAGCCGGAACCAGGAAACAGTCCGACGTCGGATTGAGCTTGTGGCAGGAGACCCCGACCGGAGAGGCGAAGGAGACGGCGACCGAAGAGGAAGAAGACTGGTCCGAAGATTGGTGGAGTCCACCGGAGGTTGCTGGGGAGCGGCCGCAACTCAACTTGGAGAGTTGCGGCGGACCGGGTGAGTGACTCGGAAACCCCTTGTGGCACATTAGGTGCAGTGTAAATAACTCCCTTTGTATAGATAATCTTCCCTCCTTTTTAGGCTCACAACGCCACCCGTAGCACTGTGTATATATTGTGAAGCACTTGTCCACTTTGTGAATAAACCCCGACCCTTCACGCCCCACCACCCTACACTCCTACCGTTTCTCGCTACCCTGCTTGCCTTTGATACCAACCCCGACCCTACCGTCCCCTCCTCACTTTCGCCTTCATACCCCTCACAGTCCCAGGTGTTGGTAACAGGGATAAGACAAGAAAGTCCGGCAGGACTAACGGCTCCTTTCTTTGTTTCTTTGTTTCCCCTCCCGGTACCTCCGAGGATATCCCCAAGACCGGAACCCCAGGAGAACCCACTGGATACCGAACCCCGACCCTTCGTCCATCCGAGGAGCTGTGACTTTGTTTTGTGGAACATTTAAGCCTGATAAGAACCCTATTGTGACCAGATGCATTGAAATAATTAAAACATTGCCCACTATATACGGCCTCCGCGCTTGATATTCCGGTCCGCCACATCCCCACGTGGACACTGGGTCACTAGCCAGTGACCAGGAAGGAACCAGGCGATGTCGGGTGCGATCAGGTGAAGATGTGAAGCTTGTCTCTGCAGCCACGTGGACCAGGAGGCGTCGGTGACAACCAGGAGCTGGATACGAACTGTCCCACAAAGGCTCTCACTGTCGGCGGTGTCGACTTCCACATCGGAGTCAACAGGTCTTGGCAAATGCAACCCATGCAGGAATTAAAGATGGGCTTCTGGTCAGACCAGCAAGGTCTGGGGGGCTTCTCCTTTTCAGGGAAGCAGGAGCAAGCCTGGAGAAACCAGGCCAGTGATGCAAATTCAAAGGTTCATCGTCACAGAGGCCACTAGCCAATGGGCAAGTGACCAGACAGACACATCAAGCACAAAAGTATCAGCAGGCCCCGCGTGGCACTCAGTGAGTGTGGAGGGCTGTGCATTGGTGCAAATGGTGCTCGGGGCTGGGGCTTCTCAATCACCAATGCACAACTTCAAGGGTGCCTCAGAAGCTGCACAAGTAGCAATGAGCAGGTTTTTCAAGATGTCCAGTCCCACATCTCTCGTTGCCTCCACGGGTCTCAGCTTTGCTGTGGCTGTGGATCGGAGTAAAAGAAGTCTGGAAGTCCAGTTCTTGTCGGGCTCTGTGCTCGGGCTCAGGCAGGAGCATTGACAAAGCAAACTGCAGATCGCTTGCTTGATGGTGCCTGTTTGCACAGGGTGGTCACTCCTTGACCACAAGGCAGATTCTTCAGTCTTCTAGTTGCACTCGAATGTCGAAGGTCCAGAGTTTCATTTCAAGTTTCAGTTCAGGATAAATCTAAAGGCTCTAGACTCAGCTCCTACCTTTATACCAATTAAAGGGGCTGGATTACCTGCTAGGTCCCTCCTATGGTTGGGACCAGGGCAGGGGGTGGTTACACCCCTTTCCCTTTGTCCAGTTTCGAGCCAGAGCTGGGGCTGGAGTGCCCCAGCAACTGGTTTGAACCGGGCTATGCATGGAGCACCCTGTGTGCCCCAGGTAGTGTCTCATTTCATTCAGCCCTCCCTGCCCCAATACACTAAGGCCTGTATGGGGTGGTGCTAGTGTAGTGTAGTTCCTATATTCCCAATAGGCTCTGCACATTGGAATAATATAAACAGCAGTGTAGACGTAGGACTGAGATCGACTAGGTCTCCACTGACTATATTAAACTTAATTAGTTTTGCCAGCTAGCTCAGAGGTCACTAGAATCTTTTTTGAATGTCAGGAAAGAGTTAACTCTCCGGATTTAGACAAGAAGGGATTATCTTCTGACAACCATATAACATGACAACTTTGCTCCCTCAGAATAAGAGTATATCTCTAGAGTCGTGTGAAAACAATAGACAGCTATTTTACTCAGTCAATCGTGCATACTTAGTTTCACCAGAGTGCAGAGAAATAGAGAGATGGGCGTTTTCAATAAAAGGTGTTATTTATTGAGCAGTCACCTTTCTCATGCAAGAGAAATGAATTGCCACAATTGCAATACTTAACAAGAAGTAAAGTGCGTACAGTAAAAGTAGTATTATGAAATAATACTGTAAAAGCATTGATATGGTTTCTTAGCCATATGATACTTTAAAATAGATAAAATATATACATACATAAAAACATTGACTAATGTACTCAACTGGTGCTTCTAAATACGCCTACCCCGGTGTACCTGACCTAAGCCTAATACGTGGGAAGGAGTAAGTAAGTAGCAGTTTAAGTTAAGTTGGTTTTGCCAAGAGTATGAATCAAGAATTCTCTCAAGGGTTTAGTCAGCTCCGTACCTTGGTAATAGAATGTAGGAGGTCTTGTATCTCTCTCTTCAGGACTCGATCTCCCAGTCACCCGCAAGGGTGGCTGGAAACACCGGAGCTGGATTTTCTCGGCTGGAGAAAAAGACAGCGTCTTTCTCAGTGCGTCAAAAGGGAAGGGCGGCTTCCTTCGGCTCTCGCATGAGCTGGGCTTCCGGGCAAGTAGATAGCCGCTCTGCTCCAAACCACCGTGTGTTTGCTTAAGGCCACGTTGGTATATTTATACCTAAAAGGTGCCGGGTTTGACGTAAGGTTGGACATAAGACGTCACTAAGAACTAACAGTTCTTTCTGGACTCCAGGAGTTCTTGTTCAAATCAAAACAAAAGCAGGGGGTTTTCCGGGGGCTGCTGGAGGCTTGGTTTGTTTAAAGAACGCGTTGTACTTTCTAGGAGTCTAGGGGAGTAGCCTTGTCGTATTTGGACTGCATGGGCTATTACTAAATATGGATATGATTCTTATGCCTTTATAAGAATATTGTTTGTTATAACCATATAAGGGCATAAATCGGGAATATCGAATTAGGGTCCTAGATAGAAATACAACACCCACTCCACGATTTAATGTCCATCATTACTAAAACTAAGCAATAGTAAACATATAACGATGCATGTGTGTTTTCCAACCCACCCCAAAATACATAATCACATTTGAAATGGTATATGGTAAATACACGAAAATGAGTATTGGACTGTACGCTTTTCAAGCAGTGGTATCATTCAGTTAAATTGCATATATATATCAGCTGAATGAATTGCGAAAATTACACATGAAATGGCTCTGAATACAGAAAAGAAGGTCGAGACCATTCCATCACATATTTATACAAAATGCTGTACATGTGCTAGAGGCTGAGGTAAAATATTGTCTCTAGTATCCTAAAAATAGAAGCTCTTTTCTCTAAGAATAGTTTTACTTTAAGCAGAGCACATGTGCCAGAAAAAGATAAATATTATGGAAAGGAAAAAAAAATTTTTCGCTTTCAGGGGAAAAATAGTTCCAAATTTTTTCAGTGGCTGTGTTTATCAAAATTGAAGGCCGAATTCAGAGTTCAGGGAACGCTGTGTGCTCATTGTTTTTAAAAGTTATTCTCGTTGACTGGAGAGAACATCATATCAGACAGACTCGCAAAAAATTGCAACATCAGGTGAAAGTTCGACCAAGTTCGAAAATGCCGAAACAGTGCATGTGTGATTGTGATTGCTATCATCGATGTCAGGATCAACAATGCTCACAGAAGGTTGTACCTGTGTGGTGCTGCTCTCATCTCGTACACCACTGCCACATACTCGTAGTGGTGAAGTCTCAACGAATGCCGTCATCAGAATAGGTAGCTGCTCGGGATAACACGATGCATGAGTCGTTACCGGACCTAGCAAGGTATCTGTATCCATTGGTACTGTTGATGGTAGTGTAAGACAGACGTCCAACACGCATTCTTCTCCGCATAGCATACATCGAAGCACAGGAAAGATGCAATTTTGCCAGATTGGTCAGAATGAAAGAAACCAGGTCATATTCAGATCTCTCAGCCGGGCTAATCCGAGGACTTTAGTTATGCGGTCCCGGTAGCGTATAGCTAGGATTGTTTCTTCCATCGTTGCTGGAGTCTTGTCCGCGGCTTGGCTTGCCATATCGAAGCAGAAGGATCAAAAATAAAATTCCTGCTACGAGTCCCAAAAGTAGAGGTAGGCCGCCAAAGACAGAATGGACAAAATTCGAAAGATGCCCAGAACTGTTTCAAAGGGTGTTAACAGTCCCGAAAAAACTGTCTTAAATACATGTGCGATGCCACTGGTATCTGACATGTTTAAGATTTGACTTAACATTTCTACGAAATGGACGGGGCAATTTGTTGATAATAGGGAATGTATCTCTGCCGCTGTCCTTGCAACTTGCAGTTCATACGTCTCTTTGGACGAGGTTAAAGGCACAGTTGTCTGTAAAAGAATAGACTTCATTCTGCTTAAAGTATCAATTCGAATAGAAGAGATATTCAAATAAGGCCACAACGCAGCCTCCATGTCTGGATTGCTGTGTGGATACAATACTTGCATACAGCAAATGACCCTGGAGCTAACGGTTACGAGATAGGGATTTCCTGGCACCATTCCACAACAGCTGTGGTCACTTATTAGAACGTAGCTGCCGTTGGATAGCTGTCTGAAAAACGGCTCTATCTGTTTTGCAGGAGTGTCATGCAGGTGACATGAAAGGTTATTTGAAGACCCTTCGCAGGCTCCATGGAAGTTAATACCTTGACACAGAAGTGTACCTCTTAGTGATTTTTAAAAAAAATTTCCACTAAGGAATACCTCCTTATTTCCTTCACTATAACATTTGTGTGTGTAAGGTAAATCCCAGGTTGATTTGATGTATCCTTTACCCAACCTTTCATACAGGCCTGCTGGTATATACTCTTGGCAATATTTAAACTGGAAAGTTGTTATCGGAATTGTGATTGTTCCGTGTATTATCCATTCAATGAAAGGTCTTTCTGACATTGTCAATGGTAATCTCCCAAGTTTTTCAATGCTCAGAATCGTATAGTCTGCTCCTTTTTGTGCCAAACTGATTTGTTTATCAGTAAGGTTAAAAATAGAGAATAATGACGTTGTGTTAATTAAACGCCATGGCACGTAGCCTGAACGCAGATTTTGCAACGTCCAGCCAAGCTGTACAATAGAACGCAATTGGGACTGACCATGTTGTAACATTAGCAAGTCCTGCGCTATTATATCAATAGCAGATGATACAATGCTGTCCAGTGAATATATTCTGGAGGACAGAGTCATTAACCCATTGTCCTCTATAGAAAGTGATTTTTCCAAATGAATACGATCAATTTCTCATATTTGTTCTGCTGTTTCAATTTGTGTTACTTTCCAAGCCTCGTTGTAAGCAGCGTATATACCGGCGTATATGAAACGTTTTTGACGCTGTTTGCCTGGTCCCAGTATGAAACCACGCAAGTCTGCACCGTCTTTAATTAATTCAAGTGTTGCTTAATTTCTGCCAGTGTGGATTTCTGTAGCCACTCAAGGCATAGTTTCCCTACACTGTATGTTGTAACTATCCCTGGATGTTGTCTCTGGGAGTATCTAGGGTCTGGCCTGGTCATTTTGAACCCCTGTGTTTTGTTCAGGAATCTATCTTGACAGTTATTTGTGTCTGTGGGCCAGATCAACCATTTTTTCCAATCAGGATGTGTTCTGTTTTGGTGTAAAATATGGGATACGTCTATCTCAACATCTGTAGTGCTATTACTGTCAGGTGTTGGCTTTGGAATAGACCGTTTATTTAAGTCTTTTATCTTAGCTAGGCCAAGACAAGTAGTTTGATTAATTGTATCATTCCGAAATATCATTTGTTCTGGGATCATGCAGGCCCTAAATAATGCTTCTAGGCCTTGTACCTGCCAATCTTTGGTACCCCAGATGGTTTTTGTTTCAATGTTGTTTTTCCAAAATTCAAAACCAAATGTAGACAGTTTGTCATAACATTTTTCAGAATAAATCAATTTTGTATTTGTCAACATTGTTTTCATTCCTGTCTTATTTAACATTTTGAAATAAAACGTTTCTGGAGGCGGGGTTGGACAATGTTACCATTGATTATAAGATAAAACATTTCTAGGCTGAGCAGTTTTATGCAAATAGTGATCACCAAAATGATTATAACAATATAACTCTTCATAATTTGATGAACCCTGCAAATAATCATGTTCTGTAAATGTTGCTGACATTACTAAATCTGACATCATATTATGAATGTTTTCAAAGTCCCAATCATCAGAGAAAGTACTTGGTGTCACAAAGTCACTTAAGGAAACCTTAAACTGGTGTAGATATTTCAAGAGCTCAATCGGGCCAAAAATGTCATAATCAGGTCTGTCCCATGCTACCCCACCGGGTATTGGATTGGCTGTGATGTTCACTGATGACAGTTCTCTTTTCTCGATGTGAGAGGATGTGTGAGGCTTTAGGAACAAGTTGATGTTCTGACTTGCTGTGTCCATTGTACTATATTTTCCATCAATGAATTTTCCCAAACATAGAACCATGATGAGCCAAAGCAGGAGGAAAAGTACACCTAACACAATCCAAAATTCAATCCATGGTGAAATCAGATATGTTTCTTTTAGTTGGTGAAAAAGTTCAGTAATTTTTTCTTTGAAAGTTTTTGTTGCTGGCGTTTCTTCATGCTCGCTTGGATCTTCAGAAAAGTCATCAAAATTGATGAAGTAGCCAGATGCAGTTCTGTCAATTTTTGGAATTGCTTCCGGATTTTCATTTGCTTTTGGATTTTTCTTTGTTTCATTAGCATAGTCTGAAGCTACATCGTTGTAGATTGGTGTTTCTTGACGAACTGTTGCATTTTGGGTTTCAATAGGCACAAGTTCCATGGCTTTGTTGCATAGTCCTTTTTTATTCACTGCAGGTTTATCAAATGTGATTAGTCTCTCAGTTTGAACCTCTTGGATTGTAGCAAATTTTGGTATTCGGCTATTTCTTGGGAGTCCACTGGGCCTACTACTTATTATTGTCCACATGATTGTGGTTTTACCAGGTCGATGGATACAACTCGGTTCTCCTTTTTACCAGCAAGGGGCGGTAGTACAACTGATCTTGTTCCGCTGACAGCTAAGACAGGTACTGCTTTTCTTTAAGAAGGCCCAAATTCCTTCTTCACCGCGATCTTCTCTCTGACCAGATCCCCAATCTTTAGAATCCAGACAGGTCTTGCTGGGACAGGTGGTTTTTCTTCAGTGGCTGTTGGCTGTTTCTTTAACTTTATGTTGCTCAGGCTTTTTCTTGTTTCATTTAAGTCCTGTAAAACAGCCAAACGGTCTTTGATATCAAAGGATTTTTCTTTTACCACTGAAGTGTGACAATCAAGATCCTGAATGGGCATTCTAGTACCGAACAATAGTTCGTATGGAGTGAAACCTTTTAGAGAATTTCTTGGCAGATTATTAAGACTACGTTGGACACTTGTTAAATGTTGGACCCACCCATCACCCGAACCTAATAGCCTCGCCGTTATAGATTGCTTTATGTCCCGGTTTTTTCTTTCCACTACCGCATTTCCCTCAGGCTGAAATGGACAAGAGTACCGCAATGCAATGCCCATGTTGGCCATGGCCTCCTTGTAAGCCCGAGAGCTAAACGCAGGACCCTGGTCAGAATGTAGCATGCCAATTGCGTATATGCCGATAAAGACTCGTAAATCTTTGTATAACAGTTCTGGCGTCAGCCGAATGATGGTGTCTACATTTTAAGTGAATCTAGTCTTAAATATTATGGGGACGCATTTCTCCTGATGGATTTCTGCGTATAGATAGCCTGATGCTTTCTAATAAAAGGGTTCTGGCTATACTCCAGTCGGTTCACGACTGCGATCTCTGTTGCAGTTTGGACAGCTCATTGCAAATTTGTAATGTTGCAGGCTCATCCCCGGCCACCAGTATTCTGATTGTAATTCTTTAAGAGCTTTCAAGATCTCCTGGTGCCTTAAAACCAATCCCATGTGTGCCGCTTCAATCAAGAAGACTCTCCGGTTCGTGTTTGGAATTACTCTATCCCCCACTCCAGGGATTTGAGCAAAAGGAACAGAGTTTGCATCAATTATGTATGTATTACTGAGTGGATAGTTCAGAGGTAATGCTGCATAGTCGCCTTTTAAAGAGGCTTTTACCGCCAGCATGGTTTCTCCGTCTATGTATTTTTTAGAACGCTTTTTTGTGGCTACGGAAGCCGGTTGAGCTGCTTCCGCTGTGGCTTTGTTAGCCAATGAATTCCCTGCAACGTGAACGCCATCACTCTGACGACTCAGTGTATGTATCACGTGAGTCTTTTGTAGTTCTTTCTGCAAAAGAACTACCTGTTCCCAAAGCTTTTTATGCTTTATTGTGGCACCTGTGTCATCTTTGTAATCGTTTTGAACCCAGTTCTGCAAGTCATTATTGTAAGACCTGACGCAGAAATGCGAATCACACACTATTAGTGTCGGGAATTCACAATCGGCATTTTCAAGCGCCATCTTTAAAGATCTTATTTCAGCTCGCTGAGCTGAACAGTTTCTGAGTGATTCAGTTTTGGTAATTATTGGTCTGAATTTACCAAAGTGCCAGCGACCTTTAACAATCGCTCACGCTGCGTTGTAGGATTTTTTCTCTACATCGTAATGTTGTGCAAATCTGTCCATGTAGATTACACATGTGTACTGTTCGAGAGGCAGAATTTCGATTGGCAGAGGATATTCTGCTTCATATTCTAGATTTTCTAGTTTTTTCATTTTTGGGTCAAAATAGTATTTCACGTCTTTTGCAGCAAGATAATTTTCCCATTGTATCTATTTTGGATCTAATGCCACAGCAGTCAAATTGCATGGGCTTGTTAATGCCTCAAGGGCTGATTCTGCTGTTAATTGTTAAAACAGTTATCCTTCTGCCTTGGGCTTGGGCTCTTTCTTTTGCTACAGCAGTTTGAACCGCAGTTAGAATTTTTTCAGTTGAACTGAATTTCATTTCAGCTTGTTTGTACAAGTGTGATTTGTAAGCTATTGGTACAGTTTCTCCCTCATTAGAGGTCAGGTACGTGAATCCGCATCTTCCTGGGATGACTCGGATTACAAGGTTGCGTACGTTTTCGCGAGTTTGCAATTTTGTTTTAGCTAACATGTCTGTTTGCAATGATCTTAAAATTTCTGTGTGTTTCCGAGTCCAATTAATTGGTTTTATTAATTCATACAGAGGTTTAACCCTCTCTGCATAATTTAGAATGTATGTTCTTCCGAAATTCAGGAAACCTAGTATTGATTGTAAGTTCTTCAGCGTTTTTGGTGCTTGGAGTACAGCACACTTCCCTAAGAAGTTGTCTGCTAGGCTTTTGCCTTCACTTGATAATTCATATCCTAAAAACAGGACAGTTAGATGGGCAATTCGTGACTTTTTAAAGTTGAATTTGTAACCCTCAGCTGCAAACCCAAGTATTATGGTGTTCACTCTTTTCAAGTGAGTCTCCAGGTCATCATCTGTGAGATATATGTCATCGACGTAAGATAATGCCTCATCATCATATATTTGTAGTAACTCTGTTACCCTTGCTGAGAATAATCCTGGGCTATTCTTGAATCCCTGTGGGAGTCGACAGAAGTGTTTTTGTGACCCCATTATTGAGAAAGCGGTCAAATACCTGCTTTCAGGTGCAATGTTTTGACAAAAGAATCCATTAGAGATATCTAATGTCGTTTTATATTTTTTACGCATTCATTAGTGCTGCACTATGTGAGTTTTGTACTGCACATGTTTTGCAACAGGAGTTTAGGTGTCTGTAGTCCAAAACTAGACTATATGAATCGTCTGCTTGGAGACAGGAAACAAAGGATTGTTCATTTGTGAGGTGCATGTTTCAATCACCCCCTGGTATTCAAGTTGATCTAAGATCTCCCTGACTTGCTTTTTAGCTTCTTGTTTAACTGGGTACTGCCTTTGTGCAGTGGGTTGACTTTTTAACTGGATTTTGTGAGGAGGAGAATCCTCATCCCATCCTACATGATTTTTATATAATGCAGGAGCTTGGGCCACTGCCCATTTTCTTGCATATATGGATTTTTTATGAATTGAAATATGATTTGAGAAGGCAGGCATAATCATTTCTTCGCCATGAGGGCACTCCCTGACAAACTCTGGTGGCCAGTCTTTCTCAGCTAGAAGGATGTCATAGCCTTTCGAAAGGTTATCCCAAAAGAGACCCCTTACTTTCCTAGTCTTGTCCCCCTCTATACGCAATGTTATTTCGTATAATTTATGAGGTTTGCTAACTCTGGTATCTGCAGTTTCCACTTGAATGTATTCATTCGTGTCCACTGTCTCCAGAACATTCATCAGGATCTTGCGAGCTATGGTCACTTCTGCTGCGCTGTCTAGCATTGTCTGGGCCCACTCTCTGTTTTTCAGTTGTGTCCTCAGAATCCTCGGCATGTTTAATTCTAATGCTGGCTACCTTCTTTCTTGGAAATTGTAATTTTTTACTTTGATGAGCAGGTTCCTTGTCTTTGGACTTGACGTGCTCTTTTTTGTGTTCTGACCGTCCTCTTCTTTCCGATTTCTGTGAGGAAGTCTGAAAAGATTGAGAGGGACGTGTATCAATATCTTGATATCTATCAGGTTTTTTCAAATTATCCCTATTTCTAAGGTTGTTTCTTTTCTCAGAGGGCTCCCTCTGGGGAGACTTGTTTCCTCGGTCCGGAGATCTTTCTCTCCGTTGAGGAGACATTCCTCTGGACTGGAATCGTTTTTCTCTGGGAGAGTATTGTTTATTACCATCCCAACTCTTTTTTGGAGTATTTAGATTATTTTTAATAAATGTTTTTTCGATTTTTCAGTAAGTTGGGGTTTTACTGGTTTCCCACCCAAACTATCTCCACCTAGTTCTTCATAGGATTTTTCTATGATTCTGGCAAGTTCAAATGGTTGTTCTGCGATATCTGTTTCTTTCAATTTCTGGCAGATCGCCACAGATGCTGCTTCTCCTTTTATGTTGGCTAATAATATAGTCGAGACCTGCTTGAAGTCTTTCAGTAATTTCATACCCAGAGTTAAAGCAGGTTCTGGACCGTATTCATTTTGAATCTGTCTTAGCACATCTGGTATTATCGCCATAGACAGAACACCATGTGTTTTTGTGTATATTGAAGCAAAGACTGTGCCCCAAGTGTCACAGTCCTCTACATGTGGTGCGATCCCCATTGGAAGACAGATAGTCAGAATTCTGTGTTTCTCAGTAGGAGTAGTATCAGGAAATACTGCCTCTATTTGAGTGATTTTTTGTTCTAACCAGAATGGAATTTGTTCCCGTTTTGAGGGTATTTTACCAAGACATGATTGTATGTTCTGTGGTGTAATTTTGTTTGTGTTCCCCTGATGAGGGGTCAGCTGTGGAATGTTAATCGCTGGTTGGACTGTTGAAGTCCGCATTACATATTGGACCAATTGTCTATGTATTTTAATTAGTAGTTTTAGCTGAGCTAAAAGTTCCCGGTCTGACATTGTTTCAATGTCGGGATGTGGTGTGTAGCTGGCTAGAACCGGCCACGTTGCTCCTGGTCTACCTAGTGGACCGAGCCTGGTGATGTGATTTTGATGTTTTAGGGCACCTTTAAACCAGAGCAGGTGCTCTTGGTAATTTAGTGGGATTTCAACATCCTCGAAAGGAGTGTATTCATCCGGAGGTTCCTCTATTTTGTAATAGTGGAATTCTTTTGTTACAGCGTTTGCTGCTGGAAAGTGTATCCATGAATAGAATACCTCTGTCTGCCGATATTCATGGGCTTCTACCACGAATATGACTGTACCACCTCGTGATGTCAGTCCATTTTCTATAAGTTTAATAGTTATAGTTCTTATATTTGCCGGGATGATAATTGCACCCGGTTCATTTTCATTAAACCCTGTAACATCGAAACCCCATTGATTCGCATCTACTGCAGCTTCACCGGTTTCGTTGCTGTCGCCGTTAGTTGACATTGTTTTAATGAAAGTTTGCAGAGCACGTTTCCAAGGAAACAAAGATTAGGTGCACAATATTTTGGAACACTGTATCCTTCAACGTTGACTAAACCAAAAACTAATACATAGGAATCTCTTCCTACTAAGTTCCGGCGGATTTTAACCTTTTACCCACTCCAGACGTCTTTTGGAGTTTTTACGGGAAAAGGGGTTCTGTGTGAAAGAGCACGACTGAGTTACTCTAGTGTCTTGCGTTAGATTATCGCCTTACCAAACGTTGGGCGCCATGTAGGGTAGTTCCTATATTCCCAATAGGCTCTGCGCATTGGAATAATATAAACAGCAGTGTAGACGTAGGACTGAGGTCGACTAGGTCTCTACTGACTATATTAGACTTAATTAGTTTTGTCAGCTAGCTCAGAGGTCACTAGAAACTTTCTCGAATGTTCAGGAAAGAGTTAACTCTCCGGATTTAGACAAGAAGGGATTCGCTTCTGACAACCATATAACATGACAACTTTGCTCCCTCAGAATAAGAGTATATCTCTAGAGTCGTGTGAAAACAATAGACAGCTATTTTACTCAGTCAATCGTGCATACTTAGTTTCACCAGAGTGCAGAGAAATAGAGAGACGGGCGTTTTCAATAAAAGGTGTTATTTATTGAGCAGTCTTCTTTCTCATGCAAGAGAAATGAATTGCCACAATTGCAATACTTAACAAGAAGTAAAGTGCGTACAGTAAAGGTAGTCGTATTATGAAATAATACTGTAAAAGCATTGATATGGTTTCTTAGCCATATGATACTTAAAAATAGATAAAATATATACATACATAAAAACATTGACTAAGGTACTCAACTGGTGCTTCTAAATACGCCTACCCCGGTGTGCCTGACCTAAGCCTAATACGTGGGAAGGAGTTAGTAAGTAGCAGTTTAAGTTAAGTTGGTTTTGCCAAGAATCTGAATCAAGAATTCTCTCAAGGGTTTAGTCAGCTCCGTACCTTGGTAATAGAATGTAGGAGGTCTTGTATCTCTCTCTTCAGGACTCGATCTCCCAGCCACCCGCAAGGGTGGCTGGAAACACCGGAGCTGGATTTTCTCAGCTGGAGAAAAAGACAGCATCTTTCTCAGTGCGTCAAAAGGGAGGGGCGGCTTCCTTCGGCTCTCGCATCAGCTGGGCTTCCGGGCAAGTAGATAGCCGCTCTACTCCAAACCACCGTGTGTTTGCTTAAGGCAGCGTTGGTATATTTATACCTAAAAGGTGCCGGGTTTGACGTAAGGTTGGACATAAGACGTCACTACGAACTAACAGTTCTTTCTGGACTCCAAGAGTTCTTGTTCAAATCAAAACAAAAGCAGGGGGATTTCCCGGGCTGCTGGAGGCTTGGTTTGTTTAAAGAACGCGTTGTACTTTCTAGGAGTCTAGGGGAGTAGCCTTGCCGTATTTGGACTGCATGGGCTATTAATAAATATGGATATGATTCTTATGCCTTTATAAGGATATTGTTTGTTATAACCATATAAGGGCATAAATCGGTAATATCGAATTAGAGTCCTAGATAGAAATACAATACTGCACCTCCCAAGGCAGGAAATCTATTGTCCAAGCCTCCCTCGCTGGAAGGACTCCCTTCAGCAGGAGGTCAGACTTGTGTCTGTGGCAGCAGCATCCATTGTGTGATACTGAGGCTCGGTATAACTTTAACTGGGATTAACAGGAACAACATGTCTTCTCCCTCTAGAAGGGTGGAATGCTACCCCTGTCGCCAGAACTGGCGAGGGGGTAGTATTACAAAGCCTATGACACTTTACACAACATGTTTTGATAAAGCCAAACCAAAGTTAGCAATAACCGCGAGGATTATAATGCATTTAATAGTATATGGTATGGCTATATCATAGAACAGCTATAAGGACTTGGTTCCGAAAGCTGCAGACAGGCTCAGCTCATGCTACCTGAGTAGCCATATAAGGAGGTACCTGCACTGGCATGGTTATCCCCTGTCTTATGTTCCACTAAGCAATCCCTCACCCTAGGGGTATCAGAGGGTCTCCACCATAGGGAATCTCTACCTGTGGTGTGCTTTGGCAAAGTAAGAGGCTGGTGTGGGGGTGGAGTACTGAAGTGAGGCTCCACTAATGTAGGGCTCAACTTCCTCCAATCACTCTCCACCATGTAAGCCTTTCTTTCCATAACTGAGTTGCACTGTGCTCTCAGGGTCAATCTCTGGCTACCTACAGCTGGAGGTTGGGTCCCTTTTGTTGGCTTACTGGAGGGACAGGTCAGGTTTGGGGCATCTAGGTCCAAGGTTTGGCTGTGCCCAACAGAGTCCATCTGGGGAGGTTCCTAACTAAAAGTAAGGGATTCCCTCAGGAGGTTTTGGAATTTTCGCCTGGCTAGGGCTGCTAGCTTTGGTGCCCCCAATCTGCTGATGGGGGGTTCCTATGGACAGGGGTCCCTTTGGGGTCCACTGGCCTCCCTGACCTCTACAGCCCTGGGCTGACTGAGGCAGGGTAGAGAGGGGCAGGTTGCCTGCTCCAGACTGAGTCCCACCTTGGAAGGGTCCACTGACATCAGGGGCTCTGCCAGGCTAGGCCTGACCACCTCTGGGGCAGTTCCTTCACAAGGGATTATATCAGTTCCCTGAGGAGGCTGACTCTCACCTAATGTCTGGTGGGAGGGAGACCTTTCTTCCTCCCCAATACTCTCTGTCTGTGTGGAGTGATCCATAGTTTCAGGCTTCACAACACAAACATCTGTTTGAGTTTGGCCTGTGACCATCACAGCCCTACCAACCTTTTCAGGAGGGAACTCTGTTTGCATCACAGCCCTGTCACCTTGTTCAGAGAAGGAGTCTGCTTGAGATTGGGCTAAGACCATCACAGCCCTACCAACCTTTTCCGGGAGGAAATCTTGAGCTGGGGCTGTGGCTATCACAGCCCCACTAACCTTTCCAGGAAGACCTACCATTTTGGAATGGGTTTCTTGTTCTACCTCAGCCCAGGCTGAGATCTCTAGATCATTTCCCAGTAGACAATCTCAAGGCAAGTTTGTAGACACTGCCACTCTCTTTGGGCCAGTGACACCTCCCCAGCTGAGATTTACTACTGCCATGGGATGATCTTTCTGCACTCTATCAATATTGACCACCTGGTATGTGTACCCAGGTAAAAGTTGTCCTGAGGGGACAAGACTCTCAGTCACCATGGTGATGCTAGCCCCTGTGTCTCTATAGGCGTCAACTTTCTGACCATTGATGAGGGGCTCCTCTCTGTACTTGCCCAAAGTGTTGGGACAAGCAGTGAAGTTGGCAAACCCCATGCCATTCTCACAGACAAGAGTAGCTATGGTAGGGGACCTGGTTAGGCCAGAGTCCACCTGAGTTCCCCAAGTAAACCCAGCCAAATTCTTGGGGGCACTCCCACCGCCTGGGGGATTACTACTAATAGTAACAGGAGGTTTTGGAGTAGTACTTGTAGGAACATTTTCCTTATTGTTGGCTTTTGGGCAACTGCTGTCAGTTTTCCAGTGGCCAGGCTGTTTACAGACATAGCGATACAAAAGGGGATGATGGACGGGTGTGAGTGTTTGATTGAATCAGATGCTCCGTCCATCACCACCCCCTTTTGTACTGTTTACAGACATGGCAAAAGGTTTCTTAATGGTAGAGGAAGGAGTTTGGGACCCACCCCCCTCAGAAGAATTTTGGGGCCCTGTAGTGGATTTGTCCTTAGATGTATCCCCACCTTTCTCTTGAGGCTTGGTATTATCTTTCTTTTGGTCACCACCCTGATTTTTAGGCCTTATCCCTGGTTCTGACCCATTCATCTGCCTTCTTACCCAATTCTTGGGGAGAGGTCAGATCAGAGTCCACCAGGTGTTGATGTAGAAGCTGGCTCTGACAATTATTAAGGATCTGTTCCCTCATAATCAAATTATACAATCCTCCATAGTCATGTACCTTGCTGCCCAAAAACCAGCCCTCCAGAGCCTTAGTAGCACAATCTACAAAATCAGTCCAGTCCTGAGTCTGTGTCTTCTGGGCATCTCTGAACAGCAACCTATACTGCTCAGTGGGTAAGCCAAACCCATCAATCAGAGCACACTTCAGGACTGTGTAGTTGTTAGCATCCTCATCACTAACTGTGAGGAGCTTGTCTCTGCCTTTTTCTGAAAAGGAGAGACATAGATTGCTGCCCACTGACTTTGGGGTACCTGCTGTACTTTGCAAGCTCTCTCCAAAGCAGTAATCTACTTGTGGATGTCATCCCCAACTTTGTAGGGTGGGACAATCTTGCTTAGGTTTCTATTATCATAGGACCTATCTTTATCCTTAGGGATAGTGCTGCCACCAGTGGGTTCTAACCCACTCAACTTTTGCTCTCTGGCAAGGGCAAGTTTCTCCTTGGCGAGGGCAAGTTCTTCCCTCTCAATCCTCAGATTGACTTCCTTCATCCTTGCCTGATGCTCTCTTCTCTGAAGAGAAGTCATTCCCCCCTGAGCAAAGGCATTAGAGCCCCTAGAAGCATTATAGTGGAGAGAGTCCCTAGAGTGGGATCTTCTCCTCCTATACCTCTGGTTAAGTCCACTTAGAGGCCTGTATGGGGCTAGCCCATCTTCAGCCCCATGTAGGCTTAGGTTAGCCTGGCTAAATCTTCTAACTTGGACCTGGCTGTCTACTTCCTCCCCAGAATCTTCCTCCTCCACCTCTTCTTCATCATCTATGACCGTAGGGTCAGGGGCATCTTCTGTTGAGGGTAGTACCTCATCTGCATTACCTGAGGGGCCTGAGCTAGAGGCTTTCTGAGCATCATATTCTTCCATGAGCTCTATCAGGTGCTTGAGGGTAGGGTTGGAACCCTTGTTTTAACCTTCTAGATGTGCACAAGTACCTTAAATCTTGGAAAGTTAGGGTATCATATCTGGAAGGTATCCTTAAAGGATCTACCTCCACTGGGAGAGATCCTCTTGGTTCTGCTCTCAGAGACATGGTCTAGTGAGGTGTGGTGTGAGCACCTACCTACACTAAGTGTTACCTACTAAACCTCTCTAGGAGTTGTAGTCAGGGTGTGCTAAGCCCTTTGCTCTGCAACAACTAAGTTCAATAGAACTTAAGTATTATAAGACTTGTTATATGTACCTATGGTACGTTAATGTGATCTTTCAAATGATATCTTAAGATTACAATTGGTAAAACAACAGCAAGCTCCTATCCCAACCGCTGCACACCATTGTGAGAAGTTGGTCTGATATGGGATGTCCACTATTCTAGTGGGCACCCTGTATCAGTCCAAACAACCCTTATGGTGATGGTTGTAAAGTCAACCTTATAGACCAGTTATCCTAGTGGTAGCATGGACAAAGCAGTCTTAGGCTAAAACTTCAGAGAGCATGTGAAGCCAGCTGTTTTACCATATGTAACCCCTTGAATACCAAATGAAAGGACACCACACAGGTTATATATAAAATATATATGTATTTATTACTAACACAACCCCTCTGAACTCTTTATGAAGTCAGAGGCCAAAGCACATAATAAGTTACTCAATTATCATGCAATAAGTTGCACAAAATATAGTTGTGCCTTGGGGCACTGCAAACCATATTAAAATAGTGGTATAAGAACCACGTCACGAACAGTGAGTAGGCCTAGGGCCTAGGGAATCGCTGGGGCTACACTGAGCTAACGAGAGTTAGGAAGCAGGAGGCCCACGGGATACGTGTGCAGTGTCTAAAAACACACGCGGGTTCTCATAGGGATACAATGGGAACGTAAGTTAGAAACTAGTTGATTTAGGACGCTTGCGAATGAACTAGGAAAAAGCTACTGAAAACAAGGACACTTGGATAGTCAATACCCACAAGAGCACCAGAGAACTCACGTTACCTCACCCACAGGAGCCGGGTGCATAGGTGTCAAGTTGTGTCGGGTTTGTCGCTGAATCCTATGGAGACCTGTAAAAAGATGCTGCAGGCGACCAGGAGGAAGATGTCCGGTTGGATCCAAAGGTGGATCGAGGATGAAGAGTACCTGAAAGCTGAGGGGACAGAGTCTGAGTCACTAGCCAGTGACCATGAAGGAACCAGGAAGGAACCAGGCGATGTCGGGTGCGATCAGGTGAAGATGCGAGCTTGTCTCTGCAGCCACGTGGACCAGGAGGCATCGACGATGACCAGGCGCTGGATATGGACTGTCCCTCAAAGGTTCTCGCTGTCGGCAGTGTCGGCTTCCAGATTGGAGTCAACAGGCCTTGGCAAATGCAACCCACGCAGGAATCGAAGATGGGCTTCTGTTCAGACCAGCAAGGTCTGGGGGGCTTCTCCTTTTCAGGGAAGCAGGAGCAAGCCTGGAGCAACCAGGCCAGTGATGCAAATTGAAAGGTTTGTCATCACAGAGGCCACTAGCCAACGGGCAAGTGACTGGACAGATGCATCAAGCACAAAATTACCAGCAGGCCCCACGCGGCACTCGGTGAGTGTGGAGGGCTGTGCATCGGTGCAAAAGGTGCTCGGGCGGGGGCTTCTCCATCCCCAATGCACAACTTCGAGGGTTCCTCAGAAGCTACACAAGTAGCAATAAGCAGGTTTTTTCAAGATGTCCGGTCCCACGTCTCTCGTCGCCTCCACAGGTCTCAGCTTTGCTGTGGCTGTGGATCGGGGTTAAAGAAGTCTGGAAGTCCAGTTCTTGTTGGGCTCTGTGCTCGGGCTCCGGCGGGAGCGTCGACAAAGCAAACCTCTGATCACCTGATGGTGCCTGTTTGCACAGGGTGGTCACTCCTTGACCACAAGGGAGATTCTTCTAGTTGCAGTAGAATGCCGAAGGTCCAGAGTTTCGTTTCAAGTTTCAGTTCAGGATACATCTAAAGTCTCTAGACTCAGCTCCTACCTTTATACTAATCAAAGGGGCTGGATTACCTGCTAGGTCCCTCCTATGGGTGGGACCAGGGAAGGGGGTGGTTACACCCCTTTTCCTTTGTCCAGTTTCGTGCCAGAGCTGGGGCTGGAGTGCTCCAGCAACTGGTTTAAACCGGGCTATGCATGGAGCACTCTGTGTGCCCCAGGCAGTGTCTCATTTCATTCAGCCCTCCCTGCCCCAATACACTAAGGCCTGTCTGGAGTGATGCTAGCACCTCCCAAGGCAGGAAATCTATTGTCCAAGCCTCCCTCACTGGAAGGACTCCCAGCAGCAGGAGGTCAGACTTGTGTCTGTGGCAGCAGCATCCATTTTGTGATGCTGAGGCTCTGTTCTACTTTAACCGGGATTAACAGGAACAACATATCTTCTCCCTCTAGAAGGTTGGAATGTTACCCCCGTCACCAGGCGAGGGAGTAGTATTCCAAAGCGTATGTTATGTTATGTTATGTTAGGGCTATTTGTATTGCGCACGGCTGCTCCAGCGAAGGAGCGTCCCGGCGCACCGACAAGGTGGCGAACACAACACAACAGAAAACAGAAAATATTATTTAAAAATGGGGGTATGGATTTTAACATAACTCAGAGAACAGAAGGGTTTTAGCGGCCTTGCGGAAGGAAAGCAAGTCGCCAAGGGTCCGGAGTTTCAAGGGGAGAGCGTTCCAAAGCGCGGCTGCCCGCACCCTAAAAGAGCGACCCCCCGCCCGACTGAGTTTGAACCGAGGGGCTGCCGCTAGTTCTTGGTCCAACGAACGCAGAGTGCGGCCCGGGATGTAAGGACACAAAAGTTGGCACAGTAAGGGAGGCGGTAGGCCCTTCAGAATCTTGAAAGATATGCACAGTACTTTAAAGTGGATCCGCTGCCTAACGGGTAACCAATGCAAGGCTCGCAAGGTGGGACCGGCCGAGCAAAACCTAGGAAGACCTACGATTGCTCTGGCCGCTGCGTTCTGCACTCTTTGAAGTCGGGTTAGCTCGGCCTGGTTTAACCCTATAAAAAGGGAGCTGGCATAGTCCAGCCGAGCCAAAACCGTTGCTTGTACCACAAGTTGACGGATTGCGGCATCAAAATATTTAAGGGCAGGTCGCAGATTGCGCAAGATGCCAAAGCAGCACGCCGCCGTCCGCTGCTTTGGCATCTTGCGCAATCTGCGACCTGCCCTTAAATATTTTGATGCCGCAACCCGTCCCGAAAGGTATGACACCTTACACGACTTTTTTTGATAAAGCCAAACCAAAGTTAGAAATAACCACGAGGATTATAATGCACTTAAGAGTATATGGTATGGCTATATCATAGAACAGCTATAAGGACATGGTTCCTAAAGCTGCAGACAGGCTCAGCTCATGCAGGAGCCTCATCTCACATAAAACCAAGCACTCTGCCTTCAGGATTGTTAAGGCCTGCCATAGGAGTGACTTATAGGTGCATATGTGTCTATATATAAGGTTAGATATAGGAATACTATATCTAAGCAAGGGGTGATTACATGACCTTGCCCCAGCTGAGTGATCAGCCAGTTGTGTCAATTTGCATGGCCAGCCAGGGGTGGCATAATTCATGCTGCAGCCCCTGGTAGGCCCTTGTATGCACCTATGCCCTGGGTACCTATGGTACACTATACAGGGGCTCACAAGGTGACCCAATATCCCATAAGGTATGTACCTAAAGAACATGGAGTCCAATTTACAGTGAGAGCAGATAGCCTGGGGCCCTGATTAGCAGGATCCCAGGCCAACTAAGTCGAAAACCAGCTAAACACTAGGCAAAAAGTTGGGGGTAACCATGGTCAGATATCCATCCTCCTACAGTGTCCTTTTATTTTCATTAATTTGTGGCACACTTTGATTTTCGTCGTCTTCAGAATTCCTCTCTATCTGACCTTGTCCAGGTCTTATTATTTTTTCAGTTTCTGCCTGGACGGGTTCTTCTGCACTAGTCAGGTCTTGTTCAGGTGTTTGCTGGATTTGTCTTTGTTTTTGACTTTGTTCTCCTTCTTCTTCCTGAACTCGTTACTTAATGTTGTTTTCCCCACCTAGGTGCCAGGTATGATTCTCAGGTGTCATCTTTTATCACTACCCATATACCTGGATTCAAATCATGTGCTTGAGTCAACTGTCTGGCCACAGCGTCTTCCCCAACCTGGTGAGAGATGGTATGCACTTGGTCAGCCAACTCGTTGCAGTACTCAAACACTAAATCATCAGAGATATTTAACAGCTTGTGTCCTGGTACACATGCTTGCCTCATTGCCCTTCCCATGAGTATCTCATTGGGACTCAAGCCTGTATTTTTGTCTGGGATGCTTCTGAGTCCCATCAAGACAAGAGATAAAGCATCAGGCCACTCGAACGTGGTGGATTGACACACCTTTCCCAATCTTGATTTAATTGTGCCATTGAGTTGTTCTATCACTCCAGAAGTCTCTGTGCGGTATGCACAGTGCAGCATTTGCTCAATTTTAAAAGCTTCACAAATTAACCGAATGATTTCATTATTAAAATGAGACCCTTGGTCTGATTCAATCGTTACTGAAAAACCGAACCTAGGAAATAGCTCTCTCAGCAGGAGTTTGGCTACAGTTAGGCTGTCATTTTTCCTGGTTGGGTAAGCCTCCACCCATTTACAGAATAAACACACAATGACAAGGACATATTTTAATCCTCGACAAGCAGGTAACTGAATGAAATCAATTTGGAGTCTTAATGGACCTTCTGCCTTTCCAATTTTCCCAGGGCAAACTACAATTTTTCTACCAGGGTTCATTTGTTGACACATTAAGCATCTCTGGCAAAGACTCACTGCTACGCTCCCGAACCTTGCGTTAAACCAATCTTGTCTGAACAACCTTATCATTGCGTCTCTGCCTATGTGTGTGTCCCCGTGGTACATCCTAACCATAGGTGCAAGCATACAGTCAGGTAACACTGGTCTTCCATTTAAGTAAATTATCACACCATCTTCAGTTCTTCTTTGACAACCTATTTTCTCCCATTATTCCTTTTCTTTGGGTTCTGCTTCATTTTGTAGATCTTTCACTTCCTCCCATGTTTCTACATCCCCTAGCAGCATACGTTGGCAGCTGATTCCACATGCATCAATTTTCTTGTTTACTGCCATTTTATATTTGGCACAATGTTGGGCCACCTGGTCAGCATAACGATTACTGGCTGTCACTTTGTCATTACCAGATTGATGAGCAGCACACTTGACCACGGCCACTTCTTTTGGTAACTGAATTGCTTCAAATAAATCTTTTACAAAATGTTTAATAGGTGTTCCTGAAGAAGTCATGAACTCCCTTTGCATCCAAAGCTGGCCAAAGTCATGCACAGCCCCGTAACCATACTGACTGTCAGTGTAAATGGTTACTCTCCAATTTTTCCCAATTTTGCAAGCTTTTATTAAAGCAATCAATTTGGCTACTTGTGCCGACTTGACACCTGGTAAATAGGATGCTTCTACTATACCAGCCAATGTGCACACAGCATAAGCAGCACTCAATCCTCCTTCGTCATGACGCATGCAAGAGCCATCTACAAATAGCTCATGTTCTGGATCTTTTAGTGGTTCTTCCTTTATGTCTGGACACGGTTTAGTACTGTATTCTGTGAGGTTGATACAATCATGTTCGACTTCCTCCGTTACCTCTTCAAAATGTGAATTAGGTAACAGGGTTGCTGGATTCAGAACAGTACATCTGGCTATTGTCACATTTTCTGCACCTAGAATGACTCGCTCATACATAGTCAGCCAACTAGGAGTTAGGTACTGAGTACAGGTTTTTGTCAACATAATCACGACTGAATGTGGAACATACACTGTCATAGGATGCCCCATTACGATGGATTCACTTTGTTCTAGACTCATACAAGTTGCAGCTACAGATTGGCCCAATGTGGCAGAAAAGTATGCCACAGGACGTCGCATTAGGCCATGAGTCTGGGTTAGAACTGAAAGAGCACAATTGTCTCTTGCATCACAGAATAGTGCAAATTCTTTTGAATAATCAAGCATCCCTTATGCTGGGGCTGCACACACACAGTCAGTTGGATAATTTTAGAAAAGCAGTCATGCTTTCATCAACCCATTCCACTGGATCTCTTGCTTGTTTCTTTGTCAGTTGAATCGATGGCTTAGCTAGCACTGCACATCCCACAATCCACTGCCTACAGTAAATTACAACTCTGAGAAACATCCTGATTTCTTTCTATGTCTGAGGTAATTTCATGTTTGTAATTATTTTGATTCTTTCTGAAGTCACTCTTCTGACCCCTCTTTCTATCTGGTGTCCCAGATATTTGAGTGATGTGGTACAAAATTGCAATTTTTCAGGTGACACCTTATGTCCTCCTTCAGCCAAATGCTTCAGTAATGCAATTGTATCAATAATGCAGTCACTTTGGGTTTTAGATGCAACCAGTAAGTTGTCTATGTACTGCACCAAAACGGACTGTCCAGGCAGCACCAAAGATTCAAGACATTTTTTCAAAATCTGATGAAAGATCGATAGACTTTCAATGTACCCCTGAGGAACACGATTTCAAACATAAACATGCTCGTCAAATTTAAAAGAGAATAACAATTTACTATCTGGATGCAAAGGATAGAGAAGAAGGCATGGCATAAATCAATTATAGGGAACCATCCTGCACTCCATGGTATCTGATACAGAATCACTGCTGGATTCGATACTACTGGGCAACATGGGACAACAATTTTATTTATTTTACGCAGGTCTTGAACTATCCTGTATTTCCCACTTGGTTTCTTTATGCCAATTATAGGTGAATTACATGGACTGCTCATTATTTCTTTACAAAAGCCTTGCTCGTCCCAAATGCTCAATTTCTGCTGCAATACCTGCTTTTATTTCTGGGCTAATTTTGTACTGTTCTGTATTTGGGTAAACTGCACCTTCTTTCACAGTCACTTTTACTGGGTCATCATTTGCCATTAATCCTACTTCTTTTCCTGTACAATCCCACACATCAGGGTTTACGGTATTTGAAGCTCTTCTGGTAAATCTTTTAGGGTCATCTTTTGAATTTCAGTTTCTTATTTGGCTAACATTATTTTGTATATTCCATCTTCATCTGGAGTCTGAATCTCAACACCATTTGGTGTGCAAAAGATTGTGCAATTCATTTTGCACAACTAATCCCTTCCTAGCAAGTTTACAGGACTGGAGTCACACACAACGAATTTGTGCATTTCATTAAAATTGCCAATATGTACCTCCATTGGTTCTGTAATAGGGGTCCTAATTTGTTTATTAGAAATGCCCACTACTTGGATCGCTTCTCCCGAGAGGGGTGGGTTTGGGATGTCTGCTGTTCTCACAGTAGAACGGGTAGCACCAGTGTCCAACAAGAAGGTGATGTCATTTCCCTCAACCTTGCCATCTATGTAAGGACCTGACTGAACCACTGGTAAGGATGCGCCAAGTACGCATTCCTCTTCCCCTCCTCTCAGGCACCGTCAGTAACTATCCTCTTCAAAAAATGTGTCTTGCAAAAGAAACTGTGGTGTTACCGTATTTTTCTTACCACTTCCCTCCCCGAATCCAGTGTCCACACTGTATTTGGCTTGACTCACAAAATCTGGCATAGGGGCAGGTGGTAACTGATTCTGTATTACCTGTTGCAGATATCTCATTGACACCTCATTCTGTGTCTGTGGATTTAAATTTTTAGTTTGGACAATATTATTCTGTATTCATTTACACTTGTTTTTCCAATGCCCCAATTTTCCACATCCGTGGCACGGAAACTTTTTCGTTGCCTCTTCTTTACTCATTCGTCCTCTGGGTTTGCCCCCACTACCTTCACCTTGACCTTCCCCTTTTCCTTGAGTATTTGCCTGTTGACTTCCTGCTGTTCCGCTAATTTTACTTGAGCCCACATTACTTTTTCTTCTGATTTCTTTCGCCTATTATCAATTTCATCCCCACAGTATTTTGCACACTTGAGAATTTCATCAATAGGCTTTGCCTTCCAACATAATTTATGCTCTTTTATCATTTATGATATTTCTGGTTTTAGTCCGGACACAAAATGATATATAAAATGTGTCATGTCCTTATTATCAATATTTTCCAACCCACTATACTGTTTGAACACCTGCAAAAGACGCTCATAATATGCATGTACAGACTCATCTTTGTCTTGGGTTGTTCTGTCTATTTTTTTTCAATCTGTCTCTTTTGGGGGCACCTTTCCTTCCAAGTCAGTTATTACCCGATTATATTTTTTCCTTACTTCATCTGATAGAGCTCCTGTCTTTTGATCTCTAGGGTATTCATCATTTGGCCAATCTACAGTAAGTTTGCATTCAGTCCATAAATCTGCAGGAACAACTATGTCAAACAAACCATCTAAATCTTTTAGCAGCACTTTTGAAACCTTCACAAACCTTTCAACTTGCCTGTACCATTCTACGGGTTTCTCTCTGAGTTTTGGGAAGTCATTTGTGAATGATAAAATATCCTGTCAGGGCCATGGGACATGTACATAACCTCCTCCTGGAACTTCTCTCATTGGACACAACCTTTCAGCCTTTTCTGTTTCCTTCATTAGATACTCAGATGTAGTTCGATTCGCCTGTGCTTCCTCCTTTTTCTTTATCCACCTAGCTTCCCATCTATCTAAGTCCTCCCATTTTTGTAACAACGACAATAATTCCTTTATTTGCAATTTTCATCCTGACACGTTCATGTTTTTTAGATCTTTGTCAGGAAATTCAGCTCTGTAAGGTTTCTGTAATACTTTAGATTTACCTATGTCAATTCCCATATCAGAGGCCAAATTCATTAATTTTTCATGAAATATTTTTGTATTTCAAGTGATACTTCTGCATATGAATAGCAATTCATCTTCATTGAAAGGATTTATTCTCTCTAATCTTACATTACCAGCTATCATTTCTTCTAGTTCTACTCTTAATTTAAAAATGTCCAATACCTCTGGCTGGGATTTTGGTTTTTCTATGTCTCGGGCCCATCTTTCTATTTCTTCTGGGGTTACTACAGTGACTCTACTCGTTCCTGTGAATGTTTCAATCTGTACTTCTCTAGAGCTTCCAGGAGTAATTTTCCTGATCGAATCACCCACTGGTTCTCTTACAGGCAAATCCATCAGGGAGATTGCTGACTCGCACTCACTTGCCTGGTCATCAATTAATATATTTTCTTTTCTCGGTTGTGCTATGGGTGTAGTCAGAACGGGAGTTTTAGAACTGGGTTGTTTATCTCCATATAACAGAACAACAGGACCTATAGTTACTGGCATCGTTAGGGCTTCAGGATTTCAATTGGGTGATTTTCTGAATTAATTCACTTCTCTGTTTATTTATTGCTTTTCTTTCTTTTTCTTGTAATACCTTTTCTATTGAGGGCTCATGTGGAACCAAAGGTGGTTTAAAGAATGGAGCACTAGGGGTAAGTCTATTTGTTTCTTCCTGATAAGATTTTTCATTAATAAATCCTCAAAATAGTCATCTTCTGAATTTCCACTACTAGTCATTAAATGTTTTGTTTTCTCTTTACATTTACTTCCTGATGATTCTTCTGTGGCATATACGGGATATAATCCTTCCACTAATATAGACTGTCACCATTGTTTCATCTGCTTATCTCTTGTCTCTCGGGGAAATCTGGGATAAAATGTACTTAAATTCCTGTAAAATCGGGGCCTGTCTCACTCAAAAGCCTCAGAATCCCAGTCTTCTAAGGCTTCATACTGCGTTAATCTCGGTCTGGGATCTAATTCATTCATTCGAGTTTGTAAATTGTGTAAAATTCTCCCATTAAAGGTACCATATTCTGGAAATGCCAATATACCATCATCTTTTGTGTATTCTATCCAATTCTCTAACCATACACAAGTGTGGTAGCCTCTTTCTATCATCGTGTATGATGCGGGCATTTTAGGTGGTGGAATAATAATTCCTTCACTTGACTTAATGGGTTTATCCTTTTTTTAAATAATTCTTAATTGTCTGCAAAAATGAAATTTTTCTCTTTTCTCCGTACATGATGTATGGTCTTCCTCTAATACACTATTCTTGAGCAAACCCTAAGTATCTTCTATCTGGACGATTTCCTGTAAATGTTGGAGCTATATGCCACATATAATTACCGCTGTCTATTAACACTGAAATTTAAATTATTGCAATTTAATCAATTGTTTACTTCACTTAAATGTTTTTCCAATACTAGCGCATCTCTTAATGACCAATCAACATTTATTATTCAAATCAATTCAACCAATGTTTGCGCAGCTTTTCTGGGATGTGAGTTTCACTCCTGTTACTCACCCCTCCTTTACAATATTACCTCAGCTACACACCAGCTGCCTCAACCAATCCCAGCCTCAAGCAATCCCTCTCTGTGACGTCAGTGCAGCACCCGCGACTGACCCCTCCTTTGCAAGGTAATACAACAACTCAATTTTCTTTCAATTTAAATGCACATTTAATTAATTAACAACATAAAACATTCGCTACTGTGCCTGATTGACTAAATTCAAAGAAAAGACAAATTATTTCACAAAAGTAAAACTTTTCTGTTTACCCTTCACACACTACGAGTAAAACCTCTTCCGCTTACTCTTCACTCAAGCATCTAAAAACCTGTTGCTCCTTCAGACTTACCCTTTCTAGGTGATATAAGATCAAAGTTTCACCAGCGAACTCTTTTGATATCAATTACTCTCACTTTCATACCAGAGAAAATAATCCTTAACTAGTGCTTCAAGTTTTACCTAACTATCTGCACTTACTTCATCAGGCCAGTAACTTCACTGCAGTGTGGCTTCCATTTACCACCCACTATTCAGTATCCCCGGGGAATTCCAAACAACATGAAACAATACAAACGGGTTTTGGTTAATACATAAATAAATATAAAATCAATATGCAACTAACTACCTATCTTACCTAAACCCTAACCTTAACTCTTCTACCAAAAGAATACTGATGGCACGGGATTACCAGCTCAATTTACCATACTCACCTGGACCCATAAACATTCACACTTTGAACCGGTATCCAATGTCCTTCCTGCCTATCAGAATTTGATTCACTTTTAAGACTTATACCTGTGCACCATGACTTACCAAATCCTGGTCACTTGTGCTCTAAGTCCTACATCTAACGAATCAAGGGAGTTAGAATAATAGGTAGAGAATAACATTTACCTTTATGAAAATAACAACAGACTCAGTAGAGTTTTAAACACTTTATCTACGCAAGATTTTGTGAGTCAGGTTCCAAACAAGAGCGGTCAAAGACTCTTCAATTAGGAAACTAATGATCAAAGCAAATATCTTTCGAGAATTTAGGAGATTATTTTTAGAAATTGGTACCTGGGAAGGGTGAAAAAGGGAAACAGTACAACGACATACCACACAGATTTATATTTACCTAGAATGGTGCAAGGACCAACCCTGGCCACGAGCTGGGACAAGAAAGGGCTCCCGACTAATCAAGTGCCAACAGGACAGGAGCGAAACAGGACAGGTAACCTCTTCTAAGTGCAACACCAGTGTCACACCCCTCTCTGCAGCTACTCTAGAAATCCCTTCTGGGTGACAGAGTCTACTCCCTCAGCAATTTCCGGATTCTTCTTTCAGAGTGCTCGACCAGCCCTCTGAGGTCTGCAGAATCCACGATTCTTCTCCAGCATACGTTGGGTCAGTGACAAGTCTGTGTCAAGTCGGACAATCTAACTAACTGAACCTACCTTAGTTATACCATTTCCAGGGCAATGTACCACCCCCAGTGTTGCAAATGTGTGTATTCCCTTCATTCGAATGGTCAGAAAGGCGAGGAGAGGTCATCACACCATACCAGTATGAGATCATTTCTATTCAATAAAGTTGATCAATGTACCCGCCCATAATTTACTTTCCCATGATTTTATTCCACCCAGCAATATTAGTTTCAATTCATATACAACGTATTAAATCAGTCCATATTTCTTCCTCTCCTGGGGTCACACGGTCAGGTTCCCAGGAACATTGCGAGTAAGTCATGACTTTGGCTGTGGTTCAATGGCAGTGCTTCAAGGATTTCTGGGATCATCTGTGCAGACGCAGCTCTTTCAAAATGGAGTTTGCGACAGCCTTCAGGCAAAAATACGAGCTAATAATAAAGTCAATGAGAGACACATTAGAATATGAAAATAAATGAATGCACTGTATAGCACTTATTTCTACTCTAACCCTATTACTTTATTTTAACTATAGCATTAGTAGTTAAGCAGGACATACAAAGTTTAATTCAAGCAGGAGCATGTGCATTAGTATGTCAAGCATGAAGCGGCCATCTTTGGCACTAGTGCGCAGCTGCAAGAATTCCCACCAAAAGCGTAGATACGTCACACTACGTAGGTGTAGCAGACGCATGTGCAGAAAGGTTCCTGTGTTTTCGGCCGCCATATTGGGACACTCGAGTTACTGTTAGTAAAGGCACATAAGAAAGCTTCCCCTAGATACTAAAATGTTGTGAAATGCAGAAATTAGTAATAACAAAACATGTTGATTAATAAGTTACATGTTATTTTGAGAGGATTGAATGCAAGCAAGTTTCTTTACGTATGAAACCTTGCTCCATCACTACTATTTGCCATTCATAATTCACAATATAATCGTTAATTTGTTTCTACCGCCTAGTGAGGTTATGGTTGGCTATAACTGAGGTGAGCAAGTTTCATTATGGTGGTTTATCGGGTATCTTGTGAAACCGCGCCTTCGTCAAGCGGCGACGCCATAGGTACACTAGTGTATCCATAGATGCGCCCCTTGGACAATTCAAGTATTCTGAAAGCGAAATAATATACTAATTGACAAAGCGATCACCCCAGTGACTCTAGTTTCTTAGTGCGCAGTTGAGTAATCATTCCAACCTCGCTGGTCATGGCCAACAAGGGATTGTTAATTAACCCCTTCCATGCTCATGACGAGCTCAGCTCGTCATGAGGCACACTGGAGCTGTGCTAATGACGAGCTGACCTTGTCATGAACAATGGGATTATCAATCAATCAGCACAGGAGGGGAAAAGCCATAGCACCCAAGGTGTTAATGGGAAATGTGGTGAGCTATGCTGTAAACAGAATACACTTTGCATGCTTCTGCTATGTACTTCTGTTTATAACATTTGAGCTGGTTTCATAGAGTAGAGCTTTCACTTTCAGCTCCTCTGTGAACTGTGGCTGAGACTGGGACACCTCCCTCTGGGGCAGCAACAAGAAGCACGCCAACCTTGGCCCCAACTCATCAACCTACAGGACTGACTGAGACAGAAGCTGCCTGATAAAGTACGTTTTAAGTATTGAACATTTTACTTTTTAATTTAGCAGTTAAGCACATTGCAGTGCCACACATTTGTTTAGCAGGTCTATCATGAATACATTTGAGTGCTTTACGAGATTTAGCCATTCAGATTTTGTGTTGGGGTTGTGCTAAAAAAGTAATGCAACTGGACGCAAAATTGGGACGTCAACATATGCATTTATTTCTTTAAATCTCTGCCATGTAGAAATTGGCAACAAGGAGAAACGTGTCATTAAATCTATACTTCTCAATTGTTTGCAAAGACTGTATTTTAAGATATCTTATGAGGTTAAGGAACCTATTGTGGAGATCTTTGTGTGCCCAGAATATCTCTTTTGAATAATAATTATGGAAAGATAACTCTGGGGGTTAACGCATTTGCTTGCGAGATCTCTGTTTTATCTAGTCCAGTTTCGTAGCATAGAGAGTTAATATGTTTCCTGCAAAACACATCATGTAATATGCAGATGACAGATTTTTATTTTATGCACCTACTAGAGTCAAAGCAGTCTTACCTGGTACCCTAGCCCCCATCGGAGGTAAGACTTGATTGGCAAGCCAGAAATTCTATGAAATGTTTTATGAGTATTCCTTTACAAATGCCTATACCAACAGAAGTTTTGGTCCACTTATCACAGAAATAGCGCTGCAAATTACACCTAAATACACCAATTTGTAAAGAATGTATGGGAGAGAACCCCCTGAGCCCCCATTTTCAATATCAGGCTCACTCGTTTCACTTGCTCACTAGAATTGATTGATTTATAGTCTTACTCCTCATCACTTTCAATTTCCACCAGCCGCCACTGTTTCCAGTAAATGGCAGTGTTTGAAATGGAAAAATAGAAGTGCAGGTATCCTGTACCAGAGTGCCTACTTGCTTCTGAGACGTGGCTTTACTCTCCAATTAAAAGTAGCGCACCTTTGCTCTCCTTCTCAAAACAAAAAAAGTGCAGGAACTCAGTACCTGAGAGTATTGGTCTACTTACGACACTGGTAAATGGGGAATAATATGCAGATTTTGGTGCTTGTTGCAACTAAATCAGCATGCTCCGTAAAATACTGGGCTTCCTCTCCTCCTCCCCTCAAGGGTTTGCCTCCTGAAATGTATCTGGGAATGCAGCCTTTATCACACCCTAAGAAGCTCCCCACAGTTCGGAATACAGATCCTTGTTCAAACGGGTTTGCTCAGGGGAGAGCGTTTCCACACACTTGGACGCCGGCCTGGGTTCGCAGCTTCCATTGGTGCACCAGGTTCAGTGGCACTGGGACACAGAAGCCTTAGGGGCTCACAGAACCCTGCCTATTGATGTATTTTCTCATTCAAATAGCAGCAGAGGGCCATTTCCTTCCTAGCTCTGGCCCCAATGATACACTGTCTGCACTGCTGCTCAGACCCCAAGGGTGCTCATATTCACTGAGGTGGAAGTAGGACCTAGATTATCATTATTATTTTGCAGTTTTATAAAGCGCGAACTCGGCCCCAAGGTATTGGAGTGCTTTACATGAGCAGCAATTACATTACACAAGGACACATTCCCACAAGGGGCAATCGGTGAGGACTCTTTGGTGAGAACTAAACTGTCCTGTCAAGACTCAAAACTGCGCAGGTGCACAGGTCTTCTCAAAGGCAGCTACACCGCTAGTGCTTAGGGTGACCAGACGTCCCGGATTTCCCCAGACAGTCCTGGTTTTCCAAGGACTGTACCGGTGTCAAAACACTTTTCTTAATTTTCGGTAAATGTCACGGTTTTAGGGACAAAGGTCAGGTTGTTCTGCAAAGCAGAATTCAAGGTTGGAATTTATTTCATTCAGAGGCAGCACAGGAGGGGGATGGCTGCAGACTCCCAGCAGAGGGGAGGAGACAGGGTGGGTAGGGGGAGCTCAGGGTGGAGGAGATTTTTTTTTAATATATATATATATATATATATATATATATATATATATATATATTCATTTTGCCATAGAAATGTTATATATATATATATATATATATATATATATATATATATATATATATATATTATCTACTGCCGATCGCCAGTAGGTATATATAGTTAGGATTTTTTTGAATAGGGATTTCTGAAAATTCTATGTTGAATAACTTTGGCGTTGATGGACGGAATTGGCTGAAATTGTCAGGAAAATGGCACATATCATTTCTGAGCGTCCCCTGAAAGTTTGGGGGGGGTTTCGTCAAGCGGGGGCCGAGAAAAAAGGGGGGTCCCAAAACGTGTTTTTAACATTGAGTTTTCCATAGGGCGGTTGTACTCACTTTTAGCTCGAACGGCTGAATGGATTTCCACAAAACTTGGCAAAATTGTAGGGACTGGTAGCCCGATGTGCCTTTGCTATGTCTCAAGATATATGCTCCAGTGGTTTTTACGAAAATTAACTTTGAAAAATATATATTGGGCTACATTGGGCTATATATATGTTAGAGCCCAAATGTAGCCCAATGTAGCCCAATGTAGCCCAATGTAGCCCAAAGATGGCCACCAGAGACAAAAAAAAACAAATGTAGCCCAAATATCAGCCAGATGTAGCCCAACTATAGTCCAGTGACAGAATGTCCCAGAGTGATCTAAAGAACAACTAGAGCGCTAACAGCCTTACTTATGACAAAAGTATGGCACACCTGAAGTCATCTTGATTGGAATAAAGTGTTAACACTTAAAACATTTAATTTGCAAAGGAACAAAATGAGGGGGTTCATTTTGCCATAGAAATTATGATTAGTGCTGAAGAAAGAAAAATTAGGGCACATTTTGAGTGACTTCTCAAATCCTCTTATATTTCATTAAAAAAATTCTGATATGCAGTCTCCCAAGATGGCCACCAGAGACAAAAGAGCCCAAATGTAGCCCAAATATCAGCCAAATGTAGCCCAACTATAGCCCAATGACAGAATGTCCCAGAGTGTTCTAAAGAACAACTAGAACGCTAACAGTCTTACTTATGACAAAAGTATGGCACACCTGAAGTCATCTTGATTGGAATAAAGTGGTAACACTTAATAAATTTAATTTGAAAAGGAACAAAATGAGGGGTTTCATTTTGCCATAGAAATGTTATATATATATATATACATATATATATATACATATATATATATATATATATATATATATATATATATATATATATATATATATATATATATATATATATATATATTATCTACTGGCGGTCGCCAGTAGGTATATATAGTTAGGATTTTTTTGAATAGGGATTTCTGAAAATTCTATGTTGAATAACTTTGGCGTTGATGGACGGAATTGGCTGAAATGTTCAGGAAAATGGCACATTTTGTTTCTGAGCGTCCCCTGAAAGTTTGGGGGGGTTTCGTCAAGCGGGGGCCGAGAAAAAAGGGGGGGCCCAAAAGTTGTTTTTAACATTGAGTTTTCCATAGGGCGGTTGTACTCACTTTTAGCTCGAACGGCTGAATGGATTTCCACAAAACTTGGCAAAATTGTAGGGACTGGTAGCCCTTTGCTATGTCTCAAGATATATGCTCCAGTGGTTTTTACGAAAATTAACTTTGAAAAATATATATTGGGCTACATTGGGCTATATATATGTTAGAGCCCAAATGTAGCCCAATGTAGCCCAATGTAGCCCAATGTAGCCCAAAGATGGCCACCAGAGACAAAAAAAAACAAATGTAGCCCAAATATCAGCCAGATGTAGCCCAACTATAGCCCAGTGACAGAATGTCCCAGAGTGTTCTAAAGAACAACTAGAGCGCTAACAGTCTTACTTATGACAAAAGTATGGCACACCTGAAGTCATCTTGATTGGAATAAAGTGTTAACACTTAAAAGCGGGGGCCGAGAAAAAAGGGGGGTCCCAAAACGTGTTTTTAACATTGAGTTTTCCATAGGGCGGTTGGACTCACTTTTAGCTCGAACGGCTGAATGGATTTCTATGAAACTTGGCAAAATTGTAGAGACTCTTTGCCCGATGTGCCTTTGCTAGGTCTCAAGATATGTGCTCCAGTGGATTTTGAGAAATTAACGTTCCAAATAATATATATATCTGCGACAGCGTCCCGGTTAGCGCCCCGGTTCGCGTACCAGGCGCGTAACGGAACTTCGCGAGGAGAAGCGGATTGGCTCTCCGGTGACTGTCAACATTCTAAACAGTCCGGAGCGGCTGCCATCTTGTCTCTCGGTAGGATCGAGAGACAAGAGGTGGAAATAAACGAAGGGGGAAATGAATGAAAGGGGGCAAGGTAGACCCCTCCTGACCCCCTAGGATTGATGTGGGGGCTATTAAAGGGCCCCGCGGGGCAAAAAAATAAAATAATTTTTTTTTCGATTTTTCGCGGTGGAAGCGCTACCCGGTACGCGAACCGGGTAGCTCACCGGTAGCGTAACGGGAGTCCGCCATCTTGTGTTTCGGACGAATTTAGTCACAAGATGGAGGATAAACAATGTTGGGAATGGGTATAAGGGGGCACGGGAGACATATCCTGACCCCCTAGGTTTTCTGAGAGTGGCTGAGGAGGCCCATATATGTAAAAAAAATACCTTTTTTTTCACATTTTCGCACGGTTAGCGCCCGGTCCGCGCACCGGGTAGCGTTCCGGAAAGCGTAACAAGGGGAAAACCAAGGGAAATATTAAAATAATATTTTAGAGTGCTTTGAGGTAGGGTAGCTCTGAATAGAGCTGTTGTGTTGTGTGGGTGATGTAAGTACCAACATGTAGGTGCCAATGAAGAGTCTAAAATTCAATGTACAAGTCTCCTCTGTAGATATTTTGTATGTTCTAATATGGGTTATTTAAATGTAAATGTGTGGAAAAGCACAACATGCTTTAAAGCAATTGTATTTTTGAACTGATTGTTCTTTCCTCTTAGTCCTCCTCTTTGTTTTTTTTTCCCCCACACTCTTCTTCAGCATGATAGTTGATAAATTCGTTCCCTCAAAAAATGTATATAAATAAAAATATTATATTAAATACATATAAAATATATTTTTCCTTTAAAAGAAGAATACATTTTACAGCTTTTGATATTTGCTATTAAAAAACCATTGAAATTCACTGAAAAAACCATAGGTTATAGACCATATATAGTTAGGAATTAGCATTTACAAAACCTTGAAAATTCACTGAAAAAACCATAGGTTATAGACCATATATAGTTAGGAATTAGCATTTACAAAACCTTATTTTACTCACACAAAACCATTGAAATTCGCATTTATAGTTAGTTGCACTAACTATATATCGCGCACCCGCAATCCACTGCTGATCATGTCACATATTACATCATTCATGACATGGTCAGTGACATCACTGATGACATCACTGATGACATCTCAAATGACATCACTGATGACATCACTGATGACAACATCCAGTGACTGTATGTTTCTGTAAAGTTAAAATATGTCTTACATATTGAAGAATGAGTGGATGTATAAGTGTCTGGATGAAGGATTTAGTAGGTGCATGACTGACTGTATGAGTGAGTGATTAAATGTGTCTCACTGAGTGCATGGGTTAGTGACTAAACTGTCTTAATTTGTGCATCATTATGTCTGTTGTTCTGTAAACTGCTGCATGTGTTGATCAGTAGCTATATGAGTAACTATATGGGTTATTGATTGGTTGCCCAAGTATTTGTATGGGAGACTGAGTGTGTGTGTGGGTGGCTGGGAGGTGTATGACTCTGTGCATAGATGTGTGAGCAGTTGATTCACTAGATGTATGGGTTCAAAAGTGCATGTGGAAACAGGTGTATGGGCGATTGACTGTGTGCATGAGTGTATTGGTGAGTGAATGGATATCTCAGTGCTACATGTCAAAGTAAGTACATATGTAAAACACAGTACATGTGAGAGTTGACATATATAAATAACTGTGCATAAGAGCCAGTGAATGTGTGAGTGGCTGTATGGATCATTGTGAACTTGTATCAGGGATTGTATAAGAGAGTAAATATGTGTTAGTATATGTTTGAATAAGTAAGGTGTGTATAACTGTATAGTTGAGGAAATGGAGGTGTGATTGATTCTTTGCATGACTGACTAGGTGTGTGAGTAACTCCATGGATGAGTGACAGTCTGTGAGTGTCTGTTTACACTGAGTGTATCTATGGTTATATTAGAGTCTGAAGAGGTTCATCGTATTATCACATGAATTGTGTCATCAGTGATGTGATCAGTAATGTCAAATGAGATGTCATCAGTGATGTCATCAGTGATGTCATTTGAGATGTCATCAGTGATGTCATCAGTGATGTCATCAGTGATGTCATTTGAGATGTCATCAGTGATGTCATCAGTGATGTCATCAGTGATGTCATTTGAGATGTCATCAGTGATGTCATTTGAGATGTCATCAGTGATGTCATTTGAGATGTCATCAGTGATGTCATCAGTGATGTCACTGACCATGTCATGAATGATGTAATATGTGACATGATCAGCAGTGGATTGCGGGTGCGCGATATATAGTTAGTGCAACTAACTATATATGCGAATTTCAATGGTTTTGTGTGAGTAAAATAAGGTTTTGTAAATGCTAATTCCTAACTATATATGGTCTATAACCTATGGTTTTTTCAGTGAATATATATATATATATATATATATATTCACTGAAAACACCATAGGTTTCACACATGTTATAGTTAGCTGGACATTTCGCTCATACAAAACCATTGAAATTCCCCCGTTATAGTTAGTTCAGCTAACTATAACTTGCGTGCCCCCAATGCACTGCTGATGACGTCACATATTACATCACTCATGACATGGTCAGTGACATCACTCATGACATCTCAAATGACATCACTGATGACATCACTGATGACATCATCCTTGTGAAAGAGTGGCAGACTTCCTCTCACCCTAATATAACCTTTGATACACACATTCAAAAATAGAAACTAACATTTTCAAAAAAATGGAGATACCAATACCAGTTACAACAACCTATTCAGTAATTCCAACATCTACATACACATCCACTCATTCACCAACAGTTCTATATAGTCACTCATACATGTACTCACTCATCATATGTATTCATACAACTATACATCCTGTTACACACTGATACTCATCCATAGAGTTACTCACACACTCACACATGCAAATAAACTATCAAACATCCATTTACTTGCATATACAGCTATACACACACACCACTACACTTACTTCTACAAAAACGAACACATACTTACTCTCTTAAACAATCACCTATAGAAGCACATACTTATTTAAACAGGAAGTCTCCAATCCGTCACTTTCACATATACTGACTTATATGCATCAATACTCACATATACTAGTTTAAAACATATGTAGTTACTCATAAATATACTATTGAGGCAGTCATTCACTCACTAACATACCCATACACACACTCATCCACCCATACAGTCCTGCACACATGCTGTCTTCAAAACACATACAAGCAGTGAGTCACTCATTCAGGCATCTGTGCGTTAAGTAATACCCCCATCAAACTATACAGACACTCATTCTGATACTCAAAAAAACAACTAATAACCCATATACACACTCATGTACCTACTCACCAACCCATGCAGCCACATATACACAAAGTGAGACACTGATACAGATATTTACATATTTAAACATTACTCGCTAATACATGTATTCACTCAGATACACTTAATTAGTTAGTTATACAATCAATTTTACAAAACAAAAATCCATTTAGACACTTATTTAACCGTTTGTTCTTCCATTGACGTTTAGGTATACATATATAAAAAATAATTATTTTTCAGAAAGACACACATTCACTGGATGATGTCATCAGTGATGTCATGAGTGATGTCACTGACCATGTCACGAGTGTTGTAATATGCGACGTCATCAGCAGTGCATTGCGGGCGCGCAAGTTATAGTTAGCTGAACTAACTATAACGGGGGAATTTCAATGGTTTTGTATGAGTGAAATGTCCAGCTAACTATAACATGTGGGAAACCTATGATTTTTTCAGTGAATTTCTAAGGTTTTTAAATTGCTAATTCCTAACTATAACGTGCCTGAAACCTATGTTTTTTTCAGTGAATTTCAAAGGTTTTGTAAATGATAATTTAAAAATGTATTAATTATTATATTTCTTTCTTTTTATAGTAATTTCCTACATTTTTATTATAAATACTTATATTTATTTTATTTTTAAAGTTACATTTCATATTTTTAATGTAAAATAATAACAAAAGTCAATTAAAAAAGAATGCACTGCTAGTGAAACTGCCTGGGTGAATTTGTAAGTGTTTGTTAGGAACAGATTTACAACACCCTTGTGCCTCTTTTACACCACCGTTGCATCACTTTTCTGATGAAGCGGTGGTGCAAAAGATGCGCCACGGTATGTGGTATTTAGAATGTGACGTAACTGGCAGGTGTGTCACATTGTAAATCCCTGTACCAGAAGGAGACATTCCTACATGGGGGGGCGCGTTCCAGCGCAGGAACACCTCCTAAAACTGGCTGAATTTAATCTACAAGATTTTACTTTGTCACTTTTGGGCTCATGCTGTGTCAAAGCAATGCACTAGCTTGAAACAGGTGTAAGAATTGACACAGCATTCTGAGCATAGGGCCCCCAGAGCATTGCTGGAGATGCGTTGCACTTGCAATATAACTCAAACAATGCACCACCTTTACAGCACAGATACATCACATATATGTGCCATTTTTGTCCAATGGTACACCGCATTGTAAATACGGCGCATCCATGGTGGTGGTGTCACGGTGCACAATAACTGGCATATTCCTGGAGATAGGCCAGTTATTGTAAATGTGCCCATTAGTGTTTTAATGTAGTGAATGGATTAATACATACCGATGAATGAGTCACTATAAAACTAAAACAACAGTGACAGAGTGTTTGGTCGAAGTGTAAGGAAACAAACTGGTGAATTGAAGGTATAAAAGACAAATTTCCAAGTACATAGAAGACTGCATACATAATCTATAAGGGTTTGAATCACTCTATGGCCTAAGGCCTATTTTAATGCATTAGTACTTAGGTAGTGAGTGGATGATTACAGTTCTGCAAGGAAAGAGCCTGATTGAATTTATAACAGCCTCAGTTTTACCACAGTATACAGATAAACACATACTGCTGAATAGCTCACTACAATATTGAAACAGTAGTGTGAGAGTGTTTGCTGGAAGTGTAAGGATACACATTCAGGAATTGAAGGTAAAAACCATACGTTTGCTGGTGCATAGAACAGTGCATGCACAGTCTATGGGGGTTTGAAACAGTCTATGGACTAAGGCCTTTTTTAATCCATGAGTATCTAGAGGGAAACAACCTTTACAACACAACTTTTACAACGCACTACCATTACAACGCATGTATTTACAACGCATGTTTTTACAACGCAGGTGCCTTTACAACGCATACCATTACAACGTAAGTATTGGTTGCTTGCGTGACTTGCGTGACTTGAACATTAGCTTGGCCAGACCTTAGCGCTGCGCTGTTTACATAACTTGCTGGGCGCTCTGATTTATTCTTGTTGTCTGCCTGACTGTGCCTGCGCCTCTGCCCACCCCAACCTCGTCCTGTTAGGTTTCGTTTCTGCGAGCCATCTTGTTGTTGTTGTGACGTCCCAGCCCGCAGCTCCACCCCGCTACCGCCTCCCAGCTGACCCTCCCTCCCACGATAGAGTATAGGCTCCCATCTCCAGGCTCGGCGCTGTGACCGTCCTGCCTCCATCTGCAGCGGTCGCTCCCCCACGCTCCCAGGGCTTCCTGCTTGGTATCGTAGCCTGTGCTCTGCATCACTTGTGCTTTTAAATTATTATTGTGCTTTGAAATTCGCTTGCGTGACTTGAACATTAGCTTGGCCAGACCTTAGCGCTGCGCTGTTTACATAACTTGCTGGGCGCTCTGATTTATTCTTGTTGTCTGCCTGACTGTGCCTGCGCCTCTGCCCACCCCAACCTCGTCCTGTTAGGTTTCGTTTCTGCGAGCCATCTTGTTGTTGTTGTGACGTCCCAGCCCGCAGCTCCACCCCGCTACCGCCTCCCAGCTGACTCTCCCTCGCCCCGCCCCCCCTCCACCATCGACATATGGCAAAGCAACTGTCGCGCAGCGGTCACGCGCAGCGGACGCGCGCCGAAGGTGCACCAAAGGTAAGCCCGTCTACGCCCGTCCGCACCTGGACCGCGCCCAGCGCCAGACCCCCTGGCCCCCGCCGTACCCAGGCAACTACAATCACATATGATGCCGCGCCTCTCCTCGCCTTCAACCCCGGACGCTCACCACAATGTTGCTTAGCCACCATCAAATTCACGACCAGCACCGACGATAATCTTACATCCGCAGAACATCTCCACTTTCAAATCCACACAGACCCTAGGACCACACTTAGAGGCACCCTCATCTACAGGCCCCCAGGCACCCGCACTCAATTCAGCGATGACATCACGGACTTCGTCAGCCCACATGCCCTCGCCTCCGATAACTACATTCTTTTAGGCGACTTCAACTACCACCTTGAAAACAAACTCGACAGCAACACCACCTCCCTTCTGGACAACTTGGCCAATCTCGGACTCAAACAACTCGTCGACGCCCCCACCCACGCAGCCGGACACACGCTCGACCCTATCTTCACCTCCAGCAAGCACATCTCCTTCAATCACACCACAGCCCTCCACTGGACAGACCACAGCTGTGTTAACTTCAGCTACAAAACCACCCTAAACCACAAACGCCCACAACCCATTCATCGGAGAAACTGGAATAAAATCACCTCCGACCAACTACTCACATCACTCAATCAAAACCCTCCCACCCTCTCATTGTACCCAAACCAAGCAGCCACCAATCTCAAGCAATGGATCACCCATAGTGCTGACGAATTAGCACCCCTGAAAAAACACCAGATCAAATCAACCAACAAAAAGGCTCCCTGGTTCAACGATGACCTTAAAAAATCCAAGAAGCTATGCCGCACCCTGGAGAAAACATGGAGAAAAATCCCGACCAGAGACAACATGGCCACCCTTAAGGCAGCCACCCGAACACACCACCAACTGATCCGATCCGCCAAGAAATCAGCATTCAAGGATCGCCTCGACAATAACTCTCACAACAGCAAGGAACTCTTCAACATCGTTAAAGAATTCACCAACCCCACCGCAGCATCCAACGACATTAATCCTTCCCAAGACCTCTGCAACGCGTTATCCTCCTTCTTCTACAACAAAATTGCCGACATCCACAACAGCTTTAAGAACACTCCCAGCGTTCATCCCTCCCCACCCCCCTCAGATCCAACCCCGCCAACTAACATCCTTAGCGCCTGGAACCCAATCACCACTGAAGAAACCATCCGCCTAATGAACTCAATCCACTCTGGCTCGCCAACTGACCCCTGCCCCCACCACATCTTCAACAAAGCAGACTCCATCATCGCACCCCATCTCCGTGATGTCATCAACTGCTCATTCAACTCTGCCACCTTTCCAGAAAGCTGGAAACACGCCGAACTCAGCGCCCTCCTGAAGAAACCCACAGCATACCCCTCTGAACTTAAAAACTACCGGCCCATCTCCCTCCTCCCATTACCGGCCAAAGTCATCGAGAAAGCCGTCAACAGCCAGCTCGCCGCCTTCCTTGAATCCAACAACTCCCTAGACCCATCCCAATCCGGATTTCGAGCCAAACACAGCACCGAAACTGCCCTAATTGCAGCTACTGACGACATCCGAACTCTACTGGACAACGGTGAAACAGTGGCCCTCATTCTACTCGACCTCTCCGCCGCTTTCGACACAGTCTGCCACAGTACTCTTATACAACGCCTCAGCAACATTGGAATACAAGGAAAAGCCTTGAACTGGATCACCTCATTCCTCGATGAAAGAACCCAAAGAGTCCGACTTCCCCCTTTCAACTCTGAAGCCACCGAAGTCATCTGTGGCGTACCACAAGGATCTTCACTCAGTCCAACCCTCTTCAACGTTTACATGAGTCCACTCGCTTCTATCGCGCGTCAACACAACCTCAACATCATCTCTTACGCCGACGACACCCAGCTTATCCTTTCCCTCACCAAAGACCCCAACACCGCCAAAACCAATCTTCACGAAGGCATGAAAGATGTAGCCGAATGGATGAATCATAGCCGCCTAAAGCTCAACTCAGACAAAACGGAGGTGCTCATCCTAGGATCTTCCCCCACTGCCTGGGACGACTCTTGGTGGCCTTCCGCTCTGGGCACAGCACCCACACCCACAGACCATGCACGTAACCTTGGCTTCATCCTAGACTCCTCTCTCTCGATGTCCAGACAAGTCAACGCAGTCTCATCCTCCTGCTTCAACGTGCTTCGCATTCTCAAAAAGATCTTCCGCTGGATCCCCCTCGAAACAAGAAAGACTGTCACCCACGCACTGGTCACGAGTCGACTGGATTATGGAAACACCCTCTACGCCGGAATCACAGCAAAATTACAGAAAAAACTCCAACGCATCCAAAACGCATCAGCGAGACTCATATTAGACGTCCCTCGCCAAGATCACATCTCCGGACACTTAAAAGACCTCCACTGGCTTCCCGTCAACAAAAGAATTACTTTCCGCCTTCTCACCCACGCACACAAAGCCCTCTACAATCTAGGACCCGAATGCCTCAACACTCGACTGTCATTCTACAAACCCACCCGCCAACTAAGATCGTCCAATCAAGCCCTCGCCGCAGTCCCGCGCATCCGAAGATCCACCCTGGGTGGCAGATCATTCTCATTCCTTGCTGCCAAGACCTGGAACTCACTCCCCACCCACCTCCGCCTTACTCAAAACCACATCGCCTTCAGAAAAGAACTTAAAACATGGCTTTTTGACAAATAACGATCCCCTCCCCAAGCGCCTTGAGACCCTCTGGGTGAGTAGTGCGCTATACAAATGCCGGAACTTGAACTTGAACTATATAATTATATTTAAAATGTTATATGTTTGGGTTTTTTAAGGGGTATTTTTAGGGTTCAGGGTCAGTTTTCAGTTTTTGGGTAAAGGGGTATTTTTAGGGTTCAGGGTCAGTTTTCAGTTTTTGGGTAAAGGGGTATTTTTAGGGTTCAGGGTCAGTTTTTGGGTAAAGGGGTATTTTTAGGGTTCAGGGTCAGTTTTCAGTTTTTGGATAAAGGGGTATTTTTAGGGTTCAGGGTCAGTTTTGGGTTTTTGGTATTTTTAGGGTTCAGGGTCAGTTTTGGGTTTTTGGGTAAAGGGGTATTTTTAGGGTTCAGGGTCAGTTTTCAGTTTTTGGGTAAAGGGATATTTTTAGGGTTCAGGGTCAATTTTGGGTTTTTGGGTAAAGGGGTATTTTTAGGGTTCAGGGTCAGTTTTGGGTTTTTTGGCAAAGGGGTATTTTTAGGGTTCAGGGTCAGTTTTGGTTTTTTGGGTAAAGGGGTATTTTTAGGGTTCAGGGTCAGTTTTCAGTTTTTGGGTAAAAGGGTATTTTTAGGGTTCAGTGTCAGTTTGGGGTTTTTGGGTAAAAGGGTATTTTTAGGGTTCAGGGTCACTTTTGGGTTTTTGGGTAAAGGGGTATTTTTAGAGTTCAGGGTCACTTTTGGGTTTTTGTGGTACAGGGGTATTTTTAGGGTTCAGGGTCAGTTTTGGGTTTTTGGGGTACAGGGGTACAGGGTAAAAATAAAATAAAATTAAATTTAAATTAAATCAATTAAATGAAATGAAATTAAATTAAATTACATTAAATTAAATTAAATTAAATTATATTAATTTAAATTAATTTCAATAAAAAAAATTAATATATACTTACCAATATTTACGTTGTAATGGTATGCGTTGTAAAGGTACCTGCGTTGTCAAAACATGCGTTGTAAATACATGCGTTGTAATAGTTTTTGCGTTGTAAAAATTTCATTGTAAAGGTATGCGTTGTAAAAGTATGAGTTGTAACGTCATACATCCGTATCTAGATAGTGAGTGGATCATTATAGTTCTGCAAAGAAAGTTCCTCACTAAATTTATTACAGCTTCAGTTTTACCACGGTACAATGGAAAAGAACATACTGCTGACTGGCTCACTACACTACTAAAACAGCAGTGTCAGAGTGTTTGGTGGAATTCTAAGGATACAGACTGGGGAATTGAAGGTATAAAACACAAGTTTGCAGGTGCATACAAGACTGCATGTATACTCCATAAGGATTTTAAGCAATCCATACCGTCAGACCCACTTTACATATTTTAAATCAATACAAACATTTAAAGAATATATAACTGAATCTATAAGTGCTTCACTTTTAGTATAATGAATACATTAGTAGATAGTGCTCAAACCTTTATTTTTAAACAATAAATGTATTCTTGTAACATCTGATAATTTAACAGACCTTCCAATACAAGTTCATCAGGTATGTCATACAGATCAATTCCCTCGTTAGCAGTTTCTGAATTAATTTGTTCTAAAATTTCAACATAATTTAATGCTTCCAGAAAATCTGCATCAAAGCTTTCGTCCTCGAAATCATAGCTCATGTCTGCAGCACTAATTTCCCTTCTTCACTCTCATAGCCTGTGACAGATACGATTAGTTCTTCAATTACACTCAAGGTAATATCCAAAATCTCCTCAGTATGAGGCTGTTCTCTTTCCATAATTTTTCCTTTATGTTCTTGCTCCTTTTATAAAAATATAAACAGTTAATTTTATCACTTTTCGTAATATATAATACAAAACTACTGTTTTCACCTATTTTGGCCTCTTTTGCAAAGTTATATAAATGTAATTACTTATAAGGATATCCTGTTCTTAGCTTTTCTTAAATTATGAAACCAGTCACTCCTTATGACTATAGGAAAAGACTCAGGCTGTTATAGTAAAATACAAAAATGTAGAATATGTCTGTTCACCTTACCCATTCCAAAATAGTAAATGTGTTTTAGTAAAATGCAAAATATACTATTGATTGTCCAGAATAACACTGTGTATTTGTGTATATTTAGACATCATTATCACACTACTTTTTGAATACTTCATGTGTTTTCACACAAATAAACTCTTAAAGACCTATCCAATACTTACCTTTTAATATAATTAGAAAGTAGTAATTCCTTATGTTAATCGAATATACTCACAACAACAGATATAAAACACTGCTACTGTCAGGAACACTAAGCCCAGAAACTCTTACCGAATACTTGCACAGGAACAGATGACGCTAGTTCCCAACTCCCCCTCCAGGATCCTCCAGAGACCAAACTTTTTAATCTAATCTCTTAAAAAAACACACGGGAGAAGGGGGATAGGAAAAAATAATAAAGAAGAAGAGACTTGCTCGCAACCTCTGCATTTCCTCCTTGGCACCTTCTCTCTGGCTGTCTTGTTTTATTCACAGACAATCCCTTCACATGGATACATAACGGAAACTAACAAAGAACAATTGTTTAATACCCTACCCTACTCTATCTCTATTCCTCATCTATAACTTAGTCTAACACTACTAATTACCTACCCCTTGCAATTTCGAACTAGCCTCTCCTCTAGTATTTATCTGCAACCTTGTAGCTTGCGGTTCTTTATTTTTCTCACTGCTTATAACCTATAATTACGTAACATTCATTAACCTAGGCCTCTCAGTTTATTGTCTAATTTTTATATTATTAACTTCCTTGTGTTTTTCTACTAACCTTTCTTTATACAGTTGCTTGTTATCTATTCTGTCAATCCTTGTAATATCTTGTATTTTTCACTAATGTTCCTTCTTAATTCAACAGTCTTTCTGGTATTCCTTACTCAATGTGTTCTTTTCCCTTAAGACTTTGCTTATCACGAATTTTATCGTTTCTTCTTTTAGGTTAGAGAAAATACATCGAGTGAGTAAATTCAATATTCTCTATAATGTCAGGTAAGTTTAGTCACTCACTAACTTGTCATATGATTATTTTCCAAGAATATACCTTTGTCAACTATAAGGTATCACTTAGGTTTCTTGTATGGTTTCTTGTTCTCTCTGCTCTTCAGGTGCTGAACACGACTGAATCCATCTGCCCTGAAGGAGTCACGATGGGAAAATCAACCGCTGTGCAATGTGCGGGCTTCTTCCAACTCGGAAGCTGAATTCTAATTGCGGGCACGATAACTAAGGTAAGTTTAACCGGGAACCTTCTTTAACTCTCTCACAAATATTTGTGCTTTCTCTTCAGGAATATCTATGAAGCAATTGAAAACGGGTCTGAACTCAGGAACATCTTAGGTGAAGCGCGCACTTGTTAGGGAGCGCGTGCCTCACCAAAGATTCCCCACAGGTGTGTGGTAAATCACTAGACCGCCACCGTGTCTTTCCTCGAGGCGGCCATCTTAGAATTCCTCTGTTGCACTAAAGCACTCCAAGTATATTTCCTTGCAGATTTTTCATCTCTCCTGCGGCAGCTAGGGTTTAAATAAGTCATTATCGTATCCACTGATTGATGACGGGTTCTGATAGGTACACTCAGTATATAATTCTTTGAAATATCTTTAAAAGATACAAACCATCTTTACACACTTATCTTCTCCGTCCATGTTTTGTTACTTCAGCTCGGTTGAAGCACATTCCATCGACCATTTTTAACAGTTAATTGTACTTACCTTAACCATATTAAATAATAAAAAAATTATATATTATAAAATTACCATCTGTGGGAGACACAAAAAAATACAGTTAAAATATATCTTTTACAACACAAAATAATTTGTAAAGTATTACATTTGCCTTTTTTGCTGTTCTCAGAATATATTGAATTTCACTAGAAACAGTGAGTTCAATAGTACTCATCACATAACAGCGGGCAAAAAAAAGACAATCAATAAGATTATCTTAAAAAAAACATTCAAAATTCTCAATAACAATCTAAAAAATAGAAATAAAACGTATCTTAAATGTTTTTTTCTAAGAGCAATTTCTTACGTAAATATGACACATCTCAAACAATCATAACATAACAAAACATTATGATTAATTTTCGTACACTGTAAATAATATTACTTACAAATCTATGCTGACAAAATATACAACAACAAGTCCTTCATGGTTTCACGTACTTTTCCACACGGCCAAATAGTATGCGTCAAATTCTTAGTTTGAAAATTGTTCAATAGTAATCCTGAGCGTCTGCCTCCCAGCCTTCTGATCCAAAACCACCGACATCATTTGCTCCGTCCCCCAGTGCTCATCCCTCAACCAGACGCTATTCAACATCTACATGGCCAACCTCACACAAGTAGCCCACCATCACAATCTCCACATCATCTCCTACATCGACGACACCAAGCTCATCCTCTTCCTCACCAAGAATCCACATACCACCAAAAGCAACCTCCACGACACAATGAAGGACATCACCAACTACATAAAAAGCAGCTCTCTAAACATGAACTGGCACAAAATGAAAGTACTCATCCTCAGACCCACCCCCTCAGCCTCGGACAACTCCTGATAGCTGACTACACTGTGGACAGTACCAACACCTACCAACCATGTCCACAACCTAGGATTCATCCTAAACTCCTCCCTCTCCATGTGTAAGCAAGTCTACACCGTCTCCTCGTACTGCCATAACACCCTCCACATGATCCGTAACATTTACAAGTGGATCCTTACCAAAAGAAGAAGAACAGTGACACAGTCCCTCATCAGCAGCAGACTACACTGTGGCAAAACACTCTACACATGAATTCCAGCCAAACACCTACAACAACTACAACAAATCCAAAAGACCACCACCGGAGTGATTATGAATGTTCCCTGCTGCAGCCACATCACTCACCACCTGATACGCCTACACTGCCTCAATATCAACAAGAGGATCACCTTCAAGCTCCTCACCCTCACTTACAAAATACTCTACAACACCAGACTAATCTACCTTAACAGCAGTAATCCTAAAGGGAGACAGCCATGACAACACGGGCTTTACACCGCGCTGCCATTACGACGCTGCCATTACAACGTAAGTCGTTACAACGACTTGCGCTGGATGGCACTAGAGACTAAGGAATAGCAGATTTACTATTCCAACACCTTCCCTACTGTTGCATAGGCTGGAGTTGGAATAGCAAATCATACTATTCCAAAATCCAGCGCCTATAGCGCAGTCGTTGTAACGACTTGCGTTGTAATAGATGCGTCGTAATGGCAGCGTGGTGTAAAAGCCCGCGTTGTCATGACGTACATCCATCCTAAAAGGCCAAATTTTTAACTTAAAATTTTGGCTTTAAAATATTAGGTAAGAATTTGGTAACTCTTTAGGCAAACGTTGCTTAAAAACTAATTGACTATCATTACAATGTATCCAACCTTTCAGACATTTTAAATCAACAGTGTAATGTCCAGATGTTGTAGAAGGTCCATCATGAAAAATAATTGCAACAGCTACAAAAGTTCTTCCTTATATTTAAACTTGACCAGCTACAACATTTTAATTAAAGTTTCCAATTTTCTTCCATCAGCTCTACAACGTTGCAGCATTAAAATTACATACTGTCCATATCTTTGTATAAACAATGTTGATGACATTTCTGATTTACATTGGCTACACTCCATGTTTTGACTTGCTCCTCTAATTAGATTGTTCAAAGACACTGATTCACAGTCAGGTAAAGTCAAATATAAGAATCTTTCAGTGTCTATGTTAGTGCTACATGTAAACAAACAATTTTGACAGTCATGTTGCCATTTATAAGAAAGGCCAAAAAGGTTTTCAATATCTATACCTTCATCTTCCAGTACACCAAGCATAAACATTAAAAATTCCTGACAATCTTGCTGAATATTCTGCGTAAATTGACTTGAACCAGAACATATGTCCAAAACATTTCGAATATCAGAAACACTTTGTATTTTACTTTTATCTCTACTACATTTCTCATAAACAGAATACAACAATGAACAGAATTTTTCGTCCCGATTTTCAACAATTTGCTGCTGCAAACTTTCAAGAACAAAAACAACATTAACAACTACATTAGCATAGCAGTTGACACCACAACTATTTTCAAACCGATAACCAACATTCTCTTCAACACTGTCCTTTTTCTTTTTGCTTGCAGGCACAACTTCATCTTGTTTTTTTTCTTTCTCTACAGTTTCACTACAGATATTCTCAAATCTTCTTTTTCTATCTACCACACGCTTTTCAAATACTGGATATTGACCTAAATTGGGTGCATATTCTCTTCTTAACCTATTATACTCTTTCACACAATTTGCATCTGCACTAATCTTTGTCTCATCAAAATCAATCAAGTACAATCCAGATAAAGTTCTGACTCGAGACAAAGAAACATATGCCATACCCTCTTTAAACACGGTACTTCCAATATTAACTAAAGCGCTATCTACACTTAAACCTTGAGATTTATGAATGGTCACCACATATGCCAAACAAAAACTGTTTTCTGCGTACATATAAATCTTTGACAAGCAAAAACCGAGATGAACAACGACTAAATTGTTGTACTTCAGCAATTTCATCAAATTTGATTTTCAAAGATTCCATCCCATCTCTACTTACATAATTAACAAAATCAACAATTTTACCCATTGCTCCATTTACTAAACCTTTTTCCACATTCAAATTACGTTGTAAAATTACCCTACAGTTTACACATGCATACAAATTCTTTTCTAATGAGGAAAATGATATTTTGCCTGACCAAAAAATGTCCACTACATACACCCTATGTTACATTCATGTGCATGTCACCCATGCATATTTCTCGTAGTGGCCTGAATCACTAGGCCTCTGCAAACATGTCCTGCAAGTCATGTCATCAAAGTCTCCCAAACGTTAAGCTAAAATGAAGGCCCATGTATTTTGCATTTTGCATTGTGCACTTTTATATAAATATCGTACTGAGCCCTTTTTTTTGTGGTTGGAGCCTGAAACCACTTTCTGAAACATTGTCTTCATGACTCCTGGCACATTGAAAACTGCAGTCACGTCAGCAAGAAGCCTGCCAAGACAGTGTTATGAATAACAGTTATCTGTTTTGCTGTACAGAGTGGCATCCCTGCCCGGTGAGGAAATGTAAACAGAACCCGTTCGCGACAGAGAAGGCCTAACTCTCTGTCTCAGCCCCCATGCAATGAACGGAGGAATATATGCTTTTCTGATTCTTAGTGGTGAACAACCTTTTGCTTCAGACAATACATCTCCTATCATATCAGATTGTACAAGATGTGCTTTTCACCCTGACACAAGAGATGTCTCTGCTAGGCCGAAAGTCAGCTCTCCTCCCAGTTACACGTCAATTGCACGCCATGCTCAAGTTGCACAATTAGGGCAGAGTTCCAGCTGGTCATGCAAACTCCTCCCCTAAGTACCCACCCACTTATGACATCTACCTATCATCTACCTATGACTCATCAAGTGTACGCCCACATGCTCTTATCTCTTTCTTTCTTGCTCTGCCTGGAGCGCTCCTCCCTATGTACAAGGAGTAAAATGTATATATTCTGTTCATTGTTATTAAATGTTAGAAGACTCTTCCTGAACCTCAGAGGTGATGGAACATATTCTCCCTTTGACTCGAGTTATTGGAATAAAGCCCATTTTAACTCAGATACCACGGACTCTGCTTCTCACTTGATGCATGATAATTGTTAATGCCTAGAAATTAAGCCAGGGTAATATTTTATTTACCACATTAATTGGCGCCCGAATAGGAACATGTCCCTTTCCCCACTCGCCGGAGTTTGTAGGTCTAGTCTTTGCCCCCTTCCACAGCCGTGACGGACTTTAAAGTGTACACGCCATTGGGATTACCCGCTACTCCCTCAGGCCCAGGAGGAGGACGGACTGCGACCAGGCATCCATGTGAGGCGGTGAGGAACGCGGATTGTCTCAACCCAGAGCCCAGCCCGTGAGAGAGCAAGGTCCGAGGTCTCCAGAGGTCCACCTGTTCCAAGGCGCATGCGTAGAAGTCCGAGGCCTTCAAGTTTCAAGATTCTGCTTCCCGGTGAGTACCACTATGGGGAATGCATCAAGATTCAAGACGTGCCCATGGTAAACGTGGGCGCGGTCAAGACGTGTCTCATTCACGTGAGACCGGTAAAGACGGGCCCACGGTTAAACGTGGGAACGGTCGAGACGTGTCTCATTTTTGAGACCGGTATGGTTGTACAGTATTTCAGTGCATAAAGTTTTTCAAGTACATGTTTAGCTCTCTGTATCAGTTTAGGTTGTAACTGTTTTAGTGTTTAATATTTGTTTGTGTGTGAATGATTGTTGATTGTTTCAGTCTATTTTTGTGAATATTGGTTTCAAACATGCCACTGTTTTCGAAGTTACGTCAGATAGGGACCAGAAAAGGTATACTAGAAGAATCAGTTACCATCCCGCCTAGAGACACACCTGGTCATTATATGTATAATAGGCATGGGCTAGACGCCATTTTGTTTTTAGATTTATGGGTAGACTACACCAAGGACCTGGGGAAAAAGCCAGAGAAAAGGAACTGCGGGAGGAGGGGGAACGTGTCAAAACAGAACAGACTGATAGGGAAAGAAACGCCGTTATTAATGGTATTTATCCCGTTCTGTCAGAAGAACTAGCTAAAGTGACCACCTCAGAAAGATCCAGTAGGTCGCGAACGCCACCACCTGTACCATATAGAGTACATAGAATAAAGCCGACAGCATCAGATGCGTTCATTTCCTCGTATCTAGACGAGTCCCTTCCAGACTACGTTAATGCAGGTTTTCCTCCACCCCCACAAGCAGATCAGCTCCAGCAACTCCAGCAGCAGCTAGCAAAAGATGACGTAGGTCCCGGGGCAGTGGGAGGGGTGCCTACTGTAGATGAAGCCATTCCATTTTGTGTATATGATACAGAACCAGGAAAGGGTTCAATGCTTGTGATTTCACGTAGACTAAGACAAGCTGTTGCATATCTAGAGACATTACCAGACATGAAAGATCACCTAGATAGCATGTATCGTTTTATCAGAACGGGGGAGGGACCAGATAGTATAGCACAAGCCATGGCACAGAGAAAAGTAGGGGTTAAGAACCATGTCTTGCGTTTTATTATTAACTGCCTGATCAGGGAACAGGACGAAGGGGACGGAGATGTAAAGCCAGGTTTGATAGAATGGAGTGATCACATAGATGCCGGTCGACATGAGAAACAGGGACAGATGGATGCCATGTACAAGAAAATACGAAAGGAAATAATAGAAAGGCACAGAAAAGAGTCTGAGGAGAATGGTGAGTTATCAACAGAAGAAGTAGATGAATCAAAAGACAAGATTAATTATGTAGGAAAAGCGCGACGGTTTGACAGACCCAAGTGCCTTGATTACCGTAAACAAGGGCCAGCTATAAAAGAAAGGTATTCCCTTGAAGCTCTATTCCAAGCTACTGAGAAAGCACTGAAACAATGGATAGGGAATGAGAGACCTCCCACACAACACGAAATAGAGTTGGCCCGGTCAGCCACCCAGTGGGTGTCCAATGCCAATATATATAGCAGTGATATAGTGGCTCAGACTTTCTTAAGCCTTCCACCGAACGAACAGCGTTTGGCTGGTATTTACATGGTTCAACACTTGATAACGTTGTATAAAAGTCAGCATTCTGATCCTGGTCACTTGCATAAAATACTTGACGACATTTTACTAGATAGATGGACAGGTTTAGGTACTGAATTAATTAATGTAATCCTGGATCAACGACATAAGTACATAGATTCTCTGACTACATACATGCCTCCAGTCTTACACCATGACAGACATAACGTACACATAGACAGACAGAACCCCCTACGAGAGGTTCATCCCGTTAAGAATGCGGCCAATGAGTTACAACGGGTGTATGTTTACACCCCCTTAACGAAATTAGAGATTCTTGAAATGAAAAAGATGTTGCCTTGTCATGATAAAGACCCAGGGGGATTTCACTGTGAATTAAAAGACATCCTCCGCATAGGAGATTATACATACGCTGACATTCTGAAGCTATTAAAAGTACTGTTACCTGCAGGGATTTATGAAAAGCTTAAGGAAAAAGACTGGGAAGTGGGTGAGAAAAAGTTAAGTTCGGATGCATTGGAAACAGAAGAGAAGGGCAGGCTCCCAGGAGTTGGTCTTGGAGATAGAGCTAGAGAACTACCTGAATTCCTGATACAAGTTTTGCCAAGATTATTGATTACTAAAAAGGAAGATTGGGATGCTATTTCAGCATGTAAACAAAAGCAAGACGAGGACACTAGTGATTTCTATTCTAGATTTGAGAAATGTTTTACTATTAATAGTGGCCTTAAGCCTGGTAGCGAGTCATTTCCACATCTTTTTGTGAGCAAATTAGTAGAGAATTCCTTACCCCAGATCAAGAATAGAGTACTGAAGGTTGAGAGTACTTGGCATGCAAACAGCCCTTCACAAATGTTACAGATGCTACAGTATCATCAGAATAGGATTAGAGAAGAGCAGGATCATGAAAAGAGACGCATGAAAGAGACAAAAATGAAGGTGCTGGTTGCCCAGACGGTACAGGCGACTTCAAACAAACATAACACAACACCTGTCAAAGGGAACTGTAATTATTGCAAACAACCAGGTCACTTTGTAAAGGACTGCACTGTTCTGAAACACAATATAGCTACAGGCAAGACAAAAGAGCGACAGTACACTCCTAGACAGAATAACACGCAACAGAACACGCAACAGACAGTAGCAAATTATCCTCCACCACCGCCTGTTAATGCCACACCACAAATGTATCAGTACACACAGTCTGACTATCCAGAGTATCAACAGTTCTCATGAAACAGCCTCGAGAGGGAAGTAGGCTTGCCCCTTATTGAGGTTCCTGTAGATCAAGAGGGTCCGTATGTACATAGTCGTGTTCTAGGTCAGGATCGAAAGTTTCTGATTGACACAGGGGCGAGCAGAACTACCATCAGTCATGACGAGGTTCCAGGGGCACCTCTCTCAGGCTCACAGAATGTTTCCCTGGGATTTTCAGGAAAGCCTATTGTTAATGAAGTATCAAAACCAGTCTCCCTAGGGGTTGGTCCACTGTCACGTACCACTGACTTGCTACTTACTAAGTCATGTCCAGAAAACTTACTTGATATGAAGACATTAAAAGATCTAGGAGCAGTTATCTGCTGTTCTCCAGAAGGAGTACACCTGTTCTTACGTGATTTTAAGGGACATTATGTACTGACTGATTTTGACCACAGACTCAAGAACGTGCCACAGATCCTGTGGGCACAAGGACCGACTGACGTAGGTTACATGGACATTACGCCTCACCATGTCACACTCAAAGCAGGAGTAGTACTTCCACGTATTAGACAATACAAGTTACCACCTGACGCCGAAACAGCATTACTGAAAATAGTTGACGAATTTATTGCACGGGGGGTAGTGGTAGAGACAGTCTCAAATGTATGTAACTCGCCTGTCATTCCTATCCTTAAAAGATCTGATCCTAGTGTACTGCCAGTGTACCGATTGATTATTGACCTGCGAGAATTGAACAAATGTGTAGTACCACAATATCCAGTGGTGCCAGACATTTCTTCATTGTTGACTGCTATTGATTCAGAGGCTACTTACTTTACTGTTATCGACTTGAAGAACGCTTTCTTTAGTGTTCCCATTCACCCAGACAGCCAGTACCTGTTTGGATTTTCATTAAAAGGTCGTAGCTTTGTATTTACAAGAGCTCCTCAAGGCTTTACAGAAAGCCCTAGTATTTACAGTCAGGCTCTGAAAAGACAACTAGACAGTGTTCACATGCCTACCAACACTGCGTTACTACAGTATGTGGACGATATCCTGATTACTGCACGTTCAGAAAAAGAATGTGAAAATGCATCACTGACAGTCTTACATTTTCTGGCTGACAAGGGGCACAAGGTGTCCCCTTCCAAGCTGCAATTCTGTGAAAAGCAAGTAGTGTACCTAGGACACTTGCTTTCCAAAGAGGGGAGACAGCTAACACAAGCACGTATACAGCTCATTGCTAACCTTTCACAGCCCAAGACACAAAAGGAAGTACGTGCCTTTATTGGCCTCACTTCATACTGTAGGCAATGGATTCCCCAGTATGCCTTTCTAGCCAAACCACTCATACAGTTAACTACACAGGAGGCAGGGGGGACTGTCCTCCCTTGGACACAAGAACACACCTTGGCATTCGAGGAATTAAAAAGAGCTTTATGTCAAGCGCCAGTGTTAGCGACTCCATGTTACAGCAAACCTTTCATGCTTTTTGTAACTGAAAGAGAAGGAACAGCGTTATCTGTTCTCACACAAGATCAAGCAGGAAAACACAAGCCTTGTGCTTATTTTTCTAGCACGCTAGACCCAGTGGCCCAGGCTCTGCCTGCATGCCTGAAATCAGTTGCAGCAACAGCCCTAGCCATAAGACAAAGTGACTCCATAGTGCTGGGTCACCCTCTGACAGTACAGGTTCCACATGCAGTGGAAGTTCTCTTAAATAGGACTCAGACACAACACTTGACTGTAGCAAGACTGACAGGATATGAACTGACATTATTCCAGCCACACATAGAGATCAGACGTTGTAACATTCTGAATCCTGCAACACTTTTGCCCTCAAGTACAGTAAATGCATCACCACATGACTGTGTGGAAGTAATGAATATAGTGACAAAGCCAAGACAAGACCTGACAGATATTGCACTTCTAGAACCAGACTTAACGCTCTATGTAGATGGATCATGCATGAGAACGAGTGCAGGAGAGTTAGTAGCGGCCTATGCTGTGACCACTGATAAAGAAGTCATAGAGACACAGAAAATAGACACATTGTCAGCACAAGCAGCAGAGCTCATCGCTCTGACACAAGCCTGCATAAGAGCTAAGCACTTGAAAGTAAACATTTATACTGATTCGCAATATGCCTTTGGCGTTGTTCATGATTTCGGGGTACTATGGAGGGAGAGAGGTTTCCTGACCTCCCATGGGACCAAGATTCAGCATGGCCAGCTTATTCAAGCCCTGTTAGAAGCCATACATTTACCTACAGCCATTGCTATCCTGAAGTGCAAAGCTCACACCAAAGTTACAGACACCATTTCCCAGGGTAATGACCTGGCAGATCGAACAGCCAAACTTACAGCCCAGACACCAACAGACACGACAAAGACAGAGGTACCATTACTGACAACAAGTATGACAGTCAGGGATCCCACTCAAGACGTACTCGACATACAGACACATGCCACTGCAGATGAGATAAAGAAATGGACTGAACAAGGAGGGGTCCAGACTGACCAAGGTTGGATGACTAAGGGAAAAGGCACATGGTTTCTCCCAGATTCCATGGTACAAGTAATCATTAACACAGCCCATAGTCCAGCACACTTAGGAGAAAAAGCAATGTTAGACAGCTTACAGAACATCTGGTTTAACAAGCACATGCGTGCAGCAGCGAAGCAGAAGGTACGAACATGTAGGATCTGTTGTCAGTTCAATCCAGGTAAAGGCATCCCGGTGGAACAAGGCGGATTTCATCCTCCTGACCACCCTTTTGAGGTTCTCCAGATGGATTATATCCAAATGGACAGATGTAGAGGTTACAAGTATGTCTTGGTGGTAGTGTGTGCACTATCTAGATGGACAGAAGCTTATCCAGTTCCAGATTATACTGCTGTAACAACAGCCAGACAGTTAGTGCGCGAGTATTTCCCCAGGTATGGATTACCTCGGGTGATCTATTCAGATAACGGCCAGCCATTCTCCTCTGAATTAATGAAACAAGTGTCCCTTCTGTTAGGTTACACATGGAAGTTCCATTGTGTCAGACACCCAGAAGCAGCAGGCCTTGTAGAAAGACATAATCAAACCCTCAAGACAAAATTAGCAAAGGTCTGTGCAGAGAAAGGCGTGGATTGGATGGTAGCCCTGCCGGTTGCCCTTTTTTCATGCGTATGGTAGCACATTCCAGAACAGGCCTATCTCCGTATGAAGTGGTTTTCGGTAGACCGCCAAATATGTGGGGTACGCCTATGCCCAGAAAGATAACTGATGTTGACAGTAACATGCTGACAGATTACCTGGCTTCCTTGATGTCTGCACTACTCTCTTGTCGTTCACAGGTTGCTGCCGCCTTCCCTGACAACACCCAGGTCAAGGAACACGCCATAGTCCCAGGGGACTTTGTGTGCATCCGGAATTTTGACCGATCAAGCCCCCTTGAGCCGCGCTGGAAGACCCCGAAGTTGGTGCTTCTTACCACGAGGACCGCACTGAAAGTGGAGGGACGCAAGGGCTGGATCCATGCCCATCACGTTAAGCGCTATTTTGGACAATGTGGAACATTCGAAAAGAACATTGACTTTAATGACACAACAGACTTTGTGCCGCCTTTGCTTGAAAAGACCCCTCAGCAAGAGTATAGGTCCAAACTAAGATCTAGTAAGTCAGACGTAGTTTAATTGTTTAAGCCCACCCGGTGGTGAATCGGTTAGACCAGTTTCTGACATGTATAAGATCACATATGAGAATAGCAAGATGAGAGATAAAAAGGAAATATACTGCAAGACATTACGCAGCAGATGGATTGTTACCTTGATCATTATTTTATTCTGTGCATTGTTATAATCGGTGTTAGTTTATTGCTACATGTTTTCTTTTTCATTTCCTCACATATACATTCATCCAGTATGCATACGTGACCAGCCAGACCAGCAATGCAACTGAGTGCTTGGTATGTGGCCAACTACCCCCTTATCAGAAAACAAAGGGAGTTCTGCCGAAATAGATTCCAAAAAAAAAAAAAAAAGATTTTTAGGAAAACACGCCCATTGGATAACATGGCAAATCGCACCTCCGCACAAGACATGCTTTTTCCTCCACTTCCACAGCTCAGATCCTTTTCAAATTTGGCATCACAGTAGTCCAAGCGATGCCCTACATCCTCACCAAAAAACAGCCGAATCCCTCCACTGGAACGGGTACGAATTTCCGCTCAAAAACATGCCCCCCCGAAAACGCCAAACAACGCCAAAATCCCTCAACACCTTGTTAAGCAGCATGTTGAAGCAAAACATCTTCAAAACGTTTTCTCCGAGCACTTGAAAGAGATCCAGCTCTCTCCTGCCTAACATAATGACAACATACTCTGCACAAACCATGACCACATGGCGCTATTCACAAGCCATATTTACATGAAACTCAGCAAGTTATAATAATGACATGCTCTTCATAAACCATATTTACAAGGAGCTATTTACAGGGAACTTCACTCTCAGAAGGACTTTCTCCTTTCAAAACGTTACGCCATACCTATTTCATTTGCGGTCAGACAGCTTATGTACATCTGCCCTTAGACTGGGGTGGAACTTGTTATATAGCAGACAGAAACAGCGTGGGAACAATATATAGATTTCAACAAAGGTTTCTTTTTCTTTGTTGGCCCCGTCCAAAATAGTAAACTGATACGCAAATTAACAAGAACCCTTGAAGCAGTAGTGAATGTGACTGCATCTGCCCTGGCGACTTGATACAGGAGCAGTTTGCCATGATACTATCTCTGTCTGCAGTGTGGCCTGGCGATTTGCAGCCTTTGTGCCACTGCTTGCGTTCCCCATCCACATGTACAAAGGATAAAGATGAAGAAATGATTCTGTATGATCAGCTATACGGTCTCATGAATATAGATGTATCCTAAAGGGTTATGTAGGTGACAAGGAGGGAATGAGGAAAATGATATTTTGCCTGACCAAAAAATGTCCACTACATACACCCTATGTTACATTCATGTGCATGTCACCCATGCATATTTCTCGTAGTGGCCTGAATCACTAGGCCTCTGCGCAAACATGTCCTGCAAGTCAAGTCATCAAAGTCTCCCAAACGTTAAGCTAAAATGAAGGCCATGTATTTTGCATTTTGCATTGTGCACTTTTAAATAAATATCGTACTGAGCCCTTTTTTTTGTGGTTGGAGCCTGAAACCACTTTCTGAAACATTGTCTTCATGACTCCTGGCACATTGAAAACTGCAGTCACGTCAGCAAGAAGCCTGCCAAGACAGTGTTATGAATAACAGTTCTCTGTTTTGCTGTACAGAGTGGCATCCCTGCCCGGTGAGGAAATGTAAACAGAACCCGTTCGCGACAGATAAGGCCTAACTCTCTGTCTCAGCCCCCATGCAATGAACGGAGAAATATATGCTTTTCTGATTCTTAGTGGTGAACAACCTTTTGCTTCAGACAATACATCCCCTATCATATCAGATTGTACAAGATGTGCTTTTCACCCTGACACAAGAGATGTCTCTGCTAGGCCGAAAGTCAGCTCTCCTCCCAGTTACACGTCAATTGCACGCCATGCTCAAGTTGCACAATTAGGGCAGAGTTCCAGCTGGTCATGCAAACTCCTCCCCTAAGTACCCACCCACCTATGACATCTACCTATCATCTACCTATGACTCATCAAGTGTACGCCCACATGCTCTTATCTCTTTCTTTCTTGCTCTGCCTGGAGCGCTCCTCCCTATGTACAAGGAGTAAAATGTATATATTCTGTTCATTGTTATTAAATGTTAGAAGACTCTTCCTGAACCTCAGAGGTGATGGAACATATTCTCCCTTTGACTCGAGTTATTGGAATAAAGCCCATTTTAACTCAGATACCACAGACTCTGCTTCTCACTTGATGCATGATAATTGTTAATGCCTAGAAATTAAGCCAGGGTAATATTTTATTTACCACACTAAACCAGCAGTTTTACTTATCGATTTCTCTAAATAATCCAATTTCCTCTTCAACTTTTCAGTCAAAATAATAGTGATTCCTTCATGTTCTATTTTATCAATAGCTTCCAATTTCATAATTTCTTCATTTTCCAACTTTAACATTTCTTCATTGAATATAGAACATTCACGTAGTGTTGGCATTAAGCAGATTACAGATTTGTTTTCTGCAATTCTCATATATATTTTCTGTGGGACAATATTTTCATTTGGAAACAAATTGGAAAGTAATCATCTCTGTAAAGCTTGTTTGCCATGTTCAGTCATTTTTCCAAATCTTATATCTTGAAGAATAGTTCCATAATCAGCATCATTTGCCTGTCGCATATTTTCAATAAGTTCCTTATACTCAAAATATTACCAAATGTTTACATTTCCAATGCTCCCCAAAGACTTTCTGGTATCTTCATGCGCCAGTGTTTTAAACACTGGTTGTCCTTTTACAGGAGTAAGTTGTAGAAGATCTCCAAAAACTAGGACGTGTTTTCCTCCGAATAATACGTCATACTCTGTTTTAAGAATTTGCTGCATTCTTAAATGAACAAAAGCAAGCATTAAGTTTGATACCATGCTTACCTCATCAATAATGAGAAGTTTAATTTTCCTCAAGACTCTTGAAACTTCACAACAAGCTTCTCCAGATAGCTTGTGGTATTCTAATTTGTTTTCATGCTTTACTGGTAACATTAATAAACAATGTAAAGTAATTCCTTTACTATTGTGGGCTGCTAATCCAGTTGGAGTAGTGACAACACAAGGCAAATGCGACTCAGTTGTTTTCTGTAGAAAAGTTGTGATTACTTTAATTAAAAAACTTTTGCCTGTTCCAGCTTGTCCACTCACATACATTCGGATAGGTTCAAATGATGAGCAAGAGCACTCTTTCTTCTCATGAAGTAATCCATGGTCAATCTGTTCTCTCACTTGCTCATATATTTCTTTCTGCTCAAGATTTAGTTGTTCTTCCAAGTTTCCTAAGTTTGTTACATCTTCTTGAGCTTGATACATTGCTGTTTCCACCTCTTCCATAGAACAATTGGTTCTCCTAGTGGGTCCTGACTCAACGGAGCAGAAGTTTGACTCTCTTGAGAACTATCTCTAGCAATCTCAGCTGCAATTGTAGCTTCTTGCTCAATTTCGTCATTCAACATTTTCACATAATTAGCAAAAACAGGACATTCTATAGTATCTTTAGTTGCATTGAAGGAATCTTCATAGCTCTCGAAATCTCCAATTAATTCCAATTCTGAACGCCATGGCTTGAAAAGTAGCAAAAGAGCTAAATAGTAAAATTCCCTTTTGTCAGTTGTTTCACAACTCAGTTTACAGTGATTAATCAAATGTCCTTTTCTTTGTTTCACCAGACATCCTTCAGAACCAATCATGGCATATATACCATTATTGATGTTTTCTGTAATATTCCGTTTAAAAATATAGTTTTGCAGCACTTCATAGAGACAAATGTTCTCAAGATGATGACTTCTATTTGGATAATATGTATCCAACATATTTGTTTTCACAATATCTGTACTTTCTGGCTCTTTTTCAGCTAAATATTCAATTTCTTGTACAGATTTAAGAACTCGGTTTCGTGTTGCAGCAAGACCTAGACTCACCCAAATGATTCTTCTAGATTTGGAGAATAGACTTGCAGATGATAAGCGATCCGAGCATTCATACGCTCCACTTTCTCGACCAGATAACATCTTCAAACTGTAAGTATATAATTTCTTACTTAGACTCTTCTCATGGGAAATCTCTTCCCACATTTCCTTCAATTCCGTCTTTTCTGATTTTGTTATGTACGATGTTACATATCGAGCAACAGCAATGGAATTGTCTGCAACATATTGAATATCCATATTAGCATTCCACATAGACAAAATGACTGGGTTATAGTCATTTATGTATTTTGACTCTTCATTTCTTCTTAAATTGTATATATTTTTTGGAGACTTTCTTGTGATAGTATGTCGCAAAGATGACATAAAACTGTTCACTCTTTCTTTCGATATTACTGGACGTGGATATCCAAAATGGCATTTGGTGTAGAATTTGTCCTTAGATTTGTACTTTCGACGACAGTATTTCCCACAACGATGGCTTTGGAATCGTAAGACTTGTTGTCTTAAGTCCTTATCTTGTGTACTTTTGGGTATATCACATGTAGCATATTCTTCAATAAAAGACAACACAGTATCATCTGAGTCTGTTCCAAATTTGGGAGCATCTTTGATCCGTATTAGCATGTGTATGTGAGGAGCACCTCTTGCTTGATACTCCTTTCTCCAAAAGAAGTCCAGAACATCTCCAAGAGGAGGATTTTTTTATTGGTGATAAAAGACATCATAGCTTCAAATCTATGATTGAAATACCTGCATACATTAAATGAATCCAAAGAGCACAATTCTCCTGGTGTCTTGTATTCAATATTTAGTATATTTGGATTTGCCTCTCGAAGAAATTGAAGTAAATCATCCCAAGCCTATTCAGCACAGCTTAGAGTAGGGAACCATGTAGGAGTTCCTAAGTTCCTTAGCATACATTTCAGTTCTCCATGACGACGGTACCAGTACTCATTAGTACCACGATGACACGCCATGAGATTAATTAGCTGAGATTCCAAAACATTATCTTTCTGCAGTACTTTATCCATAAATTCCTTTGCCAAAACTTTTTACAGATGTACACCTGTTTTCAATATATGGTGTACTGCATAAGAAAGTCCAGACAAATCACTCTCAAACAAAAGTTGAAACAAATACGGAATACATTGTCGAAATCTTGGATCTTCTGCATATAATCTTAATGTCCGATATTCAGATGCAGGAATTTGCACAGGTCGGTCATCATATCGTCCTCCTTTTCCTGTGGGAAACAATTGAGGGAAACAACGAGCTTCTAAGCTTTTTTCCCATACACTAATGGGACTTCCTTTTGCTTATTTCATTTGGAATAACTCTATAGTATTCCCCATCACTTCTTTAGAATGCAGTGGATGAACACTGTAATGTTCGTAGATTTCTTCAGTTCTGGACACATCCACTTTTTCAATTTGTCCAGATGGCAAGACACTATCTTCTTCTACAGTTATTTCTTCTTCTCTCACATACACATTTCTGTAATATTGATTATTTTTTACCAGGTACAACGTTGCCTTTTTCACTTTCCTAATATCCACTAATTCTTGCCAGATTTTCTTACTCTTAGTAGGAACTCCATTAACAAGAATAACTAAAGGTTCATCCTCTACATTTTCTACACCAATTGTTTCAATATGTTTCTTTATATCTAGAGGCAAATATACAACTCTTCCCTTTAATCCTCTCTGTAAGTCAGAAGGAGGCAATTTTCCTGTCTTAGGCTCCATACGAACAATAGCCTGAAATGGATGCACACATTGAATAAGAATAGACTCATAGGTATTTCAATCCATCAGTTCAGAAGGAATATTTACCAACTCAAGATTATTATGCACAGCTCTAGCAGGCATTTTGTTCTCGCCTAATTTGTTATAACAATATTTACAAATACGCTGATCAGAACTTAAATTAAAATAACTCTCTACCAACAAATAAGTAGCAAAATCCTTCCACTCATTATTATTTTCCTTTTCACTTTTTAAATACAGATCAACAGTCCTGGTCTGATTTTTATAATGAGTATAATTGGCCTTTCACCTGAAATCACCTTAAACTTTGTAATTTCTTGCTCACAATTTTCTGTAATACAATGTTGTACATTCTCTTCTACATTTTCTTCTATTAATATCTTAATTTCTGCACTGTCTTCCTCAGGACCAACATAACTAACCTCAATTTCTTCACAAACGTTCTTTACACTTGATACAGATCCATGCAAAAGAGCACTGTTCAACTTTTTTAACAGTAGAGCTGAACTTTTTGCATAATACAATCTTCTGACTAATTTCCTCATTTCAGAATGATGTACTGCTAACATCCTGAAATGGTGAAAAACACTTCGACATACTTTTTTGAGAAAGACAAGTCAGAGAATGACCTTGCACACCAGTATTTTCTCTCACTCTGTAAGGTTCTAGTCCTTGCAACATCTTAATCTTTTGTTTAATACTTTTCTCAGCAGTTACGTAAGAAATTGCGTAAAAAATCAATAGATTCTTGCTGTACACTGCAAATACTACTACAATTCCAAGTGTACACTGGAGCTTTAGGACGTCTCCCTAAAACTTCATCAGCTAACACCTCTTCTGCATTTCTAAGAACAATTTTCTCTTTATCAATAGGACAACCATTTCTAACCTCATAAGCACGACCACTAGTGTCAACTGCATGCAACAACTCATTACTCTGAAGATAACTTTCTTTGGGTTTCCATTCACCCAAAAAAAACTCACAAAAATGACTTCTGTTAATTACTCTTCTCCACTTACTTTTGGCCTTCATTAAATGGATTGGCTTATCTAGTGATCGAATTCTATTGATTACTAAAACAAACAATTTTGTTTTCAATTCAAAAGCTTTCTCAACTACATTTTCTATACCTTTCTTCTTCTTATAAAATACTGGTTTTTCTTTACATCCCTTAATTTCTTTAATTAAATTTGAAACAACTCTATTTAAAAAAAATCTTTTCCTAATTTCCATGAATAGTTTTTTCCTCCTTTTACTATACACAATTTTTCTGCAGTTGACTTTCCATGATTTTTCTCTTTATTCTTCTTTTTTGTTGCAGACACAGTAATACCATTTTTCCCTTTGTGCACACTACTTTTAGTCTTTATTATTTTCCTCAGAAAAGTGTTCCTTCTCTTACCAGGACTTTTTTTTCTGTTTCTTAACACATGGTTCTTCATGCAAATCTTGTGGATGAATTCTCTTCAAATAAACACCTTTCTTTCGTTGTTTCCTCTCTTGACATTTGGTAGGCATGATACCTTTTTTTCAGTATTGATAGACAGAATCTATTAAAAAAAATATATATAACATTACAGAAAAAAATATATGAAATATTCTATAATATTACTTAGAAGAACAGAGGGAGGATTATGACGAGAAATGTGAGACTATGAAAATAAAAGTACTTACAACAAGAGAGAAAGAAGTATGAAACAAGAGAAAATATAACTAAAAAGGGGAGTATAAACAGACACTGTAATATAACGGGATAAAGGAAGTATGAATAAACTGGAAAGTATCAATAGGTAAGGGAGAGTATGAAAAAAAAGATGGAAATATGAGGAGAGAAGAAAGAGTATAAGAAGAAAAAAAGAGAGTAAGAGGACAGAGGGTGCACTATAAGAAGAGAGAAAAAGACTCTAAAGAAAAAAGAAGGCATATGTGAAAAGACACGCAACTATAAGAACAAAAAAGGAATACTAGCAAAGGACAGTGTGTGTAAGGACAGAGAGAACAGTACCAGAAGAGAGC